>NC_089487.1:15277500-15972977 GCF_036810445.1 Kwoniella europaea PYCC6329
CCGGCCCGCACCTTGACCGCCAGAACCAAGCGTGCTTCGGGAGCTGGGGAGCTCCATCGACTTGGAGCAGAGCCAAAGCCCCAATCGGTTCGACTTCGACCCGTACCGTCCAGCCTCACCCGCAGACCGAGCTGGGGGCATTACAACAGTGGACTCGGCTCGGGTCAAGCGAGTCGACCAAAGGGAGAACGATGCCGACCCGCATACTTACCAACGAACAACTCCCAGAGCTGGGGGCTTTCCACCGACTCGACACAAGTCCCGTCTGACCATACAGAGAATGGCTCGGGCTCAGTCTGAGCGTGACCATACAGTATCCCGTCTCGACCCGGTCCATCATACAACCGTCTTGGCCAAGCCTGTCCCATACAGCGGATTCGGACTCGGACCGATGACCATCGTTCTGCTCCGCTCCGTCCCGTCCCGGCTCCCACCGTCCAGCCCAGACCAGGGCTGGGGGGGCGTCAACCAACACTTGCACCAAACCCAATCATGGCCGGCTCGAACACCGACTCCCGCTCCGGGTCAAGCCAATAGAGACAAATCTATAGTGCCAACACGCCTTTCCCCGAATATCTCACGAGTCTCGCTATCTAGCACGATGACTAGCTGGACACTTTGAGCCAACGCTTCAAAGCAGACACGTTTAGAATGAGTATTTTGTTTGTACCGGGCAATCTTGCCTTTGATCTTGCCTGTGGTGATTTCTCTGGAACCTCTAGCCCAATTGCTCTGTTCGGGCAGGGAGATCTTTGAATCCGCACAATAACCCAAAACATCCCATTTGCAGTCCAGACCGCGCTCATTGCCACGACACTGGAACAACATCGATATACATAGTATAAATCACAAACCACACAAACAATACCTACACCTACGCATCAGAGCGTGCGTTAAAGCAGTTTCGCGAGATCTTTGGGGGAGGCGGAAGTTTTCAGATAACGATCAAACAGATAGTCGAAGAACGTTGCGTGTGTTTCCAGTTGGATCGGGTATGCAACGCTTGATCGTATCGATCTTTTCAGCCTTTTCACCGCATTTCTCGAGATTTGTCCATATGAGCATAAAACTATGCAGTGGCAGCCTTTTCCATCCAAAATAGGCTTGCCAGTCACGCTGCGAAACAAGCACGGTGAGCTGGTGAACGGAATGATGGGACTAGGGGGAATGCGAACACCTAACTCACCCTCCTTCACTGTTGACAATCGATACAATATTTTGTTTTCCCTCAAAACACCGGATACCCGTTCCATCACTATCATAAACGGCACATCCTCGAAGAGCATCGCTATCACATATTTCGTCAACTGTGAAGGATTGGCAGATGCGATGTAACACACACTCACTTCCCGCCTATGAGATCCCTTAATTGAAGAAAAGCAGTCTCATACCATTCTACACGGAGTTTATTGTAAAGCTCCCGACCAGCCTCCTTGCCCTTACCTACTGCCTTATCGTACCGTTTTCTGTCCGAAGCACAAAGCAAGTTGCAGTTTATGTCTTTCGCTCTGGCGAGCTTGAACAAGGTCACAATATGCTGATAAAGATCTGATGAACGGGCTGCTTCAGCAGAAAAGTCGGCAGTGATCGGGGGAGTGATTTGAATATGAGAGTTGCCGACTTCTCCAGGGAGTTGTGACAATCGATGCAGGTTTGAACGTTCCGAGACAACGACCGAAGGCTCAGACGTTATACCCTGTTCGTTATGAGCTGCACGTGGTTCTTGAGGACGAGAAGGTATTACTTGTATTTGCGTTGCTGGTCGAGCGACGAAATCGGGCAGGTCGTCTTCGTCAATCGAGTCAACCCCAGTGGAGTGAAGTACTGTCGATCTTTGTTCAAACCATTGTAAGAACTGAAGAAGATCCATACGACGACAATCGAATCCATCAGCTTCAGCATGTTGTACTGATTTGGTAGTCGGCAGAAGCTGAATCCTCATAGAGGAACGGTGTTGGCGATGAGAGGTGAAATGCGTTGGGTCATTTATCACAGACCTGAGGAGGAAGATATGATTAGCCATAACTCAGATGTCAAGCGATTACTTGATACTCACCCTTCAGCTAGTACAATCGCTTGCACCGTTTCTAAAGCTGTATTCACCATCTGACATGAAAAGTCCGCCGGCTTCAACAGCACCATGCAACCTTGCAGAATCGAGACGGGGCTATTTCGACTTGTAAGTGCGGATTTGTCGACACCAAAGCAAAAACTTACGCAGTTTTCAGTCTTTGAAGGTGTCCGCGAACGATAACGAGACACATATCATTCGAGATCATCTCTTGCGTTTCGTTATTAAACCATGAAATGTCCCAGGTTTCCGCTCTGCTCCTTCTCAATAATTCCTCCGAATCCCGTCCCGTAATCATAGATTGATTAGAACCGACTACCTTTCTTTTGGAGGATTCTGCAGGATCAAGATCCTCATCTCGATCTCTTTTACGCTTCTTGGCCTTAGATGAATCGTCCCAACCGTTAGGAGGCGAAATCTGGGCATTTGACGTGCGTGAACCACCATTGGGAAGATTGTGAGACGTACTTAATGAGTGATCAACGAGTCCCCATCACGTGTGATCATCAGCAACCTGAGGTCCGGTGCCGGATGGGAGTGTGTTGTGTTTCCCTCGATGATCTACAATCGCGTTCTAAGAGGTGCCAGTTGATCAAGCTGAACAAGGGGTGTATTCGCGGAGGAAAGCTCGGGTATCGGAGAAGGGTAATTGAGAGTGGGAAGTGAAGGTCTCGAGTTGTTGGAACATCGGCCATTGTAGAGGGTCCGACCGATGGGATACGACCTGAAGCTGATGAAGATGGGATGTTGACTTGATTGAAAGCAAGTAGATCGACAGCAGGATTAGGTTGAACGAGATCGAGGTCGGGTTCCGACTTCACCTTTTCGATGATCGGCGACACAGAATTCATTGCATGGGCAAGACTCGTAGGTGCTGGAATCGTGGATAAGGGGACAGGGGATCATTGAGTCACCCGTTTAGGACGCTTGGGGTATGGAGGAAGAGGAGGTTGGTGAGAACCACCGTATGGGTTTAGCACTGGTGGCAATTGTATCGATGTAGGAAATGAGAGAAATATGTATATTGTATGTATGAGTTATGCATCCTATCAATCGATATTACATGAGGATTAATACTTACCAGTATCTTGGTCCGATGACATCTTGTCGTCACTATTCTCCGCAGTGCTCATCGCTTCCAAAGGGGATATGCCCAGTCTAAGGTTCGAATCATCGACAGTAACAGGTCGAGAAGGAAAGTGATTGACACTGGTGGACATATTTGTCTTGGCAGAGACTGGAAAATTGCCGTCAGTGGATGAGGAGTTGCGCATGTGAGCTGAAGTAGCAGAGGTTAACTGAAGAGATGGCGGGTTACGAGGGATATCCATGATGTCTTGCGATCTGACCGTGGTAGTTCGGTGCGCCTCGAAAGGTACGCCTAAAGCAAGAGCAGCGAAAGGGGAATTGACGTCTGAGCAGGTATTCATTTTGTGGAATCGAGAGAAGTTTTTATGAGGAGTAGCTATAAAGGTATAGTATATCTTGAATCAGTAGTGATACCGTATACCATTTGATAAGTTAGGTAATACTCACAATTGGACGTTCCGGTGAGAGAAACTGAATGTCTTGTTGTAGCTAAAAGCGATGTTGACAAGGAGGAGGTATCTTGATATTCTTCGATGGATCAGAATGTAAATCAAAAAGAAAAAGAAAAGAGAGATCAATTGATCAATCAACTTATAATGATAGCTCAAACAAAAGAACATTTTCGACTCGTCGCTTCAGGCATCACTCAACCAGCCCAAGTCGCTTTGATTCCAACATCCGGTTCAATGGGTGCAGTTTGATCACTTTCAAAGGCCATTTGCGGATCTAACAGTGACATTACAACGCGTCATTCGGGTTGTCGAGACTCGTGATCCATACTACTGCAGCGAATATGATGCCATCATGGTCCGTGTCAGCCAAGGAAAGAGGAGTGGAACTGTCATTAAAAGAGAGATGAAACGCATATAGTCCCTGACTCACGGTGATAACAACGTTAACTACCATCAATCACTATCATAAATCACCTTACGATATCTCTATCCCCATTTCTTTGTTTCAGCTACGATACTGGGTCCCTTCGGAGTCGATGACCATCTTGGGTACCTATCGAGATTCTTGTGGGGAGGGAGAGCGCAATCTCGGACAGCCGAATCAATTCAAACGCAGTAGGCATGATCAATGCTGATTTCAGTATCTCTCATCGTTCATGGTGTGGTATTGCAGGACGGCCGAGTCTATCATGCGGTGTACTTGCGTTCGATTGCGCATCTAACAGATAGGAACAGAGCAAGCTTCAGACCTTTGTGTGAGTGAGATTAAAACTTGACTCTGTACACTTGTTGCGGTGCTGAGCGCGAGAGGATCCTGCACGTGGCAGTGGCGTGACAAATACATGTCTTTTGTGAGACCTATTCGAAAGGTCAGAGAGAATTGAAACCCACCAGAGTACGAGCTATTCAGAGATTTCAGTATTGACTGAGAGGGTAGGTATGCTGCGTGTCATACCGATACCTATCTGCCCAGCGATAACGGATGCTGGCAGGACTGGCGCGGCTGTGCAGACCCTCGAACGAAATGAAGAGATATGATGATGATGATGATGATGACAATGGTGGTGAACAGAATGATACTTACCAGGCCATATCGAAGGGAGGAATCTCGAGTTTCGCCTTCCGTACTCACACCTCGCAGGTAAGTGATGTATGTAGCATGTATAATATGCTCACAAGCGCTTGGCATTGTACAGACATTTCGATTGATCCCAATGTTGTTTCGTTATGTGAGTTGGACGATCAGGTGCAAGCACCCCGCTTCCCACGATTGGGACACTGGATTTGCAGGTGGTCTCGCCTCGGAAATCACCGGGTTGGTATTTCGCCAAGCTGAATTAACGATGACACGACTGAGAGTATTTGTGCTTTACATCCTGAACGGTTAACCTTCAATGAGGACTCATCCTGTCAAATGACAGTGATGATGAAAGGCATTGTACGATGCCGGGCATGATCCCTTATATCGATGCCCTTGACAAAAATCTAGGTGATGCGATATTGAATGTGAAGTCGATGAATGACACAGAGATGGACGACGGGTATCGCATTCATGCTGGGTATATAGGTACAATGAAATGATATGTGAGATCCTAAGGTTATAACAAGTCGAAGTCGTCGAGCTATTTTGACATCCATCATTATGATCAGCAAAAGCATCTGGGGGTGGATAGATGGATAGACAAAATATTTCAAACATTTGCTTATTGATATATGCCCACACTTACCTCGTCGTTGTACTTCATGATAGTTCTCTTTCTCGCACTGGTGTCTACCCAAGTGACGAAGTCTTCCATGTGACGAGTGATCAACATCGCTGGGTCTGTCACGGGCGTAGGTCCCACTCGGACATGCCCTTGCTCGATTGTTTCAACAGCCTACTCGAAGAGGATCAGCTACATATGTAGGACCAAAATATGAATGAAGTGGGCGTACATCTGAAACAGTTTCTGCCATTTTCAACCTTGCCACTACCACTGCCAGTCTTCTCCTGGCGATCGACGATACAGTGACTTTGTTTTCGATATCCGATGGTTTGGCACCGACATCTGTTCCCGTCATTTACAGATACATGATCAGTCCTGACTTGATTATTGTCAAAGAAGGGGATTTCCCGGACTCACCTAAAATACCCATATCATACAATTTATTCAACATCTCCGTCTCTCTCTGTTCCCTATACGGATCTTTCGATGGCAATAACGATAGTTTGTGAATCAATGATCGGAGAGAACCGCATATCTTGTTATATCTGCAAAGTGAGAGTCGATCAGTGTCTGTTTGTTCGCTATTCGATACAACTCGAATATCGATCAGGTGCTAAGAAAGGACACTCACTTATGATAATCCTCTCTATCCTGTATATGATACTTTCTCATCACCTTGACCTCTCTCAACGAAGCATCCTGTTTCCACTATCCGAAACAGTCAAGTCAGCCGATGTGGAGGTCTTGGATCAATCAGAGGGAAGGAAGGGAAAATTGTCCTAACAATCACTGATGAGCGAAAGTAAGACTCACGTTGAGGAAATCGACCTTCTTGAGCAGCTTCTGCTCGTGGTGTTTGAGTTGACGCATGGTTGGCTAGGCGTGATGTATGAGGTGAGATGCGATAAGGGGTTGAAGAGTTAAAGATGAGTGAGAAGATGATGGGTAGTTGAAAGTATCTGAGTAAAATTAAGTGGTGAGGTGGAAGATGATCGTGTTACTGTGTTGGGATAAAATCCAATTAAAACTAAAACAATCCACCGATACACCAGCTCATCCAAAAATATATCATCATGTTACTACTACTACTGTAACCATAGACAGACCTCCATTCACCAATCATCCCATATACATATATCATCCACATACCCTCCCTCACTCTCATCACCACCCTCACCCGCACTCCTCTGCATCTGTCATAGCAGACCCAACTCAACCGGCTACATCCCGCAGAGTAGTGGCATACCCGTCACGGATACATACGGCATCAAAAGAAAAAGAATCAAGCGACCTAATCAACCCTCGGATCCGTTAGATCATCTTTCTGGCATTCGAGTAGGAGCAGGGATCTTGAGACCGACACACCATCCTATCAACGACGCAGACACCACCCCGAGGTGTGTACACGTACGGAAACAAGGTCCACATAAGAGAAAGGAAGGGTGTGTGAGGTAGTCAGTGGGTGGCAAGGATCATTATCATTATCATTGTCATTCTTTCAGCCAGAGATAGGAAAGTCGAATCAGCTCAGGTGAGCCATCATCGTCCTCATCTCCAGTCTTCTCACAATCCTTCCGTTTACTCATGTCTTCTCCTTCTCTTAGATTTGTCACCTACGGCATTGCCTCCCTGTCCAACCTTTCATCTCCACATTTCATACTCAGCAGTCAGACCAAAAAAGCCTGAGCGAAGGTGAATAGAAAAGTTCTTTCATCTCTTCTTGCCCTACCCCTACCAAGTGAGTTTGAACGTTTTGCTCATCGTATAGATGACTTCTTTTCAATATCTCGACTTCTTTCTCAATAATCTACCCTTCATTCTTCGCCCCACTTGCATTGCATGATGATGCGTCATCCGCATTGCATATCTATCCTTTCTTCTTCTGCATCGCTATCGGTCTAGACCTGTTCGGTCATTCCAACACAGTTTTTCATCAACCCCGCTTCTTTTCAACTTGATCCAAAGATGTCATCCTCTGCTCAGCTACCTACTCGTATCCACATCCTTTCACCTTCATCACATTCACATGCTCTTTTCATGTACATGGCTTGTTCCCATCCCCACTAAACCCCCTCTTGACCAGACTCTCCTCATTTCGATATACATAAATAGTGCTGACTCCACCGCTTTTGTGTCCCTCTCGTTACCCTGTGCGACTTCATCGTATCCACTGTCACTCATTCACCTACACCCATCGATTATCATCGTTGCTATCTGTTATCTTCTTCATCCGCATCATGATTGTAGTCCCGTTCTCTCCGACATCAGCAGCGACCTTCCCTCATTTGGCTCCGTATCACCTATCTCCCAACATGTCGAGTACCGAGCAACAACCATCAGCGTTCAATGCTCTCGGTTCATACGCTGATAGGATCAAAGATGCTAATGGTAATCCCACCAAAACCACCTCTTCCCCTGGATCATCAGCTCCCCTCGCACCCAACGGTGATACCATCAAAACCGATTCTCCATCTCCTTCAGCAACTCCCTCGTCATCGTCATCATCAACAGTAAAGTCTCGTCCAATGAAATCGTCACCTGCTTCCGTTGAACCCAGCAAAGAGACCGAACAAGATGGAACATGGGAGACAGTCAAGTCGAGTAGGCAGCGCCCTCGTCAGCAAGAAGAAAAGGAGAAACATGGTAGTAACTCTAAGAACTGGAGAGATAGATCACACCGTGAAGGACAAGGTCAAGGATCAAGTCAAAAACAAAAAACGGGTGATGAAGCAGAGAAGAAAGGGGGACAAGGGAAATCGCACAAAAAGCATGGTCATCAAGCTACCCCATCCGCATCGGCAACTCCATCGAGTGGTGCAGCAACCAAACCAGCCACAACGATATCAGCTCCAACGAAACCGGCTTGGGGAGCTACAACGCAGTCTGCAAAAACTGCAACTGTGAGCTCGGATGCCGCTGAAAATCCCAAAGAGAATGGTCAACAAAGCCAAACGGTCCCCTCTTCGCCTTCTCTGAATGGCACAACTGTCACCGCTAATTCTGTCTCGATACCTCCTTCCATCGGTTCACCCAACCTCTCATCCGAAACCGCTTCGACGTCGACGGCGAATGCAAGTGTGTTGTCGAAAGCCGTCGATAAACTCGAAGAAGAGGGAAGTTGGCGTGCTAGACCGAAATCTAAAGTAGAAGATATACCTCAACCTGCACCTCAACCGGTTCAACCGAGACAGGCTGCTCCTCCCCCAGCAGTGAACGCTTGGGAAATGAGGAAAAAGTCGATGGCTCCTCCTGCAACTACACCTGCATCTACACCAGCACCAACAAGCAGGACACCGAGTCAAGCGAAACCTGAACCAAAACAATCTGCAAAAGAAACGGTGCAGAAATCGATACCGAACGGTCACGTCAAAGTTGAAAGTACTTCCAAACATAAGAAAAAGACTGCAGCTCGTGCGACCTCATCGGCGTTACCTCCACCCATACACGATGCTGCTCTTTGGCCAGATGTTCATCAAGCTGCTGAGGTGGCAAAAGCCGGTGAAGAAAAGAAAGACAGAGCAAAGGATAGACTTACCAACGAGGAAACAAGCGCGACTGAGGATAGTCCGGTTAGTACAGGAACAGGGAGTGAGTAGATTTCTCTTTTTTCAGATATATTTATATATTGCGTGCTAATGTACGATCGTAGAAAAACCGAAATGGACTCCTATCCCCGCATCGGAGCTACTAGCTGCTGTAGATCAAGTAGCCGAGAACAACCGTCGACAGAGTCGAGCAGAAGCTAATGCGAAGAAGAGAGCTTCAGCTTCGAAAGCTGAGAATGAAGCTTCAGGATCTGCCAATAAAGGTGGAAAAGCTAAGAAGGGTGCCGTGCAAACTGGTGAAGCTAAGAAAGGAGGTGCTAGAGCCGGACGAGCTGGATCCACAAGTGAATCCAAATCGTCATCAATACCGAACAAGCAGTTAGCCGAGTCGACGGCAGGGGAAACCACTCTGGAAGAATTAAACAACGATGATAGCAACAAGAACGATATTGTTAATGGCGAAGTTGAAAATTCTCTCTCTCGACAAACAAGTAAACAAAGTAAAGCCGGATCACCCAAAAAGGGCGAACAAGCTCAGTTACCATCAACGAACAAAGATACTTCTCCTCATCTACGGTTCGGCAGTGGACCTTTACAATCTCGACCCATGACCGGAAGCAATACCGCACCGTTACCTCAACATGGATTCAATCATAACACCAATAACACCTTACCTAGAGTACCTAGAGGCAGGGATGGCAGAGCGTCATTTAACGGCAGAGGTAGAGGAGGCTTCAGAAGCAATTCGGCGATCGCCCATCCACATAAAATGCATCCTGGATTTGGTTCACCCCCCTTAGGAGGAGCTTCCGGTTTACCCATGGATGGATTCCCCAACCCCAATGCTAACACCGTGCAGAGAGGTTTCGTCAATATGGGGTTCCAATCTTTCTACCCTGTTCAAGGATACGGTCAGACTACCGCTGGACCTGGAATATACGATCCAATGCAAGCTCAGTATGGCGCTGGTGCGATGTACAGAGCTGGCTTACCACCTCCACCAATGCCTCAGACAGTTGTGCCCAATTTAGATGCTACTAGGTTTTACGTTCTGGGACAGGTCAGTTCCTCCACCTAAAATGCAATTGACATCCGGAAAATTCTTGCTGATGGTTTTGCTTCAGATCGAATATTATTTCAGTATGCAAAATCTTGCTATGGACTTCTTCCTTCGTCAACAGGTAAGTCCAATCAGCCAGCCACGACTGTTCAGTCTGACTAATGATTTTCTTTTCTCACAGATGGATTCTGAAGGATGGATTGACATATCAATGATCGCATCGTTCAACCGAGTCAAATCATTGACACCGGATGTATCGATGGTCAAGGAGTGCATGGCTCTCTCGTCACTGCTAGAAGTCAAAGAAGATAGTGTAAGATTGGCTGGACCAGATTCTTCGAGATGGGTGTTACCCGATGCTAGAAAGAGCAAATTCGCCAATGAGTCCAATACGAACAATCCGATGTCCCCTTCTCAAGCGACAGAAGAATCCTTATCAGCCGATCAGTCGTTGGTGTCCAATAATGATGATAGTGTTAGAGGGACCAGCTCGACAGCTGCGGATGTGGAAAATGCCTTGATGAAGAGTAGTCATGCTGCGATACCTGCGCCTGCACCGGCAGTGAATGGCGATGTTGAAGTCGGTGAGAAGAAGGAAGGGCAGGTGGAAGCTACGGGAGAGGAGTCGGTGGAGGCTGATGAGAAAAAAGAAGTCTAGGTTCAGCGTTGGGAAAATTAAGATGGTAAGTCAGTCCTGTCCATATTTAAAATTATCGGGAGCTGATCTGTGGCGGGTCTTAGACGTGCATAGCACGTAAAGCTTTATGAATACCTCACAGCGTTCTCCAACCTCAATACTATCCTCCAAATCAAGTACCTCATGATTTCAACGAATCTCAACGCATCATTATTCTTATGCCGGATCGAACCGAATCAACGACGCCCGTCCTCCTCTGTTCGTCATCGCATATATATCACAAATCTTTCTCTCACAAAATGTTCATACCGAGACGTAACACGATACAATGAACTCTAGATCTGTAGATCAAGATCCCTCTTTCTCTTTTTCTTCTCTTTTTGCATCTTCATCTTTTCAATCTACATCAGTCAGTCGTCTCCCTTTTGCATAACACAAGCATTTTTTTCTTTTTTTCCATTACAGTATCTTGTGCATAGTTTTGGTTTTGGTTTACAACTTCCTTTTGTTTTGCTGTATATCATCGTTTCTTTTCCCCTTTCGTTCCTGCATAACCTTTTCTTCGACCTTCGTTTGGCGGATGTACGTGCATACAGTGGAGACAGGGCGATTCATCAATCAACCGATCCACCGAACCCGTCGTGTTTCATTCGTATCGTATGATATGATGAAAAGAAAGGAATGGAAAAGTACCTTGTATATATCACGCTACATTATATGATACTTCTTATATATCATCAACATCATCATTGAGTTTTTAATGCAGAAATGATTGTACAACATGACTCTCCCTGATCCATAGACCATTCGGAATTTGGTCATTAGGTGAATGACGGGTACTCTGCTATTTTCAACCTGATTCCTTAGCTACGAGTGCTGGATACCGTATATCCAAATGCCGATCAAACCATATACACAAAAAGTCTATCTTCATCTATCATCTATAAGTTGTATCAGCAAAAACATCAAATCTTTATAAGAGAACAATATATACAATCATTCTAAACGCCTTCATCTAAATTCCCTATACCCCTCTTTGCCTAACTCTTCGTAACCCTTTTCACCCAACTGTCTCCTACCTTCTCCGCAATCCAACCAATCATCTAAATCCCTAAACTTCAAGTATTGATTCTTGGTATTCACTTCATATTCCTTGTTAGAAGCTATAAGTCTAACTTCGATTTGTCGTTTAATTCGTTCTTGCATGATCATACCTGATTTACCTCTTTCTTTCATCGTACCTATACCCATATTTAATAATTCCCCATCTATATTTTCCATCCCCACTATCTCGATGGTAGTTTCAAGTGGGACTGCTAAACATGCTTTGGCTAGATCTTCGGCTAGACAGAGGTACGAGGTCCAAGTTGGGTTGTAGTTCCTGGAAGAATAGAATGCTACTTGCCATAACGACTGTTTGTCTCCATTCCAATACCTGTTTCTTTGTTCAGGTTGAGTGCTCCTTCCATGTGAAGTCGGAGATGTCAAGAATACGATGGTAAGTTTCGATATGGATTCTAGAGTCTTCTTGTAATGGAATATGTTGCGATACCCTTCATAATCTTTCGAATCGTATGATCTTCCAGTAGGTAAGACGATAGTCAATTCGCTTAGACCTATGGGTAATCCACCGGAAGATTTGATCTTGGTCGAAACAGTATTGATATGACCCATCATGGGAGGACTAGCCAGAGCGGGAGAAGTAGTGGTGGGAGTCGGTGTATGTCTCGTCACCGTTGCAGTAAGACCCATTGGTGAACTGGTTTCAATCGTCGTAGATGGGAAAGCTGTAGGTAAAACCACCAGAGGTGATCTAGCACCGATAATTATCAATCTTTCTAATTCCAATCCTTCCAATAACGGACAAGCTGATCCGAATCTTGGACAGAACAATAGATGATAATCGTATGCGTCTGCCAAGATGATTCGTAGGGTTGACAGCCGCGGCATGACTCCGTTGAGAGGTACAGGTGGACAAGAGATTGGGAGTGCCTTCGCAGGAGGAGGGGGCGGGGTGATCAGAATAGGTGTAGTAGGGTTGGATCTTTTGCCAAATGAGAATATAGATGATGAAGATGAATTTCTAGAGTGTGAATGTGACAATATAGAGAGTTTTTTGAGATTACCAAAATAATCTTCTGGTTCTTCCGAGTCGGAATCTTGACAATCACCATCATCATCACCATGAGAATGTAAGGTGATACTTTCTGTATGTCTCAATAGACGATCTTTAAACCTCCTTCGACCAATTGATATCTTCCCAGTGGTATTTTCGTATAACAGTGTTGATCCTACCAATCTATCCCACATGTCTTTGGGTGATTCGAGAGTCAGATGTTGGTAGAGGATCGTTCCAGCCAGATTGAAAAATAACCTCGATACGGTCAAGCAGTTTAGCAGAACATCGTCGGAGCAGAAGGAGAGGATACGAATGATGACATTTGTAGGAAGATGATGAGGGACGTAACGACGCTTGGTATATGCTAGAGCCATTGGTATGATCAGGGTACACGCTGAGCGGATATGAACCATCGCATCTGGAACAGTCAGATAAGGATGCTTAGTCACTCACATGATCGTCTCTCTAGACTCGCACTTGATTTCGGTCTGGGTAAGATTTCTGATAATCTACTTGAAGGTCTTGCTACTTTGTTTCCAAACCCAAACACTTCCTACATGATCGTAACACAGAGTAAATCAGTGTTTGTACTATAAAGAACTGCATTCATGACTGTTCTCATGCGTATTCAAACTTGAGTTGATGAGAGGTGGACATCCTCCACTTGCCTATGCCGTAAATCCAAAACAAAGATAAAAGATAAACTTACAGCCAAATCAGCGAAACTCCTGGATTTCATCTTATGGTATTTACCGCTGTTGTCTATCTTTTCTGTTTCCTTCGATCTAGGCTGAGGATATGGTTGGAGTGATGCCGAAGAGGAAGAAGGAGTATCGTGGAGTTTCTCCCAATGCATCAGAGGACGGCGAGGGAATGAATCCGTATCCATCGTATATATATGCTTTTCTCCCTTCCCTTCGTTCTCAATGCCAACTTGCCCTTGTCCATCCCCATCCCCATCAACAGTATGAGTCTGGTGTAGGTGTAGGTGCATGTTGCGGATGCTGAATGACGAAAATTTTCGACATCCGCTTGTAATTGCTGTTGGCTGTGTTTGATCGTTGGGTTCTGACCAGGTGGTTCCAGAACATCTACATGATAATCTGTGAGAAACAAGGGAGATAAGAGGGAATGACAAGAACAAACAAGTTACCCTTTGTCTACGTCGATCCCCTCCCCTCCCCCTTCCCCTTTCCCTTCCGTATCCTTGTACCGCCGGGGTATATCATACAGCATACAGCATACAGCATGCAACGCACGGACCACCGACCCCCAAACACCCATGCATGTCACATGAGAGATGAAATGCATATACATATACATGGGAGGTTGATGATCACAGGATACATATATACATATACAACAGAGGCATATCAGACCACCTCCCTCATACCTTGTCGCTTTCCCCCTTGGACGTCTCATCATCGCACCCACTTGTGCTCCTGAGCTATACCTTGCACCTCGAGGTAACCACCATGTCCCTATAACACCTGTACACCTTATCTCTATCAAGTCTACTAATACTTGTACTTCCCCACCTGGCTTATCTGTCATGAATCAGAGAGAGAGAGATAGATAGATAGATCAGTATTCCGGTTCGATAGGATGCACGCTAGGTCCAGGTCCACTCCTCCATAGTTTCAATATCAACCATAACACCACGATGGCTCCTACGATGTATGCGATGGTTCTATATTGGCGTAATGTAGAGGTGGACGCCATGGTTCGGGAGTGATGGCGCGAGGTGGAGAAGAGGGAGGAAGCGAAAGAGGTGAATGAGTTGGTCTATCGATTTTAGTCATTCGATTAGCGTGAGATACGAACATGGAACGGTACATATGAAGAGTACAGGACTTGGAAATCAATTGATACGTACTGTTCTATCGAGCTGCAATTGCAATATGATTAGCTATCGTCTTCCACTCTCTGCCAATGATTGTAGACGAAAGATGACAACTCACCTGATCATTCTGTCTATTCGCATCGTCTAAGATATCAATAGTCACCTATACGTTCAGGATCAGCATGATCCTTATACTACATAGTGATCCATGATTATGATGATGAATCACCGTCACTCCTACTAGATATGTTTATCGGCCTGTATCCGTACCGCATATGAAGAGGAGAGCAGTAACGGCGCAGAGTCAACTCACAGATCTCAACGACTTGATCTTACTATGCAACGAATTCAATTCCTCTTCATTCTGATTCTCGAGTGTCTGTTCGGCAGCACTATACATTTCATAGTGGTGTTAGCATTCAAGTTGCAAGCGTATGATCACGGATCAACGACTCACCTTGGCATTTTGATCGATCAAGGTGAAGGTAACGACCGAAGAGCAGGTCGACGTGTCTGTGACGGTATTCTTTGTATTGCTGCTGGCACCAAATTCCCTGCTCCTGGTACTGAAGATGTCTATGTAGGTATTTGTTGCGGTGAGTGATTAAGCCAAGAATTGCGGGAAGAGAAGTATTGTTGGTAGATGGTCAACAACGATGGAAGCTTAAACTGACACGCGACATCTCTCGTTTTACAGTGGCAGCTTACATCCAGTAGCTTATTTCTTTGGTGGGTATCCCCAGATATCCAGACAGCTTGTTGGATATATATTCATCATGATATGCATACGTATATTGTATGTACAAGTCGCCTGCATCTACGTCTCCTGCTGTATCAGCATCACCAAGCCTACACCGCCTAATAAAGCATATTTCAATTGGGGGAAATCGTTCTGCGAGTTCATGAGAAACGGTCAGCGTCTTATGAATTTGATGTGGACGTCCGTCCCTGTTCGTGGTTGACTTACCATAGCTATAGTCACATAACCTATATAGGGTAAAAACCTAAGACATCAATTGGTCGATTAGTCCACATCCTCTTTGACCTTACCAAGGACACTCGTAAACAAGTACACGTACCCTCTGACTTTCCCAATGATATGCTTCCTCTGTATCCATTCTATACCGTTATACAACGTTATATCGTCTCCTGGATTATTATCCCCTTTGGTCAAGAGAAGTTGAGTGGTGTTGCTGAACCATACTCATGAGCTGGATGTCGCTCAGAAAGTGAAGATTAATGGACAACTCACGAAATATGGGATTCTATCACTCGATGGACTATCGGTATATCTGCGCCGGGACTGTGGGATAGGAAGCATTAGCATCTGAACACCACCAGCAGCAAAATAGACAAAGATGACAAGCAGCGAGTTAACTTTGCTCAATGTTTCACCATGAATGTTGATATAATTAATCAGAAGGAGTGGATATATGAATCTGCCCAAAAACAAATTTGACATGATGTCCCAAAGACTAAAAGGGAAGAGAAAGGAATTTAGAAGACATAACTCACATCTTGTAGACCGTTATATCCCCAATTTCATACGGTACATCGGCAGGATTCGTCAAGAACAATATATCTCCTCGGTAGAAAGCAGGTTCCATCGATCCGCTAGTATCACACACACCCCACCACTTTACGTTAGCTATCATCATCATCGCTGTCATAGGATTGAGGGGAACATACGAAAGTACTACCACTATAGGTGATTCCGAATTTGTGATGAGACATAATCCCTTCCACATCATCAAACCGGATGATACGACTGTCAAAAGGTTGAGCGCTTGGAATAGGAGCTATTAAGGTAGAGTTGAGGATGATGACATGCGAAAATGTCGAACAGGATGATAAGCAGGTTACACTTTATCAGCTCATATCATTACTACTGCGATTCGTTCTTGTTCTTCAGAGAGACCGTTAACTCACCCCTTGGACTCCCAATGTCCTCAAACGGGCTATCTCGTTTGAGAACATCTTGAATAGGATATCTTTCGAAAATCACCACCAGACAGTGTGAAGCTATTGCTACTGCTATCTGATCCGGCCGCTAGAGGGGCAAAAGATAGGTATGTATAGATCAAGGAGTCGAGATGTATTACCAAGGATCATATCGTTCTGACATGCATGAATCCGTCGTTGATCCACGTCTCAATCGTCAGTCAACAGACGTGTTCCTGTAATGGATGATAACACCCACGTGGACTGAGTGTGCAGCTCTTATCTACAGGCAAAGAAGTCCACGTCACTGCCATTCGATCGATATCTTTGACTCACTCACGTTGGAACACTTTACTGTAACTTGTAACCTTTCACCTCCTTCTCCTTCTCTTCCTTGCCATCATCCCCGCCCTCTACCTCCCACTTTATGCGTCTTGCACACAGACTGTACAAGGCCATACCACCTTCATCCTCCTTCTTAACGAGAATCAAACAAACAGCTGCTACAGCAACAGACAAAATGTCGTTAACACCCGACCAACCCTCCAAGACTCAATCGGGAGCCATGACCCCCGGTGCGATCGCAACGGAACTATCCAAGCTCGACTTACCTGCTCCGAGCGGTCTCAAGTTAACTCTCCCGGCGGATCCTAAATCCCCCTTAAGTGCTGGAGCCGGAGCTGGACCAAATAGCGCTTTATCTGCTGGGGGGAATTCCCTCTTCTCTCCAGTCGGAACAGATGATACAGGTGATATTTCTGGACCTGAACCGGAGGCTTTGACCGTAGCAAGGAGAAAAGCAAGATCCGAAAGTGTCTCTGAACAATTATCTACTACGTTGTCGGAAATGAAATTACCTCAACCTGAAAGGATCTTCGGTCCGTCAGACGATCAGAACGCTCAAGATCAAGGTTCAGAGAAGAAACAGGGTGTATCACCTGAAGAATGGGATAAAGTGAAATTGGATGATGAAGTACCCGAAGCTGTGAAAGAACCTAAGAGGATGACTCATAGTAGACATACTTCCAGAGCGTAAGTGCAGACTCCTTTCGAAGTATTTGACATTTGAACTAAATTATGACAAGAAAGAGACTAACACGTGTATCTTGACCTCCTTTATATAGCGACGCAGCCGTCCCAAGGACACCTACGATCAAAGAGGACCCCGAGCCTTCTTCATCTTCCCAAAACGTAGCCAAGGAACAGAAAGTCACACCGTTCGATGTGGAAGGTGAAGTCGATGCGGATGGTAAAGATCTCGGAATGTGAGTTGAGTCTGAATCTCGTATTATAGGGCGAGAAAAATTGTCTACTCGTCAACCAAGGCGATGCCATTCCCTTGATAACCCAAGTGTATCTCGCAATCAATCATGCTGACTGGTTCTCTCCTATGTCTCATAGCGATTACGATAAACTCACGAAACGTTTCGGAGCATCTTTGATCTCTCAGGAATTATTAGATAGATTCGAGAGGTTGACAGGTCAAAAACCTCATCCCTTATTGAGGAGAGGTACTTTCTATTCCCACCGGTAAGTTATACTTACTCACTTTCCCAACTCCTCAATATAATGCCTAAAGTGTGGCTGTAAGACAATCAAGCTGATCAAGCTGACGTTGACTTCCCGTGTCCTTGGTATAGTGATTTCAACTTGATACTTGATCGATACGAGAAAGGACAACCGTTCTATCTGTACACCGGTAGAGGTCCATCGAGCGATTCGATGCATATGGGTCATCTGATTCCCTTCATGTTCACTGCGTGAGTTCGGCTGACATTTGCTATCGACTGTTGACCAGAAGCTGATGCTACACTATTATAGCTACTTGCAGAGAGTGTTCAACGTCCCTCTTGTGATTCAAGTAACAGGTAGGTAACACACTTCGCTCATCTAACAACGATCCCGATATGAGCTGATCATCTCGCCCATTTCAGACGACGAAAAATACCTCCTCGAACGAGACATAAAGAAACAAGCCGAACTTATGAAGAAGATCAAAGGAAAGAAACCTCTCGATCTGTTGAGGCATTACAAGAAGATGGGTCAAGATAATATCAAAGATATCATCGCTTGTGGTTTCATACCGGAGAAGACGTTTATCTTTTCCGATTTGGCTAATGTTGGGTGAGTCAGGGGAATCTTTTGTCAAAATGATACCTCTATCATTTGAGGTAGAGATAATACGCTTCTAGTCGTGCATCCACTGCTCTGGCTGGGTTGTCGTCAGCTAACATACCTGATTGTCTTCTCAGCGGTGCCTTCTACGAGAATGTGGTACTTATGGCTAAAACCATCACCCAAAGTCAAAGTAGAAATGTGTTCGGTTTCACTGACTCGTAAGCTAGGTGGAGATGCCGTTTGCCTCGTGTATTGACTGACGTTTATGACATAGCGACAACATCGGAATGTTCCATTTCGCAGCTGTCCAAGCTACACCATCCTTCTCCAATTCCTTCCCTCAGATCTTCGGTGCTCGAGACGATATCCCAGCTTTGATCCCTTGTGCCATTGACCAGGATCCTTATGTGAGCTCTTTTTGTCAGAATTATCGGTCCATCGATAGACCTCATAGCTGACAATGAGTAACTCGTTTAGTTCCTTCTCACAAGAGACGCAGCCGATAAGTTGCATTACAAGAAACCCGCATTACTCCACTCCAAATTCCTTCCCGCTCTCCAAGGAGCCGGTACCAAGATGTCCGCCTCCAAGGAGAACACCGCCATCTTCATGACCGATGATCCCAAGAAGATCGCCAAGAAGATCAAATCTCACGCTTTCTCTGGCGGTGGTGCTACACAGGAGGAACACAGGTCGAAAGGAGGTAATCCCGATGTGGACATCGCTTATCAGTATCTGAGTTTCTTCGAGGACAGTGATGAGAAGATGGAGAAATTGGCCAAGGTAAGTCCAGATCCACGCAAACGTATCAAACCAATTCGGTTGAGTGTTAGAATAAGGCAATGTTAATCGCTTTGGTCACATGGAACAGGAATACCGAGCGGGTACTTTGAGTACATCAGAGATGAAAGCTGCATGTATCGAGAAATTGCAAGAGGTCGTTGCTGAGTTCCAAAAGGTGAGTCAGCGTGTATTCATGATCATCATAGGTCATAATAGAGTCAAATGTGGCATTGAGCTGACATGTATATCAACAATGTAGAACCGAGCAGAAGTGACCGATGAGAAACTCGCCTACTTCCAAGATCCAACGAGGAAGATTGATCCTCGACCTAAACCCAAGGAAGCGGCTGAAGCTGCGCCTGGTGCATAGGCGGCTGTGGTACTCGCATTGCCAGAAGCAGAAGAAGAAGAGAAGTTAGATATAGATTGGGGTACATACATTCAGTCCGATATATGTAGATTCATACTCATACGATATTCTGATGCAGAAGTACATATAGTGCCACAGTGAGGCTAATTCCGAAGTTGCCACGTGTCTTCGAAGTGTCTATGACACAACCACCTGTCGACCCCAGCACATACGCGTTCAACCATCTCTTCCATTGCTGAAATAAATCATCCTACATCTCACATCTGAAAACAAGAGTCATTATCATCATCTTTATCAGCTGTGAACTCCCTCATAACAGGCTCGGCTGAGATAGGTACATAGCTAGATATATACACAGTCCCCACCTCACCTTTCACTCCTGTTCCGATAATCCCTCCCCCACCCAAAAATGTCAGAACCCGATCGACCAACCTTCGATATTGCCGTACCCTCGACCGATCCAGAGAAGAAGGATCAGGACAAACCCAAGGCCAATGGGGATATCAAGGGGAAAGGTAAAGAAGATGGTGGCAAGGAAGATGATGTTTCGGATATGGTTAGTGTACAGTCCCATTCCTGAGCTGCTATGTTTTGTGGACGTATCAGCTGATTACTTCATATGGTAATAGAGCGAAGAGGATTTGCAGCTGAAAGCAGAGTTGGAGATGTTAGTCCAGAGATTGAAGGTGAGTCTAGTCACGAGCTCTGAGCTTGAGCATCATAAACGCATCATGCCTACTTAGGGGGAGAGAGACAGCTGATGTGGTTTATACCTTGCTATTCAGGAACCCGACACCAATCTCTATCTACCAGCATTAGAATCCCTTCGAACGTTGATAAGAACATCCACGAGCTCAATGACATCTGTACCTAAACCTTTGAAATTCCTCAGACCTTTCTACGAAGAGATGGGCAAGATTAGAGATTCGTGGGAGGAGGGGTTGAAGGAGCAAAGGGTGAGCTAAGGTCTTTTCCGTACAAAACAATATCCTACCTTCGTCCCTCCGTGTGATGGGTTATGAAAGGTTCTTTGTCCAATGACATGAATTAGGGAAGAATCGTGCTGTGATTATCAAAAATGTAAATGCTGACACACCTACATAGTCGCTCCTCGCTTCCATCCTCTCCGTGTTAGCTATGACCTACTCCGATACCGGTAAACGGGAAACTCTCTTTTACAGATTATTATCTGAATCGACTGAAGCTCCTGGCTTATGGGGACATGAATACGTACGACATCTAGCAGCAGAATTGGGTGAAGAGTACAATTCGAATTACGCTAGTGAATTAGATGCGGACTTGGGAGGTGTAGAAAAGCCAGAAGGTCTGAAATATACGACTGAACAGCTGAAAGCATTATCGTTGGAATTGGTCACCTTCTTCCTCAAACATAATGCTGAAGCGGATGCGGTCGATATCCTCTTGGAGTTGGAAAATATCCAGGAGATAGTGGAATTGACGGATGATAAGAATTTCGAAAGGGTTTGTAGATATATGGTCAGGTGAGTTATCAAGTGTCTTGAACCATTTTCTTAAATCATGATGTAAGCTAACGGCGAGATTTTTTTCGTCTTCAGCTGCGTGCCTCTTCTCGTTCCCCCAGATGACTCGGCTTTCCTAGAGACTGCTTCCAAGATATACGCCAAATACGATCGTTATCCTGAAGCTATCGCACTCGCTGTCAGGCTCAACAGTCCTTCTCTGATCCGACAATACTTTGAAGCGCCTAAAAACCCGTAAGCTAACCAATATTCTGTCTTCTGTGTTAAGGATAGCTAACCAATATTTACAGGGTCATGAAAAAACAACTTGCCTACTTCCTTGCTCGAGCGCAAATACCTCTTCATTGGGTTCACACCGCCGAAGGTACCGAATCAGAAGAGGAGGAACAGCCACCTACTCAGGAAGAAGAAGTCCTCGATTGCTTAGGCAATGTGAAGCTCTCCACTCACTTCAGAAACTTCGGTAAAGCTGTCGGAGTAGAAGAACCTAGAGCGTTAGAAGATATATACAAATCGCATTTAGAACCCAATCGAACAACCCAAACTGCGGATTCAGCACGACAGAACCTCGCTTCTACATTTGTCAACGCTTTCGTCAATGCTGGTTTCGGTAATGAAAAGCTCATGGTTAACGCTGCAGAAGGTCAGAGCTGGATCTACAAGAACAAAGACCACGGTATGATGTCAGCTACTGCATCTGTCGGTTTGAGTTTATTATGGGATACCGAATCTGGTATAGATCATATTGATAAATACACTTACTCACCTGAAGAGCACATCAAAGCTGGTGCGCTGTTAGCTACCGGTATCTTCCATGCTGGAATTAGAACAGAATCTGATCTGGCTTACGCCTTACTAGAAGAACATGTGGATAGTAAGAGTTTATCGCTGAAACTTAGTGCAATCAATGGTTTAGGTATAGCATATGCTGGATCGGGTAGAAAGGACATAGCCGAGAAGTTGTTACCTCACGTCGCGGATGAAACCAACACTATGGAAGTAGCTGCTATGGCCGCTCTCGCTCTCGGTTTCGTGTTTGTTGGTTCCGGAGATGGTGAAATCGCAAGTGCAATATTACAGACTATGATGGAGAGGGAAGAAAGCCAATTAGCATCCGAATGGACTGTCTTCATCTGCTTAGGATTGGGTTTGATTTTCTTAGGTGAGCTTTGATCCTGGGCAGTGTCCCAGACTTTATAGCTGACCTATCAACCTACTCGTAGCTACTCAAGAAGATTCAGAGCCTACCGTCGCTACTCTCAAAGTCATCGAACACCCCATCGCGTCCATCGCCGAAACCATCGTTGACGTCTGCGCTTATGCCGGTACCGGAAATGTCCTCAAGGTGCAACAGATGTTACATTTGTGTGCTGAACATGCCGATAAAGCCAAGAAGGAAACGTCGGATGGTGATGCTGCACCCGTAGCTGCTGAAGGAGAAGGTCCAGCCGCTGCTGCAGTGGCCGACGCCGAAGGGGATGTGAACATGTCTGGGGAAGCAACCGCTCAACCTGTCACCGCTCCTACCGGTGGTGAAGCTGGTGCCTCCGCTGCAGCCGGTGGAGACAGTGAAGGTGAAGATAAAGATAAGGAAGAAAAGGATAAAGTGGATTCGCTCAAATATCAAGCCTTCGCTACTATCGGTATAGCATTGATTGCGATGGGTGAAGACGTCGGTGCTGAGATGGCCTTGAGGCAATTCCAGCATTTGGTGAGTCCAGCTAGCCATCTATAACCGACCGATGTGAGATGATGACAGCTGACTGATTGTACAATATAGATGACATATGGTGATCCCGTAATCCGAAAATCCGTTCCACTTGCTCTCGGTCTCATATCAGCTTCTAACCCCCAACTCTCCATCCTCGATACTCTTTCAAAATACTCGCATGACTCCGATTTGGACGTAGCTATAAACTCTATCTTCGCGATGGGATTGGTAGGAGCTGGAACGAATAACGCGAGATTAGCTCAGATGTTGAGAGGCTTGGCTACTTATTATGCTAAAGAACCAGACTGTTTCTTCATGGTCAGGATCGCTCAGGTGGGTTTGGATTTTTCCCTCTTGACCTTATATCAGAGTTGGCCAAGGACTAATTTTCGTTTGAATCTAAAAGGGTCTCGTACATATGGGTAAAGGTACGATAGGTATCAACCCTTACTTCAACGATGGACAGGTGATGAGCAGGACGGCCGTGGCGGGATTATTAGCTACCATCGTATCTTTCACAGATGCTAGGAAGTGTGAGTGATTCAGCGACTCAGGTTGTCGTTGTAAGAAAGTCGGCTGACTCGATTGTGCTTCTTAGTCGTGCTGGACAAACACCACTGGCAATTGTATTGGTTAGTCACAGCGATGTACCCACAATTCTTGATCACCCTGGACGAAGAGTTGGAAGAAAAACCTGTGACCGTCCGAGTGGGTCAGGCGGTTAATACTATTGGTTTGGCTGGAACGAGACATGGTATCAGTGGGGTGAGTGCTCGAACCCTTTGGTCTTCGTTGAATCCGAATTCTATGGCATGATACTGATTCTATATCTTATTTGTTCAGTTCCAAACTCATCAATCTCCTGTGCGAATCGGTACGGGTGAAAGAGCAGAGTTGGGTACAAATGAATTCTTCCCTTATCAATCTGTCTTGGAAGGTTTAGTTATTCTCAAAAAGTGAGTTTACAATAGATTACAGTCATATCTCCCTTCATCAATTGTTCTTGTCTTTCATCTGTGGTCGACACCAACAGCTGATATCGTATACCCTACCTTGCTCAGGAACGAACAATACGATGCTGAAGACACGCAGAATTAAGTAGATGTATAGAAGATGAATGGCGTAAGGTTAGCATGATAAACATAATGAACCGATTTCTTTTCCTCCCGTTCTCCCTGCATATCATCAATAAAACCTTTTGTAGACAGATAAGACATGCAAAACAATTGCTAAAATATAGTATTACCATTGACTGAACTCTACGAACTGTTTCGAACTGTTTCTATAATCACACCCACTCCCTTAAAATTATTGACATGACGTATAGTGTGTCATGACAGTTGTCTGACAAATCTATATCCTATCATCATCTTTTGAATTTCTGCAGAGGGTGAGCATTCCAACTCGTTCTGTTGTCCATTGCCATTCATACCAATCTTGGAGTCGCCGCTAGGATTTGATCCATCATTTCGACGATCACCGATCCTTTTGAAGATGATTTCAAGACATCCTTGCCCATAAAGCAGATCATCCCAACTGAGATCACCATCCAAGCTATCTTCTTCTTCTTCATTTCCCTTTTGGTCAGCTTGAAACATATCTTTCAATCTATCGTTCAACATGTATTCATCACTCTTATCGTTAGCAGCCAATTTGATCGAAAATCCATTATCGGCTCTATGAGACAATAACACCTTAGCTAGATAATTCGAGGGGAACTTTTTTAATAGACTTTCAGTACAATTTTCCTTATTCGTTCCTTTCAGTGGATACAAAACCTCGATGACACTTTCACTTTCGACTGTACTATGTTTTCCATCTTCTGTGGTCGCCTTGGTGGGAGTGATAGAAACGAGAGAGAGGATGTTAAGCATGGTCACTTTATGTGTACCATTCAATATCCCAGATTGGATGATGACATTTTCGTCCATTTCACCTGTCCAACTGAAATTCATTGGTCCGGCGTTCTTCTTCAGGCCATGTCGATTGTGGAACATGGAGTTGAGGGGAATTTTACGAGTTTGTAAGCTGGTTATGGAAGAGGAATTTGCGGGTGGTAAAGGTGGATTTACTGGAAGATGACATGTTCGATTACTCGATTAGGTGTGAAACCGGGACCGTGATCTATCTACTCGCTCAAGAGAGTACTTACTAAAGAAGGTATTCGGAGGTACAAGGTTACGATACATATAGGTAAAATGGAGCTCTGTACAGTAAGTTGTATATATCCATATATGATGTAATCGGTCTTCAGACGTATAAAGGAGATACAGTATGTTGCTCCATGTATGTACCATAGTCTTGCTGGCATCGGATCTTAAAAGGATCTGTCCCCTTCTTGCCTTCACAGCTTATGCGAGTTTGACATGACATGAGATTCATAAAATACGACTACTATATACAAAATCCTGTAACCAAGTCAAGTGTTGTCAAATAATCCATCCCGAGGACCGCCCATTTTACCGTTCTTATGTAGGGGTATATCATGATGTATCAAGCTGACGTTATCAGCCCAACCATTCAAGCAGAAGCGAAGAAAGGTAATATGGCAATGTAAACGAGAAGAACGAACGAAATATATGGGGAAATGACTGATAATGGTACATCTTCGAGTCTACGCTGCGGTAGGAGTGTCACATCAGCTTTATGCTTCAGCGAGTAATCAGACACTTAGAGCACCCGAAGACTCTTTGATATTTTACTCGTAACAATAAAAAGGTGGAAATGGGAAGAATCACTTACGATCATTTCGAATTAAGCCAAACTTTAACTTCATCCGGTTCCAATTCACCTTCCCAATCGTTATTTCTCAAATATTCTTTCATTCCCACCCATCGTATGGCATTCCATCTTTCTTGCACTTTCGCCAACTCGATGTCCAGATTTGTCTTTAGATTCTCCTCGGTGTTCTTACGAATATGTCCTGGTTGGTGTTTACCAAATCTACAGTGTACCTCGGCTAGCATACCCTGTCTGATCTGGTAGGCGAATAAATACTGATTGTACTGCTGGTCGAAGTAAGCTGATCCAATGGTATAAGGATGGATCAAGCCAGAATTGATGATATTGATTTCGATGTTGTTCGGAAAAGATAACAAAAAGTTACTGAATGACCAGTATTCGTCGGTGAACCTACCGCTCCCATATTTTTGCTTGTTAGGATTCAGATGGTGCCGTCCTAAAGTCCAATAGTGATCATCATCTTTCGTGAAGAACATCCAGTTTACTCTCTTCAAAGGTAAATCTGACCAATATGGGAAACCACCGACAGAAGGGTCAGGTAGATAAAAGATAGGTGGACAGATGAAAGTGATTTCTTCCAGGTTGTCGTAAACGCTTTTAGGAAAACCTAAGGGATATGCAGTGATACTAGTCATATTCGCACCATCTATCACCAACTTCTTGGGGGCCGGAGTGATACTTTTCAAAAGGGAACATTTTTGTTGTTTTCGTTTTGGCGAGTGTACGATTGGATCTTTATGCATGATCGGTCCAGTAGAATCAATAGTCAGACATAAAGTTAAGACTTTCAGTTTTGGAAAAGACATCTTCTTGTTTCTACAGATACCGCACAAAGCCGAAAAGTCGCGTGCATCGACCGTGACGTATCTCGCACATTTGAGTAATTTCTTCTTCCGAGTGGTTGGTTTCTCCCTACCATTGACAGTCAGTCTGTCCAGGGAGTAATCTGCTGTAGAATCCCTTTTGGGGATGGACGAAATTCCGATTCGAGCGTAAAGAATGGGTGAGGCGATTTGTGAGAATGATCTGGATACTCGACAGCATGTCGCCAAAGCTGATCGATTGTTGCAAAGAAGATGGGTGAATATCCTGCGAAGCACGGCGACGGGGAAAGGCGAGCCGAAATTGTCTGGACAACCAAGCTGAATCTGGACTTTTCTTTTCTATGCGGATCGGATCACGTCAGCTCAAGAGATATCAGATTGGACCGATATATTGGCAGAGCTGTTGCAATGGAAGAAACATCGATAACTTACTGTCATTGTGGTGAGAATTACCGGACTCGTCGAATGGCGGTATGAAGCGAGAAGCTTGGAGTACTCGACAGGAGGACTGAAGGAATAAGAAGAAGGAGGAAAATGGAGAAAGAAGGAGAAGAGAAGAGTTGAAAAGTTGAAACAATCTCCAATGCATATATATACAGTACACACACACACACACATGCTGAGTCAACCATGCCGATCAGTTGACAGTACTGTACATATATTGAGCCGCACAGACCACCTCGGATCAGAGGCGGTCTGACCCATGCGAGTGAGAGTACAGTAAATTCATTTGTGGCACATGAGACCAACGATTTTCTATATTGATGGGATGGGATGGGATGGTGCATCCGCCAGGTTCTTCACTTTCTGAGCGTCTAGTCACAGTGCATAGATGAGAGGAAGAGAGAAAGAAAGTGCAATCCTATATAAGCAAATTCTATAATTGACGGTCACAATGACCCGAGCTTCATTTGTTCTGCGCATCCGTGTTCAAATTTCCAAGTACCGTCTACACAGTCAAGGTCACTACCGAGGTATGTTATCAATAACTTCTGAAGTATTGCCGCACCGAGTCAGGGATACGATAATCGATCCTGTAGTCATTTTCGGTCAGTCATAAAAATGACGGAAACAGGAGGAGGCAATGGACCTACGTACAGCAACTGAAACAGTCATTTTCATCACTATCGTAGCTGGTGACATCCTCCTCAGAAACTCTTGTCGCTTGCTCCCCAGTCAAGCGTCTTACGACACGCGTGGTGTTTGGTTCCGAGTCTTTGGGTTTGGTGGCAATTGTGATATGACCAGCAAGAGCAATAATGGTGTCCTTCATATTCTGAGTGTTCACTCCACAGTCGGTCCTGGATTTACCGTACAACTTGAATGTTTCTTCCAGTACAGAATCTTGATCCTTGGTATACTCAGGTAGAACACCCAATTCAGACAGATACTCTTCATCCATTAAACCTACAACCACCTCCGGATCATAGGGAACCGCTTTGACAGAATCACCTAAATGTTTGCTATAGTCTGATAAGTACTCGGTATACTCATCTTTGGTCATTGTAGATTTATCTTGATATCCCCATTTATTGACAAAGAACTTTTTCTTCTCAGCAGCTCCTTGGGGACTGAGAGTGGTCTTGAACTTCAGGAACAGGTCTGTGGTGAAGTTCTTGCTAAACAATCGCTCGTCGTTGAGGGTATCAAAGAATTGAGCAGCATCGACGCTGCTTGCGAGCTCATGTACAAATTTACCGCCTGGGTGACCGGTGCTTGCCAATTCGGATAGGAAAGGTGGTTCGATCGCGCAGGCTGTCGCTGCGTTCTTGGTGTAACACTCAGTTGGCATGTTGCTTGCTTGAAGTCTACCGAGGAATTCTCGACATGCACTGATATTGTAAAAGTTGTTTCTTGCATCTTCTGCCGGGACAATCTTCCCATCGTTGAAAAGCATACCACCTTGAAAGATTACTTTCTCAACCTGGTCGGTAAACTTCGTGGCAGTTTCAGGATCAGTCAACAGACTGTTGACAGTCTGATGACCAGTAGTGATTGCCATTTTGATCTTTCTTCCTTGCGCTTTTGCTTCATCGCAGATTCGAGAAAACCCTGTGATGTAATCATCGGGTTTGATATCTGACTTCTTGGACCCACGAATATCGGTATCGATCTGGTGAAATCTCTGCCATTTGGTAATAGGGTCCTTGCTCGTCATGGTAGATGCTCTCTTCTTAGTTTGCGCGAGTCTATCTTTATCGTGATCGTTTGGATCAAACTCTTCGGTCCCGTACCATACAGGGACGTCAGGTAATCCGAAAGTTCTCATGAAACCCTCATGATAGACGCGTTGTGCCTCCTGTGTAGACCAGTGGTCGTTATCCCTTTCAAATCGACAATACCCAATGTCGCGAGAGATGCAATGTTCATTCCCGCCACAAGATCATCATGATCTGACATCTTGTCGTCACCAGCATCGGTATGCCAGATCACCCAGTCAGGAGTTATTCCTCTTGCCGAACGCTTTTGCGAAACATTGCGGAGTTTATCGAAGATCGATTGGTAATGGGGTTGAAGGGCTTTCCCATCGTAGGTAAAGATTCGGTTAGAGCCGTTGATATTTCCGCTGGAGTACGGTATCAAATATACCAAATCGTCAGCTTCCGCCACAGTTCAAGGACATTCCCCACTTACGAGCTTGTGGACATTTCCCCAGTGATTGAGGTGAAGTTCACTCAAAAAGGTCGTATAGGTGTGCGGTAGATAATCGATCATTGGATGAAAGAATTGCAATAGAGCCCAGGGTCTTTATATATCTTCTCTCTGCCGATTGATTGGAGAGGCGATGACTCGGTCAAAGGGTGTAAAGAACAAGATCCTTTGAGCTGTGCTCCCTTTCAGCATCGTCACAGAACCTGCACGATAAAGTACGGCATATCCTTCCCCTTGGTCATTTCAAACTTCTTCTGTGCAGCTCATGATACAAAGCGCGAATCTGGCTATAGGGGTGGCGTTTGAAAGGTCCAAACAAAGAAGCTGAGAGAGCATCCTTTTTGAGTTCTTCCTCAATGTGGCAGCTTTTGAAATTCCGAACATGTCCTCGGAATGTCAAACAATACAATGCAGAAGCCCAAACTTCTCGGTGAGACAGTGGTTATCTAAGCCCAAACTCGTTTGGGACTCGCTGAACAGGGGGATCTCCTCGACCCATCCTATACCATCTTTGCTACACTTCAACTATGCTTCTTACCTTATGTTTCATAATTGTGAGACTCGTTACAAGTCGATGGCAAGGATGAATTCGCAAACTCCGATTCCAAGGTAGATCCGAGTTATGCATACCTTCATCCAAGCATGATGTGTTATATACCAGGTGAGAGCACTTGGGAGGAAGACTCTGGACATGTATCGACTGGACTCAAAGTCTTTTCAGCGAGTTTTCAAATCAGAATTGACTCGGTTCTTCTGTCTGAATTGTTTCAATTCAGATGAAACACTCTATCTTTGCTATCGAGCTTCTCCAGCGGAGCGTTTCTCATGTTTGAAATATCATGCTGGATTGCCAGGAGTATTCTTTGGCCAGTTTCACTCTTCGGCAATCCAAGTCGCTGAAACAATAACATTAACCTCTTGCTGCCTGTGAATTCTTGGATAGGTGGTCAAGTGTTCTGGGCTCTTCTTGTGGACCACTTACTCGCCTGCTCACTGTAACTCATTTTCCTGTCAAAGAATGATGAAAGAGTCAGTATCACGCCGCATGTCTACCAAATTGAGAGCTGCAGTGCAGATGAGGCTGAACTTGTTCATATTCATGTTGAGCCTAGTAAAAGCATGATAGATGGGTAGCATATTCATATCAATATTGAAGTGTCCGATACAGCTCTCTGTCACAGAGACTCGTGTACTGTATAAAATATCTTATTGAGTGATCAATCCTTTACTTTTCAATTCCTCTCCTCGATCAGCTAACAAGGAGTTTCCGGAGATAGGAGGTTAGTATCTCTATAACTTCTCCAGGTGTAAAAAGCAGATACTTACTGATGGTCCAGGTGAACCCAAGCTTCTTGTATCGAGCTATGTCATCAATACCCGTCAACCTATCGTTCTACAGCTAAGGAGAAAGTCGAATTGTTCCGATCACTCACCTAGATCGGCTCTATAGTCATGTCCATCAGGAGAATCACCCTCGATAAGAAGGGCATCATGAGGTTGCGGTGGATTACTTCACGTGGAAGACAAACGAAACAGTCAGCGATGATAGATGGCCCAGAGACCAGTAGGGTTGTTCACAGACTTACTCAATTCTGAAGTAAAGATGCGAAAATTGCTCATCTAACTCCCAAGGCGCTTTGAAATCGCCTAAATCAAATCTGCACCAAGATATCCAATAAGCAGTAATTCCCCATACGCTTAAGCTAGATCCGAATGGCTCACTTGATCTCCTTGTGGTCGTATCTCCACAGGTCACCCAGAGCAGCGAAGGCACCGATACTCTTGAGTGGACATTCGGGCGAAGTGGCATAATCGAGTAAATCTTGCATATATCCGCCTGGTGCTCTTAGACCGATCTCGAGAGCAATCACATTGGGGTAGTGTGAGAATGCCTAGAAGAAGTATCAAAAAAGTCAATATACCAAAAGATCGGATACTGCACCCTTCAACGCGAGGTATATGACCTGTACTGACCTTGATTGATTTCAAGGCTGGATGGGAAATCGCGTTAGCGGTTGAGCCTCACCAGAGTACGGAAGCAGTCAGGACTACTGCTGTATCGAGGATACTCACGATCTTCAACCTGTCTTGTAGGCCAAGGCTCGTATACCGGGATGTAAACTGGATGACCAATCCTCTTGGCGTCCTGCGGAAGACGAAATATCGGTTTAACAAGAATTCAATCAGTGATTGTGGGAAGGCAAACTCACCTTCCACCAAGCTTCTTCCTCCAGTTCCTGAGGATGTCCATACATATGTACAAACACTTTCCAAACGCACCATTCTGTGGTGTCAAGTCATGTATATCAGTAACGAATACGATGACTCGAAGGTCAGGTCATTCGGATACAAAAAGGAAAGGCTTGCTTACCAAGAGCAGGCACGCCAGCGGCATTTTTCCTGTCTTTCATTATTTCATACATGATCGGCATAGCTTCTTTGCATTTGCTGTAATTGAAAGAAACGTCAGCTGATCCATCTTGATTACCATACAAGTCTACAGTAGCGAGCTCGTACTAAGTGCTAGAGTATCTCGCCTCGGTTCATCCGGAGTGTTGTTGACTCACATATCCATGAATAGGACGATATCAAGCTTCTCTCCCTCAATTACGTCAAGCCTAGGTACAAACATGACCATATGTCAGATATGGGACTGTGGTGGGAAATCAATAACACTCACAGCGATTTGAAGTCTAAAACCCCCTCGTCACTTTATACCACAAAACCAGTGTCAGTCTACATCTACCCCACTAAAATCTAGTATTTACCATATCTCGCCATGTTCCTCTTTCAACTTCAGATCCTCAATACACCCTTTCCAAGGTGTCTGCTCGATCAAGGGACTATATCCCTTGCCGGCGAAAGGAGAATAGGCATCTGTAACGAAACAATGAGAACACTCAGTAACTTCTCATTGAAATCAAGGAATGTGGCAGACTCACCTGATCTGCCCATGTATTCAGCAATGTTGGTGACTCGTCCTAGAGTCGGATCGTGGAACAGCACTATATTCCAGTTGTAAGAAGAACAAGTCAGTATTCATTGAGATCGAAAATCGAACTGATGGGAGAGGGATACTCAACCTGGTACACCATCTGAAGTCAATCTAATATCTATTTCAACGCAGATCATACCATATTCGACAGCTCTCTTAATCGAAGTTCGACTCTGTAAATCATAATATGCAGATACGCTTCTCAGCATGACTCTACTGTAAGGGTGGCGGTGAAGCTGTATATCGAGTATCAACCACTTACGTTCTCTGGTACACCATCCCATCTAAAACCTCGATGGGCGGATAACAAGAAATCACCTTGTTTGAGATACTTGATCCTCTGTATGAACTGCCTAACGTCCCTTTGGTCCTGAGGATTATCAATTTGGTCGGTCATTGTTGGATGTGTTCAAAATAAAATTTCGTCTTTGTATATGGTACTAAGTGTAAGAATGGAAATATGTTTCGCATCGTCTGACCCAGAGCCTATATATTCAATCGGCTTGATACTGACTTGGAGACGGTTGAAGATAGATCTTACACCAACTGGAACATACCTCAGGATCTTTTCACGGTCTTCTTCAACCTTCCTTTTGGCACTGACTCCTTCAAAGGAAAGTCATTATCGGATGATCTTCTGTTTTCTGATGATCGACATCGTCATCCTACTTACTATAAAGGTTAGAGTAGACGTCACAGGCAACGAAGGAAGTTTGCAACCATTGTCCTCTGTCGCTGAGCATCTCATCGGATTTGTCCAGCTCAGCGATATGTGATATGATCGAGACATGCAGCATTCTCAATGAATCTGGTAAGTGGTGTGTGTAATGCATGTTCATGTGAAGTAGTAATCCTGTAAATCAAGTCTAATCAAAATACAACAAGTGCTTTTCTTCATGTAGATAGAATATGATGTATGTGAATATAGTTATATGCGTTAAAATACGTGCGAGGGGTAGATGTATGACAAATGAGGAGGGTCGAGTGAATCGTAATGAGAGAAACCGATTTCTATCTACAGGGATGTGAATGGTACGGTTGAGTTTTAGTAATCCCTTCCACCCCGACCGCCAAAGTTACCACCTCTACTTCCTCTGTCACCATACCCACCACCTCCACTTCGGTTCGAAAATCCACCTGAACCTGATCTATCGCCTCGTTCAGACAAGTTTCCACTTCTTACTCTAGGTTCCGAATAATCTCTATCTCTCGACCCACCAAATCCACCGCCGCCACCACCGGTTGAACGGGATTTATTCATACCGAATCCACCTCTTGACTTATTCCCGAATCCACCTCCGCCACCACCTCCTGATCGCCTATTACCTCCTCCTAAACCCAACTTCTGCAAAAATCCAGGTGAGAGGTACGGCGGTTCTTGTAATCCTGCAGCTTCCACTGACCAATCTTTCAATCCCTGTAAGATCTCATGAGGGTTTACGTTAAGTTGATCCGATTTTCCCATATAATAACCTATCATCGAAGTGAATACCTCTTCGACAGCCTCAGAGTCTAAAGAAGGTAATAGTTGAGTGATAGCTTCATTGATTCCAGCCAATTTATCGGCATAATTTTCGTCCGCATTTCTAGCTAAGGCATGTACTTCCGCTGAAAGATCTCTGGTTGGAACAGGTTTGATAGGGATCTTATGTAATCGATCGATAAATCCTCCTTCGAATGGTAACAAGACCAAATCACCTCTTCCTCCCTCTTTACCACCTCTACCTGTTCTTCCTACTCGGTGAATATACTGTTCGGAGCTTGCGGGCATACCGACTTGAATGACCCTGGTCACCCCGGGATAATCTACTCCTCGCGCTGAGACATCCGAAGTGATCAATACACTGGGTTTGGTATCTCTTCTATACCTTTCTGACGCTCTCGATCGTTGATTCTGATCTAATCTCGAATGAATTTCATAAACGTTGATATCCTTTGGTAACGATTCTTTCAATTCTCGTACAAGGGTAGCAGTCAACATGGTGAGTTTGGTTGTATTCAGGAACACGATGACTTTGCTGTGAGGATTGAGGAGTTGATCGTGAGCGATAAGTCGGAGGATATGCGGTATTTGATCTGCTGCTGAGGGAACAATAGTGTAGTGTTGAGGGATATGAAGGTGGACATTCGATTCATTCTTGGGCACACAGTCAATCACTTTATGTCCCGGTTTCAAAGATTTCCTGGCGATCGCTGCGATTTCTCGAGATACAGTAGCGGAGAATAGGAAAGTTTGACGTTCTTTAGGTAGGTGGGAGATGATATGGTTCAAATCTTGTGAGAAACCCATATCCAACAAAGTATCAGCTTCATCTAAGATCAATAGATCGGTAAATTCAATGGCTGATTTGACTTCTTCTTCAGATAAGAGATCCTTCAATCTTCCAGGAGTAGCAACGACGATATCCTTTCTACCTCTCTTCCAATCTTTCAATTGTCGATGCCTCGATTCTCCACCGACAAGTAGCCTGACCTGCATCTCTTTGTGCCATGTACATAGCTTCAAAGCTTCGTTGGCAATTTGAGTGGCCAATTCTCGTGTTGGGGAAATGACCAATGTACCAACGTGAGATCGGGTGATCGCTCGCTCGTTTCTACCCTGAGCGGCTCTATCAGGTAAAGTGCCATCTGGATAGGGTGTCTTGATGAGCTCATTGACTTTGTTGATTCGTGCATCGACCGCTGGGACAAGGAAGGCCTATAGCGAGCAAAATGAGGAGATCAGCCTTCGTGCTTGGAAGACCTAATTTGCGTCTGGGGGTAGCAGATGATGCCGTTCTAATCTTATGGTAGTATGCAAGTGGATATGTATTGATTTTTTTGGTTTTCTTTTTCTTGGGAAAACCGTGACAGCCCAAACACTCACAATGGTTTTACCCGTACCAGTCTTAGCTTTCACCAATAAGTCTTCTCTTTCCTTCCCAACCTCCGACGTCTGTTCTTCAATAACCACTCCTTCAGCTTCGGCAGCTTCCCTAGCAGGTCCTCTGAGCTTCCCGCCACCTAACGAAGGCATCAGACCTAATACTCTCTTCTGCACTTCAGACATGGCTTTAAGTTGGAACGGCTTGAACGTCAACGCTTTGAGTGTATCGTGATCTATTTTGCCCTTGAGAGATTCGAAAGGCACCAGTTCAACAGAAGGGCCAGTCTTTGAGTCGACACTGCTTGTACTGTTTTGAGTTGAAATGGAAGATGGTCGGTCGGTCAAGGATGGAGCGAAGAAACCGTCTTCTTCTGTTGACGGCGAGGTAGAAGCGGAGGATGAAGGTGTAGCAGTTGAGGTGGATGTGGAAGAGGAAGGTTGAGATTGGATGGGTTCAGTGACAAAGAAATCATCGTCATTTTTGGGTTGAGCGGCAGCTGAGTATCCTCGGGATTGTAGTAAAGCTGTAGTGTATCACAATGCCGTTTGTTAGCTTTAACACCCATCGTATGCTGCAAAATGTAAATTTGACTGACCTTGTAAGCTCTGAGTAGTACTCAGACTCGAGACACATTGGGAAGCGGAGGTGGGTCTCAATACGGTCCTTGAGGCAAGGAGGGATCTTCGTGAAATCACTGATCCTAAGGCCATCGAGGCTCTGGCGAGAGATGATCGAGGGAGCATGATGAGGGAGGATATCGTTGCGGGCCGACAATGAACAGACGATGGTTGCAGGTTATATTCCGATTTGCCTTCTACTGTGCTCAATGATAGACACTCTCTTGCTTGGGTTGATACAGATGATGTACGAGTAGAGTCTATAACTATTTTCGAAATATCCAAAATCTCGAAATCTCAAAAATCGCAAAAACAAACGGCCGATCAAAGCAGTTCAATTTCTGAAAAGTGCATTTGTCACATTTTATCCCAAAGACGAGCTGAGCTACGAGAGAAACGCATAGACATGGCAAAGTATCAATGCAATACTTTCCTCTATGCTGTTCTCATGGAACCCAGATGCATACAGCAAAGTGTCATAGCCGTGTGAATTCCTCAGTCCTAAGGCTTCCAGCAGGCTCGAAAAAAATCCCTCCTTCAACATGATGCATACATAATATGTAGTTGAACATTGATAGGTATTTGATTCATATATCGCTATATTATAAAGCTATATCGAGGTCTAATTGTTGAGAATGTACGAGATCCGAGACATCATTATGCGGACATTTCCATTTCCTTGTCCCACCTATAGATAATTTGACTTTTGCGTTTCCCCCCTTGTTAGGAGGCAAATCACGCTTCATCAATCCTTTCGAGATTATCCATCTCGTTCTCACCCACTTCCTTGTTATGTTGGTTGACACTCTTTCGTCTGAAAAGCCAAGTCGTCAAGGTAATGGTGATGATGTTGACTGCGATCCAAGCTAGTAGTATACCTAGATTTTCGGCGATATCATTCTTGGTATCGAAGATGATCTATGAAGCATGAACTATATCAGTACATGATGCTCAGCAATAACATGGAGATGGAAACTCACTGTTCGGACGACTCTTGAGGCATTGTAGAATGGCATAGCGACACCGTATCTGTATATCCAAGGTTGTAATTCGTGTGGAAGAGATACGACTCTGTGTGCGTGAAACGTCAGCCTTTTATTCCGTACTCCAAAGCACACCACAGAATTGTATACTCACGATACATTAGCAATAATGAGGGGCAATAAGAAGAAGGCGATGAATCTCGGGCCAAGGATAGTGATCATGAATTCGGTTGATAAGCCCACAGCACCCATACCGAGGAAGAGGGTGAACCACCATAAGAAGAATCCTCCGGCGTAGGTGAAGTGAGCGCCGAAGTGGATCTTGAACGGTAAATTGACCATGGCGAAGAAGAACGAAATGACGAAGTAGAGACATAGTGGAGCGACAATTCGATAAATCAGGTATGCCCTGGTAGTCAGGAAGGGCGCGATGATTTCCTTAACGGCATTGTTCGACATGGTGATGATGAAAGAGAAGATCAACATGTAGATCAATCCGACTAAAGTGATTGCTTGGGCGACAGGTTGATTGTACGGTCGTAAGTTGAATAAAGTATACCAGACGGGGCTGGACACGGTAGTAGGAGCAGCAGCAAGGGCGTTTATAGCTGTAGCATTGTTGGCATTTGCTTGAAGACTAGATGAACAAAGAATCTTGTCAGAAGAAAGCCTTTGCGATTGTATTTAGCTAAAGTCACTCACTATTGTGCAGCAGACCTAGCATTGTATTGACCTAAGATCCCCCCGAGAGCCTGTTGCATATAAGGTAACAGATAACTGTTTACGGCAGTTTCCATCCTAGCCTGAGCGTAAAAGACATCAATAGCTGATGATCCATTGTAGCTGGCATTTCCATTCAATCTGGCTTGGTTGAGATTTGTCGTCGCACCGGTATTGATGACTATCGATGCCCATGCTCCTTCGTTCACTATATCATCTTCGATCGAAGGGATATCAGGGAACTCAGATGGGGAGGTGATGAAGTATCGGAGATTCGTTTGTGCCAACTGGAGAAAAAACGTCAGCAAGGTTAATCTATTTTTAGAATTCCAAGAGGATCGATAAAAGATAAGAATTTAAATGGGTGGGAAATAACGTATGGGTGATCGACAACGTAAAGGCATGAGATTGAGGAATGTTTGGACAGTGAGATAAAAATAACATTCATAAGGCAGATATAAAGGAGGGAACGAAACTTACCAAACCTTGTGTGACAGTCTGACCAATCTCACCGCCATCTCTATTTATGATCCTTACCGTCAACTTATCGGTATATCTATTAGATTTCCATAACGATCCCCAATAGAACGGCAAGGTCATCCACATGACTAAGATGGTGATTACGACAGTACCAATGATCATTTTGAAGGCTAATTTTCTGAACATTGCTATTTCAGGTGAGAAGACTACAAATCACATATATCAGCAATCTTAGTCTCAACCTCGGGATGCAAGAAGTTAGGACTATCAGTTATTGTACTCACAAGAATATTTGAATTTCTCCAATTTCTTCTCTCCATCTTCAGGTTTAATCATACCCGCCGCAATTGCTTTGGCAGGTCCTACGTTGTTGGCTACTTGAGCTTCGGGCATCTTCTTATTTTGGGCATCACGACTTTCATACACCCTCAACGGCGTGAATCCATCTTTATCCCTTTGTGACGAAGTTGATAATTTACGTGAATTGAAAGTCCTCGTGGGTGAATTGCTAAGATTGGCGGTCTTCTCATTATCATTGGAAGTCGTGGTCGTTGGACCATTGACATTTCGTAGAGGTTGATCTTCTGGTGCACTCGGTCCGAAATTCGGTTTGTTGATTGCGGAAGGGGAGGGTGGTGCGGATGTCATGGTGGGTGTCTTCGACACGGTGTGTATAGACGTGTTGTTTGATAGGTAATTTGGATCTGACATTGGTCAAGTTGATCTTGTTGTTATCGATTGTAGCTCGTCAAGATAAGATGGTAGTATTCGAGTATTAGTTTGATGATCTGCTGGGTTGAATGATGAAACAAGTATCAGTCAAGTGACCTTTACACACTATCCTTTATATATCCGGAGATTATATATGATGCTCGAATGATGTAAAGAAAATGACTCAACGACTTACTAATGAATGATAAATCAACTTGGAGTCCGAGGTGACTATCCTGTTGACGTGCTACTCCGACGCCGAACCTTGGGATCTCTCGTGATGTATAACACCAGGATGGATGCCGACGACAGATGTAATGCTTACTGATCAATCATCAAGAATAATCACTCATATTCACAATATTCACATGATACAAGACTGATGTTCAACCATCCCCAGTAGTGCATATGAGCAAGGCAAGGGACAGGACAGGGAGAGAAGCTCGGTTTCTTTGTTTGTGTTGCCTTGCCCGAACTGGAGCTGATTACTAATTTTGTACTGCAGATCCTCGGTTATGTTACCTTTGCCGTAAAAAGCGGTCAGCGGTCACCGAACAAGGTCAAAATACCGCAAACCGTAACCTGTAAATCGCGATACCCGGCCGGCGGTAATGACCGACTAAGAGCGTAACTGTACTGTATACAGTAGACTGAGTTGGCATATCATGCGAAGACAGATCTCAGATCTCAGATAGCGTACGGGATGACTCAGACTCAATCAGAAACGGAAACGAAAACATGAGATGCATTTTTTTCAGTTCTGCTGTTCTGTTCAACAAGCAAAAGCATAGTTTGGGAAATTGTAAAGAAAGATACGAGACACGCAGCTATATATCAAATTCCGCTCTTTCATTAGTCTACCTTCTTTCCTTTGTTCTCCTCCCCTTCAAACTCAGATTCGGATTAAGGATGACACGGGAACTATTTACATAAAATACCTTAATGACCATTAGCTCCATTTCCATTTTGACCCATACTGCTCAACACAGCATCAGCTTTAGCTAGATCTTTCTCAGATAATTTTCTACCGCCTGAGGGAGTGGCTGTACCCGAGATTGCAGAGGCGAGCGAATCACTTCGATTTCTTGGTTTCATGACCTACCATACCAAACAGAATATCGAATTAGCACATGCCTACCTATGCACGAAAAGTGATTCAACTTACAAGTGGGAAAGGGTAGTGGTTCTCATCATCATCGTCGTTGATGCCTCTCCAGCCTGCATCAAAAGGTCAGTCAAGGTCGTCCATACGAACCAAAAGCAAGTGAGAACTCACTCTTTGCACCCATGTAATCTTGGGTTCCCAAATGTTCCATCTCCTCTGTGAGGGTCGCAAAATCTCCAGGGGTCATCATGCCCGTTCGCATCTTGGGTGAACCCGGTGCAGAGAGGGGTGCACCGACTCGTTGCACACCGGTGAAATCAGGTTCGTCATCGTCGAATGAGTCGGGGTAAGCTCGTCGAAGTGCCAATTGTCGAGCTTTGACATATTCCAATCCTAACGATTTCCAGTCTAACAGTTCGGATAATCTTTCGGTCCTGTTTCTCTGGTTGATTCGTTGTCGTCTGGATTTGGTACAGAACGAAAGTAATTGGTTGGTCAATTGATTGACGGAGTCGTCGACACCTTGACCACGTCGATCAACAATGTAACAACCGTAGTCCTGGAGTGGGTAAGATCCGATCAGTATTTGCATTACGTACCCAAGCAAAAATCACCCACCTCAGGAGTTTCAAGCAAATCTTCCATGAAACAACCGAAACCAGACAAATTGGTGGTAACATTAGGAATACCCATAACTGTACATTCAGCAGGGGTATATCCGAAAGGCTCATCTATTCATCCGTCAAATCTTATTAGCTTAGATTTCATAGGCGGCCAAGAATTGTAAGCTGAACCCACAATAAGAAGGGAATACACCCAAATGACAACCTCTCACAAATTCCTCATAATCCAATCCCAAAATAGGGTTATTCGAATTCAGGAATTCGGGGTGGAAGATGACCTTGACTCTGTCGGAAGATTGGTTGAATAACGATACCCTCCTGAACTGGTTGAGGATAGGATCATTCGCATCGTCCGCCATATTGTGGGTGACGATGGGTGGCAACGAGTTTCGCTTCAACGCGAAAACTCTTCGTTTGATCAACACTTTATCCTCCTTTGACAAAAGATCTTCAGGGTTGGGAACTTCCGTTCCATGTTCACTATAATGCACCCATTCCATTAGCATTGGATTTCCTATCGGGTACGGAGAGCACACTCACCCAGAATATCTAGCGGCATGTTCAAATATTCTCTTTCCAATTCTAGCGGTCACTTGGTTTACACATTCTTTGAGCTGTTGAGTGACGGCTTGACCCTTGAGAGCTTCGATGGTGTACGAGTTGGTAGCGGCAGGCATGATGATGAAGGCGACTACAGTGGTTTTAGATCCCATCTCCTTCAGTCGATGATTCAGTCCTAGACACGCAACATTGAGTGGTCAGCCGCTCTCTTCTGATACGCCTAATACGTTTGAGACTTACGAGCAAGAGATTCAATGAACATATCCACACCCTTATTTCTGAACTCGTATCTACCAGCAGTGAACAAGTAGACTGTGTTCTCAAGGTCGAAATCGTAATGACCGTAGAAATGACCTCTGATGAAATCGTTGATCTTTTCTTTGGACTGGACGTGCAAGTTTTGGAATTCGTGCATGGCAGCGAATTTGACGACATTGAGACCGTTAGGTAAAACACCGTCTATAGAATATCGATGCGTGAGCTGATATCTTATGGATGAGGAAGCGCACAACTTACCAGGTTTTCTCTTCAAGAGATGTTCACTTTCGAAAGCGGTAATGTGAGAGACGGTCGTAAACACATCTGCGCAGTGTGCAGCAGATCGTTCAATACAGTATCTATATATCATCGAGCGTATTATCAGAAAACGAGTCCATCTTCATTCGGCAAAAGGGCAAATAGAGAACATACCTGTGGTAGATACCTCTCTTACCAGCTTCATGGTCAACATCAAAGTATTGCAAGTTATTGTAGAAATCTACACTTCCCGCACAGAGATATCGACCAAGTAAAGTAGCGTGAGTGGTGAAAATGGTAGTTACGTCGATATGTCTCTTTCTGCAGAGTGGGATAGCCAAACCAGCTTGCCATTCGTGGAAATGGGCAATGATCGCTGTATCCGTTTCTCTTGAGGAGAACTGGATCAATAATTCACATTCAACACAATTAGCTCAGTTGGAGGTTCTTGTCTACGTTGTCGACCGCACTCACTTCACCCAAGAACCAAGCTACCATATAACCGAAAACGATAGTCTCATTTGTTTCGTGATCGTTGGGTGGGGAGGGGATACCAGCGAGATTCCATAAATCGGTCTTCCATTCGTCCATTCTAGAATGTGGAAGAGTATCAGCTAAAAGTCCTGAATATCTCACGGATCCGACAGCTGACAGACCACTCACCGATCGTAACATGATCCAGTATCGAACAGTAATACCCTTGGGTTACCTTCAATGAGCCATCTACCGTAAATGAGCTTTACACCTCTTTCTTGCATCGACTTGATGGTGAGAGCGAAAGGTGTCCCTGGTTCGCTATGAATGACGACAGGAAACAGTATCGTCAGTGTCATCGGATCTACTTGTACTGCCAGTTCTCCTTCAGAGTTGCTCAGAATAGTTATGGCTCACGGCTCCTCGGCGTCCACTTCCATGGGAGCAGACTTATAGCTCAATGGACCGATCAAACATGCTCTACAAGTACACCAACGTCAGCTATGAATAATCACATGTTGGACTTTCATGAGATGACCAGACTCACCGATCTCCATATTCTTTGGTGGTCACTGGCACCTTGGTCTTGATGACCGTATAGATACCACCAACTTTGTTGGCTACTTCCCAAGCACACTCGAAGAGTAGCGGTGAATGAACTGAACGAGGCATCGTCGGTGGGGATGATCGATCAAGGAAGTGGTATTCAAATAGAATGGGACTATAACTTTCTTCTTTCTTCTGAGAGTACAGGTTTTGGGTGGTTATGATAGTTGGCGGTTGACGAGGGATATCGTAAGATGCGAAAAGATGAGAGAGACAGTTGTATGAAAGGAAGACAATAGTCAAGTTAGCTCAGAATTCCTATTCCATTCATTCAACATGAATCTCTCGCTTTTGCGTTCGGATCAAAGGCAGTCCCCAGTTGGTCAATAAGTGATCATAGCGAAGCATCGTCATCATCCAACTTGCACTAGAGTAGGCGGTAACTTATTGATGGTTGTCACGACCGAGCTATCCACTCTGATTTCCTCTACTGCATCTCCGTTGACGTGTAGTTCCAATCGAGATGCCGCACTCACCTTGAGCCGTGTATGCTATAGCTTGCCTGACTAGTCTTCAGCTATTATAACAGGGGATTGCTGATGTTGAGATTAGGTATAAGATTGATTGGTAAGAAGACAAAAAGGTGTTGTCAAGGACGAGGATGAGGATGATTCTCATATTCCCATTCTAAATTGACATTTTCATCCTTGAATCCTTAAACCCCTACAGGGATGGTAGGATGATCCGATGACGAAACAGCAGTGGTACTGGGTGGTGGGGCCTGCATATGGTCAAGTGGGTGCTCGGAATTACCCCAACAGGTAAAAACATCATTCAATGTCTTCCAGTGGATTAAGGGATTCAGGGGCCCCCCTTAGCCGATCCCGCTTAAGTGGGACACATAGACGTCATCATTCATTCCCCTCAACCTCGTTGGTCAAGGGGATGAGGGGCAAAGCATGGAGCTGCTCGTGAGGTTGATATGAGTGGGGAAACAAGTGGGAAGGAGAATTCCACATGGGCGCCTTGATTGTTCTACCTTAGTCATACATGTGTGTGTGTCACGGTGTGAGATGCTCTCAGATATGGAATCATAGTGAATGTATATACCATCGCGACCCGCAGCTTCGGACACACACAACACGCCCACCAACGAACCAGTGGAGTGGGAAATAATCATTGTCGTCCGTGGCTTTAGCGTAGTTGAAGCTTATTTGAGTATTCTCCGTTCGACCTGCAGCATAGAGTAGATATTGTATTTATAGCCGAAGGGGATTGCAGTAGTATGGCACTTGCAAGTATCTCAATATGAATTTGTCCATAATGTATGCCAAGCTGCTGAGATTGGCGATGGATAGCGCTCAGGAAGTTGTAGACTCGTCGGTGACAAGATTAGTAAAAGCAAGAAGAAGATGTCAACCTGACTGGAGTAGGTAACGATAAGACATCATACTGTACATCATACATACATGCCTTGTTTGCTGTAACAGATCATCATCTACCAATTACTTCCAACGAGCGGTATCCTCTCCCAGAATTTCTTTTTGTCGCCTTGTATTTCTCCCGTTTCTTCTTTCACGCTTCCCGACTGTTCATCAACCTCCTCCTTTTCCTGCTCTTGATGCGTTACAACTTCCGCCTTTCTCAAATCATCTTCCCTCGTGGGCCTCACCCATTCTTTACCCAGCACTTCTTCAATCTCCCATTTGATCCCTTCATTTGACCTCTTCATATTGAAATCAACAATGAACCCAATGCCTTTCCAACTAAGATCGATATAATTCCTAGGTAATTCCCTCTCGTTCCACCGCATCTGCTCGACTTCTCCTGCAGGTATAGACGCCGCTGCTGAAGGCGAAGGTGAAGGTCGAAGATACGGTTGTATGATTCTATCCAGAGCCAAATGCCCCGTTATTTCCCTTTCTAAAGGTGATTGAGGTTTCATTGATTGTCCTAGATCCCAAGCGAAGATCCTCTTCCATAAGCTGCTGCCGCTTTCAGCTGATTGCTGCGGGGTGATAGCTTTATCCATCAGTTGGTATCCTACCAGGTTGGGAGAGGAATATCGACCGCCATTCAAGTTCAGCCATGTTCGATTTGGTGAAGGTGCGTTGAGAGGTAGATCGTATATACTGGTTGAATTTCGGGGGGAGGTTGAAGATGAGTTTAGGGATGGATGGAGGAAAGGCGATTGAGGTGAAGTGGAGAGGAACAGGATGGCGAGCTTTTCCAGGGATACATTAGCATGATGTCAGGATGATTGTAGTATTCTTTCAGCCCAGCGATATACGTATGTGATAACGATAGATGGGTGGATGGAAGAGGAACGGTCACTCACAAGTGATAGGCAGTATCCACAGGGCCTGATAGCTATGAAAGCTGATGCTACGAAGAGTAGTAGAAAGACTGGCGAGGCGGCCTTTGGAAGTACACGTATGGCATTGTCAGCGCAAAGGATCGGCTCAAGTAGGCATCACAGCATGAAGACAGACACACTGGTATGGGGAGGACAAGGAAATAGATCAAGACATGTTTGATGCACATCATCGTAGATGAAGGGGCATCGAGCTCTCAAGACGGAGACCTGTGTGTTCAGCGTGGGAGCGTACTAGTCTACCGTCTTTGCCGAATATCCCATGAATTGAAAGTATGGTATCAGTACTATGCTCGACAGGATAGCAACAACCAGCAGTGAGTCTTCTTGACCCTTTCTTGCTTTCTTAAGATACTCTTGCTCTCTTTCTAGTCCGCCGGAATGTCACGGATCAACTCCGCGTGGGTGGGTGGGTGCGTGATGTGGCGTTGTTTTACCCAGGGTTCGCTCGGTGCTCTCGTCCCACCCAGCTCGCCGAGTTGAGCTGTTGCGGTGTTTAGATGTTTAGATAGCAGTACATCAGATCACCCATCACCTTATCTCTTGGTCGTTGATTACACTCCGTCGCAGCCGGATATCAGACAGAGCAACCTCGGACACGTCATCCACCCTCGGTCCTCTATCACTCCCACTCCGTCTCACCCCGCCTCACTTCACCATGTCAGCAGAATCGTATCTCGTAATTGGAGGATGTGGGTTCCTAGGTAGACATATCGTAGAACAGTTATTGGCAAGGGGAGAAGCCCAGGTGTCGGTGTTTGATATAGTGCAGAGGCATTTCGATAGGTAAGTATAGATGTCTCGAACTCATTCCTGTTGCTCGATGCGGATAAGAGTATACAGTTGATGTTCATATTTGATAGCAACGTTACCTTCTATATTGGTGATTTGTCTAAACCCGAAGACGTCCAGAATGCGTTGTACAAAGTAAGCTATTGAGTAGTTCGGGACTGCGCGTACAAAGCTGATATGCTTGGTTGTCTCTAGTCCAAAGCCACGGTAATCATCCACACCGCCTCGCCAGCTCACGGTCTAGGTCGAGCAATATACGAGAAAGTGAACGTGGTCGGTACTAGAACACTGTTAGAAGCGAGTGTTGAACCCTCATCAACCGTTAAGAAGGTCGTCTACACTTCGTCAGGAGGGGTAGTCTACTCTGGAAAAGAAGATATAACCAATGTTGACGAGAGGGTTCCATACCCTGAAGTCCTCTTAGACGCATATAACGAAACGAAAGTAGCAGCTGAGAAGATGGTATTGGAATACAATGGTAAAAACGGATTGTTGACTTGTGCTATTAGACCTGCTGGTATTTTTGGTCCAGGTGATAGACAGATGATATCAGGCTTCTACCAGGTAATCAAGAACAAGCAAACCAAATGGCAAATCGGATATAACACCAATTTAGGTGATTTCACCTACGTGGGAAATGTCGCTCATGCGCATCTTTTGGCAGCAGATAAATTAGGTTCATCCTATCATTATTCTCAACTTCGAGATCCAATTTCCTCCATTGATATCTCATTGGGATCACATCGAATACCCACGTCTTCCGCTAGACCTATCGGACCCAATAACAACCCCTCTCCAGAGGATCTAGCCAAAGCGAGAAAATTCGATTCGGACCAAGTGGATGAAAGTGATCTCAGACCGGTACTACGAACCAAGATGGATCAATTTTCCAAAGAATCTTCATTAGATGAAAATGATAATTCGGAAGAAGAGAGTATACCCATTGCTGGACAAGCTTATTTCATCACGAATGGAGAACCAATCTATTTCTGGGATTTCGCAAGAACAATCTGGAAACAGCTTGGTCATGTACCACCTTACCTCATCGTATTACCTACGATGCTGGGTCTGATCTTAGCTACATTAGCAGAGATGTTTTCAAAGATATCGGGTAAAGAACCTGGATTTACGAGATTCAGAGTAGCTCATGCGACTCAACAGAGATATTTCGATATTGAGAAATCAAGAAGGTTACTAGGTTATCATCCGATAGTCAGTTTGACGGATGGGATGCAAAGATGGACGGAATGGTATCAAGGGGAATTGGAGAAGCAGAAATTGGCTATAGAAGATGAGAAGACGAAGTAAGGAGCTTTTGCCAAGCGTTATTGTAGATATGGGTTAGTTAGCACTATCATCTGCCTTCGATGATGTGATATGATTTGCACTATATGTATGCCAGGTTGAGTCTGTCTTCCAGTTGCAACCGATTAACCAGTTTGACACTTGTCAACTGAAGACGAGCAACTGAAGAGGCGATGTATGGTTTGCTTGCAAACGGAATGAAAGAAAGCGTAACTTATTGCTCACATCGACTTCTCTCTTCTACGCCTCAGAATGTTCTGAACTTTGCACTGACTTCATAACAATTTAGTGTGATCTGCAGGAACAATATGCACAGAATCGTCCGAAAGGTTGATAAGAAGTTTATGATGAATTGGTGGAAGGCTTCTCACATGTGCAGTATATGAGATACTTGTCAACACACCTTCCCTGAAATCCCCTATGATGCCCTCTTACCCCACTGTACATAACTTTCTCAATTACTGTCTACCTCCAACAGAATCTTTCGACCGATTAGATTATCTTTCCTTCATGGAAGACCTACAGTCCATTGATGATCTTGATACATCTTGTATCAATATATGAAGCCACAATCTGCCAGTATGATCACTAGTCTCAAGGGATCAGCGATGAGCTGCCCGGCCCAGCTTCGAAGACGGCCAAAAAGGTTGACAGTCGCTCAGAGGTGTACATTGCGTCTCGATAATTTAACATAAATACTACACATTTCTATGTCACTGAACTACTCTCATCGTGTTGCCACTCATCCACCAGCTCCTCGTATTGACATAGACACTCACAAGACGAGCCAAAGGTACTGTACGTGACCCATATCTCTTCAAGCACCTGATCTATTAGTCATCTACTAAGAAGTGACTGATATTGACGAGAGAAGGTCAATCACCCAAAGGTATAATGTCCAGCACGACGACGACCGTCGTAGGATTTATGGGTTCCACCCGTGATGCAGACACCGAGGACGCATGGGAGTAGCCTAAGACGCCAGAGGGTAAAATCTCATACCATTACACGAGAAGAGGACTAGAAGAAATACTCAATGTGACCATCCCACTCAGGTGTGAATACAGCAATGCATCAGGAACGCTTAAAAGCAAAGAAATACAGGGTATACCCCTTTATGGAAATGGTCTGACTATAATTGCAGTGATCTCAGATGCTATATCCTCAAAGGGCTACACCGAGACCAAATCCATTGAAGTGCCGTTTTGTCGAACGCTTTGGTGAGAAATGTACGAACTTCAGCGAATCTTGGGCTCGTCTTCCCGGTAGGGTCTCCCGGGCGATCGCAGAGATGGGCGATTGTTCATTCATAGACATCGGATCTCTCGAGACCACCGAAAATACTCAAGTAAATCTTCGGCCACGAATAGACCATTCGAATACTATAATCCCACACTCAATCGAGATTGCACGGGTACAGTTAGGACTGATGAAATGACCTCGATTGCTACTGTGACGATCCCCAGCTGTACTATTTGCCTCACAGGCGAGGGTGATCGACCATCTGTTAAGATGACCCAGAACCTACTGACCAATTCGATTTTCGCCAATCTCGATATCACCCCCACAGGGGATAGTATCATCGTCAACAATGAGGAGCTCGGAGTCGACCCTTGCATCCCTTCAAAAAACCTTAAACGCAATGGCAGAAGATCAGCTTCTTGCAGTACTTATCAGATCATCGGCCTGGGCGAAGAAGGGATGAATGGGTTGGATGAGAAGTGGCGAAGTCGCGAGTTTCCAACCTGTGAGCAAGTCTCTGTGCATTACACTCTCAAGATACCAGATGAAGAAGGCTACACAGCATTGAACACTTCTCCTTTATTGGAGTCTTCTGTTGATGGTGGGATTGATAGAGAATATGGTGCAATTCTCACTAGAGAAAATACTAGAAGGAAAGCGTCACGTACGTGTACTTTGATGCCTTCAGGGCTTTTCAAACAGGTCGAAGATGGATTTGAGGCGGTCATGACTGGTAGAACGAATGCTTCCTTTGAATGATGCCGTGGATTAGAGCATACCAAACCTTCTGACTGTTCAGTAGTAAGCTTGTCTATGATTGACATGCAAAATGTGCCACATAAAACTCAGATCACTTGTGCGCTGGTCGGCCAAGTCCGAGCGGTCATCTCACATATCATCAGTTTGAGAGATAAACAAGCATCCTCCTCTTACTTCTCACATCCGTCCAATTTCGCTTGAGTTGTCGCAACCGTCCAAAACAATCGAGTACATCTGTCCGAGATGTCACTGATCGATCAGCTCGTCGAGACTGTCTCCACTCTCGCACCCATCACCTTGTCCGTACCCACCACACCTATCTTCCAAGTCTCTCGATTTATCCACCATGTCACGACCACGCCTATCCACCCTGTATATTTCCCTTATCTGCGATTCGGCGTGATACATGCTGTCAGAGTGACGACTGTATGGGCGGGATTGAAGAAAGGTAAAAAGCGAGGTGGAAGATTGCAAGATCTGTTTGGGTATTTGGCATTGGCCTGTAAGTCCTCCATCTTTCATAGCATGACTAGACCTGGGAGATGCTGAATACTTGAGTTCATTTATCGTAGGGGGAGGAAGTACCGTCACATCCCTACTCCTCAATCAACCTCCTTCATGGCTCGTATCGCCCACCCCGTGGATCATCTATCCTCTCATTTACACTCTCCTGGTTCCCACGGGATTATCAGCCTATATCGTCGATACTTGTCCGACACTCCTATTCGGTATAATAGGTGGTCTTGTAGATGGTATGACAAGAGGTACCACCATCACTTCTTTGGCAACCTTACTGTCATCCTCATCAATTGGTTCTTCGGCGATAAGTGCGGATGGAAGCATCAATCTTTGGACATACGCTTTATTGAGTTTACTAGCCATATCATCAGGAGGATTGATCGTAGGTGCCTTAGGTCTCAGTGAAGATGAGTGGAAATTAGGTACACCAGGACTATTGAAAGGTGGTCTTATCAATACGTTAGATGCTTGGAGTGCATCGTTAGTCGGTCTATTATGGTTGACTCTCACAAATCAGAATTCAAGCTTGAAACCTATCAATGAATTTATTCAATCATCCTTACCACACGAATTGAAATCGTCAACATCATCATCATTATCTTCGGACGAGAAAATTGCTGGAGATATCTTGGACGTACCCCATGCTAGGGCTATATGCGTGATGGTCTTGGGAACGTTATTGGCGACAAAAGCTACTATCTTATATGTTATAGGAAATAAAACGAAGAAGGTAAACAAGGTGGATAAGAAGACTGAGTTATTCATTTTGGATGAGAAGGATAAAGAAAAGACGAAAGTCGTTAAAACTCCTGTCAAAATCGGAAGTAGTAAACCTACACCTAGGAAGAGTCCTAGAGCGAAATCCAAGTAGATGTGTAACGACGACTTTAGGGGCATCACAGAGCCAAAGGTTACAGGGTTTTTAGGTAGAAATAACTAAGCTGTGTTTGGATCTTGTAATACAATGGGAATTCGATGTATGAATGTCATGTTACAATACAACAATTATGATAATAGATCGGCTCCTTCCTTCATCCACCTAAAAGTTACACTGACCCTCAGATCTCTCAAGATCGTTACTGCCCCTTGTCCATACTCTTCTTCTACAATATCTTCAAAACACCCTTCGATTCCATGATGCCACTCCCATCTCGCCTCCCCCGACAGCACATATACAGTCCTAGGAGGCATGTATATGCGGTGTTCCTCACCGTCCCTACTAAGCGCCATGACGCATCCTCCAGTGAGGGAACATCCTAGTATACCGTCCGCGTACCTGTTGGGCAGGTCGATGTGAGGTGATATACCTTCCCCTGGAGGGTAAAGATTGAGAATCACCTGTCTTGCTAAGGGCTGGTCGAACAGCAGATTGATAGTGTCCAGAGGTAGGCGAGATTCGAGTAAAGTATTGAGAGAGCGAATTAAATCATGTATGTAATTCGGTAGAGATGAGCTGGGGGCGAGGGTTCTCGGAGCTTCGAATAACATCACTTGGTCTCTTTCACCACCTGAGAACAGGTCGGCAGAAGCTATACGCGCTAACGCATTGCCTGTTCCATATCAACTCTGATTAGCATCCTCTCATAACAGTGATGGTAGTATGACTATTAGGTGCGGACTCACGAGCGATATCGTCAGGTAAAATCGCAGGAAAAACCCATAGTCCCGGGATGTCAGGTGGTATTCTTTTGGCTGTTTTCACTTCATGTTCTGCGAAGAGGGAATCAGGAGATGAGCTTCTGGTGCCACTCATGGGATCCCTCCTCTCCCATCTGAGATATGCTTGATGTGCTGCTACCTATCTCGATAATCATATGAGGATCGCTTTATGTCATTCTCGAGCCGCTGAACGTGATTGGGATCGAGATTGACCGCTCAAATCCGACGGAATTCCGTTTCACCAAGGGTCCAATCCAATCGCATCATTCATTCAACATTCAGCTCCAATTGACATTGACACCCCAAACTACCCCCTTCTTCCTCTTCTTCTTCCCTCCTTCCCCCTCAGCCCAAACTCAGTCACTCATTCAACCTCCCAAAAGGTACTACAACATGTTCGCCAACTCTCTCAGACAAGGTGAGTCCCAATCACCTCCATCTCGCTACTGATGCCTTAGCTGATCTTTTGTCCCCATAGGTCTCCGAACCGCTTCTCGTTCATCTGGTACGTCGCTCTACACTCTACATGCCACATGAACATTGCTGATACGGAGTGTCTATAGCGAGAGCATTCTCAACCCTCCCTGCTAGAGCCGCTGCCCGACCTACCTTGGGTGCAGGTGTAGCTATGGGTGCTGCTGTCGCTGGATTCGCCATGTACGAGGGTGAGTTTATATCTATCTCTTGGTCCGCAGTCGAAATTCCTCTTGCTGTTCCTCAAGTACATTGCTGATAATCTGGTCTGTTGATCAGTCTCAAAATCTCCTATCCTCCTCGAGTCCAAGACTATCGCTGGTGAGAAAGGTACGGCCACCGAGAGATCTTTCGTCATGGTGAGTTGATTCAACTATCTGTCGTTTGGGTACATCACTCACGGGTGATCTTCACGCAGATCAAACCTGATGGTGTCTCTAGACAACTTGTCGGAAAGATCATCTCCCGATTCGAAGGTCCGTACTGTTTTGTACCTTACAAGCCCCCGTCCTTGACCATTGTTCGCTGACTAATTATATATAGAGAGAGGTTACAAACTTGTTGCGTGAGTCCACTGAACTGAACCTTCATACTATCTCATAATCTGAGCTAATATCTGCCTACCATGCCCTTTACGCAGCATCAAATCCCTTACCCCCTCCCCGGCTCTCGCCAAGGAACATTACTCTGATCTCTCAGCTAGACCCTTCTACGGTGGTTTAGTCAAGTACATCACCTCTGGTACTCCCGTCGTGGCCATGTGAGTTGAAGATGCAATCTGCTATCAATTCATAACTGATAGTGAATGATACAATAGGGTCTGGGAAGGCAAAGATGTCATCAAGCAAGGTGTAAGTTTCCAGTTATCCTGCGAATGGAAGATGTGACTATAAAACCATGATTTGGAAGCTGATAGTGGGATTTGACTTATAGCGAAGAATCGTGGGAGCCACCAACCCCCTCGATGCTGATCCCGGATCAGTCAGAGGACAATACGCCGTCTCCGTCGGACGAAACCTCATCCACGCTTCGGTGAGTGTGGTCTGTATTTGAGTCGGAAGGCTTCTTCGAGGCCCTTGAGGAAGAATCAACTGACCTGGCGATAATGCGATAGGACGCCTTTGACTCTGCTACTAAAGAGATCGGCCTCTGGTTCGCCCCTGAGGAACTCAGCGAGTACGAGGTGGGTTAGATCTCGAAGCCCGTCACGAGGTTGGAATGAATGGTTTTGCTGACAAGTCAAATCGATATTTCCTTTACGATTATATAGCCCATTGCTTGGGTGAGTCAAGTATGAATTCAACACAGCATGAAGATGAAACTGACTATCCATCTGTTTTGTCTTTCTAGCCTTGGGTTATGGCCGATAACTAGATGTTATTGTCGTCACGAATGTGATTCATACATAAATAAATGTCTTGGAATGCTCGGCACTTTCCAATAACACATATGCATCTAGTCGAATATCACGGGACGAATTGACACTCAGTACATAATCACGTTGACAGACTGAACTTTTCTACGTCAAGCTACGAAGTTGAGGGAGGACCTGGCGAAGTGGTGACCGTCTGATACAGCATCGACGATACAATCTTACTTCCCCGAAAGGTTGAAGTATCAGACATTAAATGCTCAGTGAACACGAACAGGTACAGGTACTTGCGTATTCCTTTCTTTCTTTCTACATGGTCCTATCTAGAGATAAGCTACTGTACAAAACAATACACTGCATAGTACATCGTGAAGTCCATCTGTATGCGATAACAAGTTCATACAATCTATTAATATCACACTATGCGGCACTTATGTATCAATACAATAACCTTATATTCTTCTGACCGGCTTTCGCTCTCAATCTAACTTGTTCAGTCCTTTTCTTCTCTTCCTTCAAATAATCATCTAACAGGACAAACTCGACTTCATTCATGATAACATCCACTTCTTTTGCATATCCTTCTTCCTGTGTACCTAGTCGAATCTTGATCAACCTAATCAATCTATCTTTGATCTCATCTTGCATATTCTTCAAATCACTTTCTTCCCTTTTAATGCCATATTTGTAAAATAACAAAACTCCTACATTGACCAACCGCACTTTTTCGAATGTCTTTTCGCTGTTTGTTGAGCATAAGATAGATGCTAGAGCCAGGAGATGATGGCTGATTCGCTGTGCATCCGTCCGTTGATCATCCGAAGTCAACTTCCTAGCGATCTTATTCCGAGGAGGAGAGAGGAAGATTATAGTTAGGTTCCGTACTGTATTATTGGCATTGAGTGATGGGAGGATATCAAGTGATTGAATGAATTCTCGAGGAATGGGTTGAGATTGAAGGTCGGTACTGTTTGTTATGATTTGCTCTTGCTCTGATTCAACACCAAACTCTTCTATTTGCTTACTAGTTTCATCCCTTTGATCTGTACTTCCATCTTGATCCTGGTCTTGATCTTCTTTATTCCACGTTATAGGCCACTCCTTCTCTCTTAACAAGGTAGCATCTTCCCCGACATATCCAATCCTACAAACCAACTCATCATGTTCGAACAGATCCTTCCTCCCGAACAAATCAATCCTGCCAAACTTTTCAATCTCCACTATCACCTTATTTGCGCTCAACCTTCTAAGTACTCCACAACGTATATCTTCTTTGGTTTTTATATCTGTAGATATTAAATTATCTATTCCACACCATGATTTATATCTTCCGGCGGGTAAGGTGATTCGACAATTGCTTAATCTAGGTAATGTCAATCCACCATTCCCATCCACTTTGACTTTGACATCTACAATGGTCCTGGTGCTGATAGTCGTGGTCGTAGTCGTAGTCGTAGTCGTATTGTTATTATCAGACAGTGGTAAAAAAGCTTTACATTGTGATGAATGACAATTGATCCACTCTAAATCTTCTACATAACCCAATGCTAGTGATTTATATTTGGAAAAGGGGGGTTTCGGATTAGGGAAGAAGTTGTATGGCGAGATTGACGTAGCAGGATTACGTGGGTCGTTCAAGTCGATCTTGAGCTTGGTATAGAACAGTGGTGTGATCAGGTGGAAGAATTGATGATTTAGACGTTGGAGGTTTAGAAGCGAGGTGGATGATAGGTAAGTGGAGAAAGAGAGATGTTGGATTAGGAAGTCGAAAAGGGACGGTATGTTGGTGGGATGAGTTAGGGGGAGGGAGTGATCCATCGTTAGATACTCAATGTTCAGTTGGGATGCTCGGATAGGAGAGAGGTTGATGTCATTCTAATCTCGGACAATCAAGGTGTTCATGTTGTATTTTTCTGGATTCGATAAGATGCAGCGATGGTAAGACGAGTCGTATTCGAAGAACATACTATTGCGGACGAACTCTTCATATTCATATGTCTGTATCTGGCTGTTTGATCAGACGATAAAATGGTCAATAGATTTTCGAAAAGAGATCACAGATGATCAGGATGGCCACGAATACCTATAAACGATATTCACTTACTGTTTTGAACTTTATAACGCCCCAATGTTGTTTGTGTACCAGAAATCCTCTAATCAAACCCCATCAATTGATCAATCCCAGAAGGAAATGAAGAGAGATTTCTATACAAAAAGCATACAAGTTCATGGCATGCTTCCTCACATTGTAGAGTATCACACAGTCAGCCGCACAAGCCAGCTACATGGGTCATAATAATGTGTGTCTGTTTAGAAATCAGATTGGCACTTGTGTGTTAAGAATTCGCATCCACCATTGTCATCAAAATCATTAACATAAACAATGACTATCGTTTTTACATCAAGGTTGATTTGCCAAGGATCCTTCGATCGTTCATGGGACTGAGATGCATTCACATACAGACAATCTATGATCCTCTGCCACTCTCATTGTACCTGCCTTTCAATCCTTGTTCTCTTTGTCTCCCACCTCACCAGCCCATTCCCACACATCCGCCTCCTCAAGATTATTTGCATCTAACTCTTTTGCAATCAATTTCCCCCGTTTGGCCTTCCCCTTCTTGACCTTATTCTCCTGCTCTAACTTTGATAAATGCGCTGCAACCCCTTTGGAACCTGCAAAGAGCAATTTCTCTTCTTCAGATTTGTAAATCAACCTACAAATTACCGTCAAAGGCATTGCAGCTCTATTGCGAGTCCCTTCTTTATCAGCTTTCTCAATTGCTTCCCTTTCCTCTTTGAAATCAGGTAAAGGGATAGGCTTTTGTTTATCCAACATCAATGGTCCCTTAGCTTTGTTCTCTTCTTCTAATGTCACACAAATTTCTTTCTTGAGATTGACCAGGATATCAACAAGCGATTTGTTGCTGGTCTTGAAGTCTTTGAGGATCTTACAGATCTGATTTTCCCGCTCTTGTTGATGCAAGATGTAAGTTTCTAGGTGGGCTTTGGCTTTGGCCGCATTGGGTATATGGGGTCCATGGGCTGGGTAAAGGACATTGGGTTTGAGAGCAAGTAGGGTTGGGAGGGATGTCATGTCTAAAGATCACAGTATATCTGTATCAGCAATATTAGGGTACATCAACAACAAACTGATTGCACTTACAGGTGCCCAAGTCCTCAAAATGAGTAGTACCCATACCCAGCACTGTATCACCAGTAAATACTCCCTTTTCACCTTCCAACATGACCAAACTGATACTATCTTGAGTATGACCAGGAGTTTTTAAACATCTTATACTGACTCTTGCAATTTCAGGTACTTCATTCCATTTTGGATTTCCTTCTTTGTCATGCTTCAACAAATGCTTATAGACTGGATCAATGATTGTGTCATGTCGGCTACCTCCACGACAAGGAATACTGGTATAGGAAGTTACGTAAGGGATCTCGATATCGGTTAATGGGTACCGATATCGTTGGTATAACAAGGAGATAGTAGGATATAGGAGAAGGATAGGATTTATTGTAGATATCATTCAACTTCGTTCATTTATCTTCAACAATGGACATTGGACTTCCAGGATAGTTAGATATATATATCCTCTCTAATTTCGTATTCATTCTGTCCCCCCCATGAATTCTCAATTGTTGTCTTGTCTTACTATTATTGATATCACGAGTCACTTTGCACTTCAGTACCTCCTCAAGGCTACAACGTCTATTGTCCCCTTGGAAGTCATACCTATCTAGCTGAGTACTTCGTTTCTTTAGCTAGGATATCGTATAAGTCTTAACGATATCCGGGTTAGTTGAACGATTTCGTTGAGTGATCAACGAAGTCGTTCATCTCTTATATACTTCAGTTAGATTATTATATCATCCGTTGTCCTCTTATCATCTGCTCGCCTATTTGGGCCGTCTCCTATATGATTAAGGCCATCTACTGAGGTCTTAGTTAGATCATCGTGACAATAACTTTCATCAGGTGAAGGACATTTCCATATTTTAGGTAACAGACATCCATGTTTTTTCAATGTATTCAATAACAATGGCAGTGCTCCAACATGGTCAAGATGTCGATGAGTAAGAATGATATGTTCAATATTAGGTAACTTTCTCTCCTTAGTTTGGATAGGAACCCATTTACTCCCCGGTCCATATTCTAATAAATCCATTTCATCATATCTTGGATCTTCAGATCGGTTGTTTACAATGGAAGATTTGATCTCAACAACTTTATCTTCTGGGACATTCTTCAATGATGCCTGAGCATAGGAGGATTCAAAATGTATTTCCCTCATTCTGTTAATATGAGTCAACCTACCTTGTAGCGTTGGACTCTATATTCTAACTTGGTTTGATATCAGCTTCTAATCCAAGAAGTGTACTTAAACTACAACTCGTCTTGTCTCGACGAGAGGAACTATGACTCTAACTTACTAGGGTGCGTTGCAGCTAGTAAGGGCAGGTAGATTAACTCAGTTCATTCAATAGCACTGCTACTTGAACAACTTGAAGATAAACAGAGAACTAGATCACTGGAGATACTAGTTCTTCGTTGTCCTTCAAGCTGTCTTATATATCTTACAATTCTAAAACTAGCTACGTGTTACTCTACATATTTGAAATCATATCGCTCCGCTTGATAATCACCATCAATCCTGACAAAGCTATCTTACTAAGAGTCCTTCGATATCATCCTAGAGACGAGGGTCGTCGAGGTTTCAGTGTCATGATGATGAACAATCGTTGATGGTGATTAGCAAGCTTTGATGGTGCTGAATAAGTGATATGGTTATTCAGAGTATCTCCTATCTAGCTTATTCATATCCATCAATGTATCTTATCGACAGGTGTGATCACTTGGTGAAGTCCGCGATGGTTGACGAGCGATGTGTTTTGAGGATGTTGGTCAAAGCGTTGTTGTTATCGGTTATATCTTCTATCCTATGGTGTGGTAGACACGTGGTGTATTATGTAAAGGTCTTGTTATGAGTAATTCCGGTGAATTTCATAACACATTCCCGATTCTAATCCCAGATGATGTAAGTGAGTGAATAAGAGGTCAATGTATTGGCTGGCTGTATGTGGAGATGAGGTGTCAATGAGGATCAAAGGTGCATGAGGGTTGGAAGGAGGTTGCAAGAGGTAGGAATTGGTTCCTTGTAAGGTCATCATACCGGGGTTTTGACCAAGTACTCGGGTGACATGAGCAGAGAGCTAAATGATGGTTTGTTTGTGTCAGTGCTTGAGCATCTCTGAAGATTTTTCTTCAAAGTATAAAAAAATACTGAATATCATAATCATACTTACCTTGGTCACATCGCTCAATCGTTCAAGGTTTCCTATAACCATCTTGACTAATATCTGTTCACTGAGTGTCTGTAGGTTTGTTATGTGTAGTTGATATTCGTCTCACTTTCAAGATTTAACAGACCATTTGTTCGTACTTATCCCCAAACAGTTTGAACCCTTATATATCTGTGCTTATAAATTGACTCGGCAAGTTATCCCCAATAGCCAGGAGTGAGATTGAAAGGACTGATATCATTTATAAAAGATGCATGGTACGTCGGAGACATATGACATAGGATGGTTCACGACGTCAAACAATACAATGATGTGATCAAAGGATTGTTGAAAGTGAAAGGTGGTAGGTAGCACTTCCCTAAATTTGTGTGCGTCATATTCATTATCTTGATATACTGTGACGAGCATATGATGGAGTTGCTACAATGTCGAGCATAAGCAAGCATTGCTATCACTCGTCTGTGCTGTTCATGTGACTGTTTTTATGTAGGGAAAGTCATCTGGAGAGTCTGAGTGAGAGGGGAAAAGAAAAGAGAAAAAAGGATGATCAACAATGTGTTCAAATCGGATTCTCATTCGTGAAGGTGTAGGTGTAAGTCATGTTCGGTCCGTACTTGACATCACCTACCTTACCCCTCAGATATGGCACATCCGATCCAATGTCTTGAATGCATATGAACACTGCTCCCCATTCGGGTCCATTTCAATTTATATTCATAGTTTTATATGGGATCATAGAGTTTATCATATTTCACAAGATAAGATCGTAAACACTCCATCAATCCCGAATATCTCTTTTATGTTCTTTCGAATTCGTACTTGCTGTCCTTGTCTTCTCATCTATCTTCCTAATCACTTTATCGTTACAATCCATCTCTCCTATCTTTAATTCTTAAACCTCCTTATATGAAGTCAGCCTACACACGATCCTGGGATAACATCTTTGAACGTTCTTGTTCGACCCGCTGATATATCCCATCCCAAAACAGCCAAGTCAGCTTTGACCTTTCTCATTCAAGCGATTGTCCATTTCATGCAGTTGGATTAGGCACAAAAGACGTAGCAACCTCCACTCACAGCATATAGTAACGATACCGCTGTGTTGATGTTTTGAGGATATCCAGTGATAGTCACTAATCTCTCTTCCGGATTGGCGACTGTTCCAGGTGCAGCTGTCCCGGGGTCGGTTACTCGGATTTGACATTGTGATTGTCCCCTTATTTCATTGATCTTCGAACCACCTTTACCAATGACTAAATCACCATCGCCAGCACAGTTAGCTTTCTGCAGTTCCTATGATCGTAAGAAAAATCACTGGTCACTCACTAGCACCGACTAGAGAATTAGGTATGAAGATCTGTTGAGTCTGCATACCGGGTGGAGGAGGCGCGTTGGGGTCTTTGTTGTTGAATTGAGGGGGTGCACCACCCCCACCCCCACCACCACCTGGGGGTCCATTACGAGCTCCGACTTGTCTATACGAGCTGGTAGATGCTCCAGGATTGCGTTCTTGGTATTCAAGTAAGATTGTCCCGATGTAGTATACCGCAATGTGCACTGCGTCAGCTACTCCAGACACAGACAGGACTCGCTAGTCCTTGGCATCAGCTATGATTTCTCAGATCAAGAAGAAAAACAGCTCACCTCGGTGGATCCTGGTAACATAGCTTCACTAGCATTCAATCTTGCTCCGGAGGCTTCTTGGATTTCCTTGATCTTGGAACCACCTTTACCAATTCTACAGAACAGATGCATTAGTATCTGCTTGACATCACCCATTACAATTCTGGAACTCACACACTGCCCATACGCGAATTGGGAATAATGAATTTGATAGTGACAGCACGGGATCCGGGGACAGAGGCGACATCGAATGGTTCATCGTTGATTCGTCTCACAATAAGACCAAAGGCCTATCCGAAATGATCAGCTCCGGCACTACGTCCTCATAATGTACGACTGACCTTGGCGACAGCATCTAGAGCACCAGAGACATTAAGGATTCGTTCGGGATTACCAGGGATGGATTCGGAGACGGTTACTCGGGCACTTGATTTTTCCTGAGGAGTAGTATTGATCAGCTACAAATCCTTCCAGACTCCTGCCAATGTACTCACTCTAATCTCATTGACATGAGCACCACCTCTGCCAATGATGATACTAGCATCTTGGGTGACGATCAATGATCTCATGGAGATCTGCTGTGGGGGAGCTTCGGATTTCACTGGTGCGGCCGGGACTGAGGAAGGGGCGGGGGCGAGTGTATTTGAGGGGCCAGCATCGGCGCTGTAGTAAACATTCCTTTCATGAGCATGCAGATACATCAGAAAAGAGAGAGGAGAAAGAGCCTGACTCACCCCTCCATCTCAACATCATCCATCTTCTTCTTAGTGGGTTCACCTGCTTCTCCGTTACCGTTACCGTTTCCGTTTGATTCCCCTTTCTTCTCTGTATCAGCTTTAGACTCTCCGTCGGATTTGGCTCTCTTCGCAGATGCTTGAGCTGTTGAGTCGGCGGAAGGTGAAGGTGAGGCGGGTCGTTTGTTGGTAGCTGCTGTTGTAGGAGGTGAGACGTCGGACATGACGATAGTAGAATTGAAGTGAGGGTGATTGAGGACTAGTCAGTTTTGATTTGTCCAGTATACGCACAAGAGGAGTATACACGCGGGGGAAGCAGTTATAGGGTTGTGTAATGTTGAGTAGGTGTGTTTGAGTGTTTGATGGATTTTTGAGGATAAAGACGAAAGTTATAATCCGGTAGAGGAAGGGAAGATAGGTTGGGACGTTGAAAGGTGTATGAGAGTCGGCCGTGATGGTTTGATGGATATTTGATCGCGATACGGGGTATGAGTATGATGGAAAGTGAAGGAATGGGTGTCAGGGTGGAGGAAGGGTTCAGGAGGGAAAATGGGACTCACGTTGAACGGGCTGTTTTATATACTGGGATCACTGGTTCTCCACACGGTTTCTGGTGTTGCGAGGTTGAGCTGTGGTGTATGGGATGATTGATATGTGGTGTGGTCTGTTGGATGTGAAGTTGTACAAAGGGAAGATGAACTCTTATGTAGTCGAGTGTCGTGTGTGTGTAGGTGGTTTGTTGTTTCCTATAGTTAGTTACCTTTGTTCATTATCATCATCCCTCGTGCATGATACCGGTGACGGTGTTTCGGAGATTTGCCCTCAGTGGCACTAATGTCCTTTGGTCATGACGCGCTTGCCGATTTATTTGTTATTTTGGTTTCTACAAGTAAATTACTGGAATCCATCGAAGAGTGTACTCATTTGGTCCTTCTTTGACGCGTTATAAAGCACCATCCACTGCTATCTGGTGCACGAAAAGCATGTATACGAGCAGCATGAGGTCCAAGGTATTCACACCTATGCTTTATACAGCATACATTGATGTGTGATCAATAGCTAGAGGTCTCCTTCTTGAGCCGGTGATGTGCCACGGGTGGGTGAGTAAATGCCAGTCAGTCTACCTCGTCCGTTAAGCGACTGTAACAAGGATATAGGATATATACCATAAACACCAACCTACTCCTCCCCCTCATCTCCCCCCGTCAAACTCACAAAACCTTTTCTCATTTGTATATACCTCACATCTCTCATCATCAGCGTCAGATATCATCACAATACATTGCATCATCATTCCGACTGTCACTGTGCTCCATACCAGAATCTCCGATAGCATACCCTTGCTCCCGAATGGCTTTTGACCCCGATAGGTATACATATCGACGCGTATATCACTCATCGTAAACAAGAGCTCCAAGTTATCCCGCATCTGCTCAGAACACTAGTCTCGTTCATCGGTCATACCTCCATCTCGCATATCATAAGGACAGTGGATGGTCATTGTGCTTCAAGCATAAAATAGTACAAACGTGTAAACAAATCTACCGATCCCCATACTCGAGTGGTATATCCCTCTCACCGACTTCAGAGGGATCATCATGCCCTTACTGAAACGAAAACCCGTCATCCTCGCTCCTCTTCCCCCTTTATCAGCTGTCCTTACTCCCATTCCTCAACAATCTTCTGATCCAGCAGCAGTCAAGGAAATCGCACTTCCACTAGATGGCAAAGACGATGAAGAGCAATTGGATATACTCCTATCAGTCTTTAGAGGAGGTATGAATGGAGTTCAACCGGCCTCCTCGTCCACCTCTGCTTCTGCCCAAGGTGTAAATGGGACTGGGACTAGCGGAAAAGGTAAAAAGGGCAGAGCGAGTTTGGCCAATGGGAAGAATGATGAAGAAGCTCAGAATGGCGGTCATCGATTTGGACCATTTTGGAAATCATCAGATAAAGAATGTTGGTATATACCTGAGACAGGAGAGATATTCACGGATTATGAGTGAGTACACGCTCTGTTGGACTCCAAATTCATAGAATGTATATCTATATCGTAGGATGGGGTTTAGCTGATTGACTCGCGATGACAGATCCTTCTGCGCAAGAAGAGCGTTCTATGCTCAACCTATATTTCAATGCGAGGGTGCGTCTCATACATCTATACCGCTGGGTCAGTAGGAAGATGTCATGCTGATCCGGTTGTTTTGCGTTTCCAGTCTCTGGTAAATCATCCCTGAGCTACTTCACAGCCCTCCAATCGGAGCAGAAAGAAGTCCGTCAACTGCATTCGAGATTTCCTAGACAATTGAAGAAAGCGGTATTGAGCGCTGTGCAATTCCGTACGTCTTTTCCCTTTGAGCTGTATATGATTGTAAACAGGTCTGAAGCTGATATCTGATCGAACTGTTGCTTGATGGTCATATAGAAATAGAAGGTAAATTAGATACTCTGGCAGATAAGATATTTGAGAGATTCCATGATAGGTTTTTCGACGAGGAGAGTGAGTCAAAACATGTTCCCCTCCCTCTTATCATCAATCGTTATGTTTAGGTTCATCGCTAATCCCCATTTTTGCGTGCTCTTAGAGGTATTCGTAGATGTAGATGGAGACAAATACCTCGCTCGAATAGTCAAAACTTTCCCACCTCGATCATTAGCTACCACCTCTTCCTCTTCTTCACCTTTCAAACCTGCTCAACCTATCTTACATCCCTACGCGACCGATTTGTCTCTATCTTTAGAAGAAGTGAACGAGAAGGATGACCCGTCCAAGTACTTCTATAATGTCAGATTGATCGAGGAGGGGTATCCTGAAGGGATCGCAGCTGAATATGCCAGTGCGAATGGACAGAGTAATGGGCCGGATGATGAGGAGGAGGATGGGAAGGGGGAGAAATGGATGGGTAGTACGATGGAAGTTCAGTGTGATAAGATTAGGTGAGTACAGTGGATATACACGGTCTACGTTACGGTGAGGAGATATACGGGAGGTATTGGTGCTGCGGGGTGCTGAGGGGTGCTGAGGCAGTGAGGGTGAGGGCGGTCTGAGGACGAGTAGGCGGTCTTTGGTTTATCAAGCTGATCCTTGTGATTGATTGCATTTTCATAGCCGAGATCGAATCAACTTCTCACGTGCGATGCTCAAGCGATTCATCCGAGATTGCGTCGTACGAGATACAGCAGTGTATTCACCATGGACAGTGAAACCCTCCGTCGCGGCGAGGTATGGTATACCGACCGAGATGACCGAGGAGATCCGTCAGGGTATATTGAATTACAAGGAAAGGCAGATGGACAAGAGAAAGAGAGAGAGGGAAGAAAGGTTGGGGTTGAACAACCCTGCACCTGCTGGAGATGCGGATGAACCAAAGACGAAGAAACAGAAGAAAGAGGAAGAAAAGAAATCCCGTGAAGAGGAGAGATTGAGGGAGAAGGAAGCTAAGGAAAGGGAAAGGGAGGAGGAAGAGAGAAAGAAGAAGAAGGCTTTGAAGTATCCTGCTGAAGGTGAGTAAACTTATCCTCCCTTTTACCACGGAATGATCTAGAACTGACACTACACATTCTAGACTACCTCGTAGAATGGTCAGAAGAGAAAGATAAACCGGCTGGTAGGATTGAGGTTCGACCTCAATTGCAAACGCTCTTACCGTTTGGTGATCAATTCGAGAAACTGTTGATGACCTGGAGTTTCCTGAATGTCATGGGGTGAGTATCTGATTTTTTCAGATGCGCTTACACCTAGCTGACGACTATCTGCGGCATAGTAAACCCCTTGGATTGTCGCCATTCAGTCTTGAAGATTACGAACGTTCATTATATCATAACGACAATTACCAGGGTCCAGCACCTCTGATGACTGAGATACATTCCGTTCTTCTCAATGCGTTAGTAGCGGATCTTTCAGCAGGACATGAACCGGTTAAGACATTGAGCAGTTATGGTAAAGAACCAGATAACGATACGGATTATTGGGAAGGTAAAAAGGGGGCTACGACCGAAACCCTCACTCCCGTAGTCCTTCCTTTGGCTGAGTCGTGGAAGAGTAAAGTCTTAGCTGTGAAAGAAGGTAGAAAGGGATGGGAAGGAAGTCTGATTGGATGTTTATGGGAAAGAGCAACTCTGGAAGAATTACCCAACTACCTAGATAACATCTTGCATCTCACGTACGAAGATAAACCTGCACCCACTAGACCTACTTGGTCGACTGGTCCTTCCACCTCCGCAACGAATGGAACCAACGGGTTGATACTGGCTAAACCTGAGAAGAGATATAACTCTTTACACCATAGTCATAAGTTGGATATCATCGCTTTCTTAATTGAGTTGGTCAACCAGACGGAACAGATCAGGGAACTCATGGAGGAGTCAACGTTTAATTTGACAGAGGTGAGGAAAGATCAGGTGGAAGTGAAAAGGGAGTTGAGGCGAGTGTGAGTTAACTAATTGCCTTTGTCTGAAATGAAAAACATCGTCCATTGGAGGTGAAAGTCTTGACTGCTATGGATTTTTCATGCTGATGCTTTGATTTTCTCGCTGCGCAGTCAAGCAGAGAGAGAAGCACTAGAGCCCAAAGAGAAACCGAAGGAAGAAGGCGAAGAGAATGGCGATGTATCGATGGAAGTTAAAAACGAAGGAACCGATTCACCTGACGTATCGATGAATGGGCATACCAACGGACATATCAGTATCAGTCATGATCGGGATGAGTTGGAAGATTCGCCTTCAATTCAAGATGATATATCTGACGTGGAATCGGACCATAAGGATTTATCTGCGATTGGTGCCTCTAGGCGTAAAGCGATGAAAGAAAAGGCATTGGAGAGGGAGGCAGAATCGAATTTACGAAATCAGAAATTGGCCAAAGAGAGGGAAGAGTTGAGAATCAAGAAATTGGAAGGTAAACATATAGCCAACGAGAAAAAGAGATTGATAGAGGAGGAAGAGGCGATCAATCTAAAGTTGAAACATCTAGAATACGATTTCAGAAGATGGATATATACACTTCGATCCAAACCTTTAGGATACGATAGGTTTGGAAATAAGTATTGGTGGATGGATGGGTTGGGTTCATCCCAGATTCTCAATAGTGACGGGAAAGTGAATCTCGGTACGGGAAGGTTGTTCGTTCAGGGTGTTGATCCCGAGGAAGAAGACATACTGAGGAATTTGGCGACGAACGTAGTGGAAGAAGAGGTCACTAAAGAATATGTAGATGAGAGGAGAAATAAAGAAGAAGGTGGCAAGTTGGATGCTGGACAATGGGCTATATATGATTATCCCGAACAGGTGTGTGAAACATGACGTTGACCTGGATAGATAATTAGGAGATACTGATGCTGATGCTGATGTTGGTATATTCGATTTAGTTGCAAGAATTGATGAACTGGCTTAATCCGAGAGGAACTAGGGAGAACCAATTGTTGAAGCAGTTGAAAATGTGGCAGTATGAGATAGAATTAGGTATGAAGAGAAGGAAGACATTGAATGGATTGGTAAGTGCTTAAATGTATTCTGCTGGTCTATACTGGGGCTAATTAACATATATATTTTATTGATATCGATAGGACGGTCCAGCTGACGGGGATGAGAACACGCGTAAATTGAGACCTAGTAGGAAAGTCAATCAGGGTGATGATGAAAAGGAAGGATATATGAATTGGAAGGTGAGTCAAGGATATCGAATGGACGCCCTTGTGTAACGTGCAATGAGGTATGAGGAATGAGCTGACTGTGTTTCGATGTGCTCTTTGTTGCAGAATAAAAGATCGTTGGAAAGTAAGGTATAGATAGATATGAGCATTGAAAGAACATGGCATCATTTTTCGTTTATCTTTCTTGGAACAATAAGTTTGTGTAGTCTATTTGTTCTTGTGGTTGATGAGCCTCTTGAGCAATGAGGTAGATGGGATGTGTGATTCATATGCTACTCGCATTACTTCGATGTCATGATATATGATATATGATATATGATCATCGAATGTGCTCGGGATGGTGAATAACCGGAGTGTCCATCAGACCACACACACACACACACACACACACACCGTACTAACACAGCTTTTCGCATTGGATGGATGGATTGATCAAACATAGCCTTCTCTTCTTACCTTGTCTTGTCAGTCTTGTCATGACTTGACTTCACCTCGTCTCCATATCACAGTGGCCCTGCACGACGAACATTACTTGATCAGGCACTTGTCAAGTCCCAACATCTACCCGCAATGGTACAGAAGGACGGGATTAGGTTGTTGTTCCATAAACATGTACATTCAAACACAAAGGTGGGTGGGTTTCCGTACAGAAAGTAACCTAAGTAGGCTAACGATTGATAAATTGTGATTTCAGCGATCAATCTTTCCATCAGAACCAGCCGAGAAACGATTCCCCTCTTTACCTCCTACACCTCCCGTTCCGTCCCCTCGAATCCCCATCGAAATCATCTTTCAGACCGTCCGATGCTGCTCTTCCACACCTGACACGCTCTGCAAACTCGCTTTAGTCAACCATGAGATATCCGAACTAGCCTCGAAATTACTTTGGAAGGACCTATCTTTGGGTTTGAGCTCAAAACATCCTCTTGGTCATACACCTCGATTGGGCAGTTCGAGACGATATGAACATTCGAGGAATTTAACCAAAGTTATGAATTGTTATTTTACAAATTACAATTATCTCACGCGATTATCTCTCATACCTCCTCATCCCCATCGTTACTTCAATTATATATACGGTTATGATAATCTCCAAACTGTCAAATTCCATTTGGGTACACTTAAGGGAATTGGAGGTAAGGGAGGATGGTCAGAGAGAAAATCAACTTCTGAAGATATCATTTCAAAGAATTACGCAAAGAAATTGCCAGCGAATTTCAACAAGTTGATATGGGTCGGTATACCTGAACCGTACTATAAAGATTGCTGGTATGCTTCATGGGATGAAAGTGGATTCAGACCGTATAGTAACGAGAGTAAGAGCGACAGGTGTAGGGGTGGACCATCAAAAGTGATTTTCCAACTAAATGATATCTACACCGATTCGATGTTTACATTCGTCAAAGAAACTTTCCTCAGAGCTAGGTTTCCCAAAGTCGAAGAACTAGTCATAATGTTCATACCTAGGAAGATCATCGTTACCTATACGCAAGGACCTGACAAATCGTATTTTCCAAGATTCTCTCCCAGGCAAGATTCAATGTCGTTCATCCTTGATTTGGTCAACCTCTTGAATGAGCTTGACGTCCGATATCCAAATATGAAGATAACGTTGGTAGATACAAATTGCCTAGATGGACTATGGTTGGGGATAATGAAAGATGTGAATATAACGATCGATCGAAGGACGAAAGAGAGGATCTTAGCTGGACAAATGAACTATGAAGGAATCTACGGTACTACTTCCACTATCACTGCTCGTCCCAAAGTAGCTGAAGAAGAATTTGAGAAGATTATGAATGATTATTTCGAGAGTAGATTGATGAGACAGGCTAAAAGGCTGGGTATGAAGGTGATGATGGATGCGGGTGAAATTGTTCAGGATGATGCGAAGATCGCGAATATAAAGATTGAGAGAAAGCAGAAGTTGATGAGTATGAGAGAATATGTAAAGGCGAGTAGGGATTGGGAAGATGAGCTGGATATTGAAGATGTCAGAGCTTACTTGTAGTCGTAGCATACTGTGTGTGGCTGTGAAAATAACGCCAATTGAGACATGAATGCACATAGTGACATTGGGGCTTACATGCAATGTATACATGTACATGTTCACATCGTCTGCTGCTTTTCACTCCGAGCGAGACACATGATGTGTACGGTAATGTGTACGGTTCCCTATCTACCCCTGGAGGACAGATGGGTCGATATAGTCTCCTTCGTTCTCTCCCGGATTGTGTGAATAATACTCAATGGCCTGGGGGTATTGTCTCACTGCAGCGAGTCTCATATCTTGACTGTATCTCTCTGCGGCCAAACGATATTCTTCATACTCCTCAAGGTAAATCTGATACTCCTTTGTCCCGGTATATCTGACTAATCAAGGCAAAGTCGGATAGAGGTGTCAGCATTTATGAAGAGGTATAAGCGACGATTGGACTTACTATGATCGTCAAGTGCTTCCTTCTTACGTTGGTACTCCCCATAGACACCCGTAGTGATCTGAGTATACGTTTCCGATGTATATTCCTCAAGTGAGAAAATAAATCTCTCGACCAATGTGCAGATGGAATCCATCAATAATTTCTCTTTGTCTCCGTTAGCCCGTGCTGGAAGTCCTTGTTGACTATACTTATAGTTTATCTTACGGATCCACTCTCTGACTGGGAGATTTCGAGTATACACTGCGCACTGAGTACGATGCCAATGATAATGTTCATGTATCAGCCCAGACGGCTTTTTCCATTCTTACGTCACACGGTGCTAGATCATGAACACTCACCTCAGCAGTTCTTCTCTTATTGCTTGATGGACATTCCAAAACATAACAGCCGGCATTTGCACTCCATCTACTATGGGCACTACAGAGGAACAACTCGTTCAATCCTTTATTGGCAATTTCGGTGAAATCCTTCCAAATTTCTTTGGGATCGTATCCTTGTCCTAGTCGATCCGTTATATCAGGTGGAGGAAAAGCCATCGTGGGTTTTACCGGTGGTTGAAGCACAGCAGTCGTTGCTACATCGTCATGGACGTCACTTGCATAATATTGGTATTGGCTACTACCTGTGGTATCGAAAAAGTTGGTTCCTATATCTGGGTTCTCCGAGAGGAATTGTTCAGGATCGAAGACCTCACTTTCCCCTTGCTCAGCTTCGGGCTGAGTGTTGGTGATGCCACTGCCAAGACTCAGGCTTGCGAACTCCTCTTCAAGATTGAAGTCGTCATATTCTTGCTGAGGCACTGAAATGTGTTTCAGATTGATTAGCATGCGAGTCAGTGAGGGTGTTATACTCAATTGGTAATCTATCCATTTCCCAGGACACTTCAAATCACTCACTCGCGTTTATAAGTCCTATCGCACAAATGAGGATGTCGTTTACAGTACTCGAAAAGTGGCGCGAATGATAGGGGAAGCAAGTACTCTAAATAGACCTTTTTCTCAGACGACATATCTGTATCCCCTGTATAATGCTTTCTGCAAGCTGGAAAGGACATTCATGAAAGGATTAATGTTGTATGCGGCTTCTGGTTTCTGAACTTTTTTATACTCTACTGCTAGAGTGTGCTGAGTTGAGGAATCTGAACAGGCAGCAATGGCTCTGCTGAAGATTTGAGTGAATGGAGCATAAATGACCATCACGTTCGTTCGAAGGCTGTACAGTGTCAGTTGAGAGAACCGTCCTGGTCCAGTCATCATGTACATTCCAATGCATTCCAAAGTTATGAATCAACCATTGATCACGCCACCTGCGTTACCAGTTTACAGTAGGAGCTCGGGGGTGACATGACCGTTATATCGCCGAGGTGACCATCCGCGCAATCATTTACTTTTCCTGTTCTCGATCATATTAAGGATTGCATCTTAAATACCCGTTAGCACAATACTGGTGATCCGTCGTACGGTATGGAATGGGGTGCAAAGTACGAGCGCCTCGAGAGACGTATCATACAGTATCGGCTTAGGATTGGGTGATCAGTCTGCTCACCATAACGTTTCCAATCAGTTGATCTATCATTGAATTTCCTATGCTCATTCTTGAAGACCGGCACCACTTGATCATCAGTGATAGTATTCCTAACACTGTCGGCTAAACCTGGGAACTTCTCGTCCAATCTGTTCTTCACGAAATAAGCATGACAGTCGGTGGTGGTGCTGTTCTTTAGTCCTTCAGCCCATTTTCGAACTTCTTTCCTGATCTTCGATTCGGCACACTACGAATATCGATCAACTCAGCAAAGTCAGCATATCTGCAAGCGAGGTACAGTATACAGTACAGTACAATATGTTGTGTGGCAAAGCTCCATATGAAACTCACACTTGGAGTTCGTTTGGACACCTCAGTAGGGCATGGTTTAATTGAATAAGATCCCGCATGTGCTTTACACAGAGTGGATGATTCGGTGAATTTATTGAGTAGTGCCTCGAATTTATCATTCAGCTCGAATCGTCTTCGAGGATCGTCGACCGAGTAACCGTATCCTTCAGGTACAGGTGGAAGAACTAACTGATCAGATCGGACTTCAGGTGCCACATTCGTTGAGGGACGACCTTCCTCTGGTGTACTTTCGGTGGTTCGGGTTGACGAGGGATCGTAAGGGTCGACTAAGAAGTCGGAGAAGATATCGAGATTTCCAGCATCGGACATTGGAGGTCTAGGAGACGTAACACCTAAGAGGATATCATGACTGATTAGCGTTCATCGCCCGACTGATCACTACGGCAACAATGAGACCCATCCTAGGACTGACCTTCATTACCTGTAGCGACTTGAGTTTCTCCTGCTGTAGTATTACCACTAGGTGTACTGGCCTGTTCCAGACTGAAGTCGAACAGAGTATCACCGTAGCTTGCATCAGATGCGAAATGAAACGAGCTTTCGAACTCATCAAGTGTTTCTGGAATGGAATCTGGTTGAGAGGGGAAATCCGCAAATGCTTGCGGTGTAGACCCAGCTACGCTTGACTCTCTGGATGCGTTTCGAGAGCGATCGTCCCCTTTTCGCTTTGAATGCTTCGAACTGGCAGCATCGGGGAGTGAGAGGTGTCGCTTGGATTGCATTCTGTGTGTTCTTGTCTGTAGGACTATACTCGACAGTCCCTCAGATTTTATACAAGGAAGGGGCACTCACTTCTGATTGATTCTAAGGAGGGCTGTGAGCTGGATGTTTCTTCTTCACTTGGTGTCAAGAAAAAAGTCAAGTATCACAAGGCGTGGCAATTCATGTCCCGAGTCTCTAGCCATTTATATGCTGTATCTGAGCTACAATTCTTTGACGCAGAGCGGATGATCCTTTGCTGTCTTTCTCCTCTTCTCGAAGCGTTTCAGCTCCTCTGGGAGAATCATGAGTCAAGGCGAGATGACCCACTCATGAGGAGTTGAGAAGCAGGACATTGTCGGGGTGAGACATGGAAGCGGAGTCCACCTGCCTTCTGACCGAGGAGACAGTACGAAAGCCCCTACCCCGCTTAGATACGGGTACGATGGGATACACATCCTCAAAACTGCAGGGTGCAACCCACTGACGCGCTCAACATTTGCAAGAAGCCGGTACAAGTATTGTGATCACGCAGCTCGGTGGATGGACTGAATATCAAGTTGTGTCTCAAACTACACCTTTACACATCCTCAAGCTGATCCCCAGAGTCTAAGGTGTATGCAGGTATGAGCTATGTTAGTTCGAAGCAGATCCATGGCCAAATTGTTGAAACTGAGTGCCACTTTTGGGCAAACACTTTTGTTCTAGAACTGTGGTACCGTCGGAACGAATCTGGCAATGCATTTCTCGTGTGGTTTATAGCTACCTATGAGAGGATGGGTACAGGATGACTACGGTAGTCCTAGCACGACGTTAATCATCGCCTTGAAATACCCGTACTGCTGCCTTCGCCGAGATCCTCATTGAATGCTCCTTGGGAGCCTCTTGAGCTAGCTGGCTTTGCAGCTTGATTTCCATGTCCACCTGTGAATTCTCTCAGAGAAAGTTGTATGGCCTTTCTAACGTCTGGATTTTCGTCAATCAGATCATATACTGACCAGACCTTTAGTCAGCAATGATGGACGAGTACAGCACACTCAATCCGTCATCAGCCCGACTCGACTCACTAAAGGCACCATGATCTCTGAAGTAGGGATACAGAGCTTCCCTAGTACTTTGTACTTTTCTCCTGCAGATGTCATTATTGTCAGTGACGTCGTCAGTATTGTTGACCGTATCTTCACTGAACTGCATGGTTTGCGTATCCATGTGGTCATCCATGTATTGATCGAGATAATCGAGAAAGTATTTAGATTGTTTCTTGTTCAACAAGTCATGACACTAAAGTGCAAACTCTGGTCAGTCAGCCGAACAGGACTGAGTAGATAGGTAGGACTGATCCAACGTACATGAGAAGTGAACGCCCCAGGTACGCAGCCTTCTTGACCCATCAGTCGATGATTGGCTTTACATGTTAATTGCTGTTCGGTGTACATCAATAAAAACGATTTGATGGATGCTTTCAAAACACTTCGTCGGGAACTATCGGCAATTTTCTTTTCGTACTCCCCCAAGGCCCTGATAGCTACTGGATGATCGGTAGGCGCATCGTCTCTTTCTTGGCCAACATCGGATCTTATAGCGGTGAGGGTGTCCTCACCTTCAGGTGCCGTATAGCCCAAGAACGCTGTATCTGCGGTTTCCCGTAACCCCAATGCGGAGGGAGATGTAGCAGTCGTCGCAATCGCAGTATCGCCGCTGGTCTGCCGGTTTGAAGTATATGACATGTTTTTCCAGAATTCCTCTGAGAACAATGGTTCTTCTGCTTCACGTGAGGTTCAGGATCGCCTCCGCCCAGATCGAAGCTGAATTCTGGGGTGACGCCACCGAAACCTGGACCAGTATCGTCACCGAAATCACAAAATTCCTCTAAAGCAGCACCAGCGTGCGATCGCGCGACCGAACTTGCTCTACTACTGTCAGAGTGAGGTTTAGGATGGAGATCGTCGCCCAGTTTGGCCTGACTGGCCGATTTCGGTGTTCTGGAGCTGGCATCCCTAGCTCGCTTGGTGCTTCCTGCTCCTGACGACATATTGGACTGTGGTTATGCGAAAAGATGAACAGTTGATGATAGTCGTCTATTTACGGTAATGTGGATTGTCTTCAAGGGCAGGCTAAACTGCGCTTTATATTCTCACAGTCAGAAGAGACCTCGATGCTTGAGATAGGTGCGGAGCTGCGTTTTGCTCAGCTCTCTGACTCGAGAGTGTGTTATCTAGACCACCTTTTGTGTTCTCTTCCCTTTGTCCCCCACTCTGATCAAAGGAGAAGAGAATCTTAGGGAGATCGGAAGGCTTCTTGTAGCCCCTAGCGGTGGACATGCTTCTGTCTTTGTATCCTCATGACCTCAGCTGGCTTACTTGGTTGAGTGCTAAGAATGACACTTCTCTTTGTGTTCTCCGAAGAGAGTCGGTGATAAGCTTGGAACGCTTCCTTTCGAACCGAACGGAAACACTTCTTATCTTGTTCTGGAGAGAAGCGATGATGTAATCAGCGACAAGCTCCGTTTTTACCCCACTTAAGCTCATGATAAGCGATGTCACGAGACGAATAAGGGGATTTGGAGGCTTCATATCCCCCGAGCTGGAATGTACACTGTTTGATGCGTGAGAAGTCGACAGGAGATGAAGAAAGGTGGCGACAAATTTCGCATCTCAAAGGATGACTGTAGCTGTAGGAAGTTGCGACATTGTTGACATGTTCTTTGGGGCCTGGCTTGATTGTCGACTGATCATACCAGCACTGATGATTGGTAAGGAGACCCGAGTGATCCATTTATTTCGTAAATGAGCCGATTAGAGGGATCATGGCTAAGTGAATTATTCGCCAAAGCGAATTACTCAGTAGCGCTCCTCCTCATAATCAACGTCAGAACGTCTCTGTCAAATACCCCTTGCTTCCTAGAGATACCAGGCTTAGTAATCATCCTTTTCACGTGTATCGATACAAGACCGCCGGCGAATGACGATTATATAACTTTGAGTGTGGTAATGGGATCAAAATCTATTTGATACCGCTAATATAACGGAGAGTGATGAAGACCTATCTGGTGGAGTGGAGTGGAGGTGAGAGTCATCTCGTCATCATTCGAAGGCTCACTCGGCCGTTCCCCACGAGCTTAGGGAGAAAGAAAGAAAGCGTTCGATTGTTGTAACGATGGGACCTGCGGCAATGGAAAGAATTTTCAGTTTTCCGTAATTCCCGGATCGGTAAAATCCCTGAAACGGTGACGTACCTCAATTAACTTTTACCGAACTTGACGGTGAGTGAACTTCCAAGTGGAGGTTTTTCAATACTGTACTGTCTATCAATCGATTTGCCATTGAGTTTCATGTGTAAGATTAGCTTAGCGATACTCGCACCTGAAGAGCTGGACCTCTGAATGGGCATGGCGGTTTGTCTTACTTGATGATGATGACATACAATAAGTGGAGGGAAGTGGAGGAATGGAAAAAAGACGTCAAAGATGGGATCGATGAGATAACATTTTTCCATCCATCGAGATTTGCCTCACGAAGCATATATATACCTAGGACTTCCTCTGTGGAAATATCCTGATTTTGACATATACTGTATCTATCCACTATCATTACGAGTCAGAACAAAAAGAAAAAACAAACAGACTTAACAATGTCCAACACCGAATACAAGTTTGAAGGGTGGGCCGGATTCGGGCCTGATTCCGTTGAAGGTAAACTCAAGTTCATCGAATATGAGCCTAAACAATTCGCAGAGGATGATATCGACAGTGAGTGTTTTCTACATCATACCACAGCACCACCTCAGAGAATGAATGATATCTCGAAAAATGGAGAAAGAGATGACTGACGTTTTTTTCTTTTCTTTTTTTTCCCCCTCCCCTCCCTTTTTTTCTTCTTCTCTCTTTCCGTTTTCCTTTGCATGTGCAGTGAAGATTCTCTATTGTGGCATATGCGCATCAGATATTTCTACACTTTCGGAGGGGTGGGGTGAGTTGAAGGATATGTGGCCTCAAGTTGTGGGACACGAGATCGTCGGAGAAGTAGTCAGAGTAGGATCGAACCCTCAAAACGGTATCAAGAAAGGTGATATTGTCGGCGTTGGCGCTCAGTGTGACTCTTGTTTACAGTGCCACTACTGCAACAAAGGTGAGTTATTCGTTCAGCCAACAACTCTACGATGTAAAAGTCCCAGAAAATCGGTGCTAACTCCCAAGATCCTTTCATATTGTAGATAAGGAGAACTACTGTTCCAAGGGAATGACCGGAACTTACAATGGTAAATTCAGTCGAACTTCCGAAGGTTCCAAATCCTATGGTGGATATGCCAACTACTGGAGAGGTCCATCTCACTTCGCCATTCCTATTCCCAAGGAGCTCGACCCAGCCGAAGCTGCCCCCTTGTTGTGCGGTGGTGGTACCGTCTATTCACCCTTGATTGAACATGGTGCTGGTAAACAAGCTACGAACGTCGGTATTATCGGTTTGGGCGGATTAGGTCATTTCGGTGTCACTTTGGGTGAGCAATACACTCCACTCAGACTAGCAGACATTGAAAGGCTGACCCCGAGCTTGCCTAGCTACTGCTCTCGGTGCCGAAGTCACTGTGATCTCCCACTCAGCCAGAAAACAGAAGGATGCCGAAGAGTTGGGCGCCAAACATTTCTTGATTACTGGTGATGACGAAGCCAAAGCTTTCAAGGGCCACGAGAGATCACTCGATTTAATCATCTGTACTTCTAGTGAGTACATCACTAATGTCCCACACATCGTCGTCGATCTTCGTTGCTAATTGCATTTTTTCATCTTCAGATGCCCCTGACATGAACATGCCAGCCTATCTTTCCCTCCTTCGCCCAGGTGGTAATTTCATCTTCGTCGGTATTCCCGAAGGCGGTCAGGTCCCCACCATACCTCTCTTTGCCATGGTCATGGGAAATGTTCATATCGGAGGATCCCTCATCGCCTCTCCTCAAACCCTCAAGGATATGTTGCAATTAGTAGCGGACAAGAAGGTCAAATCGTGGATCCAGAAATGGTCAATGGACAAAGTCAACGAAGCTGTTCCATCTATGATTGCTGGTAATGCCAGGTACAGATATGTCTTGGTGAACGAGAAGAACGGTGGTAAATTATAAGTTGTGTAGCATTCAGCTGGAGTCCAACGGTAACTCTCGGTTTGTGGTGATTGTAGCGTATTGGTGAAATATCGAGATGTTGTTGTAGATTGATCCAAGAGGGAGATGGTTGTTCCGATATAGCGATAGGATAGACTTCCGATTAGACGAATAGATCCTTATATTTAGTAGATTAATGCAAATAACCGTGAAATATTCATAGACAGACGAGCGCGAAGGTGGCGCCAAGCGCTGCTCCCAAAGGACCTTCTAGGTGGCAGCTGTCCAAGTGATCCGTGCGTTCGGCGTGGCTCATCGATTACTATAGGCGTTGTGCGATGCAGGTGAGCTATGGGGCGGGGGCGGGTACATAAATGGTGAAGAATAGGTTTTGCTCGACACTCAAGCAACTCAATGGATAGAACTGGTTAATTCTACATTATATCATTAAATTGTATTTTATACGTATCATACAACATACCACAAGCAGATCACGGAGCCCTGAGACAGATACCGATTCTCAGCCAACCGTCCGCACCGCACATACACGCGGCCAGCCAAGCCACTTCGGATTGTTCAGGTATCAGGATACCTTGAGCTATGGGGAATGCCAGTGAATAGGGGTCAGATGATCTTGAAGGGAAGAGGAGGTGGAGGTGTTGGCGAAGGACAGACAAGAGGGTCGTTGGTTTACCTGTTTTTAAGGTCTTATCAGCTACATTCGCCTGTATCATTGACAGCGAGGAATTCAACGCACCGTCACTCCCTATTGGCGGTACCACCTCCTGAATGACAGGTGCATTATCAGGTAAATATATCTTGATCGGTATTGCTCGCGTGGAATAAGCCGATTCAGCTTTAGCATTTGATCCTGATGGATCGGTCGAAGGTGGTCGAGAGGGATTCGGTGAAGTCATATTTGACCCTACAGCTGGAGCGATGGGAAGGGGTAATATGCGAGATGCCATCCGGAGGTAGGCGTCGTAGTCGTCTAATGATATATGTTTGAAATGTTAGCTGATATTGGTCTTAAGGAAACATAGGTTATCGATCGCGATCAAGGTGGTTTCATGACCTTCACAGTGTGAGATAAATGATGTCGCCATAGTCTTGGCTTGAAGATTGCCTCGCAAGCTCATCGTTTTAGATATACTCACCCTGTACAATCCCATCCCACCCATTATCCAGCTCCGTCTTCCTCAACCCAGTCACTTTGTTCGTATTCCTCCATCTGACGAAATCAGCTTCTTTGATTTGATTCAACCACTGTGTCTTACATGTCTCTATATTGTTAGGCATCAATAACCTGTCTATAGGTGGTTTCGATAAATGTAAGATTAACTTCAGCTGTTTTGGTTCTGTTGACGACGATGATGGAAGGGGCAGCGGACGGGGTCGAGAGATGTATGAGTGGATAGAGAGGAGATCGATTGGCCAGTGCCTAGTTAAATGAGAAATCAGCCTGTTTGTAAATACAAAGAGCTGAAGGTGACATGTGTCTATCGTTGCTTAGGATGAAGTGGCCTGTATCTCTCGTGAAGATACAATGACGAGGTGAGTCGTCCAACGTACCATCTGCAAGCGCCCTGTCCAGCAAAACCGCCAGGTTCTTGGTCTTCATCTTCCTCTTCTTCAAACCACCAACCTTTCTCGTCCGTCTCCTCTAGCTGTTTATCATCCAGAGCCAGTTCCACCAGGTTCTCTCGTATTTCAGGTATCAGAAGGGGTAAGTAGGTATATCTCGGCGCTTGTATCTGGATATCCCATGCCAGCATAGATCAGCTGAGCTAGGTAGGTACACTCTAGGTAGGAGGTTGAAGCTTACAAAATACTTATCTGCACCTACACCCGCACCTGGTTCTCCATCTGCTATACGTATAGATATCGATACGGAGGTCTGCCATGATAGTCTCCTGAAGAGGTTGGTAGATGAATGGACAGGGTTGGGGTTTGACATTGGGTTGAAAGAGGGTTGTTGGATCTGGATCGGACTTTTCTTCCAGTTGTGGCGCAGCAAACTTCGCTCCTGAATCTCTCAGGTCTCTACTCGTTCTCTTCTTCGAGGCCGATCTGGATTCGTATGCTGTACTTTAGCTCTATGGATTATATAGTCAATGTTTAACGGTTAATGTTGTGTCCTGTAACTAGTTTGAGTGAGTCCCGGTTAACTCGACGAGAACCGTGCATCCCGGTGTATTACGTAATCAAACACATCAATCGATCATCTTAACCTCCAGGTGAGTCTCTTTATCCTTGTTAGCAATTGGGATGATTGGTAACATCGTTGGTCAATCTTCATTCTCATTCACCCCAGAGACTAGGCGGCACGATCAATACAATCTAATCATATCAGACTTAAAGCGAGATGGCCCCAAAACCCACCGCTATCCCGACCGCGGCACGTCGAGCCAAACGAATCATCCAATCTCCTTCTGGATCATCATCGGAGGCTTCCACACCGGCAGCTACAGTCAACGACCCTGTACCAGCATCCGATAGGAGTCTCAGAGCGAGAAATACTCTGAAACGGCCTGTCCCGCCTGATGACAGTGAGGTCGAGGAGGTGACTTCGGAAGAAGAAGAGGTAGTTGAAGTTGATGAAGAAGAAGGGGAAGAGGAAGCGGAAGGGGATGAAGATGCCGATGGGGATGTCGATATGGAAAGATCAAGATGTAAGTGTCTCGCCTATCGCTTTCAGAACATATCATTAATTCGAAGAGATGTGTTTAGTATCATCTGCGGTAGCCTCGGAAGATATCCCGCTTGACGATGAAGATGCAGAAGGCGAAGAGGAGGAGGAGGAACTCGAAGATTCACCTTCGAAAAGTACTTCAAATGCTAGTGCGAACGCGTCTAGCTCGGCACTGAAAATCAAGTTTAAAATCGGTGGTGGTGCATCATCGACGAATGCAGCGGAGAAAAGGCCAGGTAGAGCGGCAGCTAAGAAAAGTGCAAAGAAGGTCAAGAAAGTCGCCGAGGATGAGTTTGGTGAGTATCACCAGGACCACTTTCACGTCATTGTGGATTGTGTCGAAGTCACATGGATGACTGCTAACGAATCATTTGTAGCTGAGAGCGACGATGAACTCTTGTTATTCGGTGAAGGCGCCGACGGCGATGAAGATGCCGAAGGAAGCATCATATCCTCTAGAAGGAGTATTAGTCCGACTAAGATGACTGCTAGACAGAGGGCAAAGGGGAATAAGGACCTGCAGGAGACTCTGTTACAATTGCCAAATGGTGAGTATACTGCTCTGTCTTCTCTGCCCACGATGTCTAAAAGCTGGAGTAGACTCGCTGACTATATGTTTGCAATGCTCGCACATGCAGAAGTATCAGGGAAGAAGGTGATTTTGACGGAAGCTGAGAGATTGCAGAAGCGAGAGGAGACAGCTAGAAGGAGGAAGAGGCAGACTGAACAGAAATTACAGGATGAACAGGTAAGTGAGGATTTGGGACAATATGACATGATCAATTTTTCTCTTTATTATAAATTCGTTTATATCATCAGCTGCCAATTATGCAATCCTGGTCGTTCTGCATACGTGAGCTGACATCCATCTATTGTAGGACGAAACGATAAATCGATTGCTACGAGCTCAAACATCCAAATCGCGATCGAAACTCGACCAACCCTCACCTGCATTGGGCGAAGGCGAACTGACGGCTTCAGGTCAGGCCTCTCCTTCGAAGCAAATTTCTTCAAATATGATCAGATGGTCAAGTACACTTACAAAAGATGGTGACATATTGTTAAGAGTTGGTGCGCCAAAAGAGAAAGAAGATTGGATTAGTCTAACACCTGCTGGCGAAGAAGGCAAAGATAGGTTGATGGTGAGGGAGATACCAACGTGCGGTGTGGTCGGTTGTGCGAATAAGAGAATATATAGGAGTACGAAGAATTTCGATATTGGTGGGTGCTCGTTGGACCATTTGGAAGCTGTAGAGAAAATATAGACGGTCCGCTCAATCCTCATCATCGAGTGCCGGTAATTGTTTCGTGTTGGACCGTTCGATTGACAGATAGCAATGTTGCCTATGTATATCAGATATGTTATCATATTCATGTTGATTGACAGTATGAAGCATTATATCAGTAAACAATTGGAGTCAGTCACGACAATTGCAGGCTTGCTGGTGACCAAGAGTGATGAATGTGTGATTTTTTCCGCTAAACACCTCTCAACTGATTCTCGGAAGATGATCCTCTCTGTATTCCAGCTCCATCTCATCGTTAAACATCCTCCATCTTGATGTGATTACCTCAACCCTGCCAGATAACAAACAGTAATCGAGAATCGCTTTCATGCAAGTGTTTGTACAAGGAGACCGATTGTTTTGAGTCAAAGAATCCATCATAAACAAACTAGCTTCATACTACCAAAGAAATCCCATGAAGATTTGTACGTTTATGCGGTCTTTTCACCTTGAGCAACCTTGGAAGCTACGGCAGCGGCGACGGCAGGGTTGATTCGCTGCAAGAAAGACATGAGAATCAGCATGCGTCTGCTTCGGTATGTCATGAGGACGACATCCAGGTGGGATGGGGGATTGAGACTTTGACTCACCTTACCATCCTTGAAGACAGCTCTGGGAGGGGGGAGTCGGTTCTTTCGGGAGTTGATAGCTCCGGGTTTAGCTGATCGGACTCGGACGACTATAAATTACCAATATTCCAGTAAGCAATAGTCCCTCTGGCTAATCTGACATTGGTTCAGAAGAGTAGCTGGATAGAAGAGTATACTCACTCTTGGCGTGGATAGCACATGAGATACAGTAACAGAGTCTGATGTAGAGTTTAGGAAGAGCGTATTCGGCGTAGACTGAAGCTTCGGACAAATCTCGTACGGCAGCAGCTTCTACCATGTTCTTCACGGTGAATCTCTTGATGGCCTTGTCCTATTGTGCGAGCAACGAGAATTAGCAAAGAGAATCCCATAGAACATAACCCAGATCCACGACTTGAACCTCCTTTATATCTTAATTTTCCTATAGCCATGACACGTATCATATGATATCCACCTCCAATAGTCAAATCACTACTTTGACGCTCAACCGCCTTCCACCAATACTCTTTCCATCATGATTATTTCCTTTTCCATCATGCGCCCTATCCAATGACCACCCTTTCTTCGTCCAACAAATCCACCATCCCATGACTTGCTACACCCATTAAGCGGAAACCCCCAAAACCCACCTTGGGAACACATCTCGAACAGTTTGAACATCTAACGAATTTAACGTGTCCTCTTCCCTTCTTGTTTCGGCCACCGCCTCTTCTTTTGAAAGTCATGTTGTCGATTAAACTGATATGAAATTAGAAGTTAGCTTTGATATTCGAATAATTCGTGACTCCTGTCCTAGTTAGATGGATTGGGTTGTCGGATAGCTGGAAGGACTGGATTGGTGAAAGACGATGATACCCACAAGTGTCTTGAAGTTTGGCGACTTGAAGACTGGATAGAAGAATCCTTTTGACCTAAGCTAATCAGGTATACTATACGATGATGGAAAACGCTCAATTCTCCAATCCAACAGGCAGAGACAGAGACAGAGACCAGCTGCATGCACCAACAAAGTTAAGAGAGGGTAACGGAATCAAATCGGCAAGCAGCCAATGTGGCGGTAGTGCACGGTGGGGAAGGGGAAAAGAGTAGCTATCGGATATAATCTTAACGCCGAACTCAGCGATTAGAGCATTCTTCCGCTCACAAACCGAGTCTTCATCGCTCGATAAAATTGCTATGGTGAAATCTGTCCATTCCACTCGTAACAATGTCTGATCGAGCATTATCTGCCATCTAGATATGTTATCACATTCTACTTGTCCATATGGACACCATGGAAGCGAAAAAAAGCAATAGAAAATGCATATTCATCTTCTTGTACTGTTCATAATACGTTGACCTCTTGGACTTGGACGCAATGGAGCGTTCGCATCTCACACTAATGACTGGTATGATACGATCGTCTACTTGTCAGGTCACACCCACAACACAGCTCGATGATACCATTGTTATACATCAAATAGCCCTATCGAGTCCAAAAAGTAAAGATATATAACTACAACACTCGGGATTCCCAAATGGTCCCCCACTTTGGTACTAACCGAGCGATACCCAGCTTGAGCTTCCCAGAGCGGACGGGATGGGGCGTTTTCTAGGTTCTATGGTCGTAGATACATTTCATGTCGTATCACCACTTATGTCAAACTCTGGTGTCCTTCCTGTCAGTGCGACATGTTCTCGATACTAATTTTTAGCATCATCATCCTTTCAGCTCTATGTTACGGTTGATCATCAAGTTTGTGATCATCTTCATCGGTCATTTTGTCGCAATAGCAGGAAGTAATGCGTGTTTGCAAATTCATACATTCTATGATACATAAAATACCTGGTAATTACTAGGAAGCCAATATCTACTAACCAAATCGCACCAAACCAAACCGGGCCAAGCTATCCATCTATCTATCTACCTACAATTTATCATTATCTATCCTACGTCTATTCACAATCAAGGTTTCATAGTAAGCAAAGTAAATATCAATCGATCCGTGACTTCTTCCACCTTTTTCTCTAAACTCTTAGCCGATAATTCATGTCCTGCATTCTCGTACAATCTACCTAAAATCACATTACCCTCCTTTGTAGGTAGATGTTTCGATTGAATCTCTGCGAGATATTTCAATGAATGTCCAGGTACGACACGATCGTCGTGGTCAGCCGTTGTGACGAGGATCGAAGGATATTTACAGTCCGTTCGGATATTGTGTAAGGGGGATGTAGCGAGTAATGTTGGGAAATCGGAAGAATCATCTGGTGAACCATATTCGCCCATCCACATTCTACCCAAAGTCTATCGAAATAGAAGACACACCATATCGTTAGCATTGGAATTGACATTACCATTGAACGCATCTCATAGAAGGATGGAAGATCTCTGTGTGTATATGTGAACTTACAAATTTATGATACCTGATCAAATCAGTTATAGCGACATCTGCAAAGACCGTATTGAACAGTTCCGGAAACCTATTGGAACAAGCCGTAACCAACAGTCCACCATTCGAAGTACCGTATACAGAAGTTAACTCGGGAGTGGTCAGACCCTTGGCTTGAAGGTATTTGGCAGCATAGGAGAAATCATCCCATCCAACGGATTTTTTGATTCCTTTAGCAGCGTCATGCCATCTTTTACCGTATTCACCTCCTCCTCGAATACCAGCGATGGCGACGCTAACACACACAAAAAATTGCACCGTCAGCATTCAGTGATCACATGGAGACAGTAAAGTACGATGAGCTTACATTCCTCTGAGATTTCTCATGAAAGATGCGAAGAAAGCGTCATGGTGAGGTATCATCGGTGCGCAGAACCCTCCATAGGCATGTAAGAGTGTTGGATGAGGTTTGCTCAAATCCAAATCATGAGGATGACAAATGAATAACGGGATTTTCGTTTGATCATGAGAATCATAGAATACTTGAGTACATATCAAATTCTCTTGATCTTCTTGATTCGTAGTAGTGTTGATACTACTAATATCAACTTCTAATTCACCTTGGACGTCATTGACAATTTTACCTTTTAAGACGTAAGAGGGAGCAACCCAAGTATCAACCGAGAAGTAGAAATCGTCCGAATCGTATTGACTTGAAATCGGTTTGATTGATCCATGTTCAGGTATAATCACTTTTGAATCTGAATCTTTGGCAATCTCAAATTCTTCTTCCGGTACGGGCACTTCGATATTTGGATCCAGTTCGATATTCCCTTTAGTCTCGACAGCATTGGTAAAACCAAGTTTGACACCTGTCAGAGCGTTGTAGAAGGTGACGGAAGCACAAGCATGTTTGAGATATATCAACATGAGTAATTTACTTCCGATTACTTGAGCGTTGTGTAGTTGATGTCCTTCCGCATCGACCGGTACGAACTCTTTGAAGGGAAGTGTTCCATTGGCAGGTGTGCTATCCCAGTCATCCGTATCGAAGGTCATGATTCGTCCGGTGGGGTGACCGTCGGCAGTTGAGTAAAAGAAATGTTTGTCGGATGCGATAGAGCCGATGTCTATGATGTGTTGTACAGGTTCAGTTAGCTAAATGAAACGTCTATCATATGGAACAAGATTAAAGCTCACATCTGGTTTCACCTGTAAATCCTCTTGTAACCCACTTCCTCTTGTCCTTCACCAATTCAGCTATGATCTGACCATCTACTTCCCTTGGTCCACCTGGTAGCTCCACAATGAGCAATTCAGTCTCAGGGTTGGTATTTCGGTAAATATCAAATGTGAGGAAAGTCCTTTTGGTAGGTAAAGTAGAATGATCAGAAGATACTGTAAATGCTTTACCAACGAAATGTTCGTGGAATTCCCCCGTGAATGGCAGAACGGCCACATCGGTCGATTGAGGTTGTCCAACTCGATGATAGAACATCGCATATGCTCCATCAGCCAGAGAAGAATCATCACCGTTATAACCAATAATTCGTTTGTAGATGTATCCCTAATTCTCCACATCAATACAAACCTCATACGCGTGGTATCATGTAGAGGTACTTTGACTCACCTCTTCGCCTATCCACGTCACTCCGAATGTAAATTTAGATCCTCCCACATCGACATCAACCGATTTCTTGGTGGTGGTATCAAATACCCTGATAGTTTGCCAATCACTCCTGTTGATCCAAATACACAGATTAGCAATCACAACAACCTGTAGATCTAATTTGATTATGATTGTGGTTGGAAAAATAATGAACGACTTACCCGGAATTTTGTAATACTACAGCCCACAATTTCCCACTCGGACTGAAACTATGAGCGTACATCGAAACATTTTCCGTATCTTGTTTATTCAAATCGAAAAATATCTCTGGCCCATCTCCATCGTCTTGTAAAGGACTTTTACCGAAATGTTTATTTAAATCTTTCGATCTGACCAAAATATCTCTAGGCCAATTACCTTTATTGAAATTCCAATAGTAGTAACCATCAGCTTGTAGTTGAGGGGTATCCATTCGTTCATGGTTGTATATCCCTTCCACCGCTTTCTCCAATTTATGACGAAGAGGGTGATTCGTGAGTATCGGAATGGATAACTACCACCAAAAAAGCAGAGCAAAGCAAAGCAAAACGATACAAAACTTTGATATCAGTCTACAGATACTCCCGAGGCTGAAGTGACTCACTTTATTTTGCTCTTTAACGAATTTCGTAGTAACTTCACTATCTAATTCCTCCAATGATCTCCAAGGATCTTGGACTTTGGTACCGAATATTTCCTCAGTAACACCTCCGTCTGTTGGACCTTTTGGATACTTGACATTAAATTGTCCAGCTTTATGACCCCAATCACCTTTGGAGACGGTAAATCCAGAGGTAGGTTGGTTGTGCAGAGCTCCATAAGGACCAGTCGTTGAGATACTGGCTCCTGGTAGATTGGAAGGAGAAGGCATGTTGCTCGCTTACTGTGTTCGTAATACCTTTTATCAGATAAGAAAGAGACGATATACAGTACACGATCTTATATATATATATACAACGTCTTGTATATAGAATTGACGCTCGGGATTGGATCGAGTTGGTTCAACTCATTTAGCTATCATGGAGCTACTGCTGTCTGTTGTCGCTGTCCATGTGATCCGACCTGTACCGAGAGCGCCAACTTGACCAAGAAGCTGTTTGTGTGAGCATGGTGTGGTGGGACGTTGACAAATATACAGAGTCCCACTTTGAGATCTTACAATAAGATAAACAGAGACATGACCAATGGAGGTTGAAGGGAGACCTGACTTACCTAAAGGCGCGCGCTAATTCGCGGAAGCAAGTCAAGCTTTAAGTTCCATAAAATGGCAAACCCAATGATTACTCACTGGAATCCGCGGTATTTCCGGAGGTGCGATACTTGTACGTACTGTATTGACTGTGTCCCACCTCGCAAACCCCAAAGAGGCCTGGGGATTGGGGCCTACTCACACTGATGTGAGTACGGAGGGAAATGCAAATTCATGTCCGGAACTGAAGATGAACATTGTAAGCCCGGGGGGATGTGAGAGTATCAATTGCATTCAACGACCTCTGGTGCACTCGTTCTGAACGATGAGAATTGGGCCGCATTCGTCTTGGGGACCTACAGCGATGGGAAGAAGATATTTCTGCATCCGCCGACTTTTCGCGCAAATCCGAGGCTGTATCAGCAGACCCGCCCACAGCGGTAGCCCACATGTTATGTGTTATGCAGATATATTACTCGTATCACGACAGGACACCTCGGCGCCTATATATGCATCTATGTGATATGTGGTCCTTTACGTAAAACCATTTCATCCACTCATACTGAACCACAAGTACGTGATAGCAAACCGAGGCAAAGCAACTCTTCATTATATCTCATAGACGCAAGCCAAATATATCTCTGCGATCTATATGCATCGTATGTGTTCTACTTTGAGGATAACAGAGTGAGCTCAGAAATACAATATGACCTCCTCAATTTCAACTTCGAACCCAGCTGGATCGTCCAACCCTTCCCCTTCAGCGGATATCCGACTGTACAAGAACCGAGCATCTTACGCCCTTCAAGCAGCTCTGAGCATATTCCGTGAAGCACCAATAGCGCATATAGCGTTCGTTCATCCTGGAGATCCGGGTGATAAAGGGAGGGGAGAGACGGTCATGAACGTTCCGCTTATTACTGTGATTGTCTTGGAAGAAGATGGTGATGAGGATGATCAAAATGATTATTCAGTTTATCTACATACGTGAGTCCAGTCTGTCCCTCACTTGAGTGTCAAGGAAAGAAAGCTTAGCATTTTGCTGGATACTACAGACATAGACATTCGGGTTTGGTTGAGGCTGTGTTAGATGGTAAACATGGAATAACAGCTACGACCACCAAGAGTGAGTAATTTGTCGTCCTAGCTCACTGACTGAATTATCTTGTCAAAGCTAGAGCCCAAGGTGCAACCAACTGATCATACGCACTTGATTCTTGATAGTCGATGGTATGATCTTTTCCCCTACGGCACACGACCACACCTTAAATTATCGTTCTGCAACCCTACACCTGTCTTCAGGTCGACTTTTAGATGACGAAGTTGGTAGTAAAGAACACGAGGAGAAGCGCAGGGTCTTGGGTATAGTGACAAATACAGTAACGGGTTACGACAGGATATCATCGGTTGGTGTACCTGACGACGCAGCTGTGAAAAGAACGACGGTGATCAGATTCAAAGTCGAGAAAATCAGTTGTAAGCAGCGGTACGGAGGGTTCAATGGCGCGCAGGAACCTCAGGAGGAAGCACCGAAAGGAAAGGAGTCGGATAGTTTCACTGGTGTTGTACCCTGCTGGACTCAATGGGGGCAACCGATAGGTTATGGAAGGGATACGAAAGAAATCAAAGATTTGAAAGAGAATAAATCAAGAGGTGGGCGAGAGTTTGCTGAGAAAGTTGCTTGGGCCGATGACGAGATTCAAATCGAAGGTTTAGGTAAAAAGAGACAACAGCGATAGTAGTAGCAATACTGTATCGTACATATTGTATCTGACATGTAATACATACAACACATAAGACATAACACTGTACTCATACTGTACAACTTGTACAAACAATACACAGTCTACAATCTAAATCAACAAGATACCAGATTTCCAGCCCAACTCATACATAGTCTCTCTCCAATCTACCCTTTCTATCCCCGCTGAACGTTTCTTCCAAACTTGCTCCATCAATTCCAATGCCGATCCAGTATTTCCAAAAGCTTTGGCCTCGTGACCCAACGCGGTGAAGCAGTTTCTGAAGAAAGCTTGTTGTTCCTCAGTCTCACAATGACACCCTGCTATAGTTATCGGTAAAACTACCGCACGGTGAATTTGGACATTGGACCGTTGTTGGATATCCAGTCGGTTGAGAGCTTCGATAGTTTCCACTACTGCTGATGCTATCTCAGGGACTAGATCGCGAATAACATGACAGGGTTAGTCAAAGATGGGGATGATTTGAACTGGAATGGAGACTCACCCCTTGGATAGGGCCCATTGACAGTGACAGCCAACAGGACCTTGACCGACCCATAAAACACGTCACTCATGACTCTTCTCAATTCTCCTTCCATTGCTTTTGTTTGTCCATTATCTCCACCCAATGAAGTCGGCGATGTTGACGAAAACGAGAACGAGTTGATATCCAGATGTGATTCCCTCCATGATCTCTCATCTAACAATTTTTCGATCTTTGATGATCTTTCCAACAACTCCTTGTAAGATAGACATCCGACAGATTCAGCTTTTTCTTTCCATTCTGACAGAGCTACTGTCTCGCACATTGCCAGGAGCTAATAAAACATTCTCTTCGTCAGCTGTTGTCCAACTCTAAGTACATCATGATTGTGTTGATGATGATATATATATAATGGCAGAGACTTACAGTCGTACTATCACATCCCATCATTTTATCCATCAACACAAGAGGTTTACCATTATTTCCAAATTGGTCATAAGGCATGTGACTCAATAACTTTCTGTACATAGGCAATAAGGTGGAAGCTTTATTGTATGTCACGGATGATATGATGTCAATCCAAATCATTGATTCTAACAAGATGGGGTATTTTGACCATGGACTAGAACCAGGTATACTCGTATTCTTCGAGCTGTAGTGATGTCCGCATATACAATCAGCGCCATCGCCATCAGGAGTGGATATCAAAAGCAACCAAAAACTATTATGCAAGAAAACTTGACTTACCTATTACTGGTCAGACCTAATTCAGGGGAAGAGTACAGTGCAGCACTCAAACACCTCCTTGAGATCGATATCAACTCTTTCAGTTTCTTGGACGTACCACCACAAAAGACATTATACGATATCGCAAAACAAACTGAAAGTATGATTTCTTCCGCTACTAGGTCTTTCGAAGAGATGAATCGAAGTCTCTCTAATGTTTTCCTATGAGATGTTATGGCTACTTTCACATCATCATCATCTTCGATACTAGTCTCCTGTTGTTGTTGTTGCTGTTGTTCATGATATCTGTCCATTATACCATAATGACCTTCATCATCTTCGTCTAATAAAGTGAATTGATTTCTAATCTGAGATGACCTCTTTCCTTCTCCTTGTTCTTCTTCTTCTACATCTGCAGTTTCCTCCTCGATCTTGGCTAGTCTCTTCTTACTTCTCTGAGCTACCATATGCAATGCTGCCAATGAAGATACGCTCGTAAGAACCTCGTTACACCTCAGAGCGAGTGATCCGACAAAATCACCCATCGTGATGGTTATCCCGATAATCCTATATTGCAATGGCAATACCACATTGAGATAATGATGGAGGTAAGTGAGATTTGGGAATGGAGAAGCAGTCGGAGATGGCGATGGAGTCGGTGTAGCCGAAGGTATATTGAAAAAGGGTGTGAGTGATATTGCTTGGTCTATACTGTTTTGTGGAACTTGAGCTTGACCTTGAGGGATGTTGCTATTGGTATTTGGATCTAGGACGAATCCAGGTGGAACAGGTGGACCAAATAGGAATCCTAGTAGGGCCTCCATACTCATATCGTTCAATGATGGTACACCACCAGGTATCAGACTGTTCATGTTCATACTGTTCATATCCCCAGGTATGATTGGTACATTTGTCGTTAATGGCGGGAATATCGACGGATCAGCGAGGTACCCTAATACAGGATAGGAAGGGTTCGAGCTTGACATTGGCTGTAAGAAATTGGTAGTCGATTGGATGGTATTGGCATCTTCTGGGATAGGCATATGACTGGTAGTGAGAGGTATGTTCCAGGGAAGTATATCATGGTTGGATATTGATGGGGTTGAAATAGTATTTGTATTTTTGGGGGATGGTCCCATTTCCCAGAAATGAGGAATGGTTTGTTCCTCTCGAGGTTGAGATTGAGATTGATCTGGTAGTACAGCTTGTGAATCTGCATCCACATCTGCATCCATCCTGGTTTGTCCATCTTGATCTTCGTCCGCATCCCCGTCATCGCCGAGATCCACTGGTATCGACGTTGGGTCTGTATTGGAAATGGAATTATCGACTGTGTGATGTTCTCGGTGCACCGTTTTATTCTTTTGTGATCTCCTAGATAACACGATTTGCTTTCTACCACCCCCAATCCATATCATCAGTCAGTATAGATGTCTTTGTCCTGCTTCACGATCACTTACATGCTTTGTTTCGTTTTCTTCGCATTATCATTCTCCTTCAACCACTTTGGTCTCTTCACACCATACCCCATACATTCTATACCGAGTCTCGAGCAAGTCGCACAGATGGGTTTGGCTTCGTCGCATCGCTGTTGATCACCAACAAAAATCAATATGACTTGGTCCTCTAATTGACGAAGAACGCATGACTTGCCTTTTTCCTCAATCTACACGTTATACAACCCGTTTTACCCCTCTTTGTCGAAACCCCGTTACCTTCTCTGGTGGATACGACTTGCGACTGAGCGATTACTGTCGGATTAGAAGTAGGCATGAACATGTTATTTAGATCAAAGGCTTGTGACGAGTGTTCGGACATCATGTGCACAGTCTCGTTGTCGACCATCACTACGCGTGCCCTGCCGCTTTCCGTACGATAGCAAGTATGAAGCCAAGAAAGAAAGAAATGATTGTTGATTCGTGAACCTATCAATAGATGAGATTGGGCTGATGAAGGAGGAATGGAACGGAATGAAATGAAATGAATGAAAAGTATAGATAAGGTATAGATGTATAGATGGAAATAACTTTTTCGTCTTGCATGTTCAGGTTGAGTCAGCCTTTGAACTGGGTATCTGATAAAGACATGCTATGCTACAGAATTTTTACCGCATTAGTAAAGCTCCAGTCTTGTTTATGCATGTGGTGCATCGCTGTGGGAGACATGGGAGAGCAGAGGACAAGGAATGGCCGAAAACATCAGAACTACCCTTAATCAAGGTTTGTTGGTCTCAGGGTACTACTCGGATTCAGATTTGCAACCGATGGTGCAATCCCTTCGCATGGATGAAGAGAGACAGAGGAAGAGATACCCACGAGAACACTCAAATGTGATATTGAATTTAGCAATGCATTGATTGTTTTGATTCGATGTGCTATCTTTCCATTTGTATATGTTACTACTTCCTCTCTCTTCTGTGTCTCCTTATACCCTTCTCACAATATGAGAAAGAAGGGTCTACAAGGTCTAATCTCTCCATGTCAAGAACATCTATCGCTTCGTTTTAGGCTTTGGTCTCTTCCTTGGCTTCTCCATTACCATTACCCTTGCTCTTGTTCTTCTTCTTGGGTGCTCGAAGAGGTTGAGTGATCAAGGAGGCTAGTGACTCATCGGTAATCTTCTTCTCGGTCGAAAGCTTGTCAGCAGAGTACCAGACGGGTTGAGGTGAGAGCAGTAATGGACCGGCAGGGAGAAGGGCGACTGCAAAGCAATACAAGAATCAATATATCACCGATGGTCTATAAGAGGATAAAGCGACTTACTGGTGAAGAAGAATTCGGCTACGAGGGTACCAGCGGCGGTTTGGACGATATCGTATGGTTTCAGGAGACCTATCAGGATATGATCACATTCAGCTCAGATCCGTTCATAGCACCAGAAGTGCAATCGCTGAAATCTTGGATATATGATATGCGGGTAAAAAAATCCGGTCTCACCATGAGCAACAGCTTCTTGCACACCCATTCGTGCTCGCTTCTCATCATCAAGAGCTCTCAGGGTGAACGGGAAAGCACCAGCTTTCTTTTGGATCTCTGAGAAGACAGCTCGGGAAGTCTTCATCTTGAGCTGGTAGTTGATGTCGGCTTTCTTGTAGATCGAGGTCCTGGATGGGTCTGCTTTGGCCTGGTACACGTAAGAAAAAGGAATTCTGTCAGCTGAAATCATCTCAGAGAAGGATCGAGGTGGGCAAGATAGACTGAAGTGCACCGAAAAACAGCCATTGTCCAATGGTGATAGGTAGGATTGAAGCATATTTGCTTGCCAGTTTTTTCTTCCTCGTACCACAGAGCGGGAATGACAGCTAGAGTGTCGTACTTACCTTTCCATTCGATCCGGTGACTACCAAAATATCCACACCGTAAACTTCACCTTCCTCGAATGTGATAGTCTCATGATCCCTCTTGAGATCTGGTGAAGGGTTGAGGAGAATCCTTTTTTTACCATCTGTTACGTTTTTCTCATGTTGACAAGATAACATTCCCTCGACACCTGAACATTCATAATCCTTTGCTACTTGCTCTACCACCTCGGTGACGTCCCAGTTCTTGTTTCCAACTTTGATCGTTCGCATGGCAGCTTGAGCGGCATCGTAAGCTGCTTTCACAACATCTGCCGAAAGACCTTCGGCCTTTGATGAGAGCACTACTGTTTCGGCGTGAGTAACGGCATACCCATCTAATTGTATACCGAGCATGACTTTTACGACGTCTCCGTCCTTGAGAACGACCTCGGGATCGGAGGGTAAGGGTGATACGTGAGATACGACGTTGTTGACTGAGATGGAGGTTGGGAAAGCGGATCCTGGAAGCCCAAACGAAGGAGTTAATATGCTTTCAGTCATAGAACGAGCATGACCTGCCCCCACACGTTCAGGAGCATAAAACTCCCTATGAATGACAGTACCATGATATCCGATCTTCGGTCGAATTTATCGATCATTCACCCCCTCCTTCTGCGGCTTTATACTCTGACCGGACGGAAGGTATGTGTTACAACGATAGTCGATTGAAACTCACCTTTACCAACTTTGACACCGTTCTTAGCCTTGTTCCAAAGAGGGGCAACAGTATCGTTGACAAGCTTGTCACCTCTGCGTCAAATGACTCATCAGACATCTATCACACGAACAGGTCTATCACTGCATTGCTTGACTCACTCGACACAAAGATCCAAGACTTTCTTTCCGGCAGTGATGGAGGGTATGAACTTTTTCAGCACTTCTCCCAAAGCTTGACCAGCAGTAGTGTACTTGGTGAGACTGCATGTGAGTAATATATACGGATCAGCCTCACAAGCTTTCTTTGCGCCTCCTAACGGAAGTGGAACATGAAGGAATGCGATTTGGGTAAGACTCACGTATCATTGTTCAAACCTTTCTCCTCGACCTTCTTCTCCTCTTCCACTGGTACGGTCTTTTTCAAATCTACTTGAGCTTCAGATGCCATCTTGTATAGCTGAGTTGGTCTTGTGTTAGATATATGGTATGAGTTCAACAAAGGAGTTTGACTGTACTCGTATTCTGTTGTCAAGAAGGCCAAGTTATCCACAAATCTCATACCGCCCTCCATACCTTGCTTGGTACGTCATGAAATTACTCGTATACATTTTACTAACCCATCCCATCCAGACAGCCAAAATTCTTGACCACCTGGAAATACCGATAACTCCGCCACGCGATGCTATCGTGGTCTGGACTGTTTTGCTTTCGGTGAATTCCACCATCTGGTGTTTCGGTTTTGACCGATGGGTGCGATAGGGGATGATTGATTTAGGCGATTTATCATTGAGCACACGATCACACGCAATGGGACTGAGCGGTAGATACCTCCTATATATAGACCTCCTTATCGCTTGGAACCATCTTGCTGTCCTCTTGAAACAATGCTTGTCCTTTGCAAAGGATTATAGCACAAGGGTCTGATTCATATCATGATGGCAACGCCCAAGTCATATACCGAGCCAACTTCCCCTTCCTCCTCTTCGTCAACTATCAAACCGGACCCCATGTCCAGTCCGCCAAATGAAAATACCGCCTTACTTCCCCCTGATCTCCACTCATCGGAGACAAGGAAGAGATGGAATCTTTTCCCACCTGTTCGAAGGGTATTCTTCACTTCGCTTTTGTTATCTATGACGTTCGCTTTCACTCAAACTTCCCTCATCTACGCGTTTAGAGTGATGACTTGCGATGAGTATTACAAGACTCACGAGTGGGACGGCAGCCATGGAGATCGATGTAGTATACCCCAGGTCGAGGGTAAAAGTGCAAGGGAAATTGCTATTATGAGCACTACCACCACTACTTCCAGTAAGTTATACCTGATTTCCCTCGTCCTCAATGGGTAGATGTATTCTGAGCTGACTGTTCATGATTTCACATAAAGCCATAGCAAACCTCTTCATTTCAGGATGGTTCATCAAGCACTTCGGTGTCAAAGCAGCAATGTTCCAACAGACGTTCTGGGCAGCCCTGAGAAACCTCTGTCAGATGTACGCCTTGAGGACTGGCGGTAAAGCTGGTATATTGATCATACAGTCTACTCAGCTGTTCAATGTATTGGGCTCAGCTGGTGGATATCAAATCGCTAGTAATGTCTTTGTATCGCTTTTGGTACCTTCAGAAGAAAGGACAAAGATGTTTGGAGTATTGACAGGTGTGATAATGTTGGGTAGTAGTTTGGGTTATACCCGTAAGTTTGTCGTCCGTCACGTTAAACCTTCCTTCTTCATTTTTGAGTCTGGACCTCAATCAGCATCGCTGATTCGTTTTGTGTACGTTAGTTGGTGGTCTTGCATACAATACATATGGTCTACTAGCACCATTCCAATGTGCTTTCGGATTATTATGCTTTTGTACAATATTCGGTTCACTGTTCTTACCATACCTGTCTCCCGAGAATCATTCCAAGGAACCGTCTTCCTCCACTGAAACAACGAAAGAGAAGAAGAAACAATCATTCTTAGCTCCATTGAAGATATTTATACCCAAAAAGGTCGAGACTTTGGACGGCAAGATCAAGAGAGATTATAATCTGCTTTTGCTGGGTGCAGGAGCCTTCGTCAGTGTCTTAGCCACAGGGTATGTTCATGTGGCTTTGCAACTGGTAGGAACGGACGCTTTTGGTTTTACACCCGGCGAGAGCGGTATGATGCTTGTGAGTTGGGTTTCCTCTTCGTGACACGTCAGACGATTGATGTACTGACACCACATAACCCAATGTCTCTTAGTCCGGTAATCTCCTCGTCAAGGCATTCTTCCTTTCCATCTGTTTCCCGCGAATAATCACTTGGGGTAGAAAGCTGCTCTCCCATCGGACCGACGTCCCTTCTGGTCCAGCGATGGATGAACACCCCGAAACTCCCCTAGAAGCGGAAGAACCAGATGATATGGGTGCCCCAAGAGAAGATCAAGCTCGTCAACCTACAGATACTCAACATGGTTCGACATTTGATCTATATTTCTTGAGATGGTCGATATTCATTGACGGTCTGCTTACTGGCCTCACCACGCTTTCGACAAAGGGTTGGCATCTTTACTTCGCTGCTGGTGTATTGCCTTTTGCAAGCGCAACTGGATCAGCATGTAAAGGTGTGACATTAGACTTTGTTGAGGCCGATCAACGTTCGGATGCTTTAGGAGCTATAGCATTGATAGAGAAGATCGGTATGTTCGAATCACGCTTTTTAAACGAAGTATACAAGCTAACTCCAAGTGATTTATCTTTATCGTACTGCAGCTCAAGTATCCACAATCTCGTTGTTCGGTACTATTTTCGCAGTGTTCAGTGAACAAGGCAGACCGACTTTGGTATTCTTAGCTAATGGGGTGAGTCGGACGTTGTCCAGTCCACCGAGCGGAACTCCTTCTGATCCTACCATGTTCGCGGTTAGGCAATCGCCATGTTAGCATTCATCTTGCTGCTTTTCGTGAGAATGCCAAAACCAAAAGATGATACTGGAAGAATCGCACTACCTGCTTAATCAGGTTCAGTAATCGGACTCGGGGAAGTTGTATTGTTGTGAGAAAAATGAAAATCGGTCAAATAGAGTCAATCTGATTGACAAACTCATTCTATATTATCTAATGATAGATGTTGGAATGAAACTTTGGGCTCCAATCTTCCCATGCATATGCTTGTAAGTGGTACCAGAAAATGGGAGGTGCTACAGTGAGCGCCTCAAGCTTCTCAAAGGTTTAATCGGTCGGCAACACGCGGCGGGCGAGCTTGACAGATGCAAGGAGTATGGGCATTACCACCGGGCCCCCTTTGACTAGCCAAATCCCCAACCTCACTGCTAAAAATTCCGCACTAGCAGCAGGGAATAACGTGTTTTGGTTGTATAAGAATTTATTTTTGATGAGTGATTCTGTAGGTAAGCGCTGTATATGTCACCATGTCCAGCAATTCACCGTATGTGCTGGTCAATTGTTGCCACGAGCACATACTCGTAGTATTTACAAGGTGCCATTGCATCCGGAACCTTGACCGCCTTTACGGGACCCTTTCGGGGCCCGGGGCGATAAGCTTGAGATTGTTCATTCAACATTTTAACGAATACACGCGATCCGGTTCTCTGCCAATCTGACCATGAGAGGCGATGCTCTGTCTCTTACTAAGTTCCCCGTTCTCCTCGATGTTGTTTTTGACTCACCGACACGACGAGGGTACGTGTATGTGCTTGCGATTCGATCGATGTCGAGTGATTGCTCTTATTGCCAAATCAGTCACCAAATGTCTTCCAGCCTGCGCGATCGTGAGTCGCTTCTTAAGCGGGGCCTTCGCTCTCTGTCTCTCTCTCTCTATATATATATAGTTGCAGTTGACTCAGACTCCCACTGCCCGCGTACACCGTGGACCGATTCAACTCGAGGTAGATGAGATGCATATACCATTACTATCTTATCACTACGAACCAAAGATTGTAGGGCGGCATAATATATTGACATACCGTGTGGCGGCGAGGAGGTTGACACTGTCTGCGTGAGTGATATCAATTTGTTTACTGAAGTCTGAGCTTTGACCTTCCTCCGGGAGCTATGCATACTTCTTGCCCATCCCAGTAGCAGATTGGCTAAGACATCGGGAGACATCAGTATCATTCATTAAGCAGTTGTCAGTGATTCGAAATGCCCGGCGGGGCAATATACCGATGCCACTAACTTAATCTAGGCACATCATCAGGGGTGAGATTGATTATTCAGCATCAACATCCTTCTGCTTATCAATATTCAATATTTTCCTACTAACCTCGCATTTGATCTTGACATCTTGTCTTGTCATGAGTCAGCCTGAATATGATGACCTTCGGTCATCTAGATACTTAAAGTGACTTTGTAAGCTGGCCAGGAAGGCCGACAATGAATCAACAAACCGACCACATATAGTAGTGGAGACTCAGCCAAAGTCAAGTAAATATCAAGTGAAGATGTCAAGTGCTGAAAAGACTGTTCTGATCACTGGTGCCAATCGAGGGTGAGCATCCTTCGCTCTGTATCGGACACCGGTAGTAGAAAAAGCGATAATATGCTAAATTCCTATCATGTACGTTCGGGATTCTGTACTGTAGTATCGGCCTTGGACTTACCGAGTCATTCGTTAAGAAAGGTTACAAGGTAATAGCCGCCGTAAGGGATCTATCCAAAGCCCCTTCCATCGAAGGATTGACGGCAGTAGTTAAGATTGATGCCAATGAAGAGTCTGACCCTGAAAAGGCCATTAAAGAGTTGAAAACTAAAGGTGTCCATCATCTTGATATTGTGAGTTCATGTAATTTCAATCAGGGTAAGAGTAGACGGCTCATACTTGCATGAATAACTTAGGTAATTGCCAATGCAGGTATTGGACAAAATAGTCAGCCTGTCCGAGAAGCCAGTCTAGAATCTTATGATGAGCATCATCGAGTCAACGCCAGATCAGTATTGGTTCTGTTCCAAAAGGCTTATCCATTATTACAGAAGGAAGGAAGTAAATTCATAGTGATCTCAACGGGTATTAGTCAAAATGGGTTTCAGCATTTCCCCAACACCGGTGTTTATGGTTCTTCAAAGGCCGCTGTCAACTTCATTGTGAGTTGTCTACCTACATACCTACGTAAATCCAATACCTACCTTTCCTTCAACTTTCATCTTTCCCATTCATCTTGCTTTTCTTCCGGTCGTTTAGTTTTGATTTGTTTTGATGTGATTACTCTTAACTTTTGAAAAGGCCAATCAATAGCTGATGGTAAGCGTGATCATCAAATGTAGACCCGACAGATCCATTTTGAGGAACCTCATTTGACAACTTTCATGATCTCTCCCGGATGGGTAGACACGGATATGGGCAACAGAGGCGCAACAGCTGCAGGATTGTCGGAACCACCTGAGAAATTATCAATTACGCTTCGTAAGCTTTGACCCGATTCATATTGCATCTCAGTTCATCAGCTCATTTCAAGGTATTTGACGTTCGCGCGATTACCCTTATCTAGCTCAAATGGTCGATCTTATTGAGAAGTCCGATAGAGAGTCTAGAGGTGGATATATGTGGAACTAGTGAGTATTCTTTCTTCTCATCTCGGTACTACCTGAAATCAAATAGAACAAAACCCTTCGAATGCACATTCATAGTTTAAGACGGTCTGACCATATATTCCTTACGCAGCGACGGTGAGAAATGGGATTGGTAATGGGTCAGCCAAATAGAATAGAGCGGTTCAATCACTCTCTGATCTGAGCCAGGAGGAGATGGTAAACAATGTTAGAGACGATCAATTATCATTCATATTGGTCGAACACTCATGCACATGCTTTTCTTGTCAATTCGATGAGCGTATCCATATGCACTGACCTGCCGATCCACCTTAAGCGACTATATTTGGTGATGCTTGGCTGCTATACGTCTTCCCACAGAGGACGCTCAATTGACACTGTCTTCCGCTCTTTGGCACAATTCGGAAATCAAAGCTAAGTAATCAGGGGTGTCTTTTGATACTCAACTTGTAAATACTGCATAAGACCCCATTGGTACAGTAGGTTCAATTGGATGTGACCATTATGTGAACCAAATAACCAAGATTCACTAAATAATATCCCTACTCACTTCCCTTTCGCCGCCAGGTCGAACCTGACTTGCTGGACCAACCGAAGTCGACAAGATCAAAATGTCGGGATGTTTCTCCACCAAGTCAGCCTTGCATTGTAAGGAGAGCCGATGAACATCCGATCCCCACATAAACGATAATCATTCCGACGAATCAGCAGAAATCGGGATTGTGTACTCGTATTCGATCTCGTCAGAATACGAAAACGTTACCGATGCATGCGTGCAGCTGAAGCCCATCTTACTCGAGAAATCAGTTGATATCTTTGATAGGGAAGCGGTAGAAGCCAAGACCAAGAGAGATCCTACTTTTGAGTATGAGAATGAACACCTATTGTTCGTCTGGCTATACAATCCGTGAAGATGCCACGACCTAATGGAGTCAGTGAGGGAGTTGCCATACCCACTGAGTCAGATTTGACCGAGATCTCGGAATAAACGAAACTGAAAAGGTGATGGATTTGACGTAGGATGCGATGCTTTTAATCAGATAATATACCCTATAGATATAATGCCGCAAGAGGCACGAGTGAGAGACGGGCAACTGAGTCAACGATGCACTTGGTATCACCCGATTAGACCCCACTGTTTCCCACGCTTCAATCCTAAATACATCTCTGCATGTCAGAGCGTCGTGATCTGAAGCCCTTCCATTCCATCACAGGTCGCACGGAGATGAACAATCAGGGGCGATCTTCGGGATCTAAGCAGTTGACTTCCATCGGAAACTCTCGCTTTACGGAACCTCAAGATTATCTTACCAATTTGGTTTGGTTATTTCGCCTCGTTTGTCCTGGCGCAACAACTGTTCAAAGCGGGAAGAATACTTATACATGTAATGTGATCTTCCAGGATGTGACTCATCTCGATCCATCCGAAATGACTAAACGGTGCATTGACCTGTCACTCAGCGAAGTGATCTTAGCTCAGGCACCTTGGGCGTTATCGACGCACTATAGAGTCAACAACAAGATCGATAAAAGCGTGTTATAAGATTATGATTGCTAAGCTCTCAGTTGTGTTACTATACGATACTACTCCTTGATGAGCAAGCTAAGCTTGCCAGACCTCCGTTTAGTCATCCTCATCTCCACCAGATGATGACCAAGCTTCGCTGTGAGAATCACCGATGGCAAGGGCCTGATCAATTCCGACCTATAAAAAGCCCATGATCACTTCCCCTTGGATCTACATTTTCCCATCCAACAAGCAACAACCCACAACCGACACAACAGCCAACAACTAACAATCCACAACAATCATCCAACGACAACTAATCAAAATCATGTCCAACGATCAGAAAACCGTTTTGATCACCGGTGCCAGTCGAGGGTGAGTGTTGACACAGACTCGATTATTATCTACCTTGCCTTGCGAGTAGGAGTTGATTAAACAGTGACTTGTCTTTGGTAGTGTCGGTCTCGCATTTGTAGAGGCTTTCGCCAAGAAGGGCTACAAAGTCATTGCAGCTGTGCGGGACCTTTCCAAGGCTCCTACTGTTGAGGGGTTAGCAGCGGTAGTCAAGATCGATTCTAACAACGATTCCGATGCTGTCAACGCTATCGAGGAGTTGAAGAAGAAGGGAATTGACAGTTTGGATATCGTAAGTCTCCCATGAATCCTCTTTCATATCTTTTATCGAAGACCAATTGACGCGAACTCGATTCCAATATCCCTTTATTAGGTGATTGCCAATGCCGGTATTTCATCCAATTACGATCTTCTCCGAGAAGCCAACTTGGATTCATTTGATGACCATCACCAAGTCAACGCAAGAGCACCCTTAGTACTGTACAAAGCGGTCTATCCACTTCTCAAGAAGGAAGGAAGCAAATTCATCGTCATTTCCACTGGAATGAGTCAGAATGGTCCTCAACATTATCCACATTTTGGGGTCTATGGTTCTTCAAAAGCTACCGTCAACTATATTGTAAGTATCTCGTCTAAGACATCTACAAACGATTCTTACTGATGATTAATGACACCTGATTTCTCATATGATATAGACCAGACAAATTCACTTTGAAGAACCTCACCTGACCGCCTTCATGATTTCTCCCGGATGGTTAGATACAGATATGGGCAATGCAGGTGCCGCAGCAGCAGGAATGAGCGAACCTCCTGAGAAACTATCTGTCTCAGCCCGTAAGTTGACAATTATCTGCAATGCCCCTCAATCACTGATAGAAGTACAACCATCCTGACGACCCGCTTTGTCGATGTAGCTCAAATGGTCGACCTCATCGAGAAGTCCGATAGAGAGTCTCGAGGTGGATTTATGTGGAACTAGTGAGTAATCCTTACCTCATCGTTCCCGAAACTCTCTCTAAATTATGGTCGGCGATTATCTGACTGACGTTTTCTTTCATAGCGATGGTACGAAATGGGACTGGTAATAATATCATCCCGTTACTTCGGTGATCAAGTAACACGAGATGAACCGGTCGTACAACTTCCTAATCTCTCGTGCGCTCTAACAAGGAACTGGGGTATCTGGAGATGGATATTCTAAATTCTGATTCTTGCCTTTTGGCTCATGATTCTTCCGAATTGAAAATCAGAGTCGAGAATGATTATCTTGTACTGACATGAGATTCCAATTCGATCCGCGATTTTTCATATTGACTGACTCGGGGAGTTCATTGAAATCTACTCCTCAGTACTTACTTGTCTTGTCAAATCTTACGTTCAGAGGTAGGCGATCATAGGTTACTTCCTGCACAGCCACTTTGCTCTCCTTTTTTCCTCCAAACACTAATCGAAGAGAGCGTTCGCATGTCGTACGCTTCCTTTCCCTTGTGAAACGACATATCCTATATCGACTGCGGTCGGAGAGAAGAAACTCCAGGTTCGAGGAGTGGTAGCCTTTTGACTGATACCTGAGAAACTCAGTGTGTCTCCGGATCTGAAAGAGGTCGTAAAGTACATCAGGTCGAATCCCTTATGACTTTGCTTCTGTGAGAATATAAGTGAACTGTCTCAAATCCCGTACTGAACTCGATTCCCCAAAAGAGAAGCCCCCTCCTATATATAACCAATCTCTCGAAAATCGTTCGCTAAGTTACTAATGGCTACTAACTCCTCTAACTCCCAGCCTACTGTATCGTGGTCGACGAGCTGTCGATTGACGCATGACTACAGTCTGGCAGGTCCACACGGCCGTATCCAATCGATACGCATGACCACTTATCCCTATGTAGACGGGTACAGCAGTGTGGATGATACCATCAATTGGACTAGTAAATTAGTGTCCAGAGGTCTCCTCGAATTTGCAAGTAAGGCTACCACCACCTTCATACTAAGTTATTTCACGAGGGGTTGAAAGAAACAGCTTCTGATTAAAATTGAAATCTGAATTTAGGAATTCTGTGGATCGAGCCATCAACCTCCGGATGTGACTTTAGATGATATTCAATCCCAATTCGCTTTCAATCTCCACTTGACTTGTTCGGCACACACTACCACACAATAAGGGGTTGTAAATGTCTCTCCCCTTACTCAGCATGATATCATGTCTTCCAGTACTACCTTGAGGAGAGAGCTCATGAACAATCAATTCCTATGTGATGATTGCGGTGATTATAGGTTTATGACTATTCATCACAATTAAGCGAGATCGTAGCTCCTGCTATAGAATCCGTTGGAGTAATCAGAAAGCCCTACGACGTATGTGCAGTAAATCACACATTGTAGCTGATAGAACTCGTGATGAAATGAAATCAAATGCATATACAATTATTATCTTATCACTATGAACCGAGGGAAAAGAAGATGAGTGGATAAGTAGATGGATTAATGATGAAAGTCTATACTATATTATTGTGTATACACTACATTCGTGTGCTTGAACTGAATCGATGACGGGGGATATACAGTACTCGTTGGGAAAAGATAGAAAAGACCAATGATCATAACGGGTGATTCCTGATTTACTCCATTGTACTCACGAGAACTTATGACATGACGAAGCCCGAACCACCTCTTAAGATTCTAGCTGTAGATCTCCAGAAGAGAGATTCCGCTCCGTCCATTTCGCCTTCCTGCTTGGCCAACCAGTATCTCATCCTTGCCACATCTCCCGCTGTAGCTCCTTCTTTATCTTTCATCCTTCTAATGACCGTCTCCACGGCGTCCTTGGCAGAAGTCTTGGTATTGACATCGATCGACTCAGTGGTGACTGCACGGTGCCACCATGCTCTGACCAGAAGCATCACAGCTCGTTTACCAGCTTCATCCGCTCTCCAAGAATTCGTTCGTCGATCGGCCAATTGAGCCGCTTGGGTACCTTCAATCAGGAATGACCAGCCTACTTCCCTGGCTGCCCATGTAGAGTATACTTCAGCAGTGACCAACAACGACGTTCTCTTCTCAGCGGCAACTTGAAGTCGAGGTGCGAGAGAAGCCATGAATAACGAACAGTACGCGATGGCAGTGAGAGTTTCGTTCTTGGCTTTGGCCAATTGGGCATTGGGTAAATCGGATCCGTTCAATACTGATAAAGCCAACTTGTACTGTTTGACGGCACCCTCGAGTAGTTGCCAGGCTGATCTGGCAAGTTCAGAAGATGGCACTAGACCTTGAGCTTCATCTTCTGATCCCAAGGAAATTACCGAGGCTTTCCTATTCCAAGCTGAGATACCATCCGGACCGACCAGGGCACCACCACCGCCGATAGAAGAGATTCTTCTAGATCGAACTTCAGGTGATGGGGGAGGTAACATGGATGATCCACTCCCGAATCCGAGTGAAGACCTTCTTCGAGCTCGTCCACCATTCGCACCGCCAGATTCAGCTGGAGTAGGTAACCAACTTCCTCTTCTACCTGTTTGAGGGATCGAAATGGATGGTCTAGAAAGTCGACCTCTGGCTTGATGGAAATTCGATACTTCAGCATCTTCAGATACGGCACCTAAGATTGAGCCCTTTCTTGATCCTTGTCCTCTGGATCCAGTTGACGATGAAGATTCCCTCCTTCCAACACTCTTGGGATCAGAGTCCTTTCGAGGTGTACCTCCACCATTCTCTTCCTCTTCATCTTCCTCTTGAATAGTTGGAGCATCCAAAGAGCCATTACGTGTACTCATCCTTCGGGGAGTGCCGATTGGAGTGTTCTTAGAGGTACTTCGCCTTCTCGGCCCACGCTTTCTCCATACCAATCTCAACAAGTTGGCATACAGTGTTTTGGCATCACCCAATTGTCTGATGGCTTCCCAAGCCAGGGTAGCAGCTGCAGAGGCCTTACTACCTTTCAACTTGGCGGCTCGTTCTCTGCATTCTGTGGCCAACATCGACATGTCTTGAATCAACGCTCTGAAGTCGTCTTCGTCTAAATCAACACCGAGATGGAACGTATGTCTGAGTCGTTCGAGGGAGGAGGCGCCCGACGCAAGTTGAACACGGGTGATGAGGTTGGCAGAGGAAGTGGAGGATTTGATTCGAGCTGCTGCAGCGACAGTAGCCATGTTTGAAGCTTGGTCCAAAGCCTGTTCGGCCAGTTCGATATGAAGGTCTACGAGATTGAGGTCGATAGCGAGAGAAGAGACGAAGACTGCTGCAGAAGAGAGAGATAAGAACATTTCGGCCATAGCTGGACTTTGCTGAGCAGCTTCATTAGGTCCCAAATCCCTCATTCTATCCATCTTATCTCCCGCAACGTCTTCGAGGAATTGTAATGATTCTCTAGCCAATTGACCTATCTCACTATCCCATATGTGTTTCTCGTCTTCTACATTATCGTCCAATTCGTGCAAGGTCGATGCGAGTAATCCACAAGCTTGACCCAAAGTCTCCCTAGCTGTTAAAGAGAGTGGAGCAAGCTTGACCAACTCCCTCAATGTGGTCACTGCATCTCGTAAAGATTGGGTAGCGACTCTCGGAGGTTGATAGTTGGTTGCCAAGTTGAGCAAGACCTTGGATTTACCTAGCATCGCTTTCTTATCTTGTGGTCGAAGTTCGATAGCCAGTTGGAATAATTCACTAGCACGGTTCAAATGGTGATACGCCTTTTCAGTACCGACTTTGTAGGTGGATGACTTGGTATCGTGACCAAGAGCACCTAAAGGGGTTACAAACAAGGTATCAGCTGAGTTTTGAAGTAGTACGTATCTGATCATATTGCATACTCACCTTCCATACATGCCTCGTAGGTGTGATAACCCTTTGCACCTCTGGTAGTGACACTAGACGAGGGGGTAGGCTTGGGCGAGAGTTCCTCGTCCAATGGATCCATTGCTGTGAAACTGGGTTTGTTACGGATGATGGGAGGAGGGGGCGCAGTGAAATTATCCGCACGTCTGGGAGAAGTAGGAGGTGTAGGTAGCAAGGTGTGGTTTCCCGGTGATACAGATGCAGGAAGGCCCATGAACGGTTTAGGAGGGAAAGCAATGTTGATTGAGTTTGATAGGTCATTTCCTATGGTCGACGCTCGAGGTGTGGGACCAGGAGTGTGATTGGGCGAGTTACTGCCTGTTGAATGGGATGGTGAAGAGAGGGAGTAGTCTTCAGCGAAGAGGGAAGAGCCCTTGGAGGTTGAGTTGGACATGGAAGCTGACATTGGCTGAGCCGAGAAGAACGAGGAAGGACCACCTTCACCAGGAGAGAGGGGAGCTTGGACAACAGACATCATGAAGATATCAGACAGGAAGTAAGGATGAGTAAGTTAACGAGTATAACGGGAAGTTTGAGACGCAGGTTACCGAGAGATGGTTCTATTGAGTGTGCGGGAGCTTCTAGCTAGACCCCTAGTTGAGCAGGGAGACTTCCACCGCTAGAAGGACTTGTGCTTATCGTAATTCAAGTGTGCAGATTGAATGGGCCGATTGCAATTGAGGAGGTAAGAGATGTAGGAAGGATCGATTGAGATGACAAGAGATGATGATGAGGTGTTGATGTGTTGAATGGAAATACGTGGTGGGCTTTCATGGGAACAAAGCCATAGATGTTCTGCGAGGGAGAGTGAGTATGTGATCACCGTGATCATGTAATTGCAGATCGGAAAAGGTGGCCAGAGAATGTGTGGTTGGTGGCTTGGCTTTAAAATAAGATCAAAAGGGTTTTGACTCTACATGATCTAAAAGTGAGACAAAACCGGTCATATCGTTAACATTTCACACTTTCCGCGGCATAACCATTCAGGGTTTTTTCCACTTTATTACTGCATTCTTTCGCAGATGATTTACCGTTTCAAGCAAGAGCAAGAGATCCGAAAGCCAAAATGAGCAGAGATGGCAGATCAGACTGCTATCGTTGGGAAGATAGATAAGTCAAGGTGAGTTTCCAAATCCAGGGTATAAAACATCCTCATCACCATACAGCCTCAACACGGAACCGGACAGAAGCAAAATGATCTACGTTCACTCAGGGAAACGGCTCGGTTTAGTAAGGTACCGGGTTCGTGACTATCCTCTCCTTTCCTCTCATCAGTGGAGCAACAGGACTATGATGGGAGACTAACCAGGTTGCATCAATCATACGGGAACACGAAATTTTATACGGTTCAAACTCGGTTCTGTACCGGAAAGGATATACATCCCAGCACATCAGGAATAAAGCTGTTGGGTGCAGAGATAAGGTCAACGACTATTAAAAGACCTCAATCGTCACCTGAAAGTGAGCTTCGATCGTCGTGAGGTGAGATGATTGATTCGTATCATCCGTTGCCTATCACATGCATCGCACATTTTCACAGTCACCGGAACAAGTGCTTTTGTCTGTGTAGATCTTACGGATTTTAAGTTTTGCGTTTCTTTTTTAGCGGTCGGAAGATCTGAAATACGCCGGATTAGGAAAGTGGTCGAAATCACAAGCCACGGCAAGAAAGTACTGTAAGATAGTTAGTTAATCAATCGAAATATGATTGAATCGGGAACACAAGTCTTGCCATCTGCACGAGTGCATGATGCCGTCACACCTGCGGATACGAGTTCCAGTAGCATCAGGTAACTGAATAGGCATGTGCATGTGCATATGTATGTGTGTACGCGTCGTGCTTGGCGAGCATGGACATGAATAAGTAAGGTCGATTATTCAAGCGTCTGCTCAGCGGCGATCACCGCACTATGTGTACCCGAAGGACACCCACGTGCTGGTCACGATTACCTTGGTGGAGGTTGTCCCTTGTGTGTATGTGTGTGTTGCCACTCTATCAGCGATGGATGGGATAGCACATGATCTGACTCTGACCTGATCCTATGACCCCCCGTAACCCATAATCCATAACGCAACCCCAAGTCACTGATCAGTATGCTATCATGTCTCTCCTTTGTCCGAAAAAGATAAAACAGATAAACAATCGAAAAGCAATAATAGCGGTCTTGTAGTATATCATACTATATTCCAGCGAACGAGTCTCACGACCTGATTCAAGATTACAATCTGGCATCTGGCAATCGAGTGCACAGTTCGCCACTGAATCATTGGATCCCACCAGAAAGATGCCCCTCTCACCCGTTTCGGTCGTGGTCGGAACCACGATCGCGACTGCTATCGTGGTGATAGGTACAGGATATGCATTTAAGAAGGTTAGCTCGAGTCTATAACACCTTCATATTTGGCATTCTCATCAAGTAAGCATTATAGCTAATCTTTCTTCCTTCTAGTTTGTATACGATCCCCATCTATCACATCATATTGAAGCTCTGATATCTCAACATCAACATCAGCATCAACAGCAACAACGACAGGCAATTCCAATTGCAATCCCAGGAGATTCGGAAGAAGCGAACCTGGCCAGTACTCGTACGAAGGGTTTGTCCACTTCGACTTCTTATACAGATCACCATACTTCGCTGAGGAGGAGGAACATCAACAACCATCGGGAAGTGCATGGACATGGAGATGAATCAACATACGAATTGAAAGAGAGGACCTACTCTCAACCTGAAGAGAAAGAGGATAGGTACGGGGGGGCATCGAAGTTCGAACTGGACGAAAGTCAACCAAATCTTCTAGGCGAGTCTTCTAACACAAGAACACGAGCGGGAAAATTGGTAGATCTTGTAGACGTTGATGATCTCGCTCATGGACATGAACGATCTGAATCACCTCAGGAAAGAGAAATCAAAGAAGTCATCTTTAGTCTTACGCCTACACCATTACGATCTAATTCTCGGACTTCGACACCACTCCAAAGATCAGGTCATGTCACACCTGAACCTGTCAATCCTTTCCTAACTCCTGAAGATACACATGATGTATCATTGTCCCAACCGAAGGATGATGATCATCTAGATCCAAGGACGTCATCAACTTCATTTTCATTCCTATCCCTCTCACAAGCATCTTCGCCTGATCCTTTACCTCATCCCAATCTCACTCCCCACCATCAGCAGCAGCAGCCTCAGTCGTCGCAAGATGCCTATGTAGAAGGACTGGAGGACGAGATTGATTATGGTACACCAACATTAGCAGATGGGAGTAACGAGGAAGAGGAAGAAATGATAACGCTTTCGGACGTCGATGTAGTCAGTGTCAGTAATACAGAATACGAAGATGCCGAATCGTATACACCGGTATCCCGTTCCCTCAGTCGAAATTCTAATCCAGCTCAGGTGGACCCATCATATGGGATTGTGAATGAGATGGGATTGAGCTATATTCCTCTATCTGTACCTTCCACAAGGGGTCCGATGAGCGTGATTAGCGTGGATGATTCGGCGTCAGTGGGTGAAAGCGATTGGGATATCTTATCTGAGACCGGTAGATAGATTTATCAATCTATCAATTCAATTCAATTCAATTCAATTCAATTCAATTCAATTCAATTCCTCTCCATACGTTGTAGAGCATATTCTCTCATTTCTCTAAAATAAAATCATTTGATACCGGTTTTTTCATGTTGTTTCCAGATTAAATCAAGATACATGTTGTTGATATGCTCTAGATATATGTATCGTTATATCATGTCATCCGTCCATGTACGAAAGACTCGTGCGTCGTTTTGCTATTGTAATTGCGAAATTCCGAAACAGGTCTTACCATATCATAAGTTTATAGGAGAGAGCAGCCGACATCTTGTATAACATGCCGTTGGCCTTCATTGCTCTTTATCCCCAACGTATTCCAGTATATACATGAAATAGGCAAAACCCTCTGGAGGCCCGATCTCGCGATAAGATAATTTGAATCCAGGTCGATTCTCCATGTACCTAGATCATATCTCAGTCCGGGCTAGGCTTGGGAAGGAGAAAAGGAACAGACGCATGGAAGAATGGAGTGAAAATCCGAATAGGATAAACCACTCACCGTTTTCTAAAATGAGGTTGACCAAAGGTGAAGCTAGAAAAATACCCAGAAAGTTCAGCATGTCAGTTCCAGCTCCGAATCTCGTTTCAGTATTTTCTTCTTCTGAGAGTCTACTTACTAGACAAATTTGCTTCCTGGCTGCTTCCGTAGGACTCTGTTGTTCGAAAAACCCAAACTCAGTAAATAGGTTGAACGATGTAAGTGGGCAAAAGGATCAATGCACCTTATAGCCTCTGTCACTTCCTGTGTACAAGTTCGTATATCCTTTTCGTCCGGGTTCTAGCAAGGGCAAAGGGCAAAGGGCAAACGGTAAGACAAAACCTCAACCAGAAGTAGGTTTGATGTGAATTGCATTGGACATACCCATGGATCGCCTTTTGTAGTTAACATAGCGCTAATAATACCCAGATTCGCTTAAGCGATCGTCCACTCTTTCAAGTATCTCTATGTATGACCCAGTGAATGACTCACTCCATCGTTCCTAATCATCGATTCAAGTGTCAGTAAGATATGATTTAAGATATTGCCCATGGAAATAGGGAATAAAGATATAGAGTGTACCAAACATACATACCTTTATCAACAACCATGTCGAACGATTCATCCTCAAATCCCAAATCTAGTATATCCATCTCTAACCATTCCATTTTCGGTCTTAAGACTGAATGGCGGTCCTTCATCTGATCAATAACGATTTTGGAATACTACAAGAATCACCAATGTCTTTATTGTTAGCTTATTCTTCTTCAGTTAGTCCAACTAGATTCCAAAACGCAAAACTTAAAACGCCAAACGCAAAACGCAAGACTTACATCGATATTAACGATATTTTCCCAACCATTGTCGTACAGTACCTCACCCAGAGCTGAATTACCACATCCCAAAGTCAATATACGCGTATCTTTGCCTTTTCCTTTCCCTTTTACGTTGTCGGTAGAGGTAGATATAGAGGTGAGTTCTTCAAAGAGCGGTAAGAGGTAAGTTGGAGAAAGGAACCAATCGAATGTACGTCCATCTGCTTCACTACTTGTAGAATGTAAGATCATTCTAGTCTAGGGGAAAGAGAAGAAGAAGACTGACTTCGCATATCGTTGTTCCCTACAATGGTTTGATAAATATCAGTCAGATGTGATAAAGTCATTCATCACATGAAGATGAAAAGTGACATACCAGTACTCGTGAGTTCCATAACCCTCGTTAGTAGGTGGTAAATTAGCTTCTACACTGGATGACATATTGTTCTGAATTATATATATATATATATATACACCTGTATGCATTCGAATAATAGTTAAACATCTATATGATTCAGGTTGTCGATGAACGACAGTCGATATCTTTCAACGTCGCTCTTACTCGTACAAGTGACCGAAATTTGGTGATTATGTAATAGTCTGTCCTCCCGTCCAATTTACTGTATGTAGATGTCGTAGACAGTATCACTTACTGTATGGACGACTTGTAGCTTATACTGTCAGAGGGCTTGACTTGGTAGATGGAAATTGAGAAGACTGGAAAGTTTGTCTCAAATGAACGAATTGGGAAAACATTTGGTGGATGAAACATGTCTGCTCAGACGAGTGAGTTATTCTTATCATGATGACTATAAAATGCATTGTACAGTATGCCAACAACTCAGAAACTGCCTGATCCTGATTTCGCTCTCATAATAGACTGCCTTGAGAGAAGTTCACTCCTTCTACACCCTTGGCATGATCCCAAACTAATTGACCTCGGAGATACGTCTTTTCCACTAATCCACTGAGGGTCTTACCTATATAAGGTGAGATTTTATTTTTGAACAAGAGGGATTGCTATATTAGACCGATGAAAGCGTTAGCCAGTGTCTTGTGACGGAACTGAAATCGTGCAGCCAGAGCACGCAGATAAAATATTTTATCGCTTCGTGCTCTGGCTCTACTCACAGTAGTCACCTCCCACTGCTTCTTTGGATCGAACAATACCCAATCCGCCTTGTTACCAACTTTCAATCCGCCCTTATCTTCTAATTCCACTTGTTTAGCTTGTGCGGAGCCCATCCAATCTACCACCCTACCCAGATCCACTTTCTCATCTTGTTGAAATTCGGTCCAGAGTAAACTCAACCCTAAGCCCAATCCCGATATACCACCCCAAGATTCTAGGAAATCGCCCTTTTTCAATTCGGGAACACAGGGCGAATGGTCCGATACCACATAATCTATCTCACCATCTATCAGAGCCTGTCTGAGTTCCAATCTGTTAGAGGAATTTCGAATAGGCGGACAGCACTTGAATTGAGTTGCATTATCTGGTATTTCCTCGGCGGTCAAACACAAATAATGAAAACATGTTTCGATCGTGAGGTTTTTGACGCCCTCGGCGCGAGCTTGACGAATTGAGGGAAGGGCAGAAGCGGCTGATAGATGGACGATGTGGAATCGTAAAGAGGGATAACGTCTGGCTAGCTTGAGGATCAAGGATAAGGCGTCTACTTCCCATGATTCAGGTCGGGATGCGAGAAAAGTGGAATATTCTTTAGGGTCAGGTGACGGTGGAGAGGCATGAGTATGGGCAGTGGAGTCAAGCTCGGCATGGAAGAGGATCAACGCGTTTGTGTCCTGATGTGATGATCGTTCTGAGTTAGATCATGCAAAGGAACAAGATGGGGAATGAGGTGTGAGACTCACCTTCAAAGCCTCACACGCTTTTATCAGATCCTTTTCACCTACACAAGGGAATTCCTACAAACACCTGTCAGTTTCATGGCCTCACATGGTTCCAGCATAACCAATCATGAAGGTTCTCTAAGATATGTCAGGCATGCGAAAGCACTTACATCGACACCCGACTCAATCAAGAAACACTTAAATCCTTTAACCCCCTGATCTAACATCCCAACCAATTCATCTGCATTGCCAGGTATGATCCCACCCCAGAATCCTATATCGCAATTTACGCCTACTTTTTCCGCTTCGGCTCTTTTCACTTTGAGGCCCTCGAGTGTGGTGGTGGGTGGAATGGAGTTTAAAGGCATGTCAATGACCGTGGTCACCCCTCCGGAGATCGCTGCTAATGTACCTGTTTGGAAACCTTCCCACTCCGTTCGACCGGGTTGGTTCAGATGAACATGTGTGCTGAGGAAGTATCAACATGATATTAGTACAGTGTAGCTGCCATACGAAGAGATCAAGAAAGATGGTTGAGCTTGAGCTTGGACTTACTCTACTAATCCAGGTAAGACCACCTTGCCTTCTTCGATCTCAATCACCATCACATCTCCATCTTCTTCGGTGGGTCGCACTAGTCCCTCTTTGATGGATGTGATCACACCTGAATCAAGATCAATTTCTATAGTTGTTGGTTGTGGTTGGTCCTTGCCAGGTAAGATGGCGAGAGGAGCGAGTAGTATCTGTTTTGTCATTATGAGGATTCTACAATACCAGTTGAAGAGTTGAAGGAAGAGGTGAAAGTCGATAAGACGAAATGACCAATTTTGAGCTATATGTGTGTACGAAGCAGTCCAAAATTCACAAGGACACTGGTTTATTGTTATTGTACAAAACACGACTCGGCCATGCCTACCGTCAACGTGTACGAATGCAAAGTTATATACATATGGATAACGAATAACGAATCATATCTGGATTTACAGACGAGATAAGAGATAAACGATGGCACTCACCGGTTTGATCGGAACACGAGTACACGACTATACCTTTCAGGCACACCCTACCGGCTACCACGAGGATACATATACCAAGATGAAGCATCATCGCATCGTTCGTGTGCATCATTCATAGGCCTAGGCAGATGGGTCGGATCAAACGCAAATGCATGACTTGTGGGTAACCCGGATGATAGCATCAACTGGTCACAGCTTGTTGTATGATTGGATTGATCACCGGGAAAGCAGGTTACCACTGACACTCAGAGACAAATCCCCTCGCCGCAGACTCGGTAGACATCACATCGCTTCTCAATTTACAGAACACATCTACGACCATAGAATCCAGAAAGCATCGCATCCCGTCAGCTCTGCGCAATTCAACCTGGATATCGCTCGGTTAGTACCAAAGTGGGGGACCATTTGGGAATCCCGGGTGTTGTAGTTTTTTTTGTTTATGTTCTGTCATCATCACCTGGCGTACCGGTCGTTAAGGAACCCCATTCCACAATAGGTGAAAGTCAAATGAGCATCTAAGAGATCCTCGGATCAAGTGTATAGGCATTTGATATTCGGTCCAAGTTACTCGTCAATAACGTACATACACATGTCCTTCTGATCCATACTGCCCTAAAATCTAATTATACAACCCCTCCCATTCATCTTCCTCTTCCAGATCCGGAGGAGATCCATCTTGGTCTTCGCCTCTTCGACCACCAATGGTAGCTGTAGAAGTAGGAGTGTTCTTCTGATTCTGATTCTGATTTTGAGCATCTCGTTCCATCTCTTCCAAAGCCATCATCTCCTCCAAATCAGGTCCAAAATCTTCTTCTTCCTGTATCGCAGGTCGAGAAGTGAACAGCGGTTCTCTCCCTTGTGGGTCCGCCGATCGATCATCTTCCTGGGATGCAGAGGGCGGTGTGAGTCCTCTGTCAGATAGAGGTGGTGGAGAAGGAGAGCGAGGTGGGGGATAGAAAGCTTCTCGATATCCTTTTAGAGCGGACTACACACAAATATGAAAATAAACGAACAGCTCCTCAGTATATGGTAAAAAGATCAAGCTTTTCATAGAAGACTGCAAGTGAGAGATGTGAAAGATAACCTACCTCCATTCTTTTAGATCTACATATAACCTCAACCCTATTGATGGTATGTTGGAAATCGCCTTTAGGGAACATACCATGTGCCCACATTTGATACATGTTCAGTAAATTCTTGAGGTCTTGTGTCTAACAGTTGACAGCTGGGTGTTAGCACATGTAACAATGGTTCGAATGTAGAATACAGATGGAATACAGGTTGACAGCATCATAGGCAGAAAAACTCACCTCATGACCTTTTCCTTTCACTTTGAACTTCTTAGCTGCCCTGCACAGTGCTGGTATACCTCGATCGCTTGTTAGTCTGTATCACAAAATTAGCTTCTCTGTACATCTATTCATCCGTCATTGTTCATACTCTGAACATCGACTTTTGATCTCCATCGACATCCAACCCATATCTTGTTATCTCCCAATCTACCCACCATCTCATATACACGTTTTACTCGTAATCCATCAGACAGACTGAAAGACCGAAACTCACCGATCAGCATCAACCTTGGCGACCGTCCTCTTCGTCTTTCCACCCGCTTCTTCATCATCATCCTGTCCGTTGGTAGCATTCAAAGCGGCAAAGGGATCCTCGAAATCCCCCTGTTGATGAACCCTGTATCTCCCATCATCATCATCTACCTGAGCCGCTCCTTCGACTGTTGTTCTGATATTCTGACCTCCAGGAGGGGGTACATTCCGTTGGCGAGAGGGAGATCCTATGTCGATATCGTATTCTGATGGAGCGCCAGGTGAGAAGAACAATGGGTTCTCGTTGCTCCGTATAGGTAAATTGTCAGGTGTGATTGATCGTGAGCGGATGGGTGATCGAGGTGGTGGTGGTCTGGTAGGTGAATTGAAGAGATCTTCTAGTCCTGACATTTCTATTATCTAATGGGTGGATGGCTGGGATGAAGTATGTGGAATGAATATGATGAGAGCAACAAGTGATGATATGTAAGATTCGATAAGGTAAATTCACCAAGTGAAGAGGATTGAAATCAATGTTGAACGTCGAATTTGTCGATTGACGCGTTCGATCATTGGATTGGATTTGATCTGACGCGTACACGATAAGTTAAAGTATCTTACCACATAATCCCAACACCGCCATAGCATAAATAATCATCATCATACAACTGTCATTCTAAACTCCCCCAAGTGCAGAATCGTCAGATGAACTAGATAGCATATACATACATCCATGAATAGTACAAATACATGATTTTATCCGAAAGTACCAAGAGGCAAATCAAATCGTCCTAATCGAATCTACTTTTCCCGACTTCCTCCTCCTATAGTCACATATCCGTAGGGATAGGTAAGAATTGTCCAATGATGACCGAAGGAAGATCGAATACCTGATCGCCGAAATCAAGTCAATAAGAGATCGGTTGTTTGAACATGATAAAGTGAAACCACACTCACATCTCTTCTGATGGTTATACAACCCGTACAATCCAATGTTATACCTCCATTAGGATTCGATTTAGTCAATCCAACAGGTTGGAAGAAGTTCTGAGTGGTATTTTCAAATGCGTGAACACTGAAGTTTTCCCAATACGCTACCACTCTATTTCCACGTATGACTGAATCAGCATACGATTATCGATATCACGCCAATGAAGAGGTACTTACGAAGGATTGGAAAATAGCTCATATATGTAGGTCCGTTTACCGATCAGATCCGAATCACTCTTCTCGACGAGCTTACAGAACTCAGGGTTGGCATAGCATACTTCTCCCGTTCGACGCCAGACTGCAGTCGGTGTAGCAGAGTACGAGATGAGTTTTTCCAGTTCCTAATAGGTGTAATATTTAAACGGTCAGCTAGATACCTCTGCAGAAGAACGCAGAGTTCATGAAAACTTACGATAAGAGTCCGCTGAAAAGATTTCTCAAGGAAGACTTCATCCTCCTCTGACATAGGCATCCTGCATACCCATCAGCATCCAGAGCCATCACGATCTGACCTTGCAGGAGACACTCACTGCAATGCGATCAAACTGGGTCTGAACGAAGCTAGAGCTCGAGCGACACGCAGAGTCTCATGCTGTTCAAAGCTGAATCAGGTGATATGATCAGTCAATGAATCTCTAGTCAAGAAAGAGATAGGAAAGCTCACTTTTTGGTGAGATAGTCCATCAAGATATGATAACCTTGAGTGTAGTCGCTACGTCCAACTATCAGCAAGGGTTGTATTCCTATATCTTCGAGATTACTTACTATGGCTTGACCACCGTTCTATATACCTCTGCTGGAGTCGATGCTTTACCAACTTTCGCTTGACCAACGGACAAATTCTGATTTTGTTTTTGATTATGATTTTGCAAGTTTTGTTGTGAGATGTTCGATTGCTGTTGTTGGAACTGATTCTGATTCTGATTGATACCATCCAAAATCATCTGCGAAGGATCATTGTTCCATGTCTGTCCCTGACCTTGACCTTGGTTTTGGTTCTGATTAGGCCAAGTGGTGTTGATGGGCGACAAATCACTGTAAGTTCCAGGAGATACCGAAGGTCCCGTGCTTGACGGTGTGGGCTGAACCGTATATTGGTTGGAATTGACATTGGTCGCACCAGGTGATGGGTTCAACCACGATTGATCAAATCCCACATTATTCGCTGTTGAGCTGACGGTCGAGGCGTTCATGCCGTCCATGGACATCTGTCTACCAGCTTCGTCCAATGGGTCGATCCCAGGGAAGATTGGCGACAAATTGCCGAACAGCGAGTCGAGCATTTGATACTCGGTATTGGCAGCATTACCATTTCCTGTGAACGCTAATCAACAATGCATCAGCTTACACACAGGTTACAAACGAGGGTCGCAAAGACTCACCATTGGCCTGAGGCTGGATACTGGTATTCCATGATCTCGAAGGATCATTGAGGTTAATCTGGTTCGAACCTCCAATGGAAGAAGGATCATTAGGTTGCAGAGGTCCAGAAAGCCATACGTCATCGGGCAATCTGGGCGGTTCGATGGTCTGGGTTTGTTGCGGGATGGATACGTTTGAGAGGAGGTTGAACTGAGCCTGGATCTGCGAATCTGAAGATTGGTGTTGATGATGTGGGCGGATAGGTGGAGATGGACTACTGGCTTGACGGGGTCTAGCGGCAACTACAGGACAAAATAAATCAGGTTAGTGAACCGACCACGGCATGTGTTATAGATCTAAAACAATCTATCTTATCGGTTATGCCGCATATGGGATATGGATATCGACTTACGTCTCTCTTCACCTTCCAATAGATATTTTGCTTTTTTCCTCACGCCTTCCACACATTGATCTGCCATACCTTTCTTCACACATCTAGTACACGGACGTTCTATCGTTATCAATCATCCAACATCCATATGCACATCCCCAAAGACCGAAAGATAAAAAAAAAAAAAGTCCGGTAAATCCGATGAAAAGCCATAAGCGGGAACAAGCGCGAACCGAATCGAGACGAATAACCATAAGATAGGGGCAAAAGAGTCGTAATACTGATCATCAGCTCAAACATCTTTTTGATTTTTCCGGAAGGGATCATTTTTCTTTTTTTTTTACTCAAAGATCGACTCACGTTCATCGCACGTCAGATGAGATTTCTGACAAGCCAAACACGCTTTCGCTACTTTTTTCCTTGCCTTGTGTTCCCCTGGACCAGATCCACTGGCTATACCACCGGCTGAACCTTCTTCTTTCATCTTCGCTTTTCCTTTACTTTTGGGTCTACCTCTTCCCGAAGCTGATCCACCGGTCACGCTAGCTGATGCAGAGCCACCACTCGTACTTCCCCCAGCTTGTTGAGGTGCAAGCGCAGTGAGATTGAGTTGATGAGGAGAAGTCGTTATCGAATCTCCAGCAGATGATATGGACCCAGATGAATTCGATCGTGTAGGTCTGCCCCAAGACATCTGTCGTTCTTGCATCCTTGCTACGGCAGCAAGATATTCTTTGTCCTCTGTCAATTCGGGCATAGTGTGATCGTTCGCGACAAAGTAGACGATGATGATGAGAATCAAAGTGAGAATGCCATATACGATCCAGTCGAGTTCAGTTGAGTGATTCAAGGAAATGGATCGGTCGTTCGCGTCAATACAGGTGAAGGAGTTATATATGTCATCGAAGTGGAATTCGGGATATTGAGGGATACAGTGATGATCACGGTTTTTCCGTGTTATGTGATACCGCAGTATTTGAAGGGAGATGAAGATGAAGTCGCAAGCGAACCAGTCAAAAGTTGAGATAAGTGAACGAATTGACGGAGAAAGTTTGATGATTTGATGGAATGTTTCAACCAGGTTGTCCGGTCATTTTTCAATGTTTAATGAAAGCGGAGAGGGTGAGACAAGGAATGATGACGATTGGGAGAGTTTAAAGGTTGTACATGTGAGAGGTGGGTATTCAGATAACGAGAAGGCGTCGATCAAAGGTGTATAAAATGATATATATCGAATGATCGAATTTTGAAGGGATGGATGTACGAGTGATGGTCGGGGAAATTTGAATGATGAATGATGTGAAGAGACCAAGGAAGTAAATACCGAAAGATACGGTCAATAGTCAGAAAGAAGAACCGATTTTCAGTCCCATCCCATTCGATGAGATGACCGTCAATCAACAAGCGACATGAGGGGGTATCCATTTCCAGTCGTCGATCGACGAGCAAAGGAAATGAGGTAAGTGATTAATCCGAAATCCATAAAATGAGAGGGTACAGCGGAGTTAGAGAAGACGAAGATAGAGAAAAGAGAAAACGATCAGCAAGGGTCCTAAACCGTCGGTGGATATCAAGGTGGATCGCCAAGAGCCGAGAAGCTCGAGATTGCAGATCTGGTATGGGTTTGTAGGAATGGCTAAAAATACTCACACGTGAAGGGACGTTTATGAAGTGAGGAATCTCAATCAAGTCTGATATCTTTATGTTGAAGAGGATAATCAGTTTAGGTTCTATTCGGGTTTCTTTGCTAGCAGACCGTTGATAGGATGGGATTTCGGAAGTCGGTAACGCGGATCGAAGGATAGAAGACTCGTCTAGAGCGATGCGCTCGATCGGCGATCCCGTAATCAGCAGAGGGAGGAAGAGGCAAGGTCTGTACGAACAGGAAGAGAAGGATGATGAGATCCAAGCAGGGAGTGAGAAGTGATTGGTTTAAGCTTGTTGTATCCATCTGTGGATCATGCAATCATGTAATTCATGTAATTCAATTTATCCGGTGATCCTATAAGGTATTACAATTACATTATTGGGGTTTACGGGATCAAATTCCATGACCAGATGTAAATGTGAATGTGGCGCTCAACCAGCTCACAATGGGATCTCGGATCCCTGTCTCCGTCAACCGAAATATACTCTAGCAGCAGGACTTTACTGCGTCATGATGTAACCCTTGGCGCACCCAGACCCAGATCCCATTGATCAGAGAACACCAGATGAAATGCTCCAGCACGTCATGCCATTGTTTATTTCTCTGAATAGACGGAGTATGTACACAGGCGACAATGCCTCGAACCGGTGAAACAAGTCCGAATCCCATAGCTGTCTTATCTTTTATAACTGCCTACTGGGCGAATGAGACCGGGCCGTTATAGTGGATGCAAACGTCGGAGTCCGTATATCCTAAGTGGGCCCATGAGTTGGTTTAAGCGTAGATAAGCTGCTGCAGAGTGTGTGAATGTGAAACAGTTTTGGATACTTATAGGTATAATTGATATCCCGAAAGAGATCTATCAATTACGGCATGCTCAGTGTAGACAGCCGGTATCTGGCGGATAGGCTGTATTTGAACGGAACTCAAATGATGATATCATTCTCCTCGGAGATGCTAGATGTTGTGCATTGGTTCCTTCCTTCCTTCCTTCATTGGCAATTGGTAATTATAGAAATTCTATACCTACACCTACACCTAATCCCCTCGACGTCCTCTCCCCCTTCCTTCCTATCAATGGCATGGAGAAATTCAATTCTATCCTTATTGGTTCCAATCTGTACATCAATCCAACCCCTACAGAGAGGTTGGGGGATTGATAAAGTTTACTCAAATTGTCCGCAAATGATCGAGCTACAATCGTTACGATGGATCTAAGTCAGCAACAGGTCCAACTTGATATGCAATTTCTCCTGCTGCGAAAGATGAGTTCTGGTCTTACTCACCTCTATCATAGGCAACTACTTTCCCACCATTGATAAACCCATGTAATTTCAATGGCCAATGTTCCTTTTTCGGGATGGGTGCAAAGACCGACAGACCCAATGCCCAACTGAGATCTCCACCAAGGGAGTCAGGTCCATCACGTCTTCCTAGACCTCCTACTGCCCATCCTCTTACGGAATTGGGTCCACCAAGGTAGGTCCTATCGGGCAGATAGGTCGATCCGAGATGCGAGGGGAAGAGGGGGAAAAGCATCGTTGTGAGGGACGATATGGAGTAATTCTTAATTTAGAAAAAAAAATCATTGTCAATCGAATCTCGTGTGTTAGGACTGAGACGGTCCAGACAAAGATCAAGGGTTGTAACTCACTATCTGTGAACCGGGATACAAAGCTCTACTCAGCTGAGACATCGTAGTAGATTTGAAGAATTTGGCTTTTTCCGACGAGCCTGGTAATCCAGCGTATTCATGTGTGAACTTCAATAATCTCCCTTTCGTCCCCGTCCACAGATCATCACGAGTATCGGATGTCCATGTGTGAGATATTGAAGATTTCGTAGAAGGTATAGCGAGTTCTCTTATGCTAAAACCTGGGTGTATTAGCTGTGCTGTTTGACGTTTTCGCGAGCGAGGAGCTTACGAGACAGAAGCGTTAGGGGTGAGATGGTCTATAGCTCGATTGACCAGTTCGTATTGTAAATCGTGAGTGCCCCAAGGCAATATAGCCTAGGAAAACATATCAGCGGTCCACAACACCACAGATTGTATAAGATATTATATCATTCCACTCACACTGAGTTTGGCTCTAGCGCCTTGCGTCCTCTCTCTATGACTTGCAAAAGCGGAATTGTCTCTATCTAACGAAAAGCCAGATAGAGCGAAAGACAATAAGGGAGAGGCGAATAAGGGAGTAGTGAGTGATACTTGATATGCGGATTTCGTCTTTGTACCTATCGATGCATTTCCTTCCAATGTTTCTGCACCTCCAAACAGATTACGTATCCTGGCTGTGACGTTCTATCATACCCAAAGCATATGATCAGCTCAGACGGGGCTCTCGTTTTCTCGGAAAGTCCTTGACTTGAAGGAGAAGCTACTTACACCTCCTCCTTCGCCTCCTCCGACTTCCGTACCAGCTTTCAAGAACAATCTGCCCTTTTCCCTCAGAGCCAGGACCATCTCAACCTCGTCTGGGTCTCCACCACGCTTCGGCTCGAAACGTATTCCCACTCTGTCCATATCGTATATCCCAAATTCGTTAAGGTAAGCTACCAAGCTTTTCGTGGACAATAGTATCTCATGAAGGTTTGTAGGTGTTGGAGGAGCAGGATTGAAGAAAGATGGTTTGGTAGGAGATGGTGGGGAGATGAACGGAGATAACAACGAGTTCAGGAATCCAGGTCGAGTGGTCTTGGGTACGGGGGAGAGTCGAATAGAGGTTAAGCGTAAGGGCCGATTCATGTTCTCTGATACCTGTAATCACGATATGGGACGACAGGGCATATCAGTCAACTGGATCCCACGACGACCGAGAATGAACGATGACCATAGAGACGTTGATGGAATGACAGAACAAAGTGGACTTGACGTATAGTGACCTTTACAAGCAAGTACTGAAGCCGGAAGATTTGAACTTACTACTTCTCCTACACGTCTCTGTGCCTGCTCATACTCCCCTCTTAACCGTCTCTGGAATTCTTCTTCGTGCAACTGCCGTATTTTTTCTGGATCGTCATTTGATTCTACCATACCTCCGTGTTAGTTATACGTATAGTAGCCTGTACGACGGAAATGTAGCTTACCATTGTGCTCATTCGGTAAGAAAGGTTTACCTGTTGATGGTGGGGGAGTTATGGGATCTTGACGTAGGGCAGTACGAAATATCGAGCTTGCCATGGGAGGTTGGAAAATTGGCGAAGGTATTGACTGATTCTACAAATGCCTCGTAATCAGCTTAGCTTATACACATCAGGCGAGTCTCAGTGGACGTAAGTGATATTCACCTCTGAGGTGATAGCTTGAGACCCAGGAGCCGCCTCTCCCTCTCGAATGGGCAGTGGGATATTCTCGCCATCGATTACCGCTGTTCCAGAGACAGGCTGAGGTTTAGCTTCCACATCGATCTCTACTACTTCGATAGTAGGCGGTCTATCTTCAGCGTTTGGATCCATATTCTACCTCGCAGACCTTGCAGAATGGTATGGCAGAAGTTTCGGATTGCGTGTTCACTGAGCGGAAGAGAATGGCAGTAGCTAGTAAGAAGAAGATATCAGGCCAGGAATGTTGATGGAATGGAATATTTCGAGAGATGGAATTGAGATTCCGGAAGGGAAATCAACGAAACACGTGGTCAGATCATGGAGCTCCACACAAGCCCATCATAGCACGCCTAAAGGTGGGCTCTTTTCGCTTCTGCCCCAAAGAGTCATTCCATGGTTTATGCATCTGGAAGTTGAGAGAACAGGTATCATCATCATGTCGTCTGTGGCTGAAGCGGGAACTGCGAGTGGTCAGTACAGCTACAGAGATAGGTCAAGGATAGCTCGAGTCATCTTGTGCAATTTTTGCTCACAGGGCATTACGACTTGATATGCGTTTCCCTCCCTTTCCCTTGGGAGTTGCGACACATACCCAAACTTCTCAAGCACCATTCAGAGAGAGATGTTCTTCAAGTGTACGTTACGCACTTGTAAAACTCTCGGTATGAGATATGGCGTGACAGAATTCATGGTTCAAGATGGGTCCCAGATAAATTACCATATCAAGTAGTTATATCCTTGTTATACGGCCCCTGAAAAAGAAGGGAGTTCGTCACGAGGGAATTCTAAATCGAATCGCTGTCCGGAACAAGGGTAACTTTTGAGTTGAGTCTTTGAGCTTGTAGATTTGACCGAGCGAAAGCAGCTATCAAGGTTGGTGGGTTGGTGGGAAAACCAGTACCAGCAGAACAAGAGGGTGGGTACCTTATTCCCGTTCCTCTCCCTGCTCGTGTCGGTGTCGTCGTGGCATACATACATCTGCTCTTGCTCTCCTGTACATCCCAGTCCAGAACGCTTTCCCTACGGATGCAAAACTCTACAGTCCTGAGACGAGGGTACTGCAAGATGCTCTGATAGGTCAATCAATCTCAAGTGGATTTCCTTCACCGCAGCTGCCATCTGGCGGCATGGAAGATCATTCCCAAACCCACGATAGATAGATACGGGCCAGAACAAATCGGAAATCTTTCTTGATCCTAATCTGTCGGTCGACTTTTTCCTCTTTATTTACCCTTTAACGATTTACATTTTCTTCTTTTTAAGGTAAAAAAAAGCTATTTTCTTGCGTAAAAGCGATTTTCCCGATTTAACACCTCTTCTCGATTCCCTCATGAACTTGGGTCAACGACCGAAAAGATCCCATCTTATCCCATCTTGTTTCGACATCCAATCATACAGGCAGCGATAGCATAGTTGGCACGAGTGTCGTAGTAAGTCGAGAATTATTTTCCATGTTCATCATACCTTACCTCGAATAACATCGCTTAGCTTTCAATTCAGATCATCTCATACAGAAGGTTACATACTCTACACCTTACAGATTCATGTTGATCTTCTGTTCCAAAATAGTAGTATCTCACGAGTTATTCCGTCAATAGAAAGAAAGATAGGGTGATACTACACTGCACATTCGACAACTAGCGCCGTTTTCGGTTCCTAGAGACACATCATCATATCACTACCCACCTACAGTACTACCTACCATTCCACTTTGATCAACATCGCTACATCGCATACATCGACTTATCTACTACTGATTATCAATGTCAGGCTGATCATTATCATACCAACAACAATCACAACACAATCGATCATCCTGCATACCATAACGCGCGATCAGTATCAATCACGTGTTCGTTACCTGCCATTGAAACACCTCGACATCGGACTTTCGGACATCACATCAGCTCAGCATTGATCGTTAGTGTAATCGGGGTGATCATCTAATTGAATATCTGAAAAGGATCAGAGACACAAACAGTTAGTACAGAGTGTAGTGCACGAGGTCAGGGCATGTTTCTGTCTTGAAAATACAAGACACCAAGAAGAAAACAAGAGAGAGAAGTGAAGTCAGTGACTTTGTTCTTATTCGCTTCCCACCTCATAAACCTCCTTTATCCCCTTACACCTACGCTAAAAAAAACCAAACAGAACCGCCGGTTGATGATGTAGGATGAAAAAGCACTGACAACGTTAAATAGCCTTATCCTCAGTTTATTCATACCATCATCATCATCATCATCTTCTTCTTCTTCTTCTTCGTCATCCTCGATCAGATCGAATCACCCTAAAAATAACATTAACCAAGACAAACAAACAAGCAAAGAATATCAACAACTTGTCTATCCTACTTCCCACCGTTATCTTCGAATCTCGCGAATAGACATACACTCAATCAACTATCATCACCCCCAACCTCCTTTATCATAATTGAGCGGGTATATCGCCTCTGAGCACATCCTCCTTTTTCATCCGAGACGTCACTTTTCAAAGTCAGCGACCTCTTTTAGAAGCAGTAGGACATTCAATCTCTTTTAGGTTGAAAGGGTATTAGTCAGAGATACATAGGTATATCGGGTTTTTAACACGACACAGGTCGATCCTTTGAAGGAGAAAAAAATGTGAGTGGGGTGTTGCCGACCTGAGAATTATATTCTGTCCCCTTTTGCACCATACGATCCATAGAAAGAGGTTTCCAGGGGTGTCGTGTTCGAACGGATGGAGAGATGGTGACGCGCACTTGCACTTGAGAAACAACAGCTCGGTCGAATCGTTGTCGAGTAGAGATTGCGTGAAGAAAACCCTCCTTCTGCAAGGCATACTACGATCGATGACCTCAGGTTGATCTTGTCTCTCGCTACCGCTGTTATTACTACAAGTGAAAATGAGCTGACAAGACACATCGATTATCCAAAGTTTCATCACCATGTCTGTCCCACTCCCACAAGGATATATAAATTCCAACGAGGTCTTCGTCGATCAATCTCGACCTCAAGCTGGACCAAGTAATTATGCCAGACCATCATCACAGCCTCAAGCTCCACCTTCAAACCATATCCAAGGTCCACCACCTCAGACACCCTTTTACGGGATCAACGGCCATATACCACCTGGATATCCTACACCTATGGAACATGTTTCCCACATCCAGCAACTCCCTCAACAGCAGCAACAACAGTTCATGGCTGCCTACCCACCGACGATGATACAACATGGACAGCCCGGTATGGTATATCCAGGGATGGAGATGAACGGTAGTGCGATTGTGCCCAATTTCCATTTCGGTTCTGTTCCTCAAAATGGACCGTGGACGGATGAGTGGGTAGAAAATGGAATCGCTCACGAAGGTCAAGATATGGTTTACAGTAATCTAGAGGTGAGCCATTCTGCTGTATATTGATTGTGCTTTCAATATTTTTGTAGTCGTTGACAGATACTGACTTCATTGGACCTTAGGTAAAGCACCGACGTAGGACTACGCCTGATCAGCTAAAGATCTTAGAATATTGGTATGATATCAACCCGAAACCTGATAATGCATTGAGAGAGCATCTTGCAGCTCAGTTGGGAATGACTAAGAGGAACGTTCAGGTCTGGTTCCAAAATCGGTGAGCTATCATGATTTATCGAAACTCCATTCCGATCTCATCCTTGACCGAGGTATGATGTGAAGACGAGTATTCTAATTTTGCTGACTTCATCTGAATTGAAATAGACGAGCGAAAATGAAAGGATTAGCTAAAAAGGATGAGAAAGCGGATGGGGAAGATCAACAGAAGACACCTGAAAAATCCTCTACCATCGTGTCGCCCATCCAACAACATCAACAACAACCTGTTCATCGACAAATGCTATTACCACCTGTGGGACCACCTCCTATGGCTAGAAGAGCATCTTTGGCCAATGGTGAAGCGGCCAAGATCGAGATGTTCGTTGCCAAGCGTGCTGCTGCTGCTGCATCGGGTCAAAATAGAGGATTGAGACCACCGGGATTCGTTTCTCCCCAGCGATCACCGTTGATGGGTCAAGCTTCAGCGGCCAGAAGACAAAGTATACCCTACCCTACGCCTATCACTGCTGGTCCGACGGGCGGACCTGGACCGAGTCCCAAGGTATCCCCTGTCGTCAGAGTGATGCCTTCTGCTCTACACCTGACCGCGATGAGAAATAACACCCGAAGAGCAAGTATGCCTGGTGCGGCTCAACTTATCTCCAGTGGGCCTTTCACCCCTCCTCGAGTAGTCACCAATCAACATCAAGTTGGACTTCCACGAGAACTCAGTACGATCAAAGATGATGATTCCGTACAAAATGGTATGATTGTCAATGCGCAACAACAACAAGAAGTGATGTATGATCAAGATACAGACTTCACCGGTACTTACATTACACCTCCGTCAACCTCTTATGGACCATCAACATCGATATCATCCATGTCTTTCTTACCTACCGATTCATCAACTGGGTCAGTGTTCGATCCGTCTATACCATTCTCGCCCAATTCGCCTCTACCCAACCCATCTTTCTCTTTTGGTACGGAAGGCCACCAGCAACAACCACAACAGATGCATCATCAGATACCTATCCTCGATGAAGCTGAAGCTGCTCGGCAACAACAGCTGTTCCTTGCTTTCCAACAAAGAGGTAGAATGGGCTCCATCGCATCTGTAGGTACGTACACGACTGATAACGGCAATACCACCGATCTGGAAGATGCCGGTTTAGGAGATTGGATCAATCAGGATAATACCAATGGAATGGGTGCTGCGGTCAACCTAGGTGAAGGGCAGGGTCAAGAGGGACCGGATGGGTTTGATCCTGATGCTAGGAGAGCTTCAGCGTGAGTGATATGTCTATTCTTGCTTGAGCATGGCTTGATTGCACAAGGCAAGTCTGGTGCTGATGATGCTTGCATTCTTGTGGTGATCTGACAGCCCCGCTGACCTATTGCATCAAATTGGAATCATGGGTCTCAACAATGTTCCGACTCCACTCCGACCATCACCATTGGGCAGTCATTTCACACCTGACAATTACCATACAGAACAGACCGCTTATGAAATACCTCAAAGTGGGATGGGAGTCACTTCGGCCGATCTAGATCCTTCACCTATATCAATCTCTTCCATGCCTTCTTCATCGGGCGAGAGCGTATCGCCTACAGAAGGTAATAATCCGGGTTTTCAACAATTTGGTCAGTCACAAACACAAAGCCAACCGCAACCGCAACCGCATCAACCAGTAAGATCAATATCCTTGCAGCAATTCCCGTCAACTCATACCCAAACGCAGAATCAACATTCTTCAAGTGTTTCACCTTACTCTGAACATTCCTTACCACCTTCTACCTCTGCACCTTATATCCAACAACAGCAACAGCAACAACCATCGCAGATCTATCAAAATCAGAGTCAACCGTATCCTCAGAATGGAATGACCTTAATTAACAATACCAACAGTTCACCTACGACTACTACTGCACATCATCAGCAACACCTTCAATATGGTAACAATGGTGAAAATAAAGATGATTTTGGTTTTTTGGAAAATCTACAGAACAATGGTAATAATGGTGAACCTGTGGATATTCTGGTATGATCGTCCCACAAGGCGAAGTTAGATTGATAGGTGTGGACATTTGGAAAAAAAGAGATCCAGTATCAAACGCCGAGGTATTGTCATAGTTGGCTTGAAGATTATGTGGCTCCTGAACCTTGTACAATATAGTTTAATTCGATTTGTAGATGTAGATGTAGATGTGATAGATAGATCAAGACAAGACAATCATACATGACATCTTAATTACTTACACTTCCCGTTAATCATCCGCTTTCGCTTCCGATTTCCAGTACTCTTTTCTTTTCTTTACTACATTACGGTAATCTCTGTATAACCACAAACCCAGTTTTATGGGTTTATCGATTTAGATTGTTATCAGGGGGACTTTTTTTCTTCTGGTTTATTAGGTGCGAGTAGATATACATGATTCTTTCAGTTGTTTCACATGTATAGTATAGTGTATGGTATGTCATGATGATTTGAGGTTAAGTATGCAGACATCCAACTATGAGATCGTAATCGTAATCGAACCAACTGGAGTGTATGATTAAATTCTCAAACGATGTATCTCTTTTACTACAGTAACATCGCTGTATGTTTCACTAATGACACTTGATCTTTACATATCGACAATGGTATATGTTTTATTGTCAATTCTCGTTGATCCCATCGCTATACGTGCTCATTTCGTTCATTCCTGTTCGACCCATTCCAATTGCCCTTTCCTACCTTTACTCCAAATTTGATCCGCACCTTCTGCAGGTGGTCTCTCGAGATTATCTTTGATCAAATAACCTTTCCTAGTTTCCCTTTTAGTCGAAGTATCTACACCCATCTCCCTGCATATGCAAAACACGATTAATTCAGTTAATATCTAACCTCCACCCAACCCGGGTATTTGTGGAATGACTCACCGATCTCTCTCTGCCAATAGGGCTTGATCGACTTGTGAATCCTCGGTGTAAGCCATCATGATTTGTGGTGGGCCAAGAGGTAAATCTGGATGTTGATCGAAAGCCCTATATCGTCGAGTGTAAGCGCCAATCATTTGGGTGTATGGGACATACCAAGTATGAGTGGTTTTCCCATAAGTTCGATGAAGTTCTAACATCGCTGGACGTTCTGCTACGTCTGTCATTGCGTCTATCCACAGCCAAAAAGAAAAGAGCATCAGCCCTCTGTCTGATCTTGAGCCTTGGGCTTCGAAGTTGACATGTTCATATGCCTTCTCTCATAATCTATCCTCACTCACTTGGAACAAGCGATTTGGTACCTAACATTAACATTCCAGAATCCACTTCGTATTTATGTGAGTGCCAGTACTTCAGATAGCCCAGATCAGAATTTTTCATCAGGAGTTGTAGGTTCTGTGTAGTGTTGGCTAGACAGAGCTAGAGAACACTTACTTTCTTTTCATCCTCTGGGAGGTTTATGAATACATCTTCCGGTATTAGATATTCGATACCTTATGAAATCGCCATCTAATCAGTACGAACTCTCGAATCATATGATTTCGATATGTCCCAACACTTGTAGCTAAGAAGCTGTAAATTGATATTCGGTTACACTCACCAATCAACCTCGCATTCTTATCATCACTATCGTAAATCACACATTGGTGTAAATCTTTTCTCAGGTGCGTGCAATAGTGATGTGCTTTCACTGCTCTGGTCGGGTCGTGCGAGTAGATATGTAGGCCGCATAAATGTTGATGGATTTGATTAATCGGTGTGAAGCTGCATGTAGATCGATACATTGAGATATCAGTTGGTGCGCACCAAGACGGTATATATAGAGGAGGGAAAGAGATTAACCAACCTCATTTGAGCTTCTCCAGCAGCCGCATACACTGCGGAATGATATTGGTCGTGCTCCGTTTGGGCTAGCTTGTCGTCTTGGTCTCTGGGCATGGTGAGTTGAACTTCAGTGGTGCGAGAGTTGAGTTAGTGAATGATACCTCTTCGTGAGATGAAGAAGATGTTCAGTGATTGAACTGTTCGTAAATCTTTGTCTCTGACGTCAGTCAATTCTTCTCTATCCTAGTCGTCCCTGCTTCCAGCGGAACCGCCATGAACCTCTTCAACCGCTCATAATTTTGTTCGATCTCGACGATCTCATAAGATGAGCTTACAGCCTTGTCATATGATCCCAAGTCTTGCATGAAGAGGCAGGGGCGGTGCTCCGGTATCTTGGATAGTGATCAATCCCACTATTTTCGATTTTGCCAAATAATTTCGATTCAGCCGTTATGTCTCACAGGAATATTAGCAATCTGTAATGTTCCCCTATCCATCTCGCAGTCTCTGCTTGCCTGATGATGTTCGTTCTGAATCGACGAAAGCGGCGGAGAGACATGAATGGTCGAGTACTTATATTGACTCGTATCTGAGAAACGTTGATTCGAAACAATTTAGCCCGGAACTCATCATTCGGATCACCCCCTCCCTCCCCCTGGGTCTCAGTGAACAGTGTTTTGCACCAAACACACGGATCGCATCTCACTTCCTCCCATCTCATTGCGTTTCGTGCATTCCGTGTCTGACCGCCGTCTCCCTGAGTACGTTAATCGGATGCACAGGCATGTATGCACATGAACAGAGCACACGGCGTGATGGAGAATGAACATGGCGTAAGGTTGTTGAGACGCGTGAAAACCAGGGAAGTTTCACCCGCCCGATGGTACCAGGGACAGATTTTCAGGTACGAAACAAACAATCGATATTCAGATCAGAGACAACAACACGTCCATCTCATAACGTATCCAAGAAAACATGGAGTGGATAAAATATATATAGGTGGGGCATGCCAGTACAGAAAAGCTGAAGGGATGTATCGTACTCATATCACTTACACATACAAATACGCATACAACACTCTTTCACACACAGACTACTGATTTGATAATCAAGATAAAATGAAGTTCGCTCTCGTCGCTTTCGTCGCTTCGGCTGCTGTTGTTACTGCTACCCCCAACCTCTTGTCCAGAGCGTACGGTGATTGTAGAGATACTGAAGGCTCTTGTCCCGGTGGAAGGTAAGCTGATCACTAGCTCACGTTCCCTCAGTACGATGTACTGTGCTAATATATCCAATTGGACAGCTGTGTATCCAGTGATTCTAGCAACGCCGACGCAGGTTACATCTGTTCCTTCCCTGACGCTTCGTCAACCACTTCTGAAAGCTCCGCTGCTTCATCCACTGCGTCTTCTTCATCTGGCTCCTACGGCGATTGTAGAGACACCGAAGGTTCTTGCCCCGGTGGAAGGTAAGTACTCACCACATCATCTCACTATATTGCGCTATGCTGATATATTTGATTTGGTAGCTGTGTATCCAGTGACTCCAGTAACTCTGACGCAGGTTATATCTGTTCATTCGATTCTTCCTCTGCTTCTTCAACTTCCTCGGCAGCAGCTACCACTTCCGCCAAAGCCACCACCAGTACAGGTACCGCACCTACCACCTTGAGCGCCGCAGCTACCACTGCCAAGGCCTCGACCACCTCCAAGGCCGCATCTACCACCGCTTTGGCCTCGAACGCCACCACTTCCGCCGGCAACTCCACAACCTCAGCTACTTCTTCTAACTCCAGCAGTGGTGCAGGTCTCTCATCAACTGTCAATTACGCTGTTGCAGGTCTCTTCGCTGCTGGTCTTTACGTTGCTCTTTAAACATAATATAAATCATGCTATTTATCTACATACGGACGCTATCTTTGTCTTTCTTTTCGATTTGATGTTTCCTTTTAGGGTTTATCACATACAGTATCTAATATGCATCCTGTTTTTGGTTGATACGAAGGCATTCGTGATGACGTTACCATTGAGAGCGCTTGCCATCGCTTTGAGGGGAATTAGTGACAGGTTTGACCAGATTGACCCGACTTTGACCTACACTCGCCACAATCCTCCAGAAGTCTCTGCTCTACTTGCATCTTCTATGAAACGTACGATCTTCGCTGATCACCTCGTTGGTTTAAAATGAGCCATTCCTCCTCTCCATTCCCATTCAATCGAAATGCTCACGAGCTGTGTCCTCAACGGAATGGGGTGGAGAATATCCCAAAAATCGGACGCCTTTTGACTTAACCTAGTATCTACATGACCCGGATCAAGTGTGAATGTGATCAAGCTTTCATCTTCAAAGTGAATTCCTCTTGCCTACAAGACCACAGTCATCTATCTCTCAGTCAGCTTGAGATGGATTGTTGGATGGATGAGCTTGCCAGGTAATTCAAAGCTACTTTACTCGTTCCGTAGAAGACAGAATAGAGAATGTCTGACCCTCTGTCGGCTCCTGTGATTAACACTATCCCTTGTACTGTATCTGACAGAGCGTTGTAAACCACCGAAGGGAGAATCAAAAGCAGACGCAGCAAGATTAGAGATAGCAACTGAAACAAATGATACCGTAGCGACCTTGGCCTGCGCGGTCCCCATTACATCTCATCTAAGGGTGACACTGGCCTGCTGTTTCATTGATTGGATACCAAATGCGTACCCGTATCATGGTCTGACATTTGAATTTATGCATATAACAACTGTGATGATCGCTAGTCAAAATCCAACAATTATTAGAGAGGTTCGAGGTGCATTATTATATATCGATCATGCATCAGCTGACTGGAGAGTGTGATGGGATGCAAACAGATCTCGCCTTACAGAGCTAACCTCTTACTTGACCGATGACAAAATCACGCACGGGAATTAACATGAAGCAAGCTCATCGGAGATGTTTCCCCGCAAGCGTCGCAATCCCATTCCTTTGAAGCGATATGTCCTTCGAGAGAGTAATCCGAGAAAGGATCTTTGATCTCAATCTCCATTCTGCTGGGTATGTCACGAGTCGTACCGCATGTTCGACAGAACATAAGAGCGTCTTGGGTTCTCAACGAGATCGAAGGGTTAGAGATGTATACGTGATATCTCTCTGTAGTGAAATTTGGATGAGATGAAGCGAATCGACAGATTCGCTGTGGTTGTGTTGGTTGTGTGATGTCATCATCAGAGGTGATGAGAAACCATTACTTAGCTTGCTTTCTTTCAAATGCAGAGATTGCGGGCTCAAAGCAGGTCAATCAATTGAACAATTGAAGAAGTGAATCAAAGATAATCCTCCGTACTCCTCCTGAGATATGGCGAACTCACGCAAAATTTAGTAGAACCCTCTGTCTTTTCCCTCAGAAATTGGAAGAATGGAATCTGCTCTTCAAGTCTATTGCTCCCATTCGCTACACTTTTACAGGGTATTTTGGTAGGGTTCGGGCCGGACCAGTAGGTAAGCTTCTCAACATCTTTGCTCGAACGGCTCCCAGATGGCGCATCTCTCTTCCTGACGTTCACTGTCGTCATGGAGCAGACAACATGCTTGTGTATGATCGTACCTCTCATTGTAAACCCCATAGAAGGTACTTTCTCAGCGTCTCCAGCGCAGGGTGCTTGGTCCTGTGTTGAAGAGTCTTCAATCGAGAGATCTTTCAATCGGCTGGCTACCGAGTTTGGCATGCTTGAAGCGAGTTCTGAAGAGATGTTGGTCGAGGACATTTATAAAGGCTCCTCAAGCTTCTGGGGTGCTTGTAAATGTGTAATCGAAGATGTCCTCCATGAGAAGGATGTTATGCTTACTTAAAGTATAGTGGATTCGTGCGCCCGAAGCAACGTAGCGCAAGGAGAACGGAAGTTTGAGGATAGGGCAGTGCGGTAGCCTTGGAAGCTTCGATCCTTCCCTCCTGACGTCAGTCACGACCCCAGGACTAAAATTCGCGCCATGCTGTACAATGGAAGGATGGGGCTGTAGATGAAGGGGTGGAGCCCACCTTTGTCAAGAACACCATTCGAGATGCTCGTTGTCGTCCTAGGAGTGGCACTGACTGGAGAATACTGTATCCTGTACTCTTCTGCTCACCCTTCATGTAGTATTAGCTTGAAGTACTTTATACACAGTGTCATGGACTGCACCGAAGGTAGCGCAGGGCATTGGGTTGATACATGTAAGCACTACTGTATACCACATCATCTTTCGAAGGTGGTATAACTACCGTGACAATCAATTACCAACACTCCAATGGAGAGAGGATCACACGTGTATCAGTCACCTGCATCGAAAGGAAGAATAACTCTCAAGATTCTTTCTCCTTCGATACGGCCTAGTAAGACTTGCGGCATTTCTTGCCGTACGTTTTGAGTAGTACATTACAGTATGGGTAAATGCCAACACCCCTGAAATATAATACTGTGAGTCTTTCAAGCTCATCTCGCCAAAAGCGCCAAAAGAATCAACACCTCTGCCACAGTCGTTTGGGTGTACTTGTTGAATATCTTGATTCAAAGATCAGTGGATCTTTGTCCTTTACAATACATTCCAAGACATGCAATACTGCTGTACAGCTACCTGAGCTCATTGGCCTGTCCACAAACCTCTTTCAACAAATCGCCCAGATTGATACGGTACCGAAGATGGTCTGAAACTATGAAACTGAACAGAGTAATTATATTCATAAATATATATATCCTAATATCCTAATCATTAAACTAAATCAAATTATTCATTGTCTATCTGATTGCAAAAGCAAAAAACACATTGAAAGTCCTTCGACAATCCCCCAAACAACCTTATACGGCACTTCTACCTTCCTTCTCCGCCAAGACCGCAGCTCCATCAACCTCCCTTTCTCCACCTTGTACACCCTCCGGAACTGAGCTCTCCACTGCTGCCGAAGCATCACCGGCGTGAGCCGTTCCAACTGCAATCTCCTCTTCGTTCTTAGCTTCCAACGCTTCTTTCTCTTTCGCACTTCGCTTAGCAGCTTCTTCCTCCTCTTTCGTAGCGATCTTATCGTTCTTAAGTATCAGTGCTCCAGCAAGAGCGATGACGGCTAATGGTAAACCGATGATGTACACTTGAGAGAGGGTCTTAGTGTATGCTTGTAGCACTGCAGGTCGCATTTCCTATTTCGAAAAGCAAAACAAAAGTCAGCTCTATAATTCGATTCTCAATGAGGGTTTTGTGGTCCACTCACATCAGGAACATAGGTCCATACGGCTGTAGCATCGTTGACAACTGCCATGACGATTTGGTCTGTAATTCCAGTGACGGACGATTTGAGATGTCGTTGAATCATATTTTCAAATACACTTCCACCCATTGATAGAGCTACGATACGACCGGCGAAACCGACTACAACATTATAGGGCATGAGTCAGTAAACAAGTTAAACAACTTTATGAGGCTTATAGATGATTTGGAGGGCATACTCACCGAATACTGTCAAACCGGTACCTAAGGAGATCAACCATGGTTCTCTTCTTAATTCATGTTGAACTGAAACCATGACGTTCTGTAAACAACAACCGATACCGACACCTAAAATTACCTGGTATCCATATAGGTTGGCCATGGGAGTAGTGGGTTTGATAGTGTAGAATAAACCAGATGCGATACAAAGTAAGATCGGACCGCAGATGATGACAGGCTTGAATCGACCGATCTTAGGAATGATCCTCGATGAGATGATTAAAGCGGCAACTTGCAGTAAAATTAGAGGTAGGAGTTTGACACCTGCCGATGTAGCTGAGGTGTGATATACCGCTTGATAAGTGATGGAAAGGTAGTATACGAGAATCATGAATACACCAAATACGCAGAAACAAACGATCGATGCGCCGCTAAGTGAATTAACCCATATACGTCAGCTTACTCTCTATATACTGTTGGTGTATTTCACTCACATGACGTTTCTTCTTTTGAGTAATCTCAATTTGAACATTTGACGATCAGTACCAATGAACCATTCATACAGTACGAAGACCGGTACCAATACGGCGGAAAGGACGATACAGGCAATGACGGATCCGTCGGACCATTTCTTAGTGACTCCTCCCCATTGGGTAAAGAGGATGAAGCAGATTGCCCAACCCATAGAAATGATCATTCCTCCCCAGTCGCACTTGACGACTTTCCAGAACATGTCCTTGCTGTATCCCTCATAAGTCTTTTCTCTACCGAGAGGAGGTCGGGTAGGTTGGAATACGGCGATGGAAGCCATGGCGAGACCACCGAATGGAAGGTTAATATAGAAACACCATCTCCAAGAGACATGATCGGCGAAAGCACCACCTATATGGAGATGAACGTCAGCGATATTTGATTTGGAAATAGTTGTGAAAAAGAAGGGATCGGTTAGATACAGTACTCACCTAACAAGGGGCCGATGACACTTGCAATAGCGAAACTATACAACCATGTAAGTATTAGCATTGTTAGACTGACTGACGGTGGGCGATGAGTAAGACTTACCATACACCAAACAAAGCGAAATACTGAGCACGATTATGTAAAGAAGTCATCTCAGCGATGATGATCATACCACCACTGAATAGACCGGCTGCACCTAAACCAGCCAAGGCTCTTCCCAAAATCAAGACGTCCATCGAAGGGGCGACACCACAGACGAGAGAACCAATTTCGAAGATGAAGACGGCGAACATGATGACGTGTTTGGAAGGGAAGATGTTCATCCATTGTGAATAAAGTAGATTGAAACCGAGGAGGGTGAGGCTGAATCAAGACACAAATATAAAATTATCAGTAAAGGGGTTCATGATCCGCAGGAGCAGGATGCAAGGTAGACATAGAACTCACAAGAAACCAGAAGCGAGCCAAGATAATTTTGTCAAAGAGTTGAACTCTGCTGTTATCTTGGGTATAGCCGTAGCTACGATCAATTGATCCAGGGCGAACAGGAATATGCAAACCATCAAAGAGACGAATATCGCCCAAAATCGCCATTTGGGTAATTCCATCGGAGCATGTACACCGGAATGACCTTCAGGTGGTGCATGTGATTTTTTCTCTTTCTTTGGTTTTTTACCATCACTGTTGTTACTGCTCGTTGTATCGGTTTGAGGAAGTCCGTTGTTGTGAGCAGGTAGGGGTAAGGGAGCTTTGGTAGATTCGACGGAAGTTCGTTCACCCACACCTGAGTGAACAGTCGTGGTCGGTGAAGGCATATTGGAGGGTGTGTTTAACGTTGCCATGGGATAGGAGGGTGATAGTGCGGGGTCAAGGCGCAAGGATGGTGATGATGATGATCTCAGATGTATTATTTGTTGATGTTGATGGTCGATCAAACCAAACCGACTCAAAATAGATGTTTTAGGTCCGGTGAGTTATCGTTGAATGGAGGAATTAATACAAGAATATACAAGTTACAATTTTGCTGTTGGTGTTGTGGATATATATATATAGATATATAGATAGATGGATGTTACAAGATCATTTCAACGCTTCAGTATGCACCTCGGCTCAACGATGAGAGATGGCCAGTATGTAGGATGTTTTATGAATGTTGATACAGTAAAATAAATAGCTTACCGCCGAAGCTCGGCTTCCGACCATTCCAATGGGTTTGTATTTTGTGCTGTTATGGGTATTTTTACCTTTGTTTACGCTTAAAAAAGTGAATCTCGAATTGATCTGCTTTGTACTCACAAGGCACCAAGTTGAGATCCCTTAAACTGACTTGTTGAGTAAAAATAGAATGCTTTTAGGATGGGATTACGAGATAAAGCCAATTCACCTCGGGGACCGAAGACAACTGTCTGTAGGGCAGTAAATCAACTACCAGTATCGTTACTATGAAGATCTTGTGGCATGACACCTATGCTATGCCATATGCTATAGTTCGTTTGTAGACCGTGTGTAAGGCATATCACGACCGGCGCAGCAAATGGATTGAGCCGTCAGTGTATGGTCGATCGCGAACATGAGATATGCAGTACATACGACCAATGCAGTGGAACAGAACTGGGATGAGCTTCAGGGCGTCAGTCTCATCGTAAGCGGTCTGATCCTGTCACTGCTCGGATCTTGGTCACTTAGCTCTGGTCGATGCTTTTGGTACTATCCAATAAGCCAGCTCGGCGGATAGTAGGGGATCAGGATAAGAAACCAGACAAGATAACACCCGAAGTGATTAGCAATCAAAGTATCAAATCAGTACCGGAGTCCGAAGTGACATGTAGGAGTTTCTGGGATTCGGAGTTTCGCGCAACTACTTTTCTTTTCTCCCTTTGTCTCACTGATGTATGATATATGTTAGGCCTGACTATGGTGAAAGACGATATGATAGATAGTCCAGATTCCAATAGTCTAGATACTACTAAAGAAATGAAATCGTCGATTCAAGACTGATGCAAGAGTCTCAATCTGATACTCAAATCATCGGTTCGGCATAGCATATCAGGTTTCAGAATTGGTTTCATCGTTGTACAGCAGTATCGGTTATGTCTCTTCTTACGAACAATGCATTCATCATGACTTGATTCCTTTGACTCTACTGTACTATTTAGATCTACTGTTCTGAAGATTGTTTAGCACTGGGAAGCTCTACAACCTGATCCACACCGGTATATTCAGGGATATTCAATTCGAATTTCTTTGCTAGGTCACTACCAAACCAAACGGAATCAGTGTCAGCATCAGCATATATGTTTCATACCTATACCTATATTTTCTTTGAGATAGGATGTACGATAGTTTAGACGATATGAGACTCACTCAGGAACAAATCTACCACCTAGCCAATGTCTCCCCTTGAAATTCCTCACACCCTCTTTAGGCGCAGTCAGACTGACCAATACGTCCGGCTCGAAAGTTTTGATCGTCTGAGTATTGTCTTTCTCGGTATACAGCGGTTGGGGACCTTCTGTCACTGACCATCCGGATGGTATGTCCACTGAGACGATGGGGATAGTGGTGGATGTGATGGCGTTGAGAACTTGGTCGAATGGTTCTCTCAATGGAGGTGAGAATGAGAAGCCTGAGGAAATTATCGAAAGGCAGTCAGATCATGATATCATGGTATGAACATATCTCACGAGGGCAAAGGATCAATGATGACTCTCGACTCACCAAAGATAGCATCCAATATTACATCACTTTCCTTCAACTCATTCTTAAATTCCTCTACATCCTTCAATACGGGTATATTCAGATTCTCACATTGCTTCAATAACCTCTTGTATATATCTTTCGAGCCGGGTTTGGGAAGGTAGATGGTAGGTTTGTATTTGAAATGATGTAAATGACGAGCAGCTACTAGACCGTCTCCTCCCTATGATTCAGTATACAGTCAGCATACGAGCTCCAATGAGCACAAGTGCGACATGGTACGTATAGTCTACTCACCTGGTTACCTGGTCCACAAGCTACCATCACCCTCTTATGTGATTCCACGGAATAACTTTTGGATAACGCTTGAGCGCATGATAGACCGGCTAACTCCATTAACTGTATACAATGGAAGATAAACATCAATCTGGGTTACTATGTCACTCTGTATCAGAAGAGAAGACGTGGACAGAACAAAAGGGGCGTATTTGGATCGGGGTTCCGTCGAGTATTGGAGATATACTTTTCACTTGACTCACCTGATCCAGTGAGAATGCTCCTGATGCAGACATCAGCTCTTCGTCGATCTGCCAGCGGTCCAGAACCATATATGTCAGATCATTGCTTGCTACATTATGAATGGACTCGGACATACCTGCTGAGCGAGCTTTTGGCTGATATATCTGATTGACATTTTGGGTATCTCCAGAGTCTTCTGTGAGGAAGGCTGATGGATCAGCTTAGAAGTTTCAAGGGTATGCCAGTAAACATGCGTATGAACGAGTGACGCTCAACAGTAATCTTGGTAGTTAAGGTGAGTTGGTGGTGACATCATTTTCTTGCTCCTACACTGTGGACGACCAGTCAAGTGGAGGTCGTCCATCTGTTCACCTGTATATATTTAAATTACTACAACTGATCGATGAGGTATGGGTATGCATGTTTTGGTGCTGGGTATATACTGTATATGAGAGGTGTATATTTCGTATGCAATGCTGCCATATCCCCTGTTCTCTCCATCACATTGATTCTTTTCGTACATCAGCCTGACCTGCTTCCTCCTTGAGAATCGCTTGTCCTTTCGGTCCATGTTGATCCTGCCCAAACTTCATCATTTCTTGCGATCCTAATTCCTCTTCCATCTCCAACCCAGCGGTTGCATCTTCATCACGCATCATTTCCCCCAACGTATCTTCCAGACCTTTCATATCCCAATCTTTCAACTGCAGCTTTATCCCATTCACATTCTCATTCTTTCCAAATAACTCTCTCAATCTCATTTCCTCTTCCGTCCCGCCCATAACCAGACTAACTACCCTCTGTCTTTCTCGTCCGATGGCATTACTACCCAGTCTACCCAATCTTCCTTTGACTAGACTATACCATCCATACCTATCCTTTACTCCACCGGATTTACGTTGTTTCTTACTTAATCCCTTGATGTCCAATCCATCGAGGAGGTATATCGTCTGGAGTTCAGGCAGATGAAGACCAGGTATGGAACTTCTAGTTCCTAATAACAAAGGTAATCCACCATCTTCTTCCTCAGCTTCATCTCTATTCTGTCTTTGCAATTCGTCGAGTTGGGAAAGTGAAATATCGACCAAATCCGGAGTTAAGATTAAAGATGATATACCAAGATTGGCAAGTTCTTCTGATAAGAGATTTAATGATATTCCCTCTGGAGGTAATATCAATGAATATCCCTTTGAGGAAGAAGAAGTGGTGGCATGAATTAGAGATAGAGTTTCAATCATCTCTATTGGTATTTCCCTTTTTCGAATCACTTCATCTTCCCCATTCTCATCTTCAACTTCCTTTGTTGGATCGTCTTGTAGAGTAGGTGCATGGAGGTTGAGAGAAGTGATTGATCCGTCTTTAGCGTCAATGACCAACACATGATGTTCAGGTTCGATCTGTTCATGTCCATCTATATTTGCATTTTTCACCCCACCTTCATCCTCTATTCCTGATAATTTTTGGTTCTCCTTGATCTGAGTGGAAGACCTTTTAGTGATCCTCTCTTCAACCGCATCCAACAATCTATTTCTAACATCTTTCAACTTATCCGAAGCCCCTTGTGTGAAATCCAAATCAATCAATCCATCTTTGACATGTCTATTACTCTTCCTTATCCAACCTCTAATCTTAATTAACCTTTTCAGATCTTTATTCATACCTGATGATACCCATATCGTATTTATCTCATCTCTCCTTTTTGAATAATCCAAAATACCTCCTTCTTCCTTCTTCCTCCTGCTTGGTACGGCCGGAAGGATATTCAACAAATCGTTCAAAGCAGATACGATCGGTGGAGGATGACGAAAGAGGGGATGAGAAATTAACATTTGAGAGGTAGAGTGTCGAGAAGGTATAGGACCAATCAAGTGTTCAGGTTCGTCTAGGAATATGTACCGTAGGAATGGTAAGGAACTGGGAGATAGATCGTAAGATTGTAGATCTTTTGGTGTAGAGATGATTATAGGTTTATCAGGTAAATCTAATTTCGAATGTGACTTTGCTGAAGTTTGTGCAAAGGATTGAGAAGGGTGGTTGGAATTGAACCGTATGAGTGTGAATGATTCTTGAGTTTCGGTGGGTGATAGGTTCACAAGGTGTTGATGGACCTGTTGAGCTAGATGAGGTGTAGGAACGATAATCATCACTTTCACGCCGTTTTGTGTCGTATTCGTATTCGAATGGGATCTCAGAGCAATGTTCATAGCTGATAAGGCTAATGCCAAAGTTCTACCAAGTCTCATCAGTATATCTTATTCAAGTACTAGTATAAATAGTGATTCACTCACTTGCCTCGACCCATATCATCTTTCAGATAAACTTCCTTACCTGCTCCTACAGCTAGGAGAAATAACTTCTGAGCTGATGTAGGTTGGATGATATGCGGGTAAGAAGAGATTAATCGTTCTGCCAGTGGTAGAGAGATGCCTAGTTCCTATAATATTGACAAAGTGATCAGCTGAATTATTTATAAGATGATCTATGACCGTCACTCACAGTCCACCTTGAGATAGCATCCTCATTCTTCGTTTCCGTATGAATATTCCTTCGAAGTGGTGGGCTTGACCTTGGACCCCACCTTGTCCTTGGAATCCAACGACGCAAACCCGCATTTGTTGGAGGTAGTTGCTGACTGATCGAAGATCGATTTACGGTAGAAAGATACCTGGAGAACACCTTTGCACCTATTTTCGAGCTTGTGGGACGATCCAGCAGAGACTGACCTGCCTTGAGGCAGATACGACAGAGCATCCTGGGGTGACTACGCTGATCAGTCAGATTTGATCTGATCAAACGTTAATGATCAAACTGAAATATCGTTCATGTCTAGCAGCAAAAGCAGTTGGGTTGGTGAACTTTCTGAAATTTCATGTAGCTGATTTCGGTGATCGCCGATTTCTCAACCGCCTTCCCCGTTGCCTCTTCCATTGATAGTGAGTTACTACGGTTGTCATCTGTTACGTCATATACTTGTGTATGTATGCTGTTGAGCTGGAAAAGAAGATCGGCGTGATATATATAGAGACGCCTCGGACGGGTGTTGACGAAACGATCAGAATGATTGTGGGTTTTGAGCTTACAACAACAGCATTACCATACAGCCGAGTCGCCCTGATAATAAGGTTTGAAACTTGGGAACGCTTGATTGCTTGATTCCCTGACATGCCCCAGTTGGAAGATGAGTTTGAGTGTGAAGCGAATTCTTACTTCGTGTCAGCAATGCTTGGAAGCGAAGAGATGCTGTCAGATGGATGCGTAGCATAGTAGAACGTGACTCCCTGCATGCGATATGAGCTGATGTGAGACGAGACCATGCATATAAGTCGATGTGAGATAGACATTACCGAATGAGTGTATACTCAGCCGGATCAAATTCAGGGTTTCATCAGACTTAACCTAGACCTACCATACCTCGGACTAAGATGTATCACCTCATACGCACACTCATACTATCTGTTACATATTGTCACCATAGGTTTAAATTACAACATACATCATAGCTTGCTTCATCAATCACAATTCGCAACTCACAACTAACATCTCACATCTCAAGACAAATTACAGTAGATCTTTGAAGACTTTTGTCAAACAATCAAGAACAGGAGAAAGAACAATAAGGTACCACTTCCTCAAACACTGTGTTATTGCCCTATTATCCATCAGAGACAGAGAACAATAAAGGAATTACTTATATTCGCTCGAGTAACTTTGTGATTTCGTGGAATTAGAGAGATCTCAGATCCTTAGATCATCATTATTCATCTATTGTTCTTCTCTTCGAAAGGACAATAAACGACCCTTGATTGAATTTGATTTGGTGGCTTTTTGTACGGAGCACTGTCCAAATGACTACGACACTCAGACACCCTCCTTCGTCTATATCTTTACACACACACGGACACAGTCACGGCTCTTATCCACCTTCCGATAATAAGAATGGTCAAAGTTCCTTACATCCGTGAGTGACAAGTCATCCTGTTATCAATCCGTGAGAGGATTGCTAACTGATTGTGATATCTTTTGTTATCATCTACTCATATCTTCGGATCTGATCTCTTTGTTCTGAACTTTACTTTCCCTTTTGTCTCCTAATTCAATCAACACAATCAATTCTGTTTCACACGCATTGCTTTACTTGTTTCAATGAAATCATCAACCTTTTCGACCTTGACTACCATCAAATCTACCTACATCCTCTGGAATTCCTACCCTCACCATCACCATCACCCTCGCATTCCCCCCACCTGCTCCAATCGAATCTGTATCCCTGTGTATCTGTTTGGCCGTGTGTCTGTGTATCTGTGCATCTGTGCTCGACACTAAACCTATAATCGGCGTTCCTATCCCCTGTCACCCTGTCCTTCTCTTCTTCTCTTCCACACACACACACGCTCACCACCTACAAACAATCAAAACGATATCTCAACGAATCTAACCCCTCTTGTCATCTACCCGATTTGGGCGTCCCATGACTCATCGACAAACTCTTGATTTCCCTCTAATCGGTATTCCTTTGACTGACACTATCGATCGATATCTATCCTCCTCACCATCATCCTCACCATTCATCACTTGACAACGGTTGTTCATCCTCACATCCTGTACATCACATACACACACTCGTTCTCATATTCTTAAATCATCGTCTCATCTTTTGTTCTCGTTTTTCATTGTTCTTTCATTTATCCATTACTTATCGCTTATTGTTCTCGCATAACATCCTCAATCCCTCCCTAACTCTCTTTAATCTTTTTCGTTATTTTGACGTTTCACAACTACCAACCATGCTCGTCCACTCCACACCACCATTACCACCCCGTCTACCGCCCATTCATCCTCGCACGCTTTCCAACTCGACGGCGACACCACCCATCAATCGGAATGTATCATCTACCGCGTTGAATGGCCAACAACATATACAATCACCACTTGCACAACCCCCTTTCTTCCGCAGAACTTCATCACTACGAGATCCACCTCCTGGAGGGAGCAGGTCTCCATCTATAGTGGAATCGGAGCAGGATTTCCAGGACGAAGACGAGTTCATGGCTCATCAGACTAGGTCGACGAGGAGGAAGGTCAGTAGGAGGAAAGATGATAAGGTGTGAGTAGTCTTCAATTTGACTGATCCCATGAAGGATCACTCCCTTCTCCCTTCTTCTACATCTATCGATTCATCACTTTACCATGGGAATGTCTGGATCTCGTCATGAATCCCCAACGTCCTTATCAATCCATTTATTCATTCATTCTTGTGAATCCCTCTTACCATGGCTTCTCTATGTCTTGATTTCATTCCCTCTACTTTGCTTCTGCAGCTGTGTCCCCTCTCCCAGCTCATCATCCTTTCAATCATATCTTAGAATGATTTTCTCTAAAGAAGCCTGGTTGGGACCTCCTTATATATATCTTTAGTTTCACTTTTGCATGTCATGTTGATTTACCCAGGTCTATCACCTCTTCATCCCACCCCGATGAAGAGCTATAGAACCATTCATTCACTTAACACGTCACATATTCGGTATCCCTTCTCGCGAGCTCTTTTATGGTATCAACGGAAAGTCCAGGGTGTCAATCCTTTCTCTTACAAATTCATGAAACCTGCTTCAACTCATCTGACCTCATCATATATCCACCTCCGCTTCTATTTCTATTATCATATAAGACCCCCCTGGCGGACAATACCCATTCAGGGAGAATCAATTCTTCTTCAACCACTTCATTCCCACTGTCTTCTTTTTTTTTTCTCTCATTTGTCGTGAACCGCATTCTGTAGCCGTTTCAAGCTCCTTGCTCGAACCCCTATATTGTCAAGCTGTTGATACGAGCTTGTTGTATCGTCATACTCTGGTTTGTACCTATTGCTGACGATCAAATGATGCCTGGTCCACTCTCACCATATATCACTCCCCCTCCCTCACTACCCGACTCGGTCTGTTCTTCTCGTCGAACATCCCTGAATGATGCCGATCCTGAACCTCATCCTTACCCCTTCCAATACCGTCGCTTATCCCTGGACGATATTGCTCGACCGAAACATCACTATAACCTCTCGTCTCGACGATCATCTCTTAACGATATCTCCCAACCTGCTCAACATCACTTCTTCCGACGTCACTCGGAAATCTTTCGACCGACCCTCAACGCTCGTGTCCGTCTACCTCCTCTATCTGCTATTACCGACTGTAGTGGTGGTGAGGATGCCGAAGGTGACGATGACGATAATCGATCGATTGGACGAGCAGATAAACGTCGTCGAGTGACCAAAGGTGGCAAATCGGTCGATATCGTACCTTCACCTAGAAAAGACAGTATTTCTAGATCAGGTGAGGATGGTGGGTCGGCATCACCATCCAATCAACCAAATTCGCTGCCGAGTCGAAATGGTCGAGGTAACGGACCACCAACGCTGGCACATATCAAACCTATCGGATTCGCCGCATCTCGAGAAGCAAAGAGGGATGATGGGACTGGCTCACAGGCACTGCCTTCTCCAGTGGTGATGGGTTTTGACTTCAAGACGATTGATGAAGATCAACTCAAGACGGTAGGTCTAATCTCTAACTTGAACTATCATGAAGAGAATCAAGCTCAAGTCAAACTTATCAATGAACAGGTCCGAGATACGATCTCGATCAAAGAACAACAGCAGGCTTTGATCGCTGCTCGAAGGAGAGAAGTAGCTCAATCTCAACCCTCCACACCCAAAGAATTGACTTTCAAAGGTTGGGCACCGAAAGATCCCGAAAATCCCATTCCGACACCCAGAGAAAGTTTCAGTACTGCCGCTGGACCTAATGGTCCACCCCCTCCCCTCAGCGTCGGTGGTGGTGTAGGTAGAAGAAGGGAGAAGACAAGGGATAAAGTTGAGAAGATGAGTATAGTCACTTCTGCTACTGAGAGAGATGTCGTACCAGGATCGAAGGTGAGTAATTATCGACTAACTTCGATTTGAGGAATATCGCTGATCTGAAGGCCCGAACAGAGTGCACCACTCAATCAAGGACTGGCATCTCAACAGGCTTCGCCTCGAGAACCGCCTTCAGGTAGTCAGACCGCCGTGCCTCCACATACGCTTCCTCCCATCCATGGATACGGTCATCACTCGCATAATGGTTTGACTGATCCACGTACCGCCCCTCTACGACGAGGTGGAGAGGAACATGAATTTGCAAGACAACAGGGACCTTCTTCGTCGTATTACAACTTACCTCAAACACGACCTTTAGCTAGGCCGTACGATTCCCAAAGAGGACCTTCAACGGCCATTCCAAGCGAACGAAGGAACTTCTCTGTACCTTCAGCAAACTTGCAACCACCTCGATACGAGATCCCCTCTCCGAGAAGAATCAGTAATGCTTCCACCTCGACGGCAGCTCAGCATCAACAACAATCCAACTCGCCCATCTCACCTAGAGTATCTCGTGAGATATTCCTGGCGCCCTTCAATCAACTGTACGACCTACTCAGCTCGACCGATAGTCTGAGGTATAATCTGCAAGACCTACATAATCGATATGAAGTTCTGTTTCAACAGCAATTGAGTCAAATGACGGAGTTTAAAAGTACAGCCAACGCTTCGAATACCCTTTTGGGCAATCTGCAGCAGTCTGCTGATAGTTTGAAAGAAATGGTCAGGTATGAGGTGGAGAGGAATAACTCGAATAAGGATAGGGAGATAGAGGAGTTGAGAGAGAGGTTGAGGAGGTTGGAGGAAAGGGCAGAAGGGGAGAAGAAGGATTAGATGGTATATCGAATACAATCCTGATTGGTATCGCTTGAGATGGAGAAGAAGTATCATGAGGTAACCATATTTACCATCACACAATCTCGAGATTAAATGCTCTTTCATATAGATGGAACCTGGATCCCACTGCGTACATCTCGTCAAACGATATGTGTGTAGCGTGTGCGCTATTGATAAGAAAGGAAGGAAGGAAAGAAGAAACAATGGATCATATCCAATCCGACTCTAACCCACTCAACTCATTCAAATCTAAATCTGTACATTATTTTTCTATACTTTTGGGATTTTCATGTTGAATAGATATAGATTGCTCGTTATTTCATTCAACGTACTTTAGGCTTATCTGTGGACGATACTTGCTCTTATATAACATATAACTTGCTTCTTCACTTTGAAATACTATGAGTTATGTATAAAGAGATGAATTACGATGCTATGGTGTTGATTCGATATTGTTTGCAATGTAAAGTGCGATATGACGACTCGACGTCTTTAGATCGTATGAAAAGGGAATTCAATCTTCGGGAATCAGGTTTCTCGCTCTTCTTCGATCGATTAGATAATTTCGCAATTTCTTACATTCCATTTGCTCAAAAGTAAGACTCGTTCGTCAACGAGGGGTATACAGCAATCAGCAAATCAGCAACACATCAAGACATCAATAACGCGAGTACCCTGACCAAGTCAAGTCACAACATGAATAATAATGGATAAACCCCTTCCAGCCTCTCAAACCAAACATCTAACCAACCTCTCTCATCCCCTTCCACCACCTCATTCTAATATCTCTGTAAACTTGCGTCAAATCTCCTCTTCTTCTGGTGGTGGTGGGACTGGAACGACTGGAACGACGGGTACGACATTATGGTTATCTGCTCAAATACTTTCTTTATACCTATCTTCGACTTTGGGTACGAGCACCACGACGAACAATAAGAATAATTGTAATGGTGTAAGAATTAACCGAGATGATGATGAGGGGAAGAAGAAGCAAAAAGTGGTACTTGAATTAGGTAGTGGGATAGGATATACTCCCCTTGTCCTAGCGAATCTAGGTTGGAAAGTGTTGGCGAGTGATATAGAACCTGTTTTGAGTGAAGTGTTAAAACCTAACATCGAATACAACAAACGAATCGTTGGGAATGGAATAGGTGAAATCGAAGTGAGAGAATTAGATTGGATATACATTGATAAAATACAAAATGACAATCAAAACAATGATATGAAAGATACTATTATACCAGACGATGTGAAGTACTTGAAAGAAGAAGGAATCGATATGATCATAATGTCAGATACATTCTATTCCCTCTCTTTGATCCGACCATTGTGGAATACCCTCCTATACATCTCTCAAGTAAAAGACGACGACAACAAACCACCAGTGATTTATATATCTTTGGAAAGACGTGATTCACTTTTGATTGATCATGCTCTAGAGACAGGTAAGAAGATGGGATTCGATCTGAAGAAAGTGAATAAGAGTAGATTAATTAAGGAGATTCAATCTTCAGGATGGGGCTGGGAGGGAGAAGATTGGGATGGGGTGGAAATTTGGAAATGTCGTTGGAAGGGTTAACAAAGACATGGATAGATAGATCATGGACCATAAACTCATATCATAGCGACATTTTGTTGTACCAATATATAAGATAAGTATTATCATATTCTATGCATGATTATTTTGACGAAGATCCAACGTCTATATACAAATGTTTCCTAAACAACTCGAAATCAAAAACTAAATATCAAATTTACTACCAATTCAACTACTATATTCGATTAAATTCCTTCCTTAACCTTTCTATAAGAACTTACTCGCTTGCTTACTCTCGGTGGTAAACATCTTTGGGAGAAACACCACCTTGTCCTCGTTTAATGCTAAACCGAAAACCATGGTCCTCAGCTCACATTCCTATTTCGTATTATCACAAACGAATCAACTCACTTTTGTCGTCCCCAAGCTTTGATTCGGATACTTGAGATCTCGATGAATCCAGAGGTAGCAGTAGGTTCGAAACCACCCATCTCGTCCATCGAGGAGAACTTGGCATCGTATAGACCCTCATCGGCATCTCGTCCTTCTACAATGACGTTACCCTTGTACAACTTCAATCGGACCAAACCGTTGACAGTCTTCTGAGAAGCGGGGATAGCGGCAGTGACGAATTCTCTCTCGGGTGAGAAGAAGAAACCGTTGTACAAGATTTGAGAGAGTTGAGTAGTGATGAACTGATCTCGTAAAGCTCGGACATTTCGATCCAAAGTTAAACCTTCCAAGTCCATGTGAGCTACTCGGAGGATGGTAGCGGCAGGTGACTCGTAACAACCTCGAGATTTTACACCGATGAATCGGTTCTCTACGATATCGATTCGTCCAACACCGTGTCGTCGAGCAAGGGCATTGAGAGTAAGGAAGATGTCGACGGCATCGGTGACTTCCTTCTTGTCGGCAGGGAAAGTGACCTTCACTGGGAGACCTTTGGAGAATTCGATGTGGACTTGTTCAGGGGTTTCAGGGGCTTTCTGAGGAGAGGTGGTGAGCTTCCACATGTCATCGGGAGGAGTTTGGTTGGGGTCTTCGAGGATACCAGCTTCGTAAGAGATGTGGAAAAGGTTTTCATCTGCGACATGTGTTAGCTGAGTTTGCCTCGAAGAAAGCAGAAGAAAGCTCACCAGTTGACCATGGTTTAGCGGCAGTCTGGGTTACTGGGATACCGTTCTTGGCAGCGTATTCGAGAAGAGCTGATCGACCGGCGAATCGCTCGTAGAATTCTGATTAATCATATATAAGCTGTCATGTGGTGATGTTGGTGCATCAAACACTAGCTTACCAGGTAATCGCCAAGGAGCAATGACCTTGATGTTGGGTGCGAGACCGTAGAAGGCAAGTTCAAATCGGACTTGGTCGTTACCCTTACCGGTACAACCGTGAGAGACGTAGTCACATCCCTCCTTGACAGCAGCCTCGATCATACCTCGGGCGATGACGGGTCGAGCGAGGGAGGTACCGAGGAGGTAGACGTTCTCGTAGATGGCGTTACATTGAACGGCAGCTGCAAGCAACGAAAATCCATAAGATCTCTGCGGCTTAGAGACAAAGTGGACGGAACAGCTTACGGTAGATGAGTTCCTCAACGAATTCTCGCTTCAAGTCAGCAAGGTGGAAGCCAACAGCACCACATTTGAGAGCTTTGGCTCGAGCAGCTTCGAAATCCTACGCGACGATCATTTGATCAGGATAAGATGATTCAGACGAAATTTTCTGCAACCGAGACCTCGCTTACCTCTTCTTGACCAACATCAGCCATGTAAGCCACGACTTCGTAACCTTGCTCAATCAGCCAGAGGAGGATACATGAAGTGTCTATAGTGGATTCCAAGCAAACAAACAAATGACGTGAGCTAATTTGCTCTGCAACTTATACTGGGTGGGCAAGGTGAGAGGGTGACTCACCAAGACCACCAGAGTAGGCAAGGATAACCTTGCCCTTCTTTTCACCGGAAGCGACCATTTTGATTTTATGGAAGATAAAGCTGCATAACATGTACAAAACACAATAACAAATAAAAGTTAAATCATCCAACGTTCAAGGTGAAGGGACCAGATAGAGAGAATAGAAGGGGAAAAAGGATTAGACGTCAGCGATATTACTTTTATATTGTGATTTGACATGATATGCGGTGTAAGGAAGAGAAGAATCAGACATCCAAGGAAGAAAAAAACTTCAATTTAGCATCGCCTAATTTCTTCAATCTTGATCTACCGACTGCTCGGTCCCTTCAATCAACAATCTAGTCGTCCCGAAGGATTTTCGAATGAAGATTTTCGGGGTGAGCCCAAAGTCGAGGAATTCCCAACAACGCTCAACGAGAGGTTCAACTCGGAACGAAGAGGAACTGCAACTCAGTTATGGAGGTAGAAAAAGACTGAAAAGAAAGAAGGAACAAACTCCCCGCGAAAGGAGGACGCGTTCAGTGGAAACTGCGTATGGTTTTTAAAAAACATTTCATCATAGAGAGTGAAGGGGGAACAGGGTGAGGTGAGGTGTGATGTAAAAGAGCGCAAGAGATATAGATGACTTACAGAGAATACGAAAACGAAAGTAAAGAACGGTTTCTGTTTTTGACAAAACAATTTGAAAGGTCAGCACACAAGCCATTTCATCCAAAATTTTCATTGTAAGAAGCGTTTAGATGAGATGAAGTGATCAGACAAGAGCGCTGGCAAGCGCCAATAGCCCGTCTTCCTTGTTTGCACAGAGAAGAAGGGGATCCAGACACACTCCCGCGAAGGAGGGTCCTAACTCGTTCGCCATGGTCGATTAGACGGGGAGAGAATAGAAGGTCATCACGTCGAGATTGGGGCGATAAGATTGCAGAAGGGGTTTGCGGGGAGAAGAGGTAGCAAGAAGATGAGGATTATACTCACCTAAGAAGAACCTGTTCCAAGTGATGTTTCTAATTTACGTTGAAGGAGAAAGAGAGAGAAGGAAGAAGAGAAGAAGATAGTTATCAATGTATTTATCCCTTTGGAATCCAAAATTAATTCTGATTTTCAGACTGACTCGGTTGACCAGAGAGAGATAACGGTTAGTGCGGCAATTCCGGATGACCCCGAGTGTGGCACTTTCAAGCGGTGGAGGCAGACCACATCGATGGGATCTCGGAATCCCTCGTAGCTCGCTGACGACTACTGTCATAGATCAAGATGAGATCGAGATATATATATCTACAACTTACTTGTAGTTCATTCACTGCTGGTGGACATTCAACAAAAGGGCAAAAGAACAAGCCTTAAACTATCATCATGCCTGCACCACCGTTCGGAACAGCCTCAGCATATACCGATTCCTTCCCGGCCCCGCCACCTCGGCAGGTGACCGTCACGGCAGAAACATGTTTCAACCTATCTGTATTTCGAGGTGAGTTTCCTATCGTCGATTGCTCGAATACAGGCGTGAACAACTCATAGATGAAAAGAGGCTCGAGCACTGATACCTTGTGATGGTGTTTAGATATCGTTCGACAATATCGTAAATTGGACGATCAAATTATAATCCGACTGAATCGAGCCCAAGCTCAACTCCGCGATCAAGATCGATTAGGATCAGGGGTGGAACATATGAATGGATCGGAGGGGATGTGCGCAAAGATATGGACTGAAATAATGGGTGAGGTCAAGTTCGCTCTGCCACCGCTGTTGCTGAATACCGAAGGCTGATTGGTTGATGGTTGAGAGTGTAGCTGGCTGGGCACATCGTCAGACGTTGTTGACGTACTGTTCAACAACCGTTAGGGACAGTGTGAATAACAAAATTCAAGTCGATCAGGATCCCAAGGTTAGCACACCGAGGTGGGAGAGGGGTATAAAGGAGGAAGAAGTATTGGTAAGTTGCTCCTTTCTCGATTCATACGAATAGCTGATCGATGATCGATGGGATGTAACAGGCCGATCAACTAGAGAGTGAGGAAAGTATAGAAGCTATCATACGTAAAAGGACGTTGGATGGTGGGTTCACATCTACCATCTTATCTTCATCCTGCGAAGCGGGATCGAGTAACGTATTGATATTTATTCGCCACTCCCTCAGCTTTCAAATCTCGTTGTCCATTCTTCTCTCCTCCCTCATCCGACCAGACAAGTAAACAATGGTGGGATCTAGCAGACCACGGCAAGAAAGGTAGAGGTCCAGATATTATCGATTAGTCAATTAGTTGAATCTAGTCGATCAAATATCCCTCCCATCTCATCGCTCATCTACACTATCAACAACATTGTTGTATTTCTATCTGTACGAATCAAGGTTGGAAATAAAAATCGGGTTCATCATGCATATACATACATACACATAAATGTATATACTAAAATAATCATCACGATACATATAAACGTCTCATGAATATTTGACAGATCATTAAGACACGTTAATCAATCGCTGTATGAATGCCATAGGAGAATGAAGGAATTATGAAGTATAAAGTATTCAACTAGCTTTTGTCTAGTCAGAATCAATAGTTATAGCTTCCTCTTTAGTCCGACCATCGCCTTTGTCATTCCCATCATCCTTCTTGTTCTTCTTACTGATACTACCGCTAATCGCATTGTTAGATGTCGATCTTGTCCGTTTACTCGGTGGATTAACTTGATCTTGCGAGACCGATTTGTTCTTTCCGTTCTTGCCGTACTTATGACGCACAACTGGAGATTTGTTCTTAGGGAACAGATTCTCGATCGGTTCGTTCTCCTCTGTTGAAGCATTCGAAGCTGGAGTGGTTATACCTTCATCTGAACGTTGATGAGATCCACTGAATTTCGTGAAAAAATTCTTATCTTCTTCTATTTCCTCCTCCTCCTCCTCCTCATTTGAGATACCCTCCATGTCAACAGTCATCCTTTCATTATCGCTTGTGTCTGTGTTTCCATTTCTGCTTGTAGCATTAAGAGGTGACGAGGCGAGCGGGTTGACTGAGCGTCTAGGAGAAGATTGTCTAGGTGCACCCTTTCCCAGATTCGCAAGTGGACTAGCTTCTACTGAATCATCATCCATACCAGCAAGAACTTCATGATCTTTATCTTCACTCTCTGAAAAGGCGAAACTCAGAGTAGCAGCTACCCTAGAACTAGAAGCAGGAGTAGTTTCCAAAATTTCCTGTAAAGGTGTTCGTTTCGGTCGAAGGTGTTCTACTTCCCTTAATCTTATTTCGTTCTCTTCCGATTCTCTACTCCTAACCCTATTATCGATGGTAGAACTGCGCTCAGTTTGTTCATACTGCGTTACCCTCTGGTGCACCGTTCCAACTTCGATCGAGCTTCTTCCAGGGGTTTTCGCCGTTCGACTAGGATTAGGGGGGAAATGACGAACGGGAATGTTTTTTTCAGGTGATCTGGAACTTCTAGTAGTTGAAGTAGCAGAAAGTTCACGTCCCCGTAGTTCCGGTGCGATACTTCCTGTTCGACTTCGGGACCTGTCCCGTCTTGATCCAATATCAGGTGTAGGTGATCTAGTCGCCCAGGAAGGACCTTTCTTGCTTGTGTTTGAAGCCACGCGTGACATAGGTGGAGGTGGTGTCAGACTTGCGCTCTTCTCAAGTTCAGTCGGAACTACTGGTTCCGTGGGTGTAGGAAAAGCACCAGGTATCAAATCTTCGGGTACAGTTGAAGATGTACTAGCAATAGGAGGAAATTGTGAAGCTCCAATTGCAGTGACAGATTCAGATTGTGAAGTGTCGATGATTCCTTCCATCGCCGTGCTTTGATCCTGATTTGGATTCAGATTTGCATCTTCACTTTGCTTCTCGTCGGTTTTGGAACCTTGAATTATTTTATAATGATCAGCAAGACTACCCAGTATTCCCGCCCATTCGTTTCGCAGACCTTCTGTATCATCTTTCCTCCAAGCTTTATTCATTTCATTCACCCATGGCTCGCGTTCAGGTGTATTGGAGAACGGTGGGCGTCGCTGCAAAATCCAATTCGTCTCAATGACAATCATACCGACACGGCAAGAAAGGCAGTTCCTGGAAACATACCTGGACGAATTTCAATACCTCCTTAGGATTCTGCAGCAGTTTTTCGGCATAGTGAACCACAAACAGACCACAATCGGAGAAGTTACCTTGTTGAGGGACCTACAGAATCACTGTCAGTGACACCTCACCTAGGCCAGATACCCGCAGACAGTACGACGTACCTTAGCTTCATGGTATAAAGCATCCACAGGCTCATAGTCTATACCCTTCTTGTCCCTCGCTTCATACTTGAGCCACTGATTCAGTTGATTACCAACGGCCTTATGGGGTCCACCGAGAGAATCAAGGGTGAGTATCCAGGTACTAAACATATAACACATGAGCTCATCACAAACTACGAGTATATTGAACGGTAAACTTACTCTTGACTATCTATGATCTGAACATCAGGTCGAGCCTGTGTCTTCTTCACTTGACTTTCACCAGCGGGCTCCTGCGATGCATTGCGGATCTGATTGTTCTGTTCTTGTACCGCCATCATGGTGGACGTCAGGATCGGAGCTCCTCCACCGACAAAATCAACTTCTTCTTCCTGCCCATTCTCCGAGCTGATGTCCATCTTTTCAACACCATTTAATACTTGGCTCACACGGAGATCAGATCTTTCCCCTTCGCCATCTCCATCTCCATTGCTGATGCAATCTAATGGGTCATTTGAGATTATCGAAATATCATTATTCCTCTCTTGTTCCTCCTCCTTACTGTTTGGTGGTCGAGTGAGTCTGGCTGATAGGGGTTTGCTAGGCCCTGGAGTAGGGTGGCGAGCTGGCTGGTCTCCCGCATCACTATTGAGATCCTCAAGATCGGAGTCGGTCACTCTTGGCGGATCGGCCGTTCTCAATTGATCATCGACATTGGCTGCATCTTCCCCATCGTGTTCGCTAGCGGTAGCTCGAGTTGTTGGTTGATGCATCTCCGATATCGAATCGTCTTCTATAGGTTTGGGTCGGAGGATACCACTGGGATTGATAATCACAGCTAAGTACCAATGATAGCTGTTATTCTTTATCAGCTTTACTTTTAGATGCAGAAGTTGAAAAGCTAGACTCACTTCTCGTTAATTGGTATTACCACGAACTCTTTGCCAAAGATATCTTTCCCTTTGCTCCATTTCTTGACAGATTCGTACCCTGGCCAAAAAGTCTCGCCTTTCTGGGGTCTATATACGATATCAGTTTGAGACGTACTTCATATATGATGATGGAATCTATACTGACCTTTTAGCCTTATTGGACAACCTCTCATAGAAGAATGAGTTGAATAGATGCACTTGATCCCTTCGCTCCTCCTCCAGGTTAAACAGTACATGTCTATGATATCAAAGCCAATCTTAGCACTTCCCTGTAGCTATTTGAGCAGAAGATACACACCTCAATCCAAACTCGAGCAACGTATCATTTAGGAAGTCATCCGTCTCTATACGTTGAGCATCTCCTATAGTGATGTTTACATCCGCTCGACCGGTAGTTGGGTAGGGGAACAACCTAAAGGACGCTCAGATTAGACATCCGCGTATTGTGTTACGAGGGATACTCACAATTCATTACGATCACCAATAAACCGCGACGGTTTGCTGGGTCTAGCTACAATGCTGTTTTCTGGTTGTTCAGTATCGGAGTCCTCCAGATCGTGTACAGTCTTTGCCGTGTTTCGGATACTACGCCGGGGCTGTGGCTTAGGAGCGGGTGGACTGATGGCAACTCGAGTCAGCAACGTCTATAACTAGGAGAGGTAAACAACTTACAAGACCAACTTCGTCTGGGTACTATTGTCTTCTGCCTTGTCCTTGCTGCCACTTTTAGGGGGACGTGAGGACTCTTCATCTTTCGCCGATGATTTCCTGGGTCCTCTGGATGGTAAGCCTGGTCCCTCTACCTCCTTTTGCAATTCAGCTTTCTGCTTCTGACGTCTCGCCTCGTCCGCCCGAGATCTAGTATCCCGCGATTGGATGTTACATGACGAACGTAAAGTTTCGCATGCTCTCACACTGCGCGCGACAACTCGTCAGCAATGGTCTTTTGAAAGGAGAGGAGGGGCAAGTCTTACTCCAAGATATTTCGCTTCTTTTCCAGATGCACGAGATCCACCCCGAGGGCGTCGATAAGGGTTTTCGAACTTTCACCGGGTTTGAGAGAAAGGCAAAAACTTGGGGATGCGTCAATGCCTTGATCTATGATAGTGCTTGAGTTAATCAATCAGGACGATCACTCGGATCTGTCACCTACGATTTGCACTACCTCCAGCAGCTAACAGCTTCTCGATACTGCTCTCGGCCAAAGGCCTCACCGTTGACACCATCAACATCATGAACGGACAATCCTTAGCGTTGCATGTCTGAGAACGACGATGATCAGCCGAGATGTGGCGCAGGTATGCAGAGGGAACAGCCTCACTCACATTAGCCTGACTGATATCACTGAGATTGATATCCCACCATTCTCCTGATTGGCCTACAACACCAGAGACGATCAACGACTCGTTTTTGAGTTGCACAGCATTGACTTTGAGCCTTCGATCTGGAACGAGCCATGCCATTGTGACATCTGCACTGGCCTGCTCGGTATTTGGGCGGGGTGGGTTCCGATGACCAAAGGCAGACGGTATGACATCCGGCGGTTCTGTCATTCGGTCTTTCATGGTTGGTTTGACAGGTGTAGATTTCTAGAAGATCATATACACCACTAAGCTTTTGCATCTCTTGGTAGTATGAGACATGGGGAAGTGACTCACCTGCGCCTGCTGCAGTGAAACTTTCCCATCCTTGCCCTGCATTCTGCCGAGCTTAGGCTTTCTTCCAATTTTCTCGCCCGATCGATTTATCGTATTATTGATCACGGACATTTGCCACTGATTTGACGACTTGTGCTTCTGGTCTTGTCTTTGGACTGTACCATCTGGTGGATCATCATCGTCGTCGAGAACCTCATATATCTTCTTATCAATCAGGTCGGCTTTGAATGTCCCATCTGGATTTCTGATAGGATCCAATTTCGGTTCCGGTTTCAATGGCAGACCAGATCTAGAACCTTTCGTAGGACTACTATTCTCATGATATCCATTACCTCTCATCGTCTCTTTTCCTTTCCCACTAGATGGCTGCTGAGGTGATCGTAGGTTGTAGGTTTGAGCTGCTACATGTGTATAATCGGTACTGGATGCTCGTCGATGATCTGAAGAAGAAGGTTTATGGGGTGATGCGCTCCTTGAACTACTAGGTACGACCTGATGATCTTCATCACTTTCTAGAGTGTCGAAATCTATGACCTCTTCGGGCGTGCGCAACTTCGATGGCGATGATATCTGTTTGTCATTACTTGATGGACCAGCACGAGGGGTGGATGAAGCATCGGGAGGTTGTGACAAATGAGCAGGAACCCGCTGGGGTCTACCGAGAGCGACTCGTGTCTGATGCTGGCGTGATGGGGTAACGGATGTGGTGATGGAGGACGATGGCCCAGCTAGCTGCTGTCGACTTCGATTGACATCTTGAGTGTTATGTTTTGTTGTAGGGGAAATACCAACATTTCTGTTGTCCATCCTATTCATACCAGGGTTAAAAGGACTTCCCGTCCCTGCACTACGCCCTTCCGACTTTCTTTCTCGCATATCTTTGCTCCGTTTCTATGAGATTTTAAAAACATGTCAGACAAAAGTGTTTATCAAGAATACCCAAAAGTAGTTCTCAACTTACGTGCAAGTCTCTTCTCAAGGCAGTCATCTGTTCGAGAGGTAGGTCTTTACTTCTATTCATGTACATATAAGTTCTATCGATCTCAATATCACTCAAAAAAGTCGTGAAGGTCAATCTCACTCACGCTTGAGGTGTACCGGTACTATCAGGCAACGGACTATCCCAATCGACCGGAGGTGAAGGATTCCTTCTTCTTGTTCTTGTGACCACCGGTATAGCTTCGTCTTCAGAATGACTATCGCCAAATACCACCTGTGGGCTTCGTTGGGGATCTTGGCGAGTCTGACGGACACCTAGACCTTCCATATCGACATGACAAAGAGGAGGAGGAGAAGGAAGTAGGATAACCTAGTTCCATCAGATTTCAGTTCAACTCAGCTACTTATAGCAATACCGTAAGATTAAGGTCACACTTACAAATGTCTCAAGTAGCTTCCTTCCCTCCTTGCATAGAATGAACTATCACTTGATGCGTTATGTAGAGGAATGGTTCATAGTCGGGTATTGATGAAGATGTAAGATCAATGTTCGAGTTGAACGCGGGTTGACCGGTTGACGTGTGATTGATCGTGGTACAGCGAAACAACACAAGTGGACGTCGTCTTCACGTTGTAGCTACACCTATCTGCTCCTTCTGATTTCGAGATGCTGGCAGATGAATGGCGAGTTCGAATAGGGTATGCAATTCAAGTTGAATTCTAAGGAGAGATGAGGATACGGAGTAGCATGACGAGTGATTTGCTTGGACCTAAAAGCAAAATCAACCAAAGGAAACGAGAGTGGAGGTAAACCAAAACACAACTCGGACTCGGTACATCGACTTGCTTCTGATTCACTTCCCTCTTCTCTCTTCATTGCAACCTCAAGACCGACCCTCAATGGAAGAGCCCACATCAGCAGAAGCAGCTGCATCTCAGCAATGGCCTTCTGCACCGGTATATAATCTCGAACAAGCCCCAGCTTCTTCGTTCAGTTTAGATGCGAGAGACTTCGAAGCCGAAGTCAAAGGGAATTTCTGGAGGTCTGCCAGATGGTATGTCATATCCAATCTTTCCACCTATAGGGTGAGAATTCCGGTCATCGTACTGATATACATGGCATGTATAGGTGCATGGATGGTTCGGCTGTACTTACTACCACTGAAGATAGGACCATACGAATACATAAGTGAATTACCCCTTATTGTACCACTAATGCAGACCCAACGTAGCTGACGAAATCATCTCACTACAGAGTCAGCGATGATTCTTCCTTCGAGACTCGATCGTTCCACCAGCCCGATGCCATTCACTCGACACTATGGTATCCCTCTGCAACCCCTCACACGCCAGAGACATTCTGTTTCGTAGCTTCGATAAGGGATACACCGGTCAGATTGATAGATGGAACTGATGGAAGAGTGAATAGCTCATAGCGCTGAAGTAACTTCCAGCTGACTGATCATGCGGCTGTAGGTACGAGCAAGCTATCCAATTATCGATCATCGAGAGAGATTCATCGCCCCTCATAGTCTGACATTCAATCATACAGGTACAAAGTGAGCTTTATGGTAGCTGAAGGGCATCAGCGGAAAGCTGACGAGGTAGTAGATTATACTGTGGGTGCGAGAACTCCATCGAGGTATTTGATATCTCTTCGCCTGGGTACGATCAAGGCGAAAGGTTGAAATTAATTTATGCCAAGAAAGAGAAAGGCGGACAGAAAGGTATGTCATCTCTGATCATACCGACGTTGCTTTCCAACTATCCCCTCTCCAATTATCTGAGAACTTTACCGTATCTTACACCTGTTGGAATGTACAGTGAAGCTGATCTGTTTCCTGAATTGCTTGAATAGGCATCATATCAGCTCTATCATTCTGTCCAGATTACTCAGGAACGTTTGCAGCTGGTACATACTCCAGTTCGAGCTCTGTATCGTTATATTCGGAAGATACAGGTTCTACCCCTTTAGCCCATGTCGAGGGGTTAGTAGGTGGTGGCGTGACACAGGTGACTATCGCCTCCCGTTCTCTTTATCATATATTCCCTTGAGATTTTGACGATATCCGGATAGTCATATACAGAGCGATATACTGATCCCGAAATAGATCGGCTGGCATCCTCTCAATCCAACTATCATGTTCATCTCCTCGAGGCGTTCATTAAGCATACAGATATACGATGCCCGTGATTTATCTGCTCCTCTTTCATCTTTCGAGAGGAGTGGTTCAACCAATCAGAGGATTGGTTTTGACGTAGATCCATGGGGAAGATGGTTATCATCTGGTGATGAGGTGGGTCTCAATGCTGTAATCCTCCGATGCATCTTTCAGTCACTGAAATTGCACACTATACTAACTGTATCTTATTTGATTTGACATAGACTGGAACGGTGAGAATTTGGGATATCAGTACTATGGACACAAAACCTATATTCGAAGGGAAACTACATCAAGGTATGTAAATATTCCTTATATCTACGAAATTTGTTTAGCTAATGATATAGGATGTGTGGGATAGATGCCGTTGGATCAGTCCAGTTTCACCCTTTCCAACCGCTCTTACTCACCTGTTCGGGATCGAGAAAACATCTTCAGGATGAATATGAAGATGACTATGAGTCTTCGTTCAGTGAATCTGAAGAGGAATTGGAAGATGAAAGTGGTCCTGAAGATGGTGGAAATTCGAGTGTAAAAAAGGGATATCCTCGACCGATCGATGCGACTTTGCGAATATGGTCGATGGAAGGTCAAGCAGGACAAGATACTACCAATAACCATTTGAGTACTGCACCAGCATAATCTGAAGGATTATTTGGATAAGTGAATACTCGCTATGGAACGGCACTCAATGAGCACAGCTAAGGTATGATCAAATATATCAAGCCAACTCCTACCAGTCCAAGTGGGAAGAAGCTGGAATATCCTGGATATCTGCCAGATCACAGCGAATTAATTTCGTTCATGATTTGTGTTCAATCTATACATACCCAAATCACGCGATCGACCTACTCTACTCGTTCAACACATATATTGTCACCGCCAAACCCAAAGCCGCAAACGCAATCAACCCCGCACTTGACCAAATCAAAATATCACCTAACACCTCATTTATATTTCCCATGGCGATAGCATCCCTCGAAGCTACTTCCAACTCTTTACCCAATGTTTTCAAACTGAACTTATCTTCTACTCTCTTTCTCGCAGATTTCGAAATCTTTTCGCGATCTTGATCGGATAGATGTAACAGTACTGAAAGGGCTTTTGACCATTCCGTTGGATTAGGTGATTTGAGGAATCCCGTACCTTCGTCTAGGTTCTGTTCGTAATCTATGATAGTTTCTGTTGGACCACCTGAATTTACAGCCAGGACTGGAATGCCACATGACATAGCTTCCAATGGGACTATACCGAAATGTTCATTCGAAGGTGTATATAACAATCCTCTTGTATTGGAGGAAGTCAACAGATGACTTCTCTGTTTGTTAGTGAAATTCAAGATGAACAAAACTTGAGTGTTGTCCATTGGTGGGATTGGAATAGGATCGGTAGATGAAATGGTATGATGTCGAAGGGATAGTTCGTTACATAGTGTTTCGAGGTTTTTGAGTGTGGTGATGTTGTCAAGTTCATCTTTATCGTATCCACCTATTTATGATGCATTGCGTTGAATTGGATTAGCTTATGGGACAAGAAATGATATACACACAAAGGTAGAACGGATGCTCACCTCCAAGCACTAATCTCAGATTATCAAATTCATCATCAGATACCAATCCATCATCTCTGAGCTTTGCGAAACTTTTAATAGCTAGAGCGACATTCTTCTTAGCTTCGAATCGATTGAAAGAGAGTAATGTCGGTCGATCACTATCGAGCTTATCAGCGCCAATCCTTGGTATTTCTTATGAATCAAGCATTATAACCATAATGTCAAGATATGAGAAAGGTAATTGAAAACTCACGACGCGATCAACTCAATCTCCGAATCAACCTTTTCCTTGCCTTTTCCCTTTCCTTTCTTCTGCGTTGATGATTGGTAATTATCTACATCTATACAAGGATAAACTACCCTTGGAGGTCTTTTCGCCAATGATGGAAATACTTTGGAATATACTTGTGAGGTGAAATTCGAATTGGATAAGATTATATCTGATTGACCTATTGGACATATACATAGACGATTGAAACATCAGTCATACTTTGGCAGAAAACAACGATAGTTTTTCTTCGCGTGGAAGGGTTGGAATTGTATGATGATGATCAGTGGACATACCAGTAGTGAATTCCTCAAGTTTATCAATAGGCCATCTATATAACCTCTTTAACAATCCTGTTTTCTTTCTCTCCACTCTCTTCTCATTTTCATCGATATTTATTTCCCATCCTCCCGATAAGAGTTTATCAGGGAAATGACAATAAAACACAACCCTCGTACCTGTCATGAGTCTGATCAGGGGGATAGAAACTGATTGTTGATCTACTATAAATACGTTAAATGGCTTTAAAGGTGCGAGCGGATTAAAGAATACAGCTGGTTCTGGCCAGTGGATGGAAAGGATCAAAAGGATCGATAAGAGTAATGAACGAAGGATTGAGAATACTATCGTTAATGGGACAGTAGAGGTGAGAGAACGAGGGATTGATGATCCTAGGACGTGTACTTTGAGTGTACCTATATGTCATATCAAAGTTACCATATTAGCAAGGATTCAACGATTCGACAAGTACAATTCATTTCTGGGTTTCAGATCCAGAAAATGACGACGATGGCATGATCACTTACCATCCCTTGTCTCCTCGAAACACCTCTTGGGATCATGTCTCGAAGTGAACATCACCACTTCATGACCTAGGTTCTGTAATGATACAGCAGCATCCACTACCAACCTCTCTGCGCCGCCTGTAACGTGACAGCAACTAATCAGTTTATGAAATGTATTCAGGATGGATGGATAGCTATCGGAGTCGGGCTCACCTATACCGAGGTCAGGATGTATGAAACCTATTCTCAGCTTTTCTGGCTGCCTTACGGGAGGAGCCATGTTGACGGGTGCTCTTGTGCTCAGTTGCTTTGCTTTGCTACTGAGTATTTGGTTGTGCTAGATGAGAGAGAACAGATGTAAGTCAGCGCAGTATGAGTGGTGGACTGCACTTGAGTTGACTTTTGGACGTGGACGTCATATCACCACGTGTTACGTTTCCAAAGGACGACTTAAATGCGATCATGAAATAAATGATATTTTCGATCATCATCTACTTTCTGTTCTGTCATTTCTTGCCTCCATCTCGACGGTTCAACCTGCAATTCACGATTCATAAGCTCACTGATCCACCTATCTATACTCAGTTTGACCAGACTGCCCAAGTGTAACAGACTATCGGAGTAGAAGCAGTAAACTGGAGGCTTCACAAAATGGCAACAGCTACAACGGCTCTTCCAAGCTCATCGAAACCTCATCCACCTATCACGATCCTCAAAAGGGCTAGAGCAGATGTACCGTTAGCTCAGAACAAGTTTTTGAAGAAAACTGCCAGAGGAAAAGTCTTGAATAGTATGTGATGTTAGATCTCACTATCAGCTGTCCATTTGGGTATCGAACTAGAATACAGCTGATATATCAATATATATAGTCTTGAGAGAAAGATATCTACGAGATGATATACCATGTGGATTTGAGGAATGTAAATTATGTGTAGATTTCCCAGGATATCGACCTGTCTTACCTTCAAAAGGTTACACGCAACATACCAAATATGGTGATGGACATTGGTTAGTAATAGATACGAATATAGTATTACATCAGGTAAGCTGTCTGTCATGCTTCGAAAGTAATATCCAGCTTATTTACTTCTTCCGCGTAGATCGATCTTCTCACTGCTTTACCACCTTCTCTACCACTCATCATACCTTCGACTACAATCAGGGAAACCAGACATCGATCATTACCTTTATATAACAGACTGCAACAGGTCATACAAGATGAAGATAGGTGTATATGGGTATGGTGGAATGAGGAAAGGCGTGAAACTGCTACGTTACCGAAAGAAGGAGACGACCAAGATAAAGAAAGTATAAACGATAAAAATGATCGAGGTGAGTTGGCATTTTCATCTCACCAAGTAGGAGAAAGAAGCTCATATGTACATTATGATTTATTATGTATAGCTATTCGACAAACATTACATTTCTACCCTTCCCATCTGTCACAATCAGCCTCGAAATTCCCAAAACTCATCTTGCTTACCGATGATAGACGAAATAGGGAGATTGCGGATGGAGAAGGATTACTGGCTATCTCAGCTAGGGATTATGTAGATGGAATGATAGGTGAAGAAAGAGAAAGATTGGTCGATCTGGTCGTTGGAGGTGTAGATGAAGTTTCGGTAGGGGAGAAGAAAGGAAAGAGGATTTATCAAGATGTCAGTCTTCAATTTGCGGGTAGACTACAAACAGACAAGCTGATATCTGCTATTAACACAATCTAGTATCTTCCTCAAGATACTTTACTTGCTGGTGTGAAGACTGGAAGGTATCATCAAGGTCACTTCAATGCTAATCAATACAATTATCTAGAGGTGAGATTATGATGTACCTCGGACATGTATTTCGTGACAGCTCACAATCTTTTTTCAACTTTAGGGTACCGTCAACGTTCCTGGTCTCAATAAGCCTGTATTGCTCGTTGGACGAGAGGCGATGAACCGATCTGTCAATGGAGATGTAGTAGTAGTGGAGATCTTACCTGAATCAGAATGGAAGGCGCCTGGAACGGAAGTCGTAGATCAAGATTGTAAGCTGATTTCCCCTTCTCTATGGTATGACTCCACAGCTGACTTGGTCCTCATCTCAGTGGCCCTCCGAGACGATGATGCAGATGATGACGAATCACCTGGACTTGCTGAGAAAGAGATCGAAAAGTCAAAAGCAGAAAAGATGTATGTCGATGAAGAGACCAAGCGGAAACCCAAGGACATATTACCTACTGGTAGAGTAGTAGGCATAGTCAAGAGAAATTGGCGAGCGTGAGTTTGACCCTTCCATTTATGAAAGAAGACACTGTGCTCATCTTGGTGCTCCAAATAGTTATGTATGCCACCTCGATCGATCCTCATTATCCGAAGCAGCCTTAACATCTCTTTCTCAACAAACCGTATTCGCCACACCCTTATCAACCTCCTTACCTCGTATCAGATTACGTACCCGTCAAGCACCATCTCTCATCGACCAAAAGATCCTCGTCACCATAGACTCATGGTCTGTCAACTCTAGATATCCCGATGGTCATTTCGTCAGATCGTTAGGTAAAGTAGAATCAAAAGAAGCTGAACAGGAGAGTCTGTTGTTGGAATACGAAGTTCCGTATAGACCGTTTGGTAAAGCAATATTGAACTGTTTACCTGAAGAAGGAGATCAGTGGAAGGTACCTCCTAAAGCAGCGGAAAATCTGGAATGGAGAGATCGAGAGGATCTGAGAGATTTGATAGTTTGTAGTATCGATCCTCCAGGTAAGTTATTCTCATTTAAACGCTTCATCGGCACGTCTGAGGACCAAGCTGATACGTTCGTCTATTGGTTCATAGGTTGTCAAGATATAGATGATGCGTTGCATGCTAGGAGATTGCCTAATGGTAACATCGAGGCTGGTGTTCGTGAGTATGAATCTCATCAGCTGAGTTTCGAGGAGTTCGTGCCATCATGTGAGCTTCTCAGCTGATAATGAACTTGACCAGACATCGCCGATGTATCGCACTTTGTACATCCCGACAACCCCATGGATTCCGAAGCTGCTTCTCGAGGGACTACGGTCTATCTCGTCGACAAGCGTATCGATATGTTACCTTCGTTACTCGGTACCAATCTTTGTTCGTTGAGACCTTTTGTCGAAAGATTAGCGTTCTCGGTGATTTGGGTGAGTTATCTGAAGTAGACTTCCCGTATAGTCAACTCACGATCGTTACAATAGGAAATGAACGAACAAGCCGAGATAGTCAAAGTACGATTTGTCAAATCGGTTATCGCTTCCAAGGAAGCTTTCACCTATGAAGCAGCTCAACTTCGAAAAGACGACAAGTGAGCTCAAAGCGGGTACTTTCTCGGATTTACAGAGCTGACAGGTATTTGGTAGATCTCTCAACGACCCATTGACCCAATCAATTCGTTTACTAAACACGCTCGCCATCAAATTGAAAGAAGGTCGTATGAAAGCTGGTGCTTTATCTTTATCATCACCCGAACTTAAGATACACTTGAATTCTTCGGAGAGTACTGAACCAATCGATGTCGAACAGAAACAACAGAGGGAAACGAATAGTCTAGTAGAGGAGTTCATGTTGTTAGCGAATATCAGTGTGGCTGCGAAGATTCAAGAGACTTTCCCCGCTACGGCTGTCCTAAGGTGAGTCATCATTGTTTGCGATTCCTCTTTTTCTATAACTACACCCACTGGTCCATTGAGCATCGACCTGACGAACTTGATTTTAGACGACATTGTCCACCACCTAAGACGAATTTTGAAGCATTACAAGATATCCTACAGAAGCGAAAGAACATGACTCTGGATGTGTCCAGTTCGGGCGCTTTGGCTAAATCATTAGATGCTTGCGTTGTGAGTCAATGTATACTGATCTTCGAATGTTATAGAGGCTTATTCATGTTGTTTTGTTGTGTGTGTTGTAGGATCCCAAAGAACCCGAGTTCAACACTCTGGTCAGAATTATGGCTACTAGATGTATGTTATCTGCCGAGTACTTTTGTTCGGGAAGTGTCTCGAAAGAGACTTATGGTCATTATGGATTGGCCAGTCCGATATATACGCATTTCACTGTAGGTTAAACATCATTTCGCAATCGATATCTGCCTTACGATCATGATCGATTTGAGGTAGATCGGTGGGTAATGTGTATATATGCTGATATATCTTTTTATAGTCCCCAATTCGACGATATGCGGATGTATTAGCCCACCGACAATTAGCAGCAGCCATCAATTACACCCCTCTACACCCATCTCTACAATCCAAATCTCATGTTGAGAAGACTCTGAACGTGGTGAACAAGAGACATAGGTTGGCTCAAATGGCCGGTAGAGCCAGTGTAGAGTTTTATGTAGGGTTGGCATTGAAAGCTAGAGGTGAGAAGACTGGGAATGTAGATGCGACTAGTGGAAAGAGTAGTAGGGAAGAGGCTTTTGTCATCAGAACTTTCAAGAATGGTTTGGCTGTTTTCGTATCGAAGTGAGTGATCCCACTCTCTTCCCCCAAAAGTTGGAACTGTACTGATCGACTTGTGTTTACAGACTTGGTTTAGAAGGTTTGATAACTTTCAAAAAGGATTTACACACGTTCGATCCTGAGAACTATACTATCAAGATCCCAAGCAATAAAGGTGATATCAGTGTATCGGTATTTGATAAGATCACGGTGGATATCAGTATCGAGAAGGATCAAAACACCCAGAGAGGTAAAGTCAAGGTGAGTCGTCTGTCAATCTGCTGTACAGTACGTTCACTGATGAGAATGATGTTTGATGTAGATGGTCATGGTTGGACCTGTGTCTTCCGAGGACTTGTAATTTGCTCAACTTGACATCAAGTATCAAGTATACGTATGCATCACATTTGAATATATATATATATCAACGTCTTGAACCGAACATCACTCGTACTCATAGAACAAGGTTTCAGCTTGGACCTTCTGGGGCACCAACCGATGGAACTTCCGATCAAACCAATTCAACCAACGTCCTTTATTCATACGGATATCACTGCGGGATGTTTTTCAAGTTGGATTATAATCTACATCTACATCCAACCCATACTAACATTCAATGATAAGGTATAAGGAGTCTCTGGGGTACTCTGTTAATTGCCCTCTAGTACGGAAAACTAATGCATAGCCTCGAACTAACATCATCAATAATGACGAATATCCTATTCATACCTCGGCATTTAGTCGACCGAAATCAACGGACGATAGGGTACACAAACAAATCAATCCATCAAATGATGTTGATTGATAAAGTGAACGAAGAAGAAGCATAAATGAAGAAAAAGTCTAGGATAGGTCGTTGGAAAAGCGTGAATGTCATGCGGAAAACGTCAACGTTTATTTTTGGAATTTCAAACGTTTGTAGCACTTACTTAACCTGGGCTTTTACTCATATATAAAATACCTATCAGCCCCACTCACAATCTCACGTACCTATTTATTCAACAGTATCGAGTTGTAAGTGTATAATCAGCGACCATGAAGATATCAAGTATAATATCATTCCTTTTAATTTCTATCTTGACTATCCTCAACGACAACAACATCATCAAAGTCGACGTCAACGCCTCTCCTACGTCCTATCGAGGTAGGTCACCGAATTTACGTGTAAACCTTTCTGAGACCAATCAGGTAGAGAAGAGACAGAACAATGATACGGGAGGAGGGTTTAGTTGGGGACATGATCCGATGAGAGGTGTGAATATCGGTGGATGGTGAGTTGGGTTCTTACTGCTCATTATAATCATGTTTGGGAATGAGCGAGTCGGTTGACTTGAGAATGATGGATTGTGATAGGTTAGTACTGGAAGTGAGTAAAGTCGATCATCATAGGTTCTCCGTAGAGCTTGAATTCACTTTGTTTTATTGTTATCTGCAATTTACCATGACCACTTTCTTTCAACTCAATCCGAAATTCACTTGTCTCCTTTCTTAACTCTATCTCTACCTCGCTCCATTCGATCGACCAGCCATGGATCACACCTTCCTTATTCCTCAACAAACCTGATTGGGTAGTAGACGAATGGACCTACGGGGTATATATGAGTTATCAGAATGATACGATGGGTGAGATAAGGAATCATTGGAATACATGGTTCAAATATCAGGAACTGAAAGAGTAAGCAGGGTTTTCTCAATTTCAATTTCAATTTCAATGTAAATTGGACTTCAGCCAAATGGTACAGTCCAGAAGTGAAAAGAAATCTTATCCAAACTGATCATTTATCATTATGGTTTGCAGTATCGCGGCGGTAGGATTGAACACTATACGTATACAGATTGGATGTGAGTAAAACCCGTCGCCAGATTTCCAGCTACTTCTCCGATCCAAGAGGATTGTGGTAGACTTGATACATAGCTGACTATTGTATGACGATGTAGTTTGGTCTGTCATACCGCTCCAGAATGGAGAACCTTATTTAGTCGGTAAGTCATCTCTTTTTCTCATATATGCATATATATAAAAATATATATATGGCGAATTCATGGTCTCAATAGCTGAACTTTGGTCTGCATCAACAGGAGCGTATGACTATCTCAAGCTGGCTGTGACATGGGCAGCAAGTCTAGGATTAAAGGTGAGATCATCCAATCGATGAACAATCACTTTACATCTCATATAGCTGACTTTTCATTTCTCTATTTTTGGTCACAACTAGGTAATGATCGACCTGCACGGTGCTCCCGGCGGCCAAAACTCATGGGACAACTCTGGTATTCGAGGTGTTCGCGAATGGTTCTATAACGATACGAATATCGAACGAACCCTCGACGCATTGTCAACAATGACTAACGAATTCGTTAAGGATGAATATCAAAATACAGTCATAGCCATTGAAGTAATGAATGAACCTTTTCCAAACAACCCTAATGAGGTGAACATCCTCAAGAGTTTCTACCAAGCTGCATATAGTAGGATAAGGGATAGTGCCCAGGGGAAAAGAGTGACGGTAGCGTTGGATCAATCGTACCAGGGTTTATATGTTTGGGAGAATTTTATGATGGATCCTGATTATTGGGATGTAGCTATGGATACTGTGAGTTGAGTCGAATCAGTGTTCTCTTGAAGTTGAATAGGATCGCGATATTCTTCTTGTTGCTAATTTTTGTTTCTTTTTGTTTCTTGTTTGATAGCATATCTACTCAATGTACGTTCAAAAATGATTAATTCCCTTCCATTGATCGAACTTATTTCCAGCTAACACTTACTCTGTCCAATTCTGATCATTACTAAAGGTTCGATCTCAATCTTCTCTCGATGGGATACAACGCGAATCTAGATTGGTATTGCAGCCAAGTCGAGTATCTGAGACAATCAAATAACATACATTGGACGATAGTCGGAGAATGGACTCGTAAGTCGACTACAATGTAGACTTTCAAGACTAAAGCCAATGATATATGCAGCCGCGAATACCGACTGTGCATTTTGGTTGAACGGTAAAGGAAGAGGTGCGAGGTACGATAATACTCTGACAACTTCTGATCCGTAAGTCATGTTGCGTCCTTTTGTGTATTATTGCTAAGCGAGTGACGGTATCTGATGAGATACACGGTCATCGCAGACTTCAATTTCCAGGCGATTGTAGTGCAAAGACTGGCTCGGACCCTTCCAAATTCTCAGCGGAGTATGTCGACTATCTAGCGAGGAGCTTTGAGATCCAATCGTGGGTGTATGAACAAGCTGTGAGTAGCATTGTACTATAACATCCATGATATGTTTGATCAGTTGGTTGACTGAGAAGAAAACAACGGTTGGTCCTTCCTATTCATATGTTATACAGTCCGGATATGTCGTCTGGACTTGGAAGACTGAACAAGCTTCTGACTGGTCGATGCAGACTGGTATAACCTATGGTGAGCAGACATTACCTACAGTATCTATGGTGAAATACCTCTTTATTGATCAGTTATTTCTAATGTGTATAGGATGGGTACCTAATCCAATAACAGCTAAACCTCACGGGTGAGTTGCTTGAATTCTGTTTATATTTTACTTATCAGCGTACGGGAAATACTGATCTTCACCTCTTGTATCACACTTGCGTAGTACACCTTGTGGAAATCACAATTATTCGTCATCAAATTCCACATCTTCCGATTCTGATCCATCTTCTATTCATCTTGGTTTGAATCATCTTATCATATCCATATTCATGGTCCAATTGTTCTCATATTGTATCCTCAGTTTGTTTATATAATGTTTCTAGTCTTCTTCATGGCTGGATGGTTTTGTTTTTATAGATGATTTACACGGATGCATAGGTTGTAAGCAAGATCCAGTCCTATTCAATTTTAATCCAATCAATCCAATCCGGGGTTATGTGTTTCATACAACTTCTAGAGATACATGGGTAATCTACTCATCTATGGATTCGATGTTGTCTGTGATTGAGGTGATGGTGGAGCAGCAATAGCGAGAGTCTGATGACCATGTCCATTTTCAATCTTCTCCAACTCCTTCATTATCTCTGCTTCCCTAACTCTGCGACGTATCTGCTCGCGACGCGTCTTACCGTGGATGGCAGCTTCGTATCGGGCTTGAGCGAGGGCTTGAGATGCACTATAAGGTGAAGGTGAGGTGGTGAGATCAGCTTTTTTTCCTTTTATACCTCCCTATCCCCATTGGAAACAGAAGAACTGTGGACGATTTATGTGTAGATGGATATATGAATTTAGATGCTACTCACTCCGTATTCTGCCTGTCTAATAGATCGCGGTGCGTCTCTGTAGCTGAACCTAGTCGATGATATTGCATCCAAGCAAGAGATGAGCCCTGTAGAATCAGAGAAGATCATCAGTATCGATACCTTATCTCTTTACGATTCGATCTTCCGTTGAGATATCCAGATATCCTGCCTCTCCTCTCGATAAACAACCATTCCATCTTCCGTAAGAGCGATCTGATAAGGGAAATGTTCAACTCACCACTATACCAAGTACAAACAAGAACCTAGGATTCGACATATACCTCTCTTCTCCCGTGCCATTATAGAACGTACCCTGATCGAAATTCATCGTTTGATCATTAAAATTCTTCCATCCTTTTGAACCATCAAACCCTCCCCAATCTGGACTACCATCTTTATATGATCTTCTCTCCCAGTGTGATGCTCCACCTTTCGCACGACGCATAATCTCCTCGTGCATGCTGTAATCGCCAGGTGGCCTATTAGGCGTAAATTGTGAGAGAGAGTTCCACCCGTATCCCGTCTTGAGGTATGCGTTTCGAGAAGATGGAGTTGATAGGAGAGTGTAGGCTCGATTGAGAGTTGAGAAGTGGTCGTGTGATGAGGATGGATGGGAGGAGTCGGGATGAAGGAGTAGAGCGAGTTTATAATCTAGAGAAATACGCTGATCAGCATTCACTTTCGATTAAAGTGCATTTATTTAGGATGATCAATTGTAACAAGGTTGACGATATCCATGTCAATATAGACACCTCTATAACTAAAATTCATACATGATCATCTGTGACTCGACCCAACTCACATTGTTTCTTCACTTCTGACTCTGTCGCTCCCCTCTCCAATGCCATCACCTCAAAAGGATCTGGTGGACCTCCGAGTCTGCCCTTCTCGGGAAACACATATGTATCGGCAAGCGAGTTGGATCGTCCTTTACCCTTTCTGGAAGCGGAGTTTTCGTCTTTGGCTTTACGTCGAGTATAAGAGTATTGAGCTGATGAAGACGAAGATGAGGATGAGGATGGTGAGGACTCGGAATCGAAAGACGCTGAAGCTGAAGCTGTCTGGGCATAACGGCAGGGAGAGTGTTGACAGGATATAGCTCGTGAGAGGAGGTGAGGTCGGGAATATGGTCTGAAAGCTGACATCGCGTGACTGAATCTCGAAAGGTTTGTTAAAAGTACTTTGTAAGATAGAAAAGGAATTGCAGAGATGAGAGTTCACGATCAAGAGGATATTTGTCGATTGACATTGAAATTCGAGATCGGTCACTTTCGGATCAAGCGTGCGGTTCGTAATGCCATTACAAATTCTGATCACGATTGACTACCACGCTTGGAAGAGAGATTTGTAATGATCATTAGCATACCTTTGTTACAGATCTCTAACCAACCTCCACTTTTGGATGTCCACAGGAGGAGACTACAACGAGACTGATTTCCATTGTGTAGATGGAGTGCGACTGCACATACACCAATGTGCACCTGCTCCTGTCTGCTGCAATACTGTTCACCATCTCTCACGACGATTGGAAGACCTAGTTTATCATTCGTCTCATACATCCCAAGACAGCTGATATACTTCCCAATCTCACATTCGACCCAGTCTCACATATCAGTATCAATCCACCCTCGCACTACTGATCTTCATTTCACAATCGTATTTGCTCAGCCGAGCTCGGTCAGCCCTCTTCGCCACCCATCATGCTAAATAGACGAGGACTATCCCGCTCTTCTATCCAGCCGCTTGCACCCACAGACCTCAACCCACAGCCATTGCAGAGAGGCAGTGGGATCGAATACCTCGCTGAATCAAGCAAGAGTCGGAGATCAAAAGCGATGGGCGTGGTCAACAAGATAGGTAGAGCTTTGTCAATCACCAAATCGAAAGATAGAAGATCATCTATCCATGAGGTATCACCTCTGCTGAACCCTTTCTATCAAGGAGATCCGGTGACATCAGATGCGAGGCTCACACCTAAACCGCTTCGACCTCATTTCACCGGACCGGTGATGGTGCCTCTGCGGGATGACGAGTGGATCAATAAAGAAAGACGAAGAGGAGGTGAGCTCACTATGATATGATCTTGTCACCAATATCATATTCAGCTGACAAAATATCCTTCAAATACACTTTAGCTCGTCCACCAATCCCACTTCGATCACATCAAGCGTCCAAACCACGGCCATCCACTCAGTCAGGAGCGAATACATTGTACGACTCACGATGGAATCAATCTCGACATGCGGTTTCAGTCTTCGAGATGTCCTGCTCAGCTACTTCTGATTCGAATAGTGCTCACATTCATCCATATGGAGATCGTGATGTGTTTCAACAGCCTTCTCGACCTGGCTTATCAAAGCCAACAACTCCCAAACATATTCGGAATGATGAGTTTCACCCTCGCAATAACGTCAGCGCAACAGAAATAGTAACGTCCAATCGACCATTACCCGTCATTCCAAAAGACATAATCACTCCCCAACGACAAAGTAAACGTAAACCAGTTCCAGTCACCTCATCATTCTTCAACGAATCATTCGAATCTTTGATCGATAAGACAATACCTACAAGTGTAGGAGAGAGTTGGCAACCGCTCAAAATCGTTCGTCGACCTAGTTCAATCATGTTGGAGGAACGTATCAAGGAGCTTCAGCTCAAGGTTAGTACCTAACCGATGATACTCTGTAATTTCAGTCCTGTCTATTACTTGAAACAGGATGATGTTCATGTTGATTGATTGATGGATGTTCAGGATACAATACATACCCCACCCACACCAAAATCCGGTCGACCATTCCCTTCCCCTACACCATCGGGTTCTTCCTCGCCTGAGCTCTCCATGGTAGATCTACAGACTTTCGAAGACCCATTGATTGACGTTCTGCCAGAGACTTCCTTCGAGATAGGACAGGATAACTTGTTTGACGAAGTTCTGACAAGTTGGAACTTACCTCCGTTATCCAGATCGAGTTCCTTGGTCTTGGATAAAATACATCCTTCCACGAAACCAGATAGGAAGAAAGAGGAAGATCAATTATCACGATCTACTGGGAAGCTATAAATTTAGAATCACGAGGGTACCGAGAGAGAGACGCCGAAATCAGATCCGTACCCACCTTTTATCCCTCTGGAAGAAGTTTTGAGCCTATCCGATCTACGAAGTCGAGTGATATGCTCAGGACAGTCCAGTATGATAATGTAGCAGACCCGAGGGAGGAGTCAAAGGATAGAAGGAAAGTCAGTGGGAGAGTCAAGAAGGCTGTAGAGGTATTTGAAGGTCGAGTGAGTCAGCTGAGATGAACCTTTTACTTTCTAATGTATGTGCAGCTGATTAGGCTGGGAGAGCAGAGAGATCCGAGTGAAAGTCCTCCGACACCTTGGAAAGGTGAGTGATTTGGTTTTCAGGACCGAGGGGGCTACTGAACGTTGATGATTCTGATTGCATGGCAGAAATGGCCAAGCTGTTGCGACCTAAAAAGTCAGATTCTTCGATTGGATTACAAGAGGAAACTCGACAGATGAGTAAGTCAGCGTGCTGTTGGGGCTGAAATTGCTCTATCTCTTATTCCAGGTGGTCGAGCGTAATGGAAGCTGACTCATAATTCGATCAGTGTCAGAGGCGAGGGAGAAAATGTCAAAGCCGAAGATGAAATCGCGATCGAGGACCAAATCAGACGATTGGTTTGGATCTTTTAGGAAGTTGCGATAGGAACGATATTTTCTTGAGACGATGGCATCGATGTAGTGCCTTGTAAAGATGAACAATTCAAATGGATGGTTTCTTGTATCGCGAAATTTCTGACTGCTGTGTTCTGGTCTTTGTCATCTGTATAGTCAGTCGTTGAACTTTGTAGTCAAATCAAATTCACCATCATTCAATTTATCAGTGCATGAAATCAAATCAATGACAATAAGTTGTATGTCAATCAAGTTAGTCGTTGTATCACGTCAGTAACATATCAATAATGCAGATACATGTATATACATACCAAACTCCTATACACAAATATATAGCCGTTCTATTGTTTTGGCTTGTCTAACAAGTTTTTAGCCCATAACTTGATCAAACCTCTTCCTCGCTCATGGACCGGAAACTTATGCGAATCTCTATAGTCAATTTTTTCCACAAAAATTTCAATTAGTAAGTATAGTTCATCCAGTTTGACGAGGAGGTAAAAGAAACGCACCTGACAATAGCAGTAGCATGAGCGTTCGTAATCTCAGGCCACCAAGTGAGATATTTCTCAAGGGGTAATTGATTCAACCAATAACACATCCTCATCTGACTATCTTTCAATATTATCTTCAGATCAGTCCCGCTCTCGCCCCTTCTGTCCTTTGCAATGCCATCTCCGATCGGATGATGGGAGTGGAGAGCAGGTGAATCTAACAATTCTTGATTCTCCACTAAATCAGATTCCAAAGATCTCTCTATCCTTCTTATCCCATCTCTCAGAGCTTGGATCGATAATCCACTCGAACTTGGTATTTGTGTAGAAGAAGATCCTGAGGAAGAAGTTTGGGAAAGGAGTTGTAAACGACGTTTAGATCGGGTAGTATCCAGTGATTGTCGAGTAAGGCTATATAAATCAAACCAAAGTCAGTCTTTCAGGTTGTAAGTTCCTTGCGGTGTGCTGGAAGAGGATGAACGTACATGAGTATAATGATGAGTGGTAACATGATTGGGAATAATAACAAGATGATCTATGGTAACGTATCATATCGTTCGTTAGCTCTTCCACCTCTTCGCCAACCGGTTCAGACACAATAGGTAAGATCGCTTTGTACTCCACTCACATAATTGAAAGGGAATCTATATCTCAAAACAGGAGGTAAAGTACCCAGCCTCATTCCGAAACCTGTGCCACTCTTATTTAATTTATTCTTATTCTTATCATCTTCATCATCGACAGTACTGTCATTATCGGCTGGAGACCAAGACTGTATTATACCATCTTCGTCTGAATCGACTGATAACCCACGTTCGTCCCATTGTGCGAAATGGTCTACAGGCTCGATAGCTGCGGTGGGATAGGGGACCGAATTGTCATTTATACTATTCGCACAATAAAGGTCATGAGCAATGTTTCGTCTATGGGCAAATAAAAAGGGAAGATTTGGGTGATACTTACGCGCTGGCATATATTTCCAATTTATCGAACTGTTCTAATCCCTGATAGAATATACCTCCTGTTATACACATGAAATACGTAGAATTTAGCACTACCACAATGCTGATGTTCCGGGCTGGGACTTACTGGGATCAGCCATGATTTCCAACAGAGGCCTCTGATCTTCATCCGAGTAATTATCCACCACGTATAGCTGTTCGCCTGATCTCGACATCACCCTCGCACCGAGCCAGCATAACACGGTCGACAGTAGGGTGTCTGTACAGAAGGTCATGAGGTAAGTGTGGGAAACCATACCTTTATCCAATTTGACGATGAAACACTCACTGTACTTGGGTATACCATAATGCTAATTACACAACCAAACACTGGTCAGCTATGTGGTTTTCAGCGTATAACGCATAATGAATTTGGAGCTTACGGGTGTTGAGATGGTTGAGAACGATACTGGATGATGTTTGTCGAAGAAAGAAGGTTGGCGAGAATGTAATAATCCGACGAGGTATCTGGCGACGACTGCATACGGATGGTATCATCGTCAGCTCCAGCATGATCACCAAATCTGAATGATCATTTATGGTATTATGTCAACTCACGTCCACCTAACGAATATCCCATCTTATCATCCCAATTATCAGCTATCGTATTGATGGTGATGAACGAATTAACTTACCACACTAAACTTGTCTACTTTCTTTCCCTCAGCTTCCAGCTCCTTTGTCTTCTGATCAACCTATCCACACCGATCGCAACTTAAATTCAGCAAGCGACACAGGCATGCGAGAGAATAGGTTTGACTTACCTCATAGGCTACTCTACTAGCACATACATCCACTCCATCATAAGTCAACTGACTAGTCATCCCTCCAGCAATCATAATCACCATTTCCCCATTTTCCTTATCTTTATTCTGTATCTTACTAGTGATGATTGGATCGTCCGAAGGTCCATCTACATCTTGTGATACCTTCTGCCCATTCTCATTTCCGATCCAGGCTTTCTCGAGCTCTTCTTTAGCTACTGATAGATGACTCGGTGAACCTGATATGTCGAATGAAAATCAGCGTCCAATCATCTCGAGAGAGAGAGAGAGAAAGTGGACATACCCCATAATCCATGGATGAGCACTACCAGATGCACATTTGCTGTCATACTCACAAGTGACTGATTTGCTTTAGACTCTTCCGCGTTCTTCTGTATGTGTGATGTGGGTACGATCGAAGTGTATAAAGTCGAATGAGAAGCCGGAGTGGTCGTTATCTTTGCGAGGTTGATTCACAACGTCATACAAAGGAACACCGAACCTCGGGTATTGGCCACACCACATACATAACATATTCATATGCTGCATCCTATCATACCACCTCATATGAACACTACGAGTACTGTACTATAAACGTATGTAGACAAGTGACAACTGACAAACGAGACTCAAACCATCTTGAACTACAACCACCTTCTAGTGAGAACAGAAAAAAAAAGAATAAGAAAAAAAGCGAAATGAATAAATCTGAATTTACTACTGATCAACTTGATTGCTGAGCTAAACGGTAATGATCATGTAAACTATCCTTTTGTAGCCAGCCACTCGCAGATACATTGATTACAAGTATTCACCAGGCTATGCAAGACATTCAACAGATCAGCGATGACACGATTTCAGTACGAGTGAGGGATTGACTCACTCCTGGACCGAAGTATCCTACTTCAGGCATTTCGTTCAACGGACATCCCAGAGCATCACAACCTGCAACCGAACCGAGTAAACTTAGCTATGACTTGACTTCTTGGGTAAGGACAGAGAAGGGGGAGGATACTTACCAGACACGTAAACTGTATTACCCCACCAAGAGGGCATGATTCCACCAGGATAGGTAATACAGAAGAACTGGATGACACCGCTGACAGCAGCACCGACCGTTAATCCGATTGATAACACATAACAGTATTTGTTCCACCATGCTGGGAACCTCTTGAAGACGTATGACATAAAGAACCACGCCAAGGGTACACCGGCCCAGACGAAAGACCAGTTGTAAGGTGCGAAGTACATAGCACCAAAGATAATGACGGGGACGTTAATATCTGAGATAACCCAAATGATTAGCTTATTGTTCAAAAGACAGCAACTTTGTGATACTGTATGTAAGATGACTAACTCTTTGTTATCTTGTTGGGCCATCTCTTCTTAGCTGCCCAAGCCATCACGACTAATACCGCACCCGCCAAGAAACCCCACAAGGTGTGTTTGTACAGCCCTAAGCTACCGTACATCCTTTCTGGACCGACTACACCGAATAACAAAGCAGAAGAGTAGAAAGTGGTCTACAAACACCAACGAATGGTCAGCCATATGGCGGTACTTAGATAGCGATGAGACCACTCACGTAGTAAGGACAGGTCATCAGATCTTTCTGACCAGGCATACACAGATCAGGGATAGCCTTGAACTGCCAGTTGATGATAGCGATCGAGATGAAAGAACTGATCGCACAACCCCACATCTGAGCTCTGAACGTAGCTCTAGGTGGAAGATGTAGGTAATGGGCCAGTTTCTGATCCAAGACGTAAAGCAAGGTCATACTGAGCGATACCCATCCGTATAACTTGAAAATCATATTGGCATAGGGTCGTCCAGGAATGGCGATACCAGGGATGATTTCGGCGAGAATGACTAAAGACATTTGCATGTTCTACATCATCACATTCCAACCATCAGCAATTATTACCTTAACTTTGAATAGAAGTTGATTGATTATCTGGAAATACTCACAGAGATCGCTTGAATGATACCAGTCGGAATGGCAAAAACAAGAAGCATAGCCAAACAACAAAATATACCCCAGACTGGCATTGTGGTATTGTAAACTTCGCACATGATTATACCAAGTACGATTGAGAGCACCATGATCACCAGAAACCACCATTGAGGCACCTCCTTGTACCTAGTCATGAGAGCGTAATGAATATCGTAGTCTGGGAGATGGTGGATGGTATCTTCATGTTCGTTTTTGTTCTTGTTCAACATTGTCTTGAACCGGCGGACTCCGGTTTGGTATCCCTTCTTGAGATCAGACCAGTGATTGAGCAAGGCATAGGTGAGAATGGCAGAGTAGGAAGCGAAATAAGCTGTGATGACTACGTTGTACCCAGCACCAAAGTAAAGACTGACACAATGCCGATCGGATCAGTTTTGAGAGTCAAGCTAAAGTAATAGGTTCACTTACGGAGAATACGCTCGGTATGCCTCAACATCCAAAGTCCTGTCTGCACTGAGTACCGCGGTAACGTTGTAATAGGCTCCAAATCGGTCAAAGGCTTGATTGGAATTGGGCACGAGGTATGCGCTGTACCATGTGTTGGTGAAGTAGATGGCAGCGATGATGATATAACCGATCGATGCACCGACTATAAGGAGATCAGCTGGAAAGTAAAGAAGATGTACATAGCAAGAAAGTCTACTAACTGAAAGTTGATACAGTAGCCCACCAAGGTGTGATCAGCGGTGTGAGACCTGCACCACTGATATATGTCCAATCGAGGGTGGGAATGGGGTTAAGACCCTGACAGGATGAGAAGCATTAACTTCGTACAGCTTTATAATCTATGAGGAGGTATTGACTTACCAGACCCGTGATCGATCCCATGATAATGGCCAATTTCTTGTTAGTAGGGTTGATCCAAGTTGGCCAATTGAAGTAAGTCAAAGAAGGGAAGATGAAAGCGGTGAAGAAGAACCAAACGAAACTGGCAGTAGTGGCGTATAGACAGAATCGGAACATCGAAACTTTCCATCCATGTACGGGTGGATCTTGTTGTTCGTCTTCATCTTCCTTGGGTAAAGTCACCACACCATACTCGTTTACCTTTCTTCGATGAAGAGCGTTGAACAAGGATAATTTTGCCAAGTTCAAAGGCCAAGTCATGGCTGATGGGTAGACCAGATAATCTCTGGCGAGACCTGCGACACCGAAACCTAAGAACTGCGTTGAGAGGACAACGAGGAATTGGAATCCTTTGTTATCACCCATCTCAGGATCGTTGAAGAAGACAGGTTGTCGAATGGCGATAATGACATCGACGGCTGTAGCGGTTGGGAACGATACTGTCGCCATGAGCACGATCTGTGAGGATAAGATACGATATTAGTTCGAATTAATCCAAGTGTTTCAGAGATTTAACCTACCAAGGCATGCTCTTTCATTGTAAAGGGTCCAGGATTCAATGTCCATGTCCTGCCAAAAGTTGTGAACTTCGTCTTGGGGAGGAGCTTTGCAAGTGCGACACCAATGGGATACGATAGGAGTTGAGCGAGGAAAGGTGAGATGTAGATACCGGGTTGACGAGCACCAAACCATACGTTCAAAGCCACACCTACTGACGCCACGATGGTACCAAGGACGTAAGCTCGAATAGTCTCACATGGTTCATCGGGATCGTCAGTCTCGAGAGCGACAGCTTTGACTTCTGGTAAAGTATCGCCGACCGTCAATCGATGTCCATCAGGAGTAGTCGCAAAGGGAACTTCGACAAGGTTCACTTGATGTCCTACACCGAGAGCATCGGGATCTTGATGTAAATCTTTATCTTTATCTTTATCGTGTTCTAGTGGTACCTCCTCATCGTAAATCCTAGGTGGTAAAAGCACATCATCTTTCCTATCCGATGACATGTTATCTACTTCGTCAAGTTCGTACTCGTCTTCGTTCTCGTAAGTAGAAGCGGACTGGCGAGCATCGTCCAAGTTCTCCAAAGGTATCGAATGATACTTATATATCGACATATCTGCATTCACTATCTGTCTGACCGTGTATCGACCAGTGAATCCATCCAATTCCGATTCGTCAGGATGATCGACAAGGGTATGATGATTGGAATGCCGCGCGCCTTTAATCCAAGTAACTTTGTTTTCCTTTTGCACCGTGCTTCTGTTTCCGGTGAAGAGGCCTTCACTTACATCATGGGGTGTGAGCAGAGGTTCCCATATGATCAAGGTAGGGTAAGGAGAGATGTAGGGAAGATAAGGAAAAAGACCAATAACCATGATAGGAACAACTTGTTTGTCATGTGATACTATAAATCGCTCGGCGCTAATTTGGTTAAATGTCAATCCCACTTTTAGGCGCCGAGGCACCGAACGAGACCGACCAGGGCGGCTTATAGATAAGCATGATACAAAATGACAGTATGCATTTAGCCCACTTTCTGACTCTTGCATGGTCGGTCCACTCACACGACTGGAGTTGACGGTAATACCGGTAGAGCAACGTCTTCACGACTATTCTGAAGCAGGTGAGCTTATCTCCTACGAGGATCCGGTCGGCACGTCAGCCGGCAAAGAGAAGGGTCAATTTGTCCCCTATCTGATCGCCTATTCTGAGGACGCGGTGTCCTTTCTCGAACAGCCACAATGGCATTGTGTTCGCCTGCTACTCAGCGCGCTTGCTCGTCCGGGTTTGGGACCCAATGCAGCGGCTTTCCATGGGCGTTCTCCCATTTATTCAGGACGTCATACTCAATTTACATATTCCATGCAACCACTTTTCGTGAAGAAGGTATCAAAGCAACTCAATTCCGACACGACCCCTCGACCTTTGCCCGCAAAAACACTGCTTCACATATGAGTCAGCACGGGCAAGCTTGCCACTTCATTTCTCGTCCTCAAACCTGACACTCTTCAATCTCGCCTTGACGACATCTCGAAACACACTCATATCCGTCAAACCACTACAACTCTCACAAAAACTCTTTGTGGCAGTCACAGCCTTACCGTAGGTGATGCTGATGTCCTTCCATTGTTCGAAGCTTGCAAAATCTTCTTCGGTCATTTCCACCTTGTATGATGATGGTGCATCTTGGATGTGGATCTTTGGACAGCCCATAATGGTATTGTTTGTTTGCCACTCGATATTTAATCCCTTATGGTCCGTCCTGAATTGATGGGATAATGTGGGCTCAGTAGAAGCAGGAGACTTCGAGCATGTTATCTGCATGTCACTCCGAGTCGTCAAAATACTTTCACTCATACACCAAGACGCAAGAGTAATCGGTAGCAAGGAATGATATAAGATTACCTACACATTCTTCTCTTGATTTTGCATCGAGTCGTTGTATGATCTTGTCGTATGTCAACCCACCAGCCACTTCCATTGGATCTAGTACAATTGTGACTGTCCCTGACGAGGGTATCATGTTTTCAGGATCTTCGCTGGCATCATGGAAACTACCGTCTGCCGCCGACCTCTGATGATTGTGCGCGAAGCTTGCTGAGAAACTGGCACGCACGCTAGGACTGCCTTTCTTGACGGTCCATCCTGGTTGGATTCCGTCGATTGTTATTGAGCCTGAGAGGGAGCTTGCCATATTGAAAAGCACTGTTGTGAACAAGAGATACAGTATAGTCTCTGTCGTGTTAGGAAAGCGATTGATCATTATCTATGAGAAAATCTTGGGGAAACGGAGGATTTGATGCGACTGCAGTGCTGTTGTCTTCGCTAAAAACAATCGAGTCGATGACAATGGATTCTGGTTGAACTTTCGCTCTCCATTGAGGATGTTACAGCTACGAAGGGCGCATAGAATGCATATCCGTTGATTCAGCCTTGTCATGAGTCTTTGCTGTCTTGTATCTTCGGTCATTGATGATTCTGATCACAAAGAGTGTGTTCCGATCAAAGGATATAAACTGGGATATGTTGATGGTTCGTTCCTGAGTTCGAAATTGTTTCTTAACTCGTCACATTGGCAAGCTGGGCAGATGAATATATATAACGCCCCATTGTGAAAGAGCAATCCTGAGCTCGCCAGTCAATCACTCTTTCTTGTTGCATACCTAAGCCGATCTAGTAACAGTGACATGAGCGTGGAATCAATCATGCCTCACACCAAGGACAGCACCCTCAGCCGTAAGACCATCAAATCCTCCGATGGGCCACCTACAGTTACTGCCGAACTATCGGGCTATCTTCAACACCTTCACCATCCTCATCTAGCTATCTTGGGATTCGACAAGGAGACCAAAAAGTCGAAAATAGCATTCGTCGACAAAGGTTTACACCCTTACATGCGAGGTTTCAGAGAGAGCTTTGAAGGGACACATTCGGTCGATACGAAATTCGATTTTGAGTCTCGAGGTCGTGCTATCAACGAAAGGATGAAATCTGAATGTGTAAGTAAACCCCTTCATTTCATGCATACGAATATGGCTATGTATGTATACGTCTCATTGAGCTGACAATATGTCAAATACTGTAGGAGGGATGTAGGACCCAAAGTTTGTTGGAGAAAGACAAATTCCCATTTAAAATCTTCTCTTTCCGTCCTTCAGCTAAGATATGTTGTTCAGACGCATTGATGAGTGATAGTTCGGGACATGTACATAGGGCACCGAGAAGTTTCAAATTTACTGAGGTACGCAGACCGCTTGCCTCGTACGCTTCGATGGTGGCTTCTCGGAAGGCTTGGTGTGATGATTGTGGGTCGTATCGCCGGATGGAAGTCTTGCCTAACAAGAGATTTGACGGATATCTCGAAGACGAAGAGACAGACACAGTCAACGAGACGGACATGGAAGGGTCAAGCGAGAGGGAAGGAAGATCATGGTGGGATACCGCTAGTGATCTTTGGGATAGATCTAAGAGAACGGTTGGTTTCTTAGCTTCGGCATATGCAAGTCGACAGCCTTCCTTATGGTAATATGCAAAGGTCGATTGGATATGCCGTAGACTTCGTGGATACAGTAGCGTTTGTTCTTTGGGCGATATCCGATGCGGTGGAAAAGCCTCCGAGTTCGGTTCGGTGATCTGCACGGCTGATCATGATGACGTTGGATCCGGAATGACCTTTCGGATAAGGCTAAATTAGTGGTTTGATTTGTTATGAACTCCTTCTGTCAACTATGGATGACATCTGTGATTGCTACATATGTTCATCTTGAGGTCACCTACTACTCTATATTGGTTTTGACTACTGTGGTGTACTGCTTCAACATGTCTACTTCGCACTGTGATCCCAATGTTCCGCTCGAAGCGAACAACCTATTTTCGGTCCGAGGTAAAGTGGGTCATAAGTCAACATCCCTCCATGCCTTTCCCTCTAGAACTCACGAGCTCGTGCAGCCGTGGATGGGCGCTGATCACGGGCGATGAATGCAGGTGATTGTGATTACTGGTGGAGGGACGGGTCTTGGCCGTATGATGGCTGAAGGGTTCGTCACGAATGGTGCGAAGGTATATATCACAGGGAGGAGGGGAGAAGTACTTGATAAGACTGTCAAAGAGCTTAGGGGAAGCTGTGGTGGTAAGGGTGGATCTATATTCTCGTGAGTGACTCATATAAATGTCTAAATTGTGTACTTTATCCTTCCAAATGGATGTGCTGATGATGTTGTAGGATACAAGGGGACGTATCGACTAAGGAGGGCGTGAAACAGATAGCTGATCTTATATCAGGTAAAGAAGAGAAAGTAAGTGGACTCTCTCTCACTATTCATACATCATGACAAGTGATCATTATAACTGCTCCTGAATGGTATAGGTCGATGTCCTCGTAAACAACGCAGGTGCTCAGAAACCATGGAAGAACCCTATCCAGGATCACAACGATCGTATGTTCACCCGAACCAGCTAAGGGTACCTCATGAGCTGATACGGAGATATCGTAGCGGACGCTGTAGAGAGACTCGTATGGGAAGGTGTAGATGAGTTAGTAAAATCTAAGAGGGATGGTATGATGCTCATATGGTTAAAACTAGTGATGATTGGAATATTACCAATGCCAGTGAGTCAACTTCCCCTTTGATCACTAACCCAAGAGCTGACCGGCGCTCTCGAAGCGAATGTCAATGGCGTATACTTTATGACGGCTGCACTGGTCCCACTATTGCGCAGATCCGATATCAGGAGTGTGATTGTCATTGGATCGGTTGCTGCTTTGGCTAATCAACGGTCAGTCTGGTTTCTGTATAGATTATCTATATATTTCACATGCCCATGCCTGATCCGTGGTTTTATGGATATACAGATCGGTATCAAGTTTGACATACGGTGTATCGAAGGTAGGCATGATCTTCCTTGAAAGTATGTCTGTCATTGTGTCAGCTTACTTCGGCTGATCAGAAAGTTTGGTTGATTGCCCTCGCAGGCAGCAAGTGAGTCCCGCAAGAACTGCACGATGAACCTCTGTTGATGTAGAAAGTCAGCACTACACCTGGCTGAGATGCTTGCTGGGCGATTATCACCGTGAGCGTCCTCCATACTCCTCCCACACCACTGCTCTTTGACATGGGTTAGCTAACGTATCACGGATTGAATTGTGATAGCTTAAGAATCCGAGTGAATACGATATTGCCAGGTGCATTTCCCAGTGAAATCACCTCGAAATTGGCTCAAGATGGTAATAGGGTTTTACATCCACCGGCACACAAAGCAGCCCTGCGATCACCATTAGGTAAGGCAAAGCACTCCACCTCCAAGATCAGGTGGTGTTGAGCTGAATATCCGTATAGGCAGAGCAGGATACAAGCATGAGATTGTTGGTCCAGCACTTTTGTTAGCTAGTCAAGCAGGGGGATTCATGGATAATGCTGTGATCACTGTGGATGGCGGAAGACTAATGGTGTGTACCCACTTTCGACCGAAGTTCCGTTGCAAGAGAGCTAGCTAACAGCTGACGATGACATGGCAGAACGCAGGGATCAATGATGGTATAAGAATGCCTGAAGAGACCTATTAAGATAGCAAATCCTCGATTGACATATGCTCCATTCGTACTTCGAAACCCAGCATTACCATGCATCATATATCCACAATTTCCATTCTTTCTACTTATTTCTTGATCTAACTAAAAGCAAATCGGTCTTCCAAGTTCCTCTGAATGACTGTATCTTAAATGTATGTATCCTCAGCAAGTCTCAGTCCGTCGTTGATACCAGCACCCTACAACACCGATATACGGTCAGCTTTGACCAATCTCGAAGGGGTCAAGTTAGAGCTCACCATTAATCTACCTCCATCAACAGTTAACAGCGCACCGTCAATGTATCCTCCCGCTCGAGAACTCAAGAGCAATACCGGTCCGACGATCTCCTCGGGAAGACCTGGTCGACCTATAACGAAGAAATGGTATTTCAGCTACTTCCTTAGAGTCTGAAGGGTTCAAACACACCAGCAGTAGATCTCTTGGCGGCTTTAGAAGCTCCTTCGGCAAGGTTGTACTCGTGTCCTTCCCCTGTCTCTGATTTACCGGTCATCTCAGATGGGAAGATACCTATGCACACACACGAATTTTGGTCAGTTTCGAGAGCTGTGATGAGATAGTGATCCAGACTTACCTGGACAGATGGTGTTGACTCGAATCTTCATCCTGAGGCAGCATACACAGGTCAGTATGGTCATTCTATCGCGGTTCAGTCTAATGCATACTTACGGATGAAGTCTTCCAGCAAGTAATTTACCGAGATGAATAGCTGTTGTTCGATCAATACATGATGGCACATGTTATATATATCAGAAAGCGAATGGACATACCTGCAGCCTGAAAAAGAAAGAGGATGTTATGTCAGCGTATATCATCGCGATCGATCCGGTTATTGACTCACTTTGGTGACACCATAAGACACGGTTCCCATAGCTCTTTGAGAACAATTCAGAGCATTATATCAGCTGATATCACGCATATGCGTGGATAGCAAGAGAGGTCATGCGCTCACCTTTGATTAGCAAGACCTGCAATGGAAGCTATGACGGTGACACTGGGGAAGTCCGATTGTCTGAGTAGAGGAACAAGGGCGGCAGTGATGAAGTAAACACCTAATCCCGATGTTAGCTTTAGTTGTCCTCTCAAGTAATGAAAAGAAGAAACTTGCCATTGACGTTGACTATTACCAAGCCGCATGAACATCATAAGCATCCACGTCATCACCAGGATCGAGACTGCGCGATATCGCTTACTCGAGTTGGAATAGTTAAAATCATCACTGAACAAGGTATCCTGATTAGTTGAGGTTTCCATTTGCATAGGTCAGCAGGCTAGGGACACCCACTCATCGTGACCTTCCCATAAGAGATCTGCAACTTGGTCGGCTACGTGTGTCCGACTCGGTCAGATATCAACCAAAAAGTAGCTGTTAGTAAAATCACTCACGATCATCGTGGTTGCTGATACTGGATTTCCAACCTCTCATCACCCCAGCACAATTGATCAACACGTCGATCTATATCATCAAACACCTATCATCTATCTATAACTCCAGGTTGGATATATATGAATCATGACTTACCTTGGACTCCTTGGCTTTGATGGCATCTGCAATAGCCTTACAACCTTCTTTGGTAGATACGTCCCCTTGGATACTACATAATCGGTATCACATAAGACATTTCCAAGTTCGTCTGGCAAGTCTCGATCATTCATTAGTCGTCTGTACGTACGCAACAATATCACCTCCAATCTCTTTCGCAGTCGATTCCAACACCTCGTTTCTCCTTCCTGTGATATATACTTTCGCACCGTTGTTGGCGAATCCAGCGGTGATAGCTATACACATTTCCTCAAAACATGTCAACATGATCGTCACGCGTATGTATATGCCCTATAGTGAGTGAGATATTGAATTTACCTTTCCCCAATCCTGTTCCTCCTCCAGTGACTACTACTATCTACAATACCAGTCACATAAAAACAGATTAACGATAAGACAACGAGTGGGAGTGGAAACAAGCAACTGATGATGAGATGGGAAAATGGATTTACCTTCCCCTTGACTCCGAAGATATCTTCGACTTTGAAAGCAGCAGATATTGATGACATCTTTCCTCTGTATTTGTTCTCTTGTGTGCTATTAATGAGACCCAGTCTGAATGGGAACAAGTGATTGATTATTACAGATTACTACTACGCTATCTATCGTTCGTGTTATATATGAGATCTGGCGTTGGTGACGATATCGCATCTCGGACCGTTCGGTTCCCGAATCACCGAATCGACTCGGATCTCATCATCGTTGTACTCGAGTCATCTGCCTGTTGACCATAATTATCATGCAGGCTAGTTTACGCCTTCTCATATACGAATACCATATCGACATTCTTCTCTTGCAGATGGAAAGCCCAGTTGACAGTTCACTCATGATAGGAATATACACTAACTTAGATCAAAAACTCTATATTCATTTCTGATATGGTAATTCTGTTTCTCTCACTCAATTATAAGGCTATATACTGAAATGACGATTACGCCCATCTACCCAGTAAAGCCATAAGACCGGAACCCAAAAGCATACAAGTGAACACATAAGCCAACTTCAGATCTCTGGCTTTCATCATTCGTGGATTCAGTAATATCTCATGCGCCATCAATTCGACTAAACCTATTTGATCGGGAAGGAACATTGTCAGTCAAAACAACAATTAGGACTGAGTGGTAAACAAAACACGATTGAACTTACCTGTGTACAAGAGGATACCAGCTGAAGTAGCATCCAAAACACCGGAAACGATATTGGCAGTAGCGCCATTACCGTTGTAACTGTGTCGAGCACCGATACCGATTGCTACACCGATAGGTGTACAGATCGCGTAGAACGCAGCAGCGACCCATCGGGTGTATGCCAAGTTTTTCGGTAGGTTGAGAGAAGCGAGTCGAGAACCCAGACCTAAACCTTCGAACATTTCTATAGAACGTCGACCAAGATTAGCAATTCTGATCCCATGCGCCATGCGATTCATCGGAAATTTGAGTGATGACTTACGATGGAAGATGATGACGATGAATAGAGTAACGAATTCATCAGTCACACCGAGCGTAAGACCGATGATGACACTGAATCAGGTACATGACACAGACCAAATCAGCATCAACTTGATAGCCCGCCTCGACGGGATGCAGAAAGCTGACTCACCTGTGCAAGACTACACCGAATTCTAGGACACCGACAGCTACCAGCTGAGCAGAAGCTTCAGCGGCACTTGGCAACTGATTGACAGTATCGATATCTGAATTAGACTCAAGATCGGCTTTTCGGACTTGTTTCTCAGCAGCAGATTGTAGTTGAGGGTCTGTATCGTCATTGGCCTGGATGTTAGATGCGGATGGGTGGATGTGGTGAGGGGGAGCAGGGATGGTGGTATCGACGGAAAGAGGAGGATCGTGAGCGTGGGTATGAGCATGAGCATCGGTGTTATCATGTGCGTGTGAGCCTGTCGGAGTATCAATATCAAGTCAGTACACACACCATAACGGCTCACCGGCGGGAAGAGCAATGCGAGTTGACTGACTGTAGTTGACACCGAGTTTCTCTAATTTCCTCGTACCAATTCTGTACGCGGCTACTTCAGCGAAGAATATACCGTATACTGCTGCCATAGCAATGGCTGGTGCCCAATCCTTCGAAGATCATACTACCATCAGTATATATGCTTATGACATGGTCGAGGCAAAGTGATCACTTACATAATCTGTCCAAGCTCCAGTTAAACATTCCGAAGTCAATTCGTCCCATGCAGGTGCTAAGAGATGTATGAAAGCGGTAGCTATGATGACACCTGAACCAAAATACTTTGCGAAGCTATACAACATAGATGAAATTCAGCAAGAATGTCACGTTGAGACTTCATGGAGGTAACTCACTCGAATACTGGTGTAGGTACATTTGCAGAATGTCTAAATACGATTGGAGTCAATGTACCCAGCAAGGAAGTAACCAAGATGATGAATATAGCACCGATCCTCAATCCCCGTCTCGAATCATCGTTCGAGATGGCACATGGATCTTCCATATCCAAATCAGGTGATGCTCCAGAGTCTACGTCTGACATGATGTTTTATTGAATGGGGGAATTGGGGATGACAAAGGATCTTTTCGGCTCTTCGTTCTGTTGTTCTGTTGTTTTGTTGAAACGAGAGATGAATGGGATGAAATGGTATGGTATGTAAGAAGTGAGTGTATATATATGTATATATGTGTATGTGTATGTATGATGATTGAGTATGAATGATCTTGAGTAGCAAGCAGTATGTCAGTTTATTTTTGGGAACAAGCTTGATTGATAGCTTTGATAGCCAGATGGGAATGGGGGACGAACGAGATGCATCAATTTTCATCACCATACGAGTACTGATTCAGGGTAGATAACCGTTGAGGTACTCATTCCTCATCCCTTCCCTTGTGTTTCTTTTTTTTTTTCCGAATTAAGCTCTGACCCAAACGATCAAAACTCGTCATCACCTCATCACCGTACAAGTCCCCCTTTTCCATACAAACAAACGTGGCACCTTTCTGTCTTCCACACTTGTCTTGTACATCAGTTTAGGATCCATTCGCGGTGCGGTACATACACTCGTTTGTGTTCATGAGTACTTAACGGTCATCGTATCTAGAAACATGCTTTTACCTGTGCACCCCTATCTATAAATAACTTGAGAACCACTTGGCATACTACCTCTCATTCACTTTCGGTGTAGATAGTCTGTTCTTTTCGGGATTGTCTTTCGATACAGAAAATGGATTACCCCTTCTCTCTCCCCATACCAGCTTCGACGCCTTGTAATGTCATTTTCCCTCAGTGTGTTGTCTCACTCGAAATAGGGTGGAGCGACAGCTTCTCCGAAAAGGTGAGGACGAGTTAGATCATGATGGCGTACAAACTCGGTTGGAACGAAGGAAAGGGATCAAGCCAAGCCCAACCTACCTGGCGATTATGGCTGAAGGAACAGCACTGGTATCACTGAGTTTATGCATGCTGAATCGAAAAGGAACCTCGTTTTTTTGTGTACAAGAACAGCATTCCGAATGTACATTCCATGAGGTGCATTCGCCATTCGAGTACCTTTGGGATAACGGCCGTGTCCTTTGCGGATTTTACTCGTTTAGATCCAGTTCGGTTGCTTTCCTTTGGGGTTGACCTATGCATCGGGTGAGAGGTATCTATGGATGGATCGGCCCAATGTGGTCCATCATCACTACTTTGAGTACATTCCCGTCGTGATACATTACTGGGCGAAATATCCCGCCTTTTTTGGTAAAAAATGTCATTAACTTAACGTGTCCAGTACGGCCGTATTCCGTATCCAGTGTTCCACCATTCATCCCAATCGTTGCCGACAAGAGGATTGGTCATACAGTGGGTATATCATCAATGCATGGTTTTACGAAGTACACAAAATTTGACTAGGTTATAACAGCATTCACAGCAAAGTGATGCGGGTCGGTTACACCGAACCCATTCGTGAGGAATGTCATTTTGAATTAACGTTAGAATATTGAACAAGTATGACAATCACTGAAAAAAAAAAAAAAAAGAAAACAAAGGTCCATGCGAGGAAGGGAGACATAGGAACGTCAATTGTCCGTAATATATAATCAAGAATCAAGACAACCACACATTCCTCAGAAGGAAGAGAATAAAATGTGAGCGGAAATCAGATGGAAGTTGCTATGGAAGCTGGAGGAGGTGAAGGTCGAGTAACAAAGTAAGCTACCAAAGCGGCTATTATGATGATCAACTACGGTGGAGAAACGGATGATCTTTAAGCTTCATAACTCATTGATAAATTCGATCTGTAAGGGACTTACAAGTATGACCACTACCCAGATTATCTTCTTGATTCGACCTCTTCGTTCTTGAGTTTTCGATAACCAGGCGCTAAGTTTACACAACAGAAACATCAGCTAGACATTCATTGACATCACCCGAAGGATTTAGAAGACGAGACTTTTACACAGAATGAATTCAAGACGGTTGACTGCGATATTGTATTGAAATCGTGCTACACTCACTTTTCATTCTTACTTGCTTTCTCCTGTTCATCCAATCTCACATGAACGCTAAACCTCTTCCAAAAATCCATCCCACTAGCCAAAAAAGCAGATTTGGTCTGTCTCCCATTAACACCCATTCTACCAGGTTTGTTACGTCTGGTGGAAAACGGAGTGAACAGTTCTTCTTGACCTTCTCTAAATAGGGCTTTCTTCTCTGCCATAATGTCGAATCCCCTTATCGAGCCGTTCGATACGCTATCTGCTCGACCGTGTCCGCCTGCACCAGCGCTGGCAAATGGTGAAGAGGGTGGAGAGAGCGGAGAGAAGTGCGGTTGAGGTGGGGCAGCAAGTAATGGTGAGATCGGAGAGGAAGGAGGTGGAAGAAGGATAGTACGTGGTGGTGATAGTCCGGAAGTGTCGATACGAGGATTGGGACGTAATGGGGCGGTGGCAGGATTGGGATTTGAACGAGGTGGTGTACGTGGATATCCACTTGTACTATTCGCATTAGAGTATGATGGAGGTGCATTGGAGTTTGGATATCCTCTACCATGACCTTGATCAGGTTGTAGTGTAGGTTCTGGAAATTCCACCACTGTTAAAGGTCTGACTCTACCCGACTCATCAGATTGTCTACCTCTCTCTTCACTTCTTTTCAACGGTGATCTAGGGGGTTCTAGCTCATGATTATCTTGGTTATCTTCCCAATTATCCAATTCACCAGCTTGGCTCTTAATCTTAGCTTCCAACGCATCCTTATAAGCCTTCGCCGTAGGCTTATTCACATTGACGCTGATCGCTCTAGCGGACCGAGCTCGGGCGACAGCAACAGGCTGTCGAGTAGTATTGCTATTGGTGGTAGTGGAGATAGATTCGTTATCCGAATCGAGATCTGAATCATACGGAGTAGAAAAGAACGCTCCAATAGCATGAACACCTGAATCCCTTGGTCTCTCTCGATCCTTATCACTTGACATTCGAGGTGGAGGTGTACAGACCCCTCCGTTCAGGCCGTATGCTGGAGACGGGATTGATCGAGGGGTAGATAGTTCTTGATTGGTCACGGATGGTAGGGAGGAGATGGAATGCATGTTGGCGATGTGCGAGCGAGACATCGTGTGCGGAGAGGCTGGAGATGAAGAATAGCAGTGCGATGGTAGATTGTTGAACAGGTATAGGCTCGAGCTTGAAATGTTTGGTGATGAGATGGGTTTGTTTTGAGCTGGGTAGTAAAGAGCGTGAGTATTATAGTAAAGAAAGTATATTGCAGTTAGAGCAGAAGGGGTTTATGAAATGTAGAAGAGGAAGAGAAGCGGAAGAAGAAGAAGAAGAAGAAGAAAGAAGAAAGAAGGAAACCTCGTTAGAACATCCGAGGCAAAGATGAAGCTGAGAGAACAGAAATGAAAAATCAACAAGATAAAAGAGAAGTCATGGTATATGCTATGCGATGCTGAATTGTGTGAAGTTAGCATCGATAGATAGTTGTGAGTTGTGAGCTGTGAGTATGTGAAACATCGCTTTGAGCTTCTAACAACAACTCTTTCTTTCCCCCACTTCCCTTTGCCTATACGACATTTTGATACTAAGATGGCCCTGGTTGTTAACCCAAGTCAAGCTAACAACAATGATATAAAGCTGGGTTGATGGATTGATCCGATTTAATGGGATCTGTGCGTCAAAAAACAACACTAAAACGACGGGTCCAACGGGTAACACGAGCCTATCCCAATCTAATGACCCTGAGTGGTGTAAGGTAACTTATCGGATCGCGTCGTTTCATGTGGGTAGGAATTGTTTCGGATTAACTGGGATTCAGCTGGACCGCTTTTTTGTTCTTTGCGATCCGATCGAATGGGATTGTCGATCCGATCATGTACATGCGGTAAAGTTAGATGCAAAACCAACGTCTATCCTCAAAATCTACAGGATGAGATGAGAAGAACAGTAAGAATGCTTGAGAAATGAAATGAAATGAAACATGTCAGTTTCTCACGTTAACACAAAGCGGTGAGGACCGAGCGTCGTAGTGGCGTATTTTGTGGGATTGGTAGGATCTTCTTTTGTCCTCGTCTTGTTTTACAATATTGCGATACCACATACAACATACAGCACAGGCCTGAGCGTAAAACCTTGAATGTCAATAGCCACAAATTACTGCGTATGCCTCACTATGCTGTAGTGTCCGTATCGAAGATATGGCATGTAATCTTCACTGTGTTGAAAGTCCAGATGAAAACAGTGTGAAAAGGGCGGCAATGCAATGTTACATGTTGATGTGGATTTTGCTGCGTATACATAAATGCGATATGTCTATTATCATACTGTACATCTCTTGACTGTGCATCCATTCCATCGCTCTTCTTGATATTTGACAACGCATCATTCCAACGTCCATGATACAATCCAGGTCCGGTCCTCCTTTCTGGTACATATATCGCCTAACGATAGAATGGCGATGTCCAACTATACACTTTTCAGTCGGACTCGGTCAAGGTTATTTACTGAACAGAAAAATCGAGAAGACGAGTCAACCACGTCGGCGATGTTGCGAAGTAGCGAAATGCACGGTCCGGCCACCTGTACGTAGCTCGTAGTTAGTTGCTTTGTCCTGGTAATTCACGTGGTCTGCCTGCTATAATTAGATACCTCCTGTCGTCTTGTAACTGATTGATCGTCGTAATTATACATGTCAAGATTTGACTGAGCATCAAATCTTTCAAGTTTTCCATCTACTGTCGAACCCATATCCAAGTCAGACAACTAGTTAGCTAGTATAGAACATTCTTTCACCACGTTTGTCGAAGTTACTTCACGCCAAATTACAATTACATAAACCCTGACATCATTGACGGTTCAAACTAAATTTCACGCGTTTTCGTGTTGTCAATTCAGCTCAAAGTGACTCAGTATCGCTTGTTCCTTCTTTAAGACGCCCAAAAAAAAGGAAATCTCACAACACAGTGAAGCTCGCTTTCAAGAGCTAGAACATAAGCAGAATGGCCAAACATCGAGGTAACAAGAATTTTGGAGATCAGATGACGGCGGAGAGTAGTGGGAGTGGAGGTGGGCTGGTGAGTTGATTGAACGCTTCCTTCGCAAGTCCAGTGTTTTGAGAGACAGACATTCCTGCTATGCTCCTCCTGTGGCTAGCACTCTTTACCTCTTCTTTTTCTTCTCCCTTCCTTGATACCATACTGTGCGAGACAAAATCACCCCATCTCCAGATGCGCAGTGTGGATGACATATGAAAGGAATTGTGGTATTACGTAACACCTCGTGTCTCTGCTTTCTATAAAAAGCCGGGCCAAGCTGCTAGCTAGCTGCGTGTGGTGTGTTTGGGAATTACCCTGAATGGAAATATGATAATCACCTGTTTCCCTCTGGTCCCGTGCCATTTCTCCCATTCATTCATACTTCATACTCAGTTTTTCCCTCCTGGGTTAAGTTGTTTTTCACATTTCGACCTGATTTCGACACAGCCTACCACTCTACCACCACCCAGCCCGTGTCACTCTCACAATTCATCAATTCAACCAACATTTTCATCACTCTCATTCTCATTCCTCTTGTATCGTCTATCATATCTTCCTTCCTAGCTATCAGACTAGTGTGAACAACATTCAGAACAGACCATCAGCTGACAGATGATCTAACAACCAAATCACCCTATCGACCCTGCTCGGACACTAAATCCCTCTTCTTGGCTCTCTTTTTTTCTTCTTCTTGGCTTCATCACGGTTCACCACTTGGGGAACAAATCGAAACTTGATATACCTACACCTTCCCTTCATATCTATTAATACATAATCAATCTTCTTGGCAACAACCAACGCTCAACTCCCTTTTGTCGGTCGGTCGGTAAATTCGTTTGTTATCAACACTCAACACTCAATGCAGTACGGCAGCCAATCGCCTTCTCTTGGCCGCGAACCTTTACTTGCCTCTGCTCAAACCCCTGGCATGAGCCAGCGCCTTTCGGAATCTTCCTTAGCATCATACGACCAACACAACTCACACATGTCTCATCGAGGTAACCCCGCCAGCTCCACGGGAGGAGCTTCCTACGCGTCTTTCTCATCTGGAAACAGATTCGGTCCTACAGCCAATATAGCCCCTACCACCTCTACTCCATCCGCCACCAATTCTTCAGAGAGAGATGCAGCCTTAGCAAAAGGTGCGGGGCCATACGGTGCAGGTGGGATAGAAGATGATGATGATTTGGATGATCACCTGCACACGTTCACCGCAGCAGAGAGGAAAGACCTTAGTACACCCTTTGATATCACTTCATGGAGAGGATGGGCAAACGCCTTGACTCTTTTGACATTGGCCGCGGGCGGTGTGATGTTGTTTGCAGGATATCCAATCATCGCTTGGTATTACGGTAATAGCAATTCATCAGGTGCCAATACCTCTGGATACAATCTAGGTGGCATAAACGGTTCAGGTCAATATCCCTCAATCACCGGTTTACCTTCACTTATAGATAGTGACACACCCTCCGACTCGTACACCATGACTGGATCCGATGGAAATGAATGGACTTTGGTTTTCTCAGATGAATTTAACAAAGATGGAAGAACCTTCTACGATGGTGATGATCCTTTCTTCCAAGCGGTTGATTTCCATTATTGGGCCACTGGGTGAGTTGCCTCCTTCATGACGCCTCTTTTACAAGAAAATCACTTACACTGAATCGTATCGATCTCAGTGACTTTGAATGGTACGACCCTTCTGCCGCCACCACTCAAGATGGTCATCTCGTCCTCACCATGACTCAAGAACCCATCCACGATCTCAACTTCAAATCTGGTATGCTCCAATCATGGAACAAGTTGTGCTTTAACAAGAACGCCCATATTGAAGTGTCAGCCAGTTTGCCAGGTGTCACTACTGTTGGTGGTTTCTGGCCTGGTATCTGGACTATGGGTAACCTTGGTCGACCAGGTTACGGAGCTACGACTGAAGGTGAGTCAAACTTACGACGCAACCTCTTCATATGATAGCATAGGCTGATCGTGTAATTGTGACATAGGATTATGGCCGTGAGTTGGACGAGCTTCGTCTATCCTTTCTTACATCACCTTATGCTGACGTGATACCTAGATACACTTACGATACATGTGATATCGGAACGCTCGCAAATCAAACCTATGCCAACGGTACTGGTCCAGCTGCGACGCTCACCACCGGATCAAATGATGGTCCACTCTCTTACCTCCCCGGTCAGCGACTTTCAGCATGTACTTGTACAGGTGAAGATCATCCAGGACCCAACGTTGGTGTTGGAAGAGCGGCTCCTGAAATCGATTTGATCGAAGCGCAACTTATTCTCTCCGAATCACGAGGAGAAGTCTCGCAATCCTTCCAAGTCGCTCCGTTCGACGACCACTATCAATTCGACAACTCTTCTGCAAACTTCAAGCATTACGATACGAGTTTGTCCTACTGGAATACGTATCTGGGAGGAAACTTCCAACAGGCTGTATCGACTTTGACTAGGGTACCTACGGATATCTACTACAATCAACCTGGTTCGAATAAACAGTTCACGACTTTCGCTGTGGAATGGCAAGCATTCCCCGACAAGAGGGAAGACGGTTATATCGCTTGGTACAGTGATGGTGAACCATCTTGGACGATGTATGCCGATGCTGTCGCTGCAAATGAAAAAGTCGAAATCGGAAGGAGAATTATCCCCGAAGAACCCATGGCCTTGATTTTCAATTTCGGAATGTCAAACAATTTCCAAGCTGTAGATTTCGATAATTTGATCTGGCCGAATTACGTCAGAATTGATTACATCAGAGTTTACCAAAGGACCGATACCGGTTCGATAGGATGTAGTCCCGATGGTGAGTGCATACCTCCCAGAATATAGCAAAAGAGTGCTCATTTTGCTTTTTTTGTCTAGATTACCCTACTGCTGATTATATCTCGAAACATGCCGAGGCGTACAGTAACCCCAATTATACAACTTGGGCAGAGTATGGTGAGTTGTGAAAGCTCTTTTTAAGGTGATGCCTGGATGATATCTTACTGATGTGATAATGTCTTCTTCTTCTAGGTGGAACTTTCCCTAAGAACAGACTTATCGATACCTGTTAAAACAAGATAGAGCAGATGACCAGAAGAAGAGGTATTTGAGAAAGACAGGTCATCTCATGAAGGCTAGGAGAGATCTCGAATATCCTTTTTGATTCTATGTTCATCTTTAGATACCCCGAATGTCGACTTGACGTCGATTCTATTTAATATACAAGACGATGGACACGATTGACTTGAATCATGATGAGCGAACTTCAGCCTTGTCACACCGATCTTGAACGTGACCTACGCAATAACAATCAGATGTCTTGCACACACAAAAGTCGCACGACCACCCCAAGTCACCTATGTTACTGACCATTGATCCTTTCTCATCTTTTGCTCTAGTGCAACCTACATTATACATATCGTGAAGCGTTGAAGCCCATGTGTGTTGTTTGACATCTTGGAGGATCTTGAGAAGAATCGATTCTTGGTGGAAGAAAACAAGACAACATATCGATTGACAACAGAACGACTTCAGCCGCACGATCGAAGTGAAGCAATAACAAGATGTCTTCAACATCGCTTAATTGGATAGGAGAGACATTGACGTTGCTGAGAACTTTGGATAATGGAGATGATAAGAATGATACCAGTCCTCTACCACCTGGAAGTGGACCTCTACGTGAGTGAGGATCAAAATCACCTCCATCATTTCGCTCATTTCGATCTGGACGTACCGAAAAAAACTGACCATGTTGAGCTGGTTCATCTTACTGCTTATCAGAAAAATTCGATGGTATGTGTTCTCCATTCCTAATAAAAGGTCATGTGTCCGGCATTTCACTTCCACTGACACACCTTTTCCATAGGACCATGGTTCTCCACCCAACTCATATTATCTCTTGCCATTGGATTGACAAGTTTCTTCACGTTTTGCTTTTTGAGGACGAGGTGGGACGTAGTCTACATGGGTAGAACAAAGCTCAAGGGTAAGTATGTAATAAGGTCACGACCATCACTTTATTTTTCAAATCTTCGCTGACTTTATCGTCTCTTCAATGTATACGTAGATTTCTCGCCTACGCCCGCTCATTCACCTGATGCTCAGAGCTCATCAGGCAAGACGAGGTTCTTCGGATGGATCAGACCTACACTTAGGACTTCGGAATTTACTGTCTTACAGACTGTAGGATTAGATGCTGCTGTTGTGAGCTTGCCATAAGCCCTTCTAAATTTGTATATGCCGTACTAATATATATTCTGTCCAATCAGCTCCTCAATTTTTTCAGAATGGCATTCATGCTCTTTGGTTTGTCGGCGTTCCTAGCTACAATGGTCCTCATACCGTTGAACCTTTTCGTAAGCTGTTCAAGACATCTATCCATTGACTCTCTGGCTAACCGAGAGATACAGCGTCATGGCTCTACAGACTCTGCTCCTGATCCAGGTGAAAACAGTACAATCAGCTCTACGACAATGAACATCAACGCAATGGCCAATAACACTACGCCCATCACTCGACCAAGTCTGTATGATATTCTCCTTGATCCCACCACCTCTTCGACCATCCATCTCATCTTCACTTACCTGTTCACCGCCTTGTGTCTCTCATTCTTTCATAACAACTTTCATCGATTCGTCCTATCCCGACAATCTTTTGGATTACATTTAATCCATTCCATCTCAGCTCGGACAGTCCTCGTATCCAATCTGCCTCAGCATCTGAGGGGCGATAGGGCCCTGGCGGACTATTTCGAGAATTGCGGATGGATGGTAGAGAGCGTCAGTGTTTGTAGGGAAGTCGAACCGGTTAGGAAAGTATTGGAAAGGAGGACAGTAGCGTTATTGAAATTAGAAGAAGCTTGGGTAGATTGGGTAGGTAATCCTGCGAACAAGTTGATTAAAGGGTATAATTCCAATGTGTATATCAAACCTCCCTTGGCGGGTAGTCTATCAACCTCACCGCAAAGAACAGAAGTTAGATTAATACCTGATCTAGAAGATAACGATGATGATGAAGAGACTCATCAAGGTCCACAATTGACTTCTGCATCCGCGAATGGATCATCTTCTTCTAACACTGAGCTGGACCAGTCTTCGACTTTAGAAGAAGGTGAACAAAGAGCACATGTACATATACACACCACTCGCCCTCGACCTACCTACAGACCGAATTGGTTTGGAAATAAAGTGGATGCGATCGAATATTGGGAAAAAGAATTCGAGAAAGCAGATGAAGAAGTGAAAGAATTGAGGAAACGAGGAAGGTTCGAAGCTACCCATGCGGCGTTTGTTACTTTTGAAGATGCCAAAGATGCTGTGAGTTACTGCTGCTAGAGACGGTATCTCCTTCCAAAAGAAAATGGATCAATGGCGGTAGCTTACTTGGTTTTGTTACATTCTCGCTCACAAAGCAAACCGCATGTCAAGTCTTACATTACCCTCATCACTCTGAAGTGGTCACTGAACTTGCACCCGAACCACGAGATGTAGTATGGAGTAAAGTGTCGATGCCGAATCGTGAAGCGCAGATTAGAGATTTCTTTGTCATGGGAACAACAGGCGTATTCTTCCTATTCTGGTTCGGTGAGTCACATTTCGATATCGCTTCAGCCTCTACATCCTGAACCATACTGATTCACTTTGCGTAGTCCCGGTATCGTCACTCGCAACTCTACTATCCTACGAGGAGATCAAGAAGATCATGCCATGGTTAGCGAAGACTATCGATGCCTCACCGCGTTTAGCAGCAATTGTCCAAAATTCTTTACCACTTTTGGCATTGACCATCTTCAACGGTCTACTACCGTTCTTCTTGGAATGTAAGTCCGGTGTTGGTGACCTATGAAGTTTGTTAGGCCAACTGACTATAAATATAGGGCTGAGTTATCGACAAGGATTTAAGAGTAGAAGTGCGACTGAGTATTCTCTTTTGAAAAAGTAAGTTTCTAATTGAGCTCAAATTCCGTGGTGATACTGATGAATCCATTCTCGGGTGTCTCTGAAGATATCACCTCTTCTTGTTGATCTCGGTACTATTCGTCTTCCTCCTTACCACTACTTATATTGCCATCGTACGGGACTTTGTGGATAGTCCTATGAAGGTGAGTTCGATGATTGCTTTTGTTGAGAACATGACTCACGACAAATGACAGATTCCACAAAAGCTCGCCAGCGCTCTTCAAGGTGCCAACGTAAGGAACTTCATGGTGTCCTATGTGATGCTTCAAGGTGAGCCTCATCGACCGCATGTCGCATATTGCTCATCAAGCTGATATTGTCGTATCAGCACTCGGTCTTATGCCCTTGCAATTGCTCAACATGGGTCCGCTCTTGACTCTTGGATATTCCAGAGCACTGTCGACAAAGACGCCAAGAGGTAAGTCGGGATTTGCGCGATAACAATCACCGCCGGCTGACATGGCTATAAACTTTGCTACAGACTACGCCGAAGCGAATGCTCCTCCCATGTTGAACTACGGCTGGGTATACCCCCAAGCCTTGTTGGTGTTCACAATCACCTTGGTCTATAGCGTCATGAGTCCTCTCATCTTAGTATTTGGTGCGATATACTTTGGAGTAGCTTGTGAGTGCATCCGATCAATCCCCAGAAATGCATGACTGACAAATGATCAGATCTCGTGTACAAGTACAAGCTCTTATTCAGTAAGATTCGAAGTTGGCTTTACCGATCACTATAGTGGATAGCTTACGTTCATTCTCCTTAGTCTACTTCAAGCCATATGAATCGAATGGTGAAGCCTGGCGAATCACATTCGCTCGTACACTGTGGGCCTTGGTACTTTTCCAACTGTTCATGACTGGATTGTTCTCCCTTCGACAGTTCTTCTGGGCCTCAGGAGCGATGATTCCTCTCATACTGTATACGCTGTGGTGGAGCTGGGTGATGTGGCGAGATTTCGGACCTCTGAGTCAGTTCCTCGCTTTGAGCAGTATCTGTGAGGTGAAGAGGGGTGAGGAACCAACTGGTGTAGCTGGAGTAGGGGATGAGGGGGCAGTCAGTAGGAGTCAAAGGTGAGTTGAATTCACTTCAGGATACATCGTACGTTTCAACTGACTTGTCCAACAAAGTAATCTCAATCATCGACGATATGCTGTGAACGATGAAACACTCTACGTGGCGCCGAGTGATCGACGAACTGACTACTCACAACCACCCATGAACAATTTCTATTTTGGTGTATTGAATACAGGTAGGCGTCGATATGCCCATCCTGCTCTGAGCGGATTATTGCCCACACCTTGGTTACCTGCCAAAGCAAGATTTAGCGATGGAGCTAAAGAAGGTGGCAAGAGAAGTGTCGTATTGAGTTTGAGAAGAAAAGTAGCCAAGAAGTTACAGAGAGAACGTGGAGAAAATGGAGGTGATACACCGGATTCAGGTAATGCAAGTGGAAGTGGAAGTGGAATACCAGAAGGATGGTCAACTGGACAGTCACTTCGACCTTCAAATTCGTCTACAAGTCTCAAGAAACCTTCTTCTTCCCCTGGAGGAGGAGCAGGGGGATCACGTTCAGGATCATATGGTGCGACAGGGGACAGTTCGAACCCTTGGAGAGATCCTACACCACCACCATCTGAATTGAATGCTTCTGGAATGTTAAGGAAGAAAATAAGCTTTGATCCGGGGAGCGGAGTTATAGCTTTGCCTGAACATAATATATGGGGTGATGAGGAAGAGGATGATGAGGAGGAGAATAACGGGGAGGATGAACCTGAATCTCCGGTAAGTAGAAAGCTCAATGATTGGGTTATTGGGTTATTGGGTTTCTTTTTCGGTGGACAGCTGATCATCAATGTTGGTAAATTGTTACTTTGGAGAATAGTCAACCTACTATCATAGTCGGAATCGAGCTAGGACGTTGAGTTCATCAAGGGTATTGGATAACGTACCTCCTTCGGGTAGTAGTGGTGGTGGGAATGCTGGACCGGGACAACCGGGAAGTGGTATACAGCTGTAACGTATGGTGTTTGTCGGACTTGTCAAAATAGTCTATTCCCCTCTTGTCATGATCTCAATTTATACTCGATCCTTATAATTCACAGCAATTACGATCAATCTTTATATATGTCATATGAATAATTATGTCTTGTCTTCCCGTCTCCGGTCGAGCATATATGCATATAAATCAATAATCGTGCGACTGGGAAACACACACAGGACTGACTGAACATCGAATCCATGTACGGTGGTCGGAGATGTGCCACATTGCGGAGTTATCCGGAGAACTGCCCTTAACACCCTTCCGGCCGACCACCACCACTATAGCTCACCCTCACTCTCTCACTGCTCACACTCCTTGGTTCAATTCGTAGTAATAGTCTATCATCTGTCATAGTTTCTTGATTCAACTCACCCCACAAGCATAAAAAATAGTTCAAAATGTCCTCAACCTGGAGAGAATTCATGTCGTGAGTTTCTGTTTATCCACATAAATTGCAATAAGAGGGAGGAAGAGGTTGTATATGCTGATCTTTTCCAATCTCCGTTGTTATCCTTATTTCCCCTTTCCTTCGTTCACTTCTATCGACAATACCTCAATACCTCAATATGAACACCCACTCCATGCTCGATATCCCAATCGCTCGATATCCCAATCCTCCCTTTCTCGAAACACACATGTTCGCTTCAACCCAATTATATCATACCTACAACAACAGCTGGAACAAATACACTCAAGTCGCTTCTCGAGCACTTCGACAAGCTTTGACTGAGACTGATCGGGTTGCTGCTGAGAAGAGGGCCGCCATCGGAGTGTGAGTATATGGTTAGATCCAGTCTGGCTGTCTCATCAGAGTATCGATCGCATGGGGATTGGAATGAATCATCATGGATAGGAAAAATGAAGGGAGACTAGAACACTATCTCAAAGCATTAGACGAATATGAAGGATTGTAACGAAATAGAGATAGAGAAGCTTATTGGATTACTTACAATGAGGATGGTCCAATCGAAGGAAATTGCAAGGGAGAGGATGAAGAGAAAGATGGACGAGTGATGTCCATTATCTCACGACGAGGTTTATCAAGACCCACTGGATGCTAAAAAGATATTTGTTACGGAGGAGAAAAGGACGAAGAAGATGAGAACGAAAATTAATGAGGATGTAAGCTGACAGATATGAAATTGATTAACAGTCGATACCAACTTTGGGAGAATGGACAAGGTGGTGAACAAGTAAGTGCAGTTTCGCAACTTGCAATCTAAACCTTTCTCCTTCAAATCATCACTTTTACCAAGTGAGGAATCACCTGATAGTCACACTGATACTGATGGATATTGCTTTTTCACCTCAGAAATACGTTGTCCCTCCTGCTAAAGATGCTTCATCCGGTACACCACCTGTATAATCCACCTCGCCCATAGAATAAGGGTCATGGGTTTAGAGAAGATGGAGCAAATTATCTAGGATGAGATGCAAAGAATGAAATTCAAAATCGCATTATGAGGTACAAATGACCTGTCTGAACTGATTGAGAGAATGAAAAAGTGGAATATCGCATATCATCGCTCTTCGTCTTTTTTTACATGCTCGTATTCAACGCCCAACGTCAAGAAGAGGAATTGACAAAAGAGATCGGAAGAGCATTATTGTTCTCAGCACCGCTACCAGCTTTTGTCATACTCAAGCATCATCACAGGTCATACTGGCGTTACATACAGCTTAGGTATCCTGTCATACCCGTTAACACATTGATATCAATACTACTTATGACCCCAACTCTGTCGATTTCTCTTTGTCTTTCTCATGTCCATGAGATTGTTTAGGCATCCTTACAAATAAAGCTACTACGATGACCGCCAATCCTGCTAGACCAGTTGCAAGCCAGAAAGCAGCTCGATATCCTTTCAAGATATCTTCCGGTGACTCATTCTCTGGTCCTTTGACATATCGTTCGATCGTTCCTGCTAAACCCAATCCAATCGATAGACTATCGAAACCATCAGTTTCTTACGTTGTTGTGGGGAAAGTGAGACTGAAACTTACGAATAATTAGTGATCATACTGACTATGCCAGCAGCTATACCTTGATATTCATGTTCAACCGAATTACTAACTATCAACTGACCCGTACTGAAACTTAAATCTGGTCCGAAAACAACCATGATCAAACTGAAAAAAGTCAATCCCCAATATGTTTGATGAACCGGTGAGAGCGCAGCGAATAGATCACCGATGAAGAATGATATCATTGCGATGAGGAAGATCTTGTGACCTGCGAATCGATGGATCAAAATTGGAACCAAGAGTGCAGCGGCGATTCCTATTTTATACATTACACGAATATCATGTCAGCATTTCTAGATGAGATGACATGGTAAAGGCTCGGAACTCACCTCCTGGCATTAATGGTGCCATTTGGGCAGTGATGATCAAAGCATTATGATGACCTCGAATATTATATATACTGCCGACGCGAACACATTCGTTAATGTCTCATTGTATACAGTTGTTCGTTGACGTTAAGTAGTAGAAGTACTGCACTCACAATAATTTGGTATATAGTAAATACGTCCCAAAGCTCATCCAACCCAACCACAAAGTAAGATAAACCAATAAATTCTGTCTACTGAGGACTTCGGGTGGTATTAAAGCTTTCGTATCTATCTTTCGCTCGTACATGTAAAAAAGGGTAAAACCAATCATGGAGATTATAAGGAGGATGTAGATATATGGTTGTTCCCATCCTACCAGTGCTGACTGATTCCAAACGAAATTGAATAGACCCATCGATAAGACCAGTAATGCTGTACCGATATAATCGAATGATCGTATCTTTCGACTTATCGTGGACCACGAGGACGACGAGGTTCGACGGTCGGATGGTAAGATGAGTAAACCGCTGATGAGGAATACAAAGGTGAATATAGCCCTGTTGAAAAAGAAATATTCAGCTTTAGATATGATAAATCTTGATGATTGAAATGTGCGACGACGTTAGAAAGGAGATTTCGCGGTTAGGATATGCGAGCATGCCACACTCACGTGAACCACCATATCCACCTGACATTCACGAGAACAGTAAAAATAGCAGCTACAGCACCGCCAATCAAAAATCCAGAAGGGGCCAAGGCGCCCAGTATGGCAAAAACGAGATTCCTCATTTTACCTGGTGGATAGGTACGACCTAGTATAGCCAGAGCGTTGGGTACTGGGAGTGAGAATGAGAGAGGACTTCGTTAGATATCGTATAGCATGTATGTATGAGAATATGACTGAAAACTCACAAGACAAGGCAGATCCGATACCTGCTATGGCCCTACAGATATCGAATGGTATAGGAGTCTTACAGAATCCAGAACCTATATTGGAGGCTATACCGAGTATACACCCGATCGACCATATTAATTTTGGTCCTCTGAGAGTGAGAATAACATTATTAGCTTCAGTTATCGGACGAGCAGATGGCAGGACGCTTTTGACGATTATCATACTCACAGTATATCACCTAATCTACCGCTAACTACTACCATCACTCCCAATGTCAACCTACGATCCAATAACAAAAGACAATCAGCCTACGGATATATACATCCACGAAAAACGGGACCGCCAAGGAATAGGACTCACCCATAACTAGCTGCCATCCAGCTCATCTGACCAGCATCTTCCGTACCCAACCACGGTCCGAGGTCGTTAAGGGGTATGATCAACATTCCAAATTGACCCTGGGCGATCAACTGCGTAGCGCATGTGATGGTGATGAACAAGATCTGAAAACCTATTGACTTATCTGACAGATAATCATTGGAATTCTTCTTGTACTCGTTATTGGCATCGGTGGGACCTTGTTCCAGGTCAGATTGGTTTTGGGATTGGGGTTGAGATTGGTGCATTCTAGCTGGAATCATGTCGTTATTATTCATATTCGGTTCTGATGTTGGTGTCGCTTTGGATAAACGATTTTCGGAGTCTGCGTCTGCTTCCTGATGGGTAGAGTCCTTTGTGTCACCTTGGATGGATCTGTTCTCATCCTCACATAGCGTCTTGTCAGATTCCACTCGGTGTGGAACCGCAGTACCACCAATAGATACGTCGTCTCTAGCAGATAATCTTTCGGTCATCGTTTAGCACGAGTTCTACCTACCGCAGTGAGGTCGCTTATAATCTACCAATAATCAAGGAGTGTATGATAATAATCTATTGAGAACATATCCCCATCTTTATGTATACTATATATATGTATATGTATATATGTACAATAACAGATCAGAGTGGTTTGAGTGAATAAGAATAGTGTTTAGTGATTGATCGGTAAACTGATAAACTGTTAAATTGAAATTACCTTTTAAAACGTCATATCCAGTTCGGTAGCCGGGTTTTACTTAAGTTACCCATCCACATCAGCCACCACCCACTGTTGGACAGTATATGTACATGGTGGAGTGACCTCCTTAGGGCATCAGAGTCATACCTCAAAAGGTTTACTCTAGATCAGACAGGGAGCAATGACATGCAGGAATCATCACGGGGTATGCGGTCAAAAGCAAAAGATTCAGAGTATCATTTAAGAGTGGTAGTATCTGTTTTATCGATTTGCATATCATATGTTACGCATACCTAAATACATTCATTCCCATACTCTTTGTGTAACCAGATCAACACAACCCGTAGTATGATGACGGAACTGCTACCGTCATATCACCTCGTACATCAATGGTTTACATCTTTGATTTAGCTTTTTCCTCCTCCTCCTTGATCCTCTGTAATGCTTTCTGAGCAGCAGGTCTATCATCACACATCAATCAAGTAAGCTAAAGAACTATATCATCACATGTATCAAAAGATTAAAAGATATACGTACCTCTCTAGTACTCTCTTGTACCATCTCTTTAGCCCATCACCAACATTGAATGCTCCAGCTCGAGTACCAGCAAGGAGGGAGTTGATAGCGAAGAACATCATGAACTGTATTTATCGTTCATGTGTCAGCTCAAATCCTCATTCAGGATATTAGGAGTTTGAAGGATACTGGAAAGGTAAGGCGTAGGGATGGGATGGGATAGTATTCTGATCATACATTAAAACACTCACATCGCCTGATCCTGGTTTATCGGTCCCAGAGAACCAGCCGTGTTGGGTCTTGTTGATAGCTGATTCGGCCTGAGTACGCACCCCCAGGAGAATAGAACAATGGTCAGTACGCGATCCGGCATGGATATATCAGATATAAAAGCTTGGGACGGAATTGAACCCACGAAATCAATGGTATTTTGCATTTGAGGACCCAAATATTTAGTCTACAAATATCGAACCGATGTAAGTGAATTAGCTCTTAAAATCACTAAATAGAGTATGTATTAGAGATAGGCGAAGTTCACTCACAGTTAAGAATCCACTATAACCCTGTACAGCCTTCTTATCCCCCTCGTCCAACTGTCCCACTACCATTCCGTTTACCCAGGCGTTGGATGTCGCACCGACAATAGCAGAAGCTTGAAAGAGATTCATCATACTTCCTTCGGCATAGTGACTCCAAAATACATCATCATCTGTCGAATCCACTTGAACGTCCAATCGATCTTTGTTAGATTGGATGTCAGGAAGTCGTAGAAGTTTGTAGATTATATATGCGGATTCAGTTAATGTTTGACCATCAAGAATCAAAGCCGGCGCTTTGCCAGTGGGAGATATTTTGAGTAGGGAAGGTGGAGCGGTCCGAGAAGGACCTCGAATATGGACTTGGACGGTGTAAGGGAGCGATAATTCTTCGAGGAGCCAGACTACAATCAACATCATCAGTATCGTACCAGGATCTCACTTTGTATTGGCTTATGGGTTATATGGATTGAGTGGAAGGAGGACGACGGTGAATACTCACATATTCGCTCTGAGCGGGAGGCATTCAAGTGATGAAGGATGATTTCGGGTGACATGGTGAGATATCAGTGTAGTGAATAGGTTGCCAAATGATGTCTATCAGCTGAGGGGCGAAGTGATGATTTTTGAGAATGTAGATGGAGTGCAGCCAATGTACATTATGTAGTTGAAAAGTGGAAACGACCTGATCACGGTGATGGGTGATGGATGACCTTTGACTCACTCCGACTAATCCGGATAAAACACGACACGGATTTAACCGAGATGCAGGAGGCAGAAGGAAGTGGTGATATCATGCCGTACACCTTGCCATACCCACGACACATACTCGTGCTGTATGGAAATGCTGACAAGAGATGTAACATGGTAAATGACATTACGTTACAGGATATACAGGGGACTCCAATCAAAACATACAAGCACATAGACAACTAATCAGACTGGCGATAGATTATTGAGTAAAAATAGCTAAGATGACGCTGTATGTGACATGATGGAAGCGATGGCAATCAAGATAGGATAATCTACAATGCAAATGATATGATGATAATATGGATGATGAGAACAATGAACATGCAGACAACTAACAAGCACAAGGAAAAGAAAGGGGTAACGGCAAATGCTCTCGCCTATCGACCCAAGTAAGCGAGATGAAGACCATAATATTAAACAAATTGTGGATAGGGATTGCGACGACCTCCTTGAAGTGTGCTTCTCGAGAATGTCAAGCTGGTGTAATGTACGATGTCGCACAAGAGAGAAGGGATCGCACCAAGCTACAATGGTGGATAGAGGGTAGTATCCACGTAGCGGACACATGGGGTCCAAGAGACATGACGTGGTGGAAGATAATGAGATAATGAGATTATCAGATGTAAATGTTGGTTTTCGAGATTTCGGGTCGTTGTTGTCGTTAGATCGTAAACTGAGTCATTGACATTTGATCCTTTGTTTGTTTCTTTTTTTAGATTGACGCCATGAAATATAAGCTTTTCTCTTTGAGCTATCATTGTGCGTTGTTGAACGAGGACATCATTATGTTTCTATTTGGAGAACTGCTATCATCGCCTGAAGTCAGCCTTATGATTTTTCGGTTAACAGTAAAGCAGACAATCGTCCAGACTCACCAATACCATTTATTCGTCCACCTCCATGCTCTTCCAATCCTTGTGCCCACCAGTCTGAGTCTGCAATCCGCTTCTGAGTCTACTTGGACCTCTTCCACCTACTCCCACACCCAGAGCTCTTCCCATCCCTCGTCCATAACCCAACTTGAAAACGTTATTCATCTCCGTCCCGAGCGCTTCTACCTCAGCCATAAATAGCTTATGTCGGGTCTTCGTTAGTTTACCATCGATAGGTCCAGGTGTGAAAGTGGGACTGGGGTTCATATCGATATCCCTCGAGAAGCTTGATGAAGGAGAAGGATCTGATACAGCTCGACTGAGAGAGGGTGGTTCGAGAGGGACACCTAAGATTGGTGTAGATGCTAGTGGAGAAGGTATATGTATGTGTGAATGAGATTTATTCGATGAGGATAAGTTAGGTGAACTAGGTATGATGGTGGTATGATTAGAGGTGTTCCCATCGATAGGTGAAGAAGGTGTTGTATCGGTTTCGTCCACGAGTAAACCAATGATCGAAGATGAGTTCGAATAAGATCTTGGTCGTTTAGTCACTGGACCACTCTGAGTATCGTAATTGAGCGTGGGCGTAGGTGTGGATGGCCTACTTGTAGTATCAATATCCATTCGACTTGATGAACCAGATGATTCTCCAAAGGATGAGATATAGGTAGGCGTGGAGGTCAAGGTCGTGTGAGCAGGAGGTTCTTTCTTGATACTTGATGAAGGCGTTGGATTCCTGAATTTCAGTTTGATAGTAGGTCTCTTCTCCTCTCTTGGCTGATCTTCACCCTCAACCTCAATGCTATCCTCCCTATGTCTCTTATGTCCTCTAGTAGGTTTCCAGGTGGTGGACGTGCTGAGCATCAAGCGGAGTTTGGGTAGTTGTCGGGGAGAAGAAGGTGAGAGTGGAGTGGGATCGTAAGTAGTTGAGGACATTGTCGTTGGCGTGGAAGAGTAGGTGGATGTAGAAGAGGATGATCTATGGGGCATCATCATGTGTTGTCTTGCCTCTGTGTTTCACGGTGAAGGAAGGATGATGATATGATTAGATTGATGTACTAGATGAATCAGTCAGTCGATGACAAGAGGAGGTTGACGAGGATGTGAAGGGAGAAGAAGGAATCGACTGATGTTGTCTGTACCCGGATGAGTATGAGTGAGGATCTGAATCAACACTGACTCACTTGAAACTGAAACGGCGGGTCGAATGGTAACCCTGAAGATCTGTTGGTTTTTGGTGGAAAGGCGTGGTTGCCTCGATTCCACCTTGATCAACACTTTGAAAGCTCGCTCAGCAGTTTGCGAAGTACCGCACTGCTGAGGAGAGGCTGGGAAGGAGGTGGCAATGGTGATGGTGATGGTGACGGTGATGATGTATGAGATGTAGGATGATGGATTCGGGATTTACCATTTAGGTTGATGGTTGATTGGGTCATTCGGTGATGCACGGTTCTCCTCTTGGGTTGTTTACTCTGCTCTACTCTACTCTACCGGTAATCATAACCGAGCAAATCAGCTTTCCCACGCTATCTTTTCTACCCGTTGGGAGCATCTATGTATCACGTGACATCACACCCGATATCGCAAAAAGTTGGAATTCAGTTGGCAAGCAGACAAGAGGACATGTCATGTTGGGGTCGATACAATTGATGCTTGATTCACGAATCATTCAGCAATCTCACTCTCTTAGCATAGCGCAGTCTAGCGGAAAGGTAGACAGGATGACATCCCTACTTCCCCTGCTCACCTCTCTCCCCTTCACTCATCCCTCTTTCTCACCCCTCCTCCAATCCCACAAACCATTCTCTCATCCTTCTCAACTCCCCCAGTCATCGCTAAACAAATGGCTAAACCGGCTCAACTCAACAATACTTTCAAGAGATGATAGCTCAGATAGAAGAGCGGCATGTGATATTGCTGAGCTGGTGATACGTATGGACGAAGAGGGATATGTGATGACGACTTATGGTAAAGGATGGGTAGGGACTTGTCTTGGTGTTTTATCTGTAAGTTACTGCAATACACCCTCGAACGTACAATTAGCTAGGACTCACTCGTCTCCGCACTTCAATCTTCAGTCTCCTTCAAGCTCCATCCTTAATATACCATCTTACTTGACATTGATGAGAACATTGGTCATCTCGAGCTCGCAATACCCATCGTTCGAAAGGGAAGTTATACACCCTATAACAGGTAAAATGTCCGTGTCGTTAGGGAAATTGTTCGAAAGGAGTATATCTGAAAGTCGACCAGAATGGGATATCATTGTCAGTCATCATAACCTTCCTGCTCTAACATACAATCAGTTAACCTGTTTTTACTATCATACAGCTTGATCTCCTTTCGATCGTTCGACAACTAATCATTCACGCGCCAGCCCCTTTCAGACCGTTGTTACCGACTCTCAAACCTTCTCTGTTCAACTTGATACTTCAGATACCTACTCCCACCAATCCATACCCCTCGATCCCCGACGAGATCCGCAAATCCGCTTCCGCGCTGGTAGCCACTTTACATGTGACTGCCGGTAAAGCCAATTCGCCTCAGTCGTGGGGTATGGAGATTCGGGAGGCTCTAGGAGGATTCGGAAGAGCTATGAGTGGACTGACTACTGATGGTTGGGAAGAAGGTCAGTGAATCTCCCTCTCAGGTAGCTCGCATTGTCTGTCATTGAAAACACAAGCTAATACGTGCTCTTTGACTATGATACAGAACCTACCAAAGCCCAACCTCCGAACCCGCCGTCCGCATTACCTGAATTGCCTGTAGATCCTCTAAGTAGATTACCTGTAGCTTTGGATTGGGCAGAAGGGTTCACCGAAGTCATCCTTGCTCTACTGAGGTCAGCACCTCTCACAATCGTCACAGGGTACAAAGCTGATCTTATAGCAGATACCCCACTGCGCGACCTGTACCTGTCCCTATCGCTCAGATAGTATCTGCGGGATTGAGATGTCTCGCAATCACTCTTGACACGCCTGTAAGTTCAGTCGTTTCGTTATCTTTCGTGAACTGTAAACTGAGAATTATGACACGCAGACTGTACCGTACATCTCACCTCAACACCATGCTGCTTTGCTCGCTTCTTCGCCCAGGATATGGACGATAGGCATGCAGCTCATCGGAAGTGTAGCTATTGCGTGAGTTAAGAGTCTACCTCATGAAGAATATTGAATACTGACTGCAAGGATATAATGCAGATGTGGAGATCACCTCTTCCCTCACCTAGGTAATATACTGGATCATACGGTATGGTTGGCGGAGAGACTTCCAGCAAGTATGACGTGAGTGCTATATTCCGTCGTACTCACCCAAAACTGAGTCCTCTGTGCTGAAAGTAATGATGATTCGCAGTGATACACAGATACAATTACTCAAATTTCATCACCTTCTCCTCACCATCTTCCCTCCGGCGGTTGTACCCCTCGAGTATCCTACCCGACTTCTCAGATTATGCTTGACAAAGGTCCAGCCGCTACTGGAGAATCGAACAAAATCGGATATCTCTTCTGGAAATGTCGGTGGAGGTGGTAAGAGAGGTAAGAAAAGAGCTAGAAACGCCGAAGATGGGTTGGTAGGTGGATTAGAAGGGAGAGAGGGTAGGACCGTTGGAGTTGATGAAGTGAAAGTTATCGTTTGTGCTTTACAATGTGAGTGGTTCGCTTTATACGTCCTCCTGCCCCTTCAACTCGCTAATAAATCAAATTCATTCAAATCATAGTGGTTCCCCTCTTACACCCTACTCCACTACTCTCACCATCACTGCTCACATTCTCTATCCGCCTTCACCTCTCGCTGCATCTATCGATACCCTCCCTTGGAGGTATACTATCCTCTTCGTCTGCCCAAAGTGAATTGCGCGAGAGTGTGCATGACGTGTTGGAAAAGGCAGTCTTGATGACTGAGGGAGAAGGAGGTACAGGAAGAGGATGGAAGAGTCTGATCATCTCTGTGCTCGTAAGTATACCCTCCTGTTCAATGAAAACTCGATATGTGCGATAGACGGTGAATGTCGAACTGACGCGGATTTCTTTTGTCGATAGGACCAGCATTCCGAAAGCCTCGCTCCGATCCTACATCCCTCTTTACCACCACTCATGCGACCAATGCCACCTTTATCACAATTGCATCTTTTTGTGAAAGAGGGAGAGGAGGAGAGGAAAGAAAGGATAGCAATGGGCTTTGGGATGACAGACGATGATGTTCTGGAAGAAGAATATCAAGAAGATGGGGAGGATGTCATTGTTGAGCAATCCGTAGTGAAGACTTCGACAATATCCAATGACACTATCGCTCAGCAGACCAGTGCAATTTCGCGCTCAATAGCTACCTCCAATACAACTCCTATAACGCAGGCGCAGACTGGCCCTTCAACACAGAAGCACGTAGAGGTGGAGTCGACTTTGGTCCCTGCTACTACACCTTCGGTCGTCACAAACCAGCCAACAGCTCCTGTGACCCATCTCGCTCAGGCTGAAGCATTCGCGACATCGCAATCATCAACCGTTGTATCCAATTTCATCTCACAGCCTTCTTCCTCCACTACGAAAATCAGCAGCCTGAGCGAAGAGAAGAAAAGTGACTTGGGTGATATAGTCATGTTAAACCAAGATGAGGATGAGGATGAAGAAGGTATACCGGAATTGGATAGTGGGAGTGATGATTTTGATGAGGATGAAGATGATGAGGAAGAAGAGGAGGAATGAGTCTGCAAAGGCAATACTTAGTGGAAATCCAAATATGTGGTAGTGTCCATTGCGTACTATACTGGTATAGCTTGACTAAATGTCAAGTGGACGATCGGATCATACATTCCATGTACAGCGATGTATCATCATTTGATCTTGGATCGCTCAATGACGTGAGTCAATTGAAATGGATATTGGTGAGATGCTTGACCGATAATGGACAATATCGGGACTGTATATACACACTGTACGCTTGACCAGGATCGTGGAACTGCCAACCTTGGTATATAGCACCAATATTACACCGCAAGATCCTTTTTATGGTTATATTGGCGGTACAAGATATCCATGAAGGCACTGAGTGTACCTTACTCGAACGGCCCGGCGAGGTAGGAAGGTGAGTAGTTTGGAAGCTCTACAGGCCTATCTTACCTATATTCCCAGTGGTTTGGAAGTCGGCGAAGTCAGATGTTCAGTCATGTTGTGAACAGCCCGCTTAAGATCACAAGTTCAATAGATCATCTTGATCCATCTTGAACAAGATTGAATTTGATATCTTTGACATGTTGAAGAAGTACGAAGAACCCATCAATAGTCCGAGATCCGAATTGCGGTAGAATTGATCTTACCCAATCCATCCACAGCAGCACAAAGAAACTCACAAATTCATGTTCTCTTCTGGTGATATCTATCGAAATATTGGTAATTGGTAAAGTAAAGACCTGAATTGATCATGTGGATACCCCTTAAAGTATCGTTTTAGGTTTTCAAGGTTATGATGTTTAACTACCCTGCCAAGACCTTCTTCATTCCTCATTGCAATCATATGCTGCCACTTTTTACATCGCGCTCTCCCCCTTGGTCAACTTACTCGATTTTATCTCTCCCTTTTAATCCCTTGGCATTCGGATGGATACTCTATCTTAAGACTCATCTTTTGCTTTACTAAGCTCGACAACATCGATGCATTGCGGAATGAGTTTGGACCGATTGAACACAAAGTAGTCCGGTGGACCTCTGGGCCCATTGGGGTGGTATGTGGGGACCATGGGGCGAAGAGGGGTATAAGATATCTCCAAACTTCTCATAAGTTTTCCTTCTTGACTCTCAACCCCGCCCAGATACAGCGAACATACACAGAGTCACGATGGGAGGAGCCAACTTTGCCAAGAAGGAGAACAACGTCATTGGTCTGACTGACGCTCAACTGAGAGCAGTCGCAGAAGATGTCGATCCGGAATTGATCAGGATCGGACACGAGGTGGTCTCAAGACAAAAGCAGGAGACGTTCGCACAAGCTTGGAGGAATCATTGGGGTGCAGGAATGTGGAGTTTGTTCTTGAGTTGTGCTTTATTCATGGAAGGTTATGATACTGGATTGGTGAGTGTTGTACCGTACCTCACTCCCCCACTTTACTATCCTCATATCCTCATACTGTATATCTGAATAAAGTTCAATAACTGATATATTCTCTTTTCCTTTTTTCCAAAAAAAAATTGTTTAATACAGATCTCCACGTTCTACGGTATGCCTCAATTCCAAGCCAAGTTCGGTAAACCCCATAATGGCAAGCTGGTCATTCCGGCCTCATATCAAGGAGCTCTTTTGAATTTGGGTAAAGTCGGTCAATTGATCGGTCTGATCATCACTGGTACATGTCAAGAGCGATACGGTTCGAAGAAAACCTACATCTGGGGTATGGTCGCTATGACGGCATCGATCTTCTTGGCGGTCTTCTCGATCAATCTCGATATGTTGATCGGCGCAGAGCTGGCTATGGGTATTCCCTGGGGAATGTTCCGTGAGTCATACTTACTTCGTGGCTCTCGATCTCTTATATAAAAGTAGATGACTGATATAAGATGTTTGATCATGAATAGAAACCCTTGCTACAGCTTATGCTGCTGAGATCTGCCCTATCAAATTAAGAGGTTACTTGGCTGCCTTCGCCTCAGTCGGATGGGGAGGTGTAAGTTTCACTTCACTTTGTGTCTTTTGTACCGTTTCCAATTACATACTGATTTTTTTCATCGAGTGTAGGGTGGTTTCCTTGCCTCTGGTGTGCTCAAAGGAGCCCTGCACCTCAATGGCAATTTGGCATGGAAGGTCCCCTTCGCCCTTCAATGGATCTGGCCAGTCCCATTGGCTCTAGGATGTTTCTTCGCTCCTGAAAGTGCATGGTGGTTAGTCCGAAAGGGAAGATTCGAAGATGCCAAAGCGACCTTGGTCAGAACTGCCCGACAAAATTTCTACGCAGAGAATGAAGCTGAGGGTTATATCGCTTATATGAGACATACCGATGCGATGGAAGAGTTGGAAGCTAAGAATGGAAGCTGGACTGAACTTTTCAAGAAAGGTCCTACTCTCAGACGAACTGAAATTGTAAGTCAACTACCACCCCACATACTTTGAGAGGAAAGATGTCCAGCTGATTGAGATTGTGATTTGATTTGATTTGCTAGATGATTGGTACCTGGATTGTGCAAGTGGCGAATGGAAATATGATTACTGGTTTGACTGTTGAATTGTGAGTACTTTCCCCATCTACTAGGTAACCATCATGGTGATGGTGGCTGACTGAGAGGTGTTGTGTTCTTAGCCTCAAACAAGCAGGTATGAGCACCAAAGAAGCCTTCAACATGAATCTCATCCTCCATGCTATGGGTATCGTCGGTGTTGGTCTGTAAGTCAAAGTGACTATAAACGCTACCGTATCTTGCTGATCATGCATGTCTTGTCTAGCTCTTGGATTTTCCTCGGATACTTCGGACGAAGACCAATCTACTTATCCGGTTTACTTTCCGAAGCTGCCTGTTTGTTACCCATCGGTATCCTAGGATTCGTCGAGAAGAGCAATGCAAGTCTCAAGGCGACTGGTGGTTTGATGATCATGATAAACTTGATCTTCCATTTCTCACTTGGTCCAGTATGTTATTCGATCGTCGGTGAATTGCCTCCATCAAGATTGAGATCTAGAGCCATCGTCATGGGTAGATTCATCTACGTCGTCTGTGCCATCATCTTCCAACAAATCAACACTAGGATGGTAGCTGCCGATGGATGGAACCTTAAAGCTAAGAGCGGGTATGTCGCAAACCACCACCGATTTAGAACATCATGCTGATTGTCTGATGGTCGTTCGATATACAGTCTTTTCTGGGTAGGATGCAATGCCTTTTGTCTCCTTTGGGCGTTCTTCAGATTACCCGAAACTGGTGGAAGATCATTCACAGAGCTCGATATCTTATTTGCCAACAAGGTCCCAGCTAGGAAATTCAAGAATACCATCGTCAGAGGTAAGTCCCGATTTAACGATAAGATACCGGCAATATTACCATTGCTGACAATCGGGCACGTTTACAGACGAAGCTGCCGAATATGGTGCACAAGGTAAAGAAGCTGTCGATGTCGTTCAAGATGAGAAAGAAGCTGTTGAAGATGTTCATGTCGAACATGCTGGAAACAACCAACGAACAGCTACTCATACCTTGACTTAACGGCAATAAGTCATTCAAGATCTACCACTCAACTACAGTTGGGATTTGGTCAATTGACATGGGGAATTCAGGAATTATCTATCTTAGTACATCCATCTTATAGCTGATCGTATCAATCATCAAATTCAAATTGGTCTGGGTCAGGTTCGCTTGCTTATCCATCCTTCTTAATTATGGGTTTACAATAGTTCTATTTATGTACTGAAGCCGATGGAAAGAGGAGACGAAATGTATTGCTGCGATGATCATCCATTAAGGTCAATTTGTTCGTAAGTAAACAATATTGCTTTCAGCTTTGTAAACATGAAGAAGTCAAACAACCGACCTGCAACTGCTACTTCTTTTTCCTGTTCCAACGATCAGAAGTCATCGCTAGATTGTATTCCGCTTCCACACGATCGGAAGTGGTTTCTTGAAAGTATGGGCCAACAATGGAGGTATGACCACTTCCGAGTGCAAGGGGAGCATGTCCCTCAGCTTCACATCCTTCGCAGTAAGACCTCCATACTCCGGAATGCTGGATCTCAGCTAATGCCTCCCGGTATTTTTCTGGAAACCTCTCCAAGGATTTGATATTGCCTTCGCTGTTGATAGGCTTTACTATGGTGATATAAGGCGGAGCAGCTTGGGTGTGAAGGGCGTTTCGACAGCCTATCAAACCGTTGGTACTTTCGTAGGTAACTGTCACTTGGTTACACCAGAGTTCGTAGTCTCTGTTGACATGAGCAATGGCAGAGCTCTGCAGAATTTCTGTGGTTCAAGACAGCAATCATCAGTGGTTGCATTCTCACTATGTCTGGGAATACTGTGATCAGGAGAGTATAGAGCTTACACAATCATCCGTCTTGCCTTTGAAAAGTTGCTCAACACTTTGGGAAATAAAGACACTCTGACCCATGACGAGCGATTGAGCAGTCGTGGAAGTACAATCTTCTTGATAGATTCGCCTTCAAGAGCCACCACAAGCTGGATACAAAGCTTGTATTGAAGGATCCGAAAGGTCTCTTTGGGGATTACGTTCAGAACGTCTGAGTGTTGTTAACTTGTATGGGGTATCTTCATGCAGATGGGATAAGTCTACTGTAATTGTGATTTTAGACGATGGTGTCCCGCAATTCTCGAGCTCTGTCATTTCAGGTGTTCGTTCACCATTCCGAATCGAGACTACTCTAGATGAAGACATCTGGCAAAATGACGTATGACAGGAGGACTGTCATATATATGCTAGCCCTCGTCCGATATGTATTGAAGACTGTGTATATATAGCCATACAGAGTACCTTCTTGAGGGTGGCAAGAAGCTCGAAACTGTTCAAGAGGAAAATATTGTGATAGGCTGGTAGAATGTCGTGTCCTTACATTGCAAGAATGTACCCCTGCAGCTCAAAATGTAGACTAAGCATCTTTTTGCCGGAAGCCATGCAACGGATCAGGACTGAAAGGGAGATTTCCACTCAAGATCTGACTTATGGGCCTAGAGGGAATTCTTTGCCATAGTTCAATGCGTCCCATTTCGGTGCACATTTTGTCATGGCCGAAGCGGAGCAGAAAAAGAATAAGATAAATGGATCATATGACGAAGTGAAACACTCATGTACATTCCCAAATATAAATAACCAGTCAGATCCTGCACATAGTTTCAAGTGATGATTCCCTCGTCAGACTGGACTATGTATCAACAATACACGGGTACGACTTCGGATGGCATATTTCTTGGTCAACACCCAAGCCCAATGTCTCTATCGATTGGGAATTGGAAGGGACTTAGGTGAGACAAGTTGTCACTACCAATCAAGACAAGAGAAATGAGAATGTCGGGCTTACTTCCGTCCCATGATTGATGACGATACAGCAGTAGCCATGAAGCGCAGTTCATGGAAAGGTTCCCGTCTACATAACTTGCTATGGTCATGCAAAAATTTTGCATTCTGTCGCAAATCAGCAGCTATGGCCGAGTGGTCTAAGGCGGTGGACTTAAGTTGTGTATCGTTAAAGATCTGACTGAAACCCACTGGGAAACCGCGTGAGTTCGAACCTCACTGGCTGCAGAATTATCAACCTTTTTGTTTTCTACCTTTCTTCTTTACATTTCGAGACCTGTAACAGTCGTTTTGAGATGAAAATTGATGGATTTGGAGCGTTTTGGATAGAAGTGGTGAAACTGCCACATTCGCCACACTCATTTTGGCTTAAGGTTTGTCGCGCGTCGTATGGGTCCTTTGGCTGATACTGCGCCACAGTTGATTGATCGGTGTGTAAAGATAGGCTGTGAGCTCTGTGAGGGATGCATGGTCCGTTGCATGCATTCGGATCATACAATACATGGTGATTGGGTTGCTTGCTGACATTTTCAAAGGTCATTCACATATATGCAGCTGGTGAGATTGAAACCCTCCTGGATCGGCGCCGGGGGACATTACGTCAAGCGATTCGAGGCCAAGAATTCTCGGCCAATTCCTAAAACCTCGTCATATCAACGTCCACGTCGAGAGAGCAAGAGAGGGACGTGTGCCTTTCTCACACCCAACATTCACCCTTGAAGATCATTTTGCCCCTCACTCCTACATCACTTGACAGATTAAGATTGTTATTGCCGCTCCAAGGAATCTTAAGGGGTAAAGCGGAACTGTGTCAACGTTAGAAAGGAGGGGTGAGCTGCTAGTACGCACTACACACTTCATCACATTCACAATACCATCGTCATAGGGTTAACCGGTAACCATATCAATCCATCCATCACCCATTGCCATCTACGCCCCCTTTGTCTTGCATTATACACAACACACATACGCAGGACAACAGCCTTTGTCGTCCTCCACACGCAAACACACCGTACACAGAACAATACCACCACGGGGCTCCGGCTGGGTCATCCGTACCCAACAGATCTAGTCCACCCAAAGAAGCTTCTTTTCCAAAAACCAGATTCCTACTACATACGTTAACGTATAACCTCGTAACTTCCACCTTAATCCCACTCTTCCTCTCGTCGTAATCCATATCATCTGTCAGGTGATCAGCATCCAAAAACCCAACCCAGCCCAAAATGTCCATGTTCTCTTCCTTCTCGTTCAAATCGCTCGATGAGTCACCCAAACCACGTACCATACATCAGGAAGACCCAACCGGTCCATATTCAGAAGAAGAAGACGTTTTCGATCAAGATCACGAATTTGACTCTTACCATTCTTCGAGCGGGCTCGGCTCAGGCAGACAAAGTAGAAGTAGTCTGACAGCTTTGGCCGAGGACGACGAGGAAGAAGAAGGTAATAGGAAAAACGTGAGTTCAAGTGATGTCATTGGAAGCCCTCTCCCCTCTTATGTCTGTCTGGGCTTGCTCGGTCGGACCTTCAGCTTGCTCTCTCATAGCAGATAACCCCCTGTCAAACTGTTCATCTGGACTTATGCCTTCTCTCTATCATTACATCCTTTGTCCTCCTGTCACGCCCCATTCATCGTAATCCCTTCAAATTGAAGACAGACCTCGCTTAAAGAGAGAGAGAGAGAGAGTCGGACTGACTTGCCTCAGGGAGAATCCCACCTCTTCCTATCTTACCTTGATTGAGAATGTGATATGTTTGCAACCTTCTCTCTCTCTCTTCTCGCACATTCAGTTTCCCGCTCTCTCCTCTCTCCCACTTTAGTCATATTTGCGACGAGATACCTGACGCTGATATGTGTACTGTATCACCCTCTTCCACGCCATTCCCTACCCTGCTCGATGCGATATTACACTACTATCCATTGACCGGTCAATCCTCCCTCCCTAATCCTCTTGCTCATCCACTGCCTTCTCCTTCCAAAACTGGAACTGCACCTGGACTCCGACGTCGTCGCACATCCGCTTCTGCAACAACATTGCCTTGGCCCACGCCCACTCGACGCTCTGGCTCGCGGTTCTTACCTCGGGATCTCCAACCACAGTTGAACATACCTGACATTCACGCTCCCACACCTCAACCTCATACAAGCAACCTTCGAGCAGACCTGCACCAGCAAACGGGCGATCCAAGCCATCTCTCTCCAAGCTTGAGTGGAAGATTAGATAATAAAGAGAACATGTTCCCTTCAGAAGAACAACATTCTTTGCCTTCATCCCCATACTCCTCTGGCCGACATGCCAAAGGCTCAGCATCACCTTCACGTCCGCCAAAACTATCTGCTCTATCCCCTTTGAAGACGTTCTCACCTCTCCAACCGGTGAAAAGCGCATTACCCTCAACATCGGCATCTTCAGATGCGGCAAGCATCAGCGGTAGAAGTCGAGCAAGCTCAGTGACGAGGTCACTCAGCAGACGTCAAAGCTTGATCGCTCATGCAGCAAGCTGGGGCGCAGGTGGTCATAACGAACCAGAACACCCAGATGCAGCGAACTTGTTCTCTAGATTGACATTGGTGAAAGCGCCTGCAGCTGATACTAACATTAGACGGTGAGTGATGCACGATACCGTCTGAATCACAGCTAAAATATCTGCCTTAGTCATAATCGATCTAAATCTTCATCTGCACTCGCACCATTCACCTCTTTCTCTGTTGCTAGTGATTCTCCTGCGACTTCCAACCGCGGACCTAGAAGATCATTTGCCGCTTCCTCCTTCGGAGGCATGTCTCCACTTCCCCTCGCTCGGTCGCCTATGCAAGAGATCAATACTTCGCTTCATCGAGTTGGCTCTCTGCATGGTCTCAGCGATGCGGACAACAAGGGTATACAAAGCAAGCATTATTCTCCTGACGAAGTGGTAGATATCGCTCGTCAGCTCTCATCACCTGTCATGGTACCTGAAGGTGGATTCAAAGGTGCCGAGCTGAAACGACGAAAGAGTGCAGGAAGTTCTGTTCGACCCGGTTCTAAAGAATTGGAAAAACCACCTGTCGCCTTGGAACCGGTCGAATACGTCCAGATGGACGAAGATGTTTTACTTCCGTTTGTTCAACGACCTAAAGAAGTCAACGAATTGATTTCGCACCCAGCTAACGAGCAGCTGTTTAAATTGCTCAAAGCTGCTTTCCCCAAAGATCCAGCTAGACCCAATTGGAGAGAGATCGAACCTGAATTATGGAACTGGGAAGAATTCCTCAAACACCTCACTAAGATCGATAGATCCGAATCACCAGATTACGATTGGGTATTCCGTGCCCGACAGTCTGTCCGAGCGAGATCAGTCGCCCTATGGGAGAAATTGGGTGTATGTCTAGGATGTGATGGAGATTTGATGAATGCTGGAAGTGAAGATGATATACCCTTATCATGGGGTGGATTAGGACTGGGTGATGAAGGTGAATATGATCCGACAATGAATCAAGTTTGGATAGAAGGATTAGAAGCGGTCGACCCGAATAGTCCATCTAAAGCCGAGAAGGCTCTTGCGGCTGCATTTGGAGAGATAGTGGAAGATGAAGATGAACAAGCTGCGGCGGGTATGCACGCGTTGTTACATTCTGGAAACGCTATGGGAATTATAGGTGAAACCGAAAGTGAAGAAGGAGCAACACCCATTCGAAGTCAATTTACGACTGCTCAAAAGGCTGGGAATAAAGACAAATTTGATCCCATCTTGGCTACTTCTCCTATCGCCTCTACCGCCCACATGAGACATCTACCGACTACCCCTCCTAGACAGTCAAAGAAGGATGGTCGATCGAAATCATTTGTTGGTCTACAAATATGTACCTCACCTACAGCGGCAAAAGACCAATATGTCCCTAGATCACCTTCCTCACAACTTCAGACTCCTGTCTTGGGTGGTTCAGCGACATTACCGATATACGAGAGAGGACCTGGATCACCCCTTTTCCCATCCAGTTTCAGTAGTCTCAGCGCGGAACCGAATCTGGGACGAAGTGCTAGTGTTGCCATTCACGGGGCTGGTAGACCACTGCAAGATGATCTGAGAGGGTTCAGTCATTCCAATGCGAATACGTCGGGATTCGGATCGAGGGGATTGATGAGGAAACAGAGTGGAGCGGGATTGAGCGAGAGTGAGTAAAGGGTGTCCTTCCTTGTGCCGTTCCCTCTTGAGAAGAGGCGCTGATGCGATGTGGATTGATTGGTCTTGTAGGTGCTATCACGTTCGCAAGTGAAAGTGATTATGCGCACTCTCATGGGGATGGTCATTAACCAGACCCATCGATGTGTCTGCCGAATTTGGCTCGTCTCCTTGTCTTTTCCTCCCCCATCATTGTATTGTACTTCGAAAACAAATCAGAACGTTCACATATATACTACAAATACTCTCTTTGTGTCCACTCAACCAGATAATCGTCCTACCCCACCATGCCTTACTCACGAAAGATCGAAAAACGAATTTGTTGAAAATTGATTGTTCCTCCTTTTACTTTGTATATACGCGATCCTATTGACTTGAAATTACTTTGTATCTGTGTATATCCGTATCATACCTGCTACATGATGAAAGAGAACAAGTACGAAAACAAGATTGCTTTATGAATAACATGTTGCCGTTCGTACTGTATTGGATACCATTGAATGGGATTTTTGCCACCGTACTCGTACTACTTGTCCATACATACGTCAACCTCCACTTTGCTGGTACAACTCGCACTCAACTCGATTTGACTTGACATCAACCTTGTTTCTACTCTGTTTCTCATATACTGCTATAGCACATCCTACATCGGAAGTATACGATGGCATCGACACCATCCAGCGACCCAGCAGACAGGAGAGCGGCAGCATTAGCAGCCATCGAAGCGAGACTCCGACCACCTCCGTCATATGAGGAGATTCAACCTGAATCATCAACATCGTCCTCCTCCTCCTCTTTACCTATTGCTCCTTCAGCAGTATCCCCACCACCACCATCAACTACTACTCCTGCTGCTCCACCAATGTCTCCTCCACTTCGTCAAAACCCAGCCGCTCAAGCTGCCCAAGCTAGGGCTGCTGATGCTGCTGCAGCAGAGTCAGCTTCACGCCAGAATACCGAAACGCATTGGGTACCCACCGAAAAGGAAGACAGGGATACGAGGATCAAGTTCTCGAGGTTGCTTGATAGAGGAATAGTGAGGGATAACAATTATAAAGATAGTGCGGATGCTGTAGAGGTAAGCTGATTGGTTTCTGTCAAGATTAGTTTTTGTTGTAATTAGGAGGGAGGGAGGTGAATCGCTGAAGCGTCACGATTCCCCCATCGATTCCGATCATCTCAAACTTAATCTTCATATCCTTGATGTCATTCTATTCTTCAATTCCAGACTCTACTCAAGGTAGCGACAAACATCATCAATTCCAACGATGCGAAATACCGTACAATCAAAGCTAGCAATTCTACGATCAAAAACAAAGTCTTGGGCGTAAAAGGGGGTCATGATTATTTGATTGCTGTGAGTGAATTGTCCATCTATAAACAACCGACCTATCGAACTCCAGAAGCTTTTCACCTTAAACTTCATCTACAATGGGATCCAGACTAAATGGTTGTAAAAAAAACTTTTGTATCTAGTTGGGATTCCGTACGCAAACGGTACAATTCACTTTGAACTATGTCTTCTCAGCTACGATCAAGAAGATGCATGAACTGAAGATTGGCGCCGAGGTACTGAGTGATCATGTGAGTTGAAAAAAGCAGATCAGATCGGGTCAACCGTATATTTCTCGCTGACTATTTTTTTTTGACCATACGAAGCTCAAAGCCCTTCAAGAGCGAGTCGAGTTATCCCGTCAATCGAAAGTATACGGTGCCTCGGTCGAAGCAGCTCGTAAGAAAGCTGCTCTGGCGGATATCGAAGCTGATCGAGAGGCCGTGCGTGCCAGAGCGGCAAGGGAGAGGATTGTGAGAGAAGCGCGTGAAGCCAGAGAGAGGGAAGAGAGGGAAAGGCAGGCTCAGAGCGAAGCTGAGATGATGGTCGATAGAGATGATGAGGAAAGAAGAGAGATGAGAGATGCTGTTGTCCGACCATCATCAGTTGGAGGCGAGAACGAGGAGGATGAAGATGAAGGGGATGAAGGGGATGGGGAATTGCCGAGTTATGCGGAAGATCGAGAGAGTAGAGGATGGGGTGGACCTGGACGTAGATTGGGTGGATAAGAGTAACATGTATCCATCATAAGAGTGAGGCAGTGTGTATAATGATGTTAGATAACCCATTGTATAGGACTAGACTCAGTCAATCCAATATCAATATTGTATTTACAGTGTATGAAAGTGAAAATGATGATATATCTTATCTCGGACATGATAATGATCATGTACGAATCATCCTATATCCTCAGCCCACAGACCCAGGCGAGGTTCTCTCTCTCTCCCTTTTACCACCCGATCACTTTCCCCTCAGTCCTTCACTTGCTTGACAGTCTGAGTGTTGTGCGATGGAGGCATTCACCCCAGCTGTCTACCACAACCCATATAGATAGTAGTGTCAATAGACTGGTCGTACGGTGGTGTCCGCTGTAGCTGGTGGTAATCTTATTTGGAGCAGTACAACGATGATGTTCGTGACCTAGCCTGTTCGACCGCCGGTCCATCATCTCGGATTTTACCGGAATGCTCGATCAGTGAGTGAATCGTCTGTGCAGTTGCCGACACATCAACAAGTGTTGACAACGACAACTATAATCACATACTCATAAAGCTTTCTGTACGACTTTTCCAGTAATCATATAGCATTCATCTCGGGCATTACTCATCACACAACATGGCTCCTGTTGGTACTACACCAGATTACATAGGGTACGGATACGCCGCGCTCCTAGCTTTGGGAGGAATAATGGGAGGAGTGAAGAGGGGGTCGAAGATCTCTTTGGTGTGAGTGTCGACGTGGTCTGGCGGGATTTGACAAATCTGGATACGGTACTGATAGTGATAGGAATGATTTAGGGCTGGAGTAGGATCTGCCATCGCAGCTGGATATGGAGCTAATGTAAGTCTTCTGTCTTCCCAATCCAGTCCAGTCGAACGGATCACCTCGAGTGGATAATGTAATGGAATGACTGATCATTGTGTATAGCGAGTATCAAAGAACCCAGCCGACGTTGTCCCATCCTTAGGTAATTACTTCGTCCCTTCTTCTCACATTCTTCGTCTTGGTTTTGGTAATAAGCTCATAAGGCATATCAACGAAATAGTCACCTCGTCCGCTTTGCTATTGATTATGGGATATAGGTTCTATCAAGGTAGGAAATTCATGCCTGCTGGATTAGGTGAGTGGTGCAGTAGTAGTGGTACTCAAGTCATGACCTCGAAAGCCGACTGATCACTATCACTTGATGTACAACAGTCGCTACGTTATCGCTTTTAATGGTGATTAGATATTACAATCTCAAACTTTGATCAATTGTTCTCACCAAAGTGAACGAAAATCGAAATTCGAAATTCAGATCAGTGATCTATAAGCGTACAAAAAGTGAGAAGTAAGGAAAGAAAGAAGATATATAAATCACTCAAATTACTTCATGATACATGTAAAATAGTATACAACTCTTCTCTCACACCTCGTAAACCCTTCTCCACCATTTCCTTCTCCTCGTCGTTCTCCTCAATGCTAATCCGGGCATCTGCACCTGTCCCCCTGAGGCATTTTTATCATTTGTGGGTATCTCAGCTTCTGTATACGGTGTAGGTGCGGGATTCTATGAATGTGTAGATAATCAGTATCAGCGTCAGGTTGTATTCTACCCGTTGGTCGATTCAAGAAGGGGAAACATCAACTTACCTGCCATGAATCATCGGTATATGACCATCCTTCTACTCGATTCCCAAATGACATATAAGGGCAATCAGTCTTCATATCAAAGAGGAGTAGGTACATCAATAACTCACCATCATCCACCCCATTCTCACTCCATAATCCACATACGTCCACTCTCCAATCTTCATTAGGTATCCAATCCCATCCATCTTTCAAAGCCAAAATCATCTTTGCCTCTTTCTCCTTCTCTTTATCTGTGGATTCACCAGAACCAGAACCAGAGGGTAAAGTAGATTGTTCCCCTGTTGTAGATTTCCATTTGGTATTCGGTGTATCAACCTTGACCCAAGGTGATCTATCACTTGCTCTGAGGAACTTTCCACCCCAACTTCCAGCAGTTATATCAACAGTCTTTCCTGACCCAGCGACCGTTGTCGATGATCCCCCACTCGAACTTGAGGTGGTAGAGGTGGTGGTGGTGGTAAGCGTAAGATTAGACAATTTAGGATCTAATCTTTGATTCTCCCATACTTCAACTTTATCTATCTTCTTATTATTACCAATTTCATCTGAGAGCTTATCATCTAATAGTATCACCTCGAGATATGATCGTATCCGCTTGACTATCGGGTGAGAAGGTAGAGCGAGTAGATAGGACGTCAGGTTCGGATGGAAGATTAAGGGAGGGAGGAAACCGATCGGTAATAGTAGATAAGGGATGAGGAAAGCGGGCGTAAGTGGGAGAAGGAAACTTGCAGGAAGGCAGATGAGTATTATGTGTGTGAATGTTATTGGTAAATTGGATGATGAGTTGATTGTCGATTGATTCGATCCGGGTGCGAAGAATGATGTAAGTCGAGGAGCGAGATAATCATATCCGTCTGAGCTACATAAGAATTCCATATATCAGATTTAAATTCTTGGGTTCAGGCCCAACATTCCACTCACACTAAACCCATCAAATTCTGAATAGCCTGCAGGTTCATATAGATGTCCACCCCACTTTCAGATTCCTTCGGAGCCACAGTGGGCTTCTCGACGGTCTCCCCTTCAGAATCCTTAGTGGTGGTGGTACTGTACCCTCCAGAAGTGGGGTTACCGCTATTCGCCTTTGATAGATCAGGTGAACCGGGTACAGTTTTACGATCTGTCAGATTGGATGGAGGCATTGATATGCCTAATAATGAGGGAAGAGGAGAGGTCTTTTCGTGGGTATGTAAGAGGATCAAAATCAGGATGAGAGATGGGAGTAGCAGCAGAACACGAGGTTTGAAGCCTGTTTCAGCACAAGACAAACATAAGCAGTCGGCTCTTTCGGCTGGACAGATATCCACTCACAGATGAAAGACCAAGTCATCATCCATGCCCAGGTCCATATTGGTTTTCTCCAGAATAAGATCTCTTCTATTCGATCTTGTAACCAGAATATCGGGCCGACCTAGATACCAATGGATATAGAAGTGGTCAGTGACTGGTTGGCCATCTCGCGATTGAACGGACGCTGCAGATACTGATTGACCGTTAAGACAAGTCGAGCCTCGACAAGAGGGGCAATTTGATATTTGGTATATTGATATTGCGATTTACATTAAAAGGGAATTGCATTCACTCACCCTAGTCATGAACCTCCTAAAATTATTACTAACCAGCGGCAAACTCAGACTCTCCCTCTGAGTCGATAGTTCTCTCGGGACTCCTAACCCTATACCCTTTTTGGTGGATCCTCCCGCAGAAGTAGAAGGAGGTAGTTTGGGTAAGTTTGGAGGCAAGAGGCTGGATAAGAGTAAATCAGATACGTTGGTGGGCAACGACGACATTGAGATCGTACCAGATTTCTTGGGTGGGTTCGTACTTGGCCCACTAGCGGAATTAGGCGGGAATGTAGGTATATTCGATTTGATCACATTCTGAGGTGGCTTCGATGAGGTGGGGTCGGGAGGAGGGATGGGGATAGCTGATGTAGGTATTGAAGAGAGGAGATGGGGTGGGATAATAGGTTGACCTCGAGTCGATTCTGACATCTTGCACGGCCCTTCCTAGGTATACGGTGCTCACTCGCTCTTGATCTGGGTATCGATACTAGCAAGTCCTGTCAGTACTACCCACAGTGATTGGGTATGGTGTAAATATTGAGAGAGTGCTTTGGTGACGTCTACGAGTACATTTGACGAATGCTCAATGCTCAATAGCCGGTGTGTTGCTGAGGAAGCGGTGGTCGCCGATATCGAGTGACACTCTCGCGTCTGCGTTGAATTCGCAATATGTTGTCCAGTTGAGCAGATTATAATTGATGATGAATGTCATAGATGTTGAACCCACAACGACACACAGCCATCCATAACGAACAATAATAGCATCCAAGACGGCTCATATCCATACGGTGATATTCACATACCGCCTTACCAGTAGAATCAGGCTCGGCCCCCCGACTTCATAGCACAACAAAGTGAAGGGAGCTCCTAAGACAGCTTGCAATGACGATACACGGACTATGGGTGATATCCAAAGCTGGTGGTTTGGTGTTCTCGAGATCATACAGTGGTCAGTCTACCATGAATATCATGACCTGCTTAGATTGTTATTGAGATGTCAGAACAGCGGCTGATCATAAGATCTGAATAGATATCCTTCCACCTCAGCCTGTCAATACCATTTTGACGTTAGCAGGTATATTACATGGTATCCACGCCATCACGGCCAAGTTGACACCGACGCCTATACCTGGCGTACCAGTCGGCGGATTGGAGAGCTTCGAAGCTGAGGGATGGGGCGGGAAGGTATTCCTGACGCCGACAGGTGAGTGCTTGTGTATTTCTTGGAAATGAGTCTACCCACACTATTCTAGAAAGAATAATCACTCATCGCTCTTGGGGATGAGTCGGAATGACATTATTTCTATTTATTCTCTACACCACATAATGACTTCAGTTGATCGTCTGACCCTTTGTTTCTGACTTGCCAGGCACAAAATTTGTCCTTCTGCATTCGATACCGCAAACAGGATTGGATGATTTGATGAAGAGGATATACGAGATATGTACGTTTTTCTCTACCTTCTTACCTCGATGTTATTACAGATTCTCTTCATGCTGACACGTTGGATTTACTCTCGTTAAGACTCCGACGCAGTGATGAAGAACCCATTCCATACGCCCGAAATGCCCATAAATTCATCTTTGTTTGAAACGAAATTACAGACTCTCATGTCAGGTGTGAATGCTTAGGTTGGGGTTGGTCATAGATCATATATATCCGCTTCATGCGTGATCATTTGTATTTTACATGTACAGTAATTCTTCTTTTCCACATCCTTTCATCTCATCCAGGATCAGGCGATTCTTTCAGATTAACCAATCAACCTGTCCAGGCATCCGTTCCATCCTCTACTACCTTGTCCAACTCATCTTTGATTGACCCTTCACCATCCATCACGTCAATTGTCAGATCCTCTGTCCCCTTACTGGTCGCTATAGCTAGGATGACCTTTGCCACCAACTCTCGGCTAGCACCAATGATTCGGATCAGCTTCGGATCTCACTTGCTTTCATCATGGAAATGGACGTCCACTCACCTGGTCTGCTTCAGATGAGTCTTGCCCAACTGAACACCACCTGCAGGTTCGAGGGTTAATCCACCCGGACGAACAACGGTAAATTGAATTTGTTTTCGTTTATGTAATTCTATCTCTGCTTTGAGCTTGGCATCGAGATCTGTATTCAACTAGACATCAGCATCAACACTACGTCTGAATAAGGGAACGCAGCTTTTATAACTGACAAGTGGGAATAGCCTTCCATACTCTCTCGCTTGTCTTCTTATCCTCATCATCATACCATTCAGGCCAACCTTTATCTCTCGTTCTCACATCGACCGCACCAATCAAGATCAATCTCTTACGATTGGACGATTCCATCGCATCGTACACTTTCACGGCGCCTTGATAATCTATCACCTCAGGTCCAGGGGGTTTACCGCCTGCTCCAGCTGCAAAGATGACTACGTCCGGGTTCACTTTGGTGAATAATGAGGTCAGGTCTGGGACGGTTACATCTTCTAGTGAAAGGATATGAATCTTTGCTCCGAGTTTCTTCAATTCGTCTGAGCTATATAACTCGAGGTGGTCAGCTTAGCAACTTGCTTTGTAAACTGAAGGAGACAACGAAGATAGCTCACTGTCCATCATTCCTTATTACCGAATGGACTTCATGGCCCTCCTTGATAGCATGCTCGGTGAAATATTGAGCTACTTTACCACCACCTCCGATGACGATGAATTTGACCATGTTGATACGCGATATCTGAGGATTGCACTGGTTCTGCTATCTAACAAGAAGAGTCGATGCTATCCGTGAGCAAACACTGACTACTTGCCCTCTCCTTATATAGGTTGTGTGTTGACTGTTTCCCAGATGATCTGCTGCTAACGTCATCGATGGAATGAATGATGGGATCATGGATGAATCACCAGAGTGGAGGTCATTACTAAACAACAGACAAAGAAAGTCATTACAAAACTGTAGTCGTCGGGGCGATTAGCGGGATCAGATCCCCATTACAAATCGTAATTAATGGATTACGAACGTGCTCGTACCCGTGGCTTTGATCGGGATCCTTCTGTGACTCTGGGTCTGCTGCTCATCGAGCCAGTCTAAGCCATCAAACATCGCGTATCTGCCTATTTGCCCATCTCTTTCCTCTCTTTCTTCAGTCATATCGCTCCTCTCCTAGAGAGAGGAACGCTCAATCAGTCATCAACCATCCAACTAGATCTACCAACTACACTGCTTTCCAGTGATATATCCTCATTGTTGGTCAGATAGTCTGTATCTTGCCACTCCTTACCTCCACTTGGAGTATCGACTCCATCGTCATCATTCTCCTGCTACCCTTGTATAACCAGTAATCTCCTGCACATCTACATCAACGACCCCAGTCATGCCAGTTTTACCTACGCCTACACGCTCCAACACACGCAGTACGCCCAAACCCGATCTCAATATGTCATCCGACGACCCTTCAACATGGCTTAATTTCTCTCTACCACCTCGATCTCGTGCCGGAGTACCTGGCTCGGGTGTACCGGGCATACCGAGACGGAGTCGACGAGGAGAAGGGTGGAGGGGAGGTCCAATGAGCAGAGAGAAATTTTTGAATGCCTCGTTCAAATTTGTTCTAAAACCTACCGAGACGATAAGTTATGGTGCTCATTTTGCGGATCCCGATATGTAAGCTATATTTATCCTGACTGGCACTCCCCCCCCCGGTGTCGCCTGTATGATTGTAGCTGATATATAAATTGTAACATGTATAGCTCGCTCCACTGGCCACATATCTTACAGGTCCTCGTACCTACCTTCAGTGCATTCTCGGTCGCCCAAGGATACGTGTCAACTGAGAAACATGATTCGCACGATCTCGGTTCATCCTACGAATCGCATGATCTGGAAGGTATGGGTGAAGAAGCTGCTGAGAGAAGACGGAGGATGGAAGAGGAAAGAAGGGGTAGGATGTGTCCTATCTGTTTGGGTAAACCTGTGGCTGGGAGAATGACGAAATGCGGTCATGTAAGTTAATCTCAAATATACATAATTGTCTGTACATCTGCAGACAGAATGGGTAAATGTGTTTACTGATATCCCAACTATTCCGATAGATATTCTGTTTCCCCTGCATCCTCCATTATATCCAACTTTCCGATATACCCAAATCAGCTAGATGTCCAATCTGCGGAGATACGATTCATTCAAGTTACCTAAAGAGCGTCAAATACCTCGACGCCGCTGCTATGCTCAAAGCGTCGAGGGGTGAAGATGACGACGATGATCAAGATAACAGCCAATCCTCTCGCTCGACAAACGTTGAAAATGCAACAAACGACAGTCACGGTCATGGGATCATAGGGGTTATGGACGGGTTTGAAGAGACATTGGAAGAAGCAAAGGCGGTCGATTCGCATCAGATATCAGAAGATAAAGGTCATCAAATACACATGCGTCTCGTACAACGACCACAAATGACAACCCTAGCTTTACCCTCTTCTTCTACTTGGCCTTCAGATGCTATCCCACCTCACACAGCACCATGGCATTTCTTACCCGATATCCTCACTTATTCACGTTTTATGCTTTCCACGCCGGAATACATGTTATCTGAACTTCAGAGGGAGTTGACCGAGCTCAAGGGAGAATGGGATATGTTGAAAGGAGATGAGTTAGGTAGGGAGTTCGTCAAAGCTGCCAAAGAGAAAGTCGAAAGACAGATGCAGAAAGTCAGGGCTGAGCTCGTAACTGAATTGGTGAAGAGGTCAGAAAGGGCGGCCAGAGAAGCTTGGGGAGAAGCTGTGGGTGGATCTCGACGAGAGAAGGAAAGGAAAAGGGAAAGAGATAGGATAGCGAAAGAAAGAGAGGAGAGACAGAAATCGGAACAGGAGGCGATGGACATCCCTCACGAGTTCTTAGCGAATTCTATACCTGCAACACCCATACCTTCGTTCGATAACTCAGCTAATATCAATATACCTCCGAACATCGAAGTGGAACCTAATCCCATGCCTACACCGACACCAAAGAAATCACGTCGAAGAGGTGGAGGTGGTCATGGACCCAATCCCCCACCTGCTATACCACCTTCACCCTCATACTATTTCTACCAGTCATCTCTAGGTGCCAATGTCTTCCTACATCCCTTGGACATACGGATATTATTGGCTCACTTTAAATCGTATTCTCTCTTTCCATCTACCATATCGTTCGCTACTACGGGTTATGATCCCGGTACGATCAACGACGAGTTGCGCAAACGATGTAAATACCTGGGACATCTACCGATAGGAACGGAAGTTATCTTTGTCGAAGCGGATCTTGAACCTATAGTGACTAAAGAAGTGCTTGATCAATTTGAACAGCCTTTGAAAGCCAGGAGGATGAAAAGGAAAGATAAATTGAAGAGAGAGGATAAAGCCAAGTTGAAATGGGAAAAATCAGAAAGAGAGAAACTACCTATAGATTTACGTTCGACACCTAGTGCATTTAGGACGGGTGGTTCGGGAGAAGACAGGGATTTCGCTTTGGCTCTTGCTAGATCTGCTGTGGAATTTGACCCTACTCAAAATATCGGATTTCAACCTTCCTCTGCGTCTTCCTCGACATCAAATCCACTCCATCATCCTATACCTGGGACCAGTCCCTCGAACGGTAGTGGGATATGGAATACCAATGGAGGAGATAGTCAATCGAGAGCGACATTCGCGCATGCCTTGCATAATCATACGACCTCTTCGATACCTGTGCAAAGAAGGCAGGAGATAGATTGGGAGGTGGAAGCTGCCTGGGAGGCGTTCGAGAATATGTCGATCAGTAGGGGAAGCCGAAACCAGCCTGAAGATCAGGATGTAGATCCCACGATAGCTTCGACTGCGGGGACAAGTCCGACATCGACAGTGAGAGAATCGGAAAAGGGTGGGGGAAGTGGGACAGGAGGTAAGAAGGGAAAGAAAGGGAAAGGCCAGAAATTGGTTCTTGGTGGTGGAGGTGCAAGAAGAGCTTGATCCTTTCCGGTGCAGAATGGTCGATTCGGCTGCTTTGGGAGGGCATACGAAAACATCTCAAGACATCAAACAATCATACGTCATCATAAAATCATAAACAACACATCATCTGAATGTTCACGCATCAAAAGTCATATAAAGTGGAAATCATCTCAAAGTAACACAAAACAGGATCAGTAAAAAGCATGATTGAAATAGTATAAAATAGATTAGTATGATATGTATGTACTGTATCTCGACATACCCGCAAATCCTAATATGACCCAACCGATCCAACAGAACGGCAGACGAGGAATGTTTCCTGTGCTCGTACAGTACTCAGAACCCATCTATCGACGTGCATAATTTGAAAGATATGCCTCGACTCTCAAAACAAGCACAAGAGCATTAAAAAGTCATATATCGCATTACACATAAATGACATAGTTCGAATGACATCTCAAAGACAGAGGAATAAATCGTACCTTTCGATGATTTATCCGAATATGACCCCGCTTCATGGGGAAGTCGCTGTTGTACTGTTGCCAGAAGCTCTGGATGATTTACCCTCAGTATGGTTTGGAATGGCTCAACCTGTCCCCTGCGTTTACTTGCTCGGAGGAATCTCCTGCCGATCCAACTGGGAATCTACGATCAGATAAAGGGGTCATTGATGATTGAGTACCACAACTTTGACAATCCCATTTTCGCGATGCTATGAAATCCTTGAATGAGATCACGGAACTTGGATCGTGGACCGTGAGTTGCGAAGGTACTCTTTCCCCATGACCATTAGTGCAGGTCATGAGAGCGTCATCAGTGAAGAATTCGACAGTTGGGTTATCACTGTACACCCCAAATCCATCTTTGATCACTCGACCAGGTCCAGTCATTTGGTAAATACCGCAATGGTCCTGTAAATTGAGTCTGGGATAAGCACAACTCTACAAATTCAAGTAAAGACAGTTCTGACGAAAAATTTGACTTACACAAGCTTGATCGGAACGAACAGCAAACTCTTTGATGATCTTCGAAGCGGGAATCTGGGTATCGGAAGCCACAGAAAATGGAGGAGTTGCGAATCTCCTTTCAAACAATTGCTTGCCCGCTGTAACTTGTACTACTTGCACTGATTTTTCACCTGCATCGGTATCGGCCGTTTCGGAGCTATGGAACTGCAGACGCGCTGGATGAGGTACGAAATGATCGTGTATGATAGTTGTGCCAACAGAGGCTCTCACGCTAGGCTTCCCCTTCAAAAACGCAGTCAAATCTATGTTTCGATGTTGGTCAGACGCGTCGAGGTCATTCGGACCAGAACCTGTGGTAAGCATCTCGGAAGAAGGAAGTGATGGAGTTGCAGAGGACATGATGAGTTGTGTGATGGCTAGATTTGGGTGGCGGGAAAAGGCTTTGCAAGTGAGATAAGGCTTGTATGGGGGGTACGCAAAGTATCGTAGAGACGGAGGAATTCAGGTATATTTAAATGACACCGATGGCCATTGGCGTACTTTAGTTCAAGTCGTCGACTCTGCGAGCCACTCCACTCCTTTAATATCTTACACAGAAGCAGACCGAGAAACAGAAAATATACATGCGTCACTAAGGATTGTCTTGATCAACCTTTGACGTATCTATGAAAAGATCTCACTTTGCCATATCGTGTTCGTAGTGTTGACTCGTCAGAGAGTCATGTGAAAGGATCACATCGTGGTCGAACCAAGTGATCTCTGCCTGATACCTCGAATATCGATATTCCCACAGGAATCATAGCAAGCTTAAGTTTCCTCGGGACCAGGATCGACGGTCATACTCCTGTTAACCCCGCAAGTCGCACAGGGCCATTCTTTACTGGCGATAGTATCAGCGAAAGAAGTTGGCGCAGATGGATTGTCAGCCTCGAATCGACCTGTGGCAACTTGAGAATGACCTTGACTGCATGTTATGGTGGCAGTTGGAGCCTCGAAGTATAATTTACGGTCCTTGACATCCCATGAATCAGTGATAATCGGCGCATTTGACAGGCAGCTAGACTGTATATCTCATAGAGAACAATATTAGCGATTTTCATGGATGGTACAGTACACGATGCCCTGCCGAGACTTTACAATAGAAACTCACACACAGCCCCTTAGTTAGCTCACAAAAGTTTTCATCGCTAAAGCTAATCTGCTGGTCTCTTGTACTGGAGGCGAAAATGGTGCGACTCGGCATCGGAACGCTGACCTCAGCGGCACAAAGACCTCGCTTGGGGCTACCCAATAATCTGCGCCAACCTCGACGCTCCTGTTCATAAGCGAAAATTCCCACATGAGAGTGCGTCACTTCAGCACTGACGGCACCATGTACGCAGTGATGTTCCAATAAATGTTGTGCCAAGGGTTCTGCTTCTCCAGTTGTGCTTTCCTCTGCCATTGCGTTGACAGGCTGTGTGGGGATCCTTAAATTGCTCAAAATGTCGATCGATATCTGGGGTTGTTGGATGATTATGAATGATTATCCGCTGCTGTGGTGGCAAAAGCAAATGCGTTGAGGAGATTGCCTTTTATAGCTTGGCTCCGGCCTCGCGCAAAGCTTTCATAATCTCTCAGCGGTCATCTTTTTGTCGGTGGCGCATCCTTTATTCTTCGGAAGCACTACCAGTTCTGTTCGAAGAAAGCAGTTTCCCATAGATTCAGTATCATCCTCCATTCATCCTCCATATCACTTTTTGGATGATTCGACATTTTGTCCTGTATGGTGCATCCAAAATAACAATACTTCGCTGTTATACGGAAGTCGTGTCTGTTAACAGCTGCATGGAAGGATATGTGTGTCACAGAAACTATTGTACCGGACCTCCGAAGTTCACGCATTTGTGAACACTGTCGCATAACGAAAATTCGGTACATAGCTCGAATCAGCTTTGCATACGTATCCGAGAACGGCAAAGCTCAGTAAGTTATAATGGGACAAGTTAACATGCATCGATAGGTACATCCATAGTGTATGATGGCAAGAAATTGACAGTCTCGGTGGATCATTTTGGATCGTATTTCCAAGCTGGGGTACTGTACCCAGCTGATACTGCACTGTGATTCACGGCTGAGGGAGAACGATCAACCTTTGACCCTAATGGGGAGGTATCTTGGGACAGATGGCGATGGAATTCCCACTGCCATCGTTTGTTCAGTGCCACACGTTGGACAGAACCATTCTCGGCTACCGGGGCAGAGAGAGGTGACTCAAAAGCAACTGACGTTCTATGACCAATTCATAGCAAGCCTTTGTATCCTCAGGACCGGGATCGAGGTTTATTCCTTCTGTTGGTACCACAGGTGACGCAAGGCCATACCTTACTTGCAATTGTCTCTTTAAATGAGACTGCCTGTGATGGATTGGTGGCCTTAAACCGACCCACAGCAAGCTGAGAGTGACCTTCGCTACAGGTAATGGTGGCAGTTCGAGTCTAGAAGTACGTCTTACGATCGCTGATCACACATGCAAAATCACTAATAGAATTGGTGCGGCATCGTTTCTGAAAAATCGAGTAATATCATTGAGCAATGTCCTAGTCGTTGTCGTTTTCTCAAGAGGGTGTATGAAGAGACAGATAACTCACACAGGTGGATTTGGACCGCTCCATAAAGTCCAGATCACTAAAGCTGAGTTGCTTATCCCCGGTTACATTGGGAAAGGTTGCTACAATTGGGATTGTGGTTTCCATGATACAAGCCCGGAAAGTCTCTTTCGTGTCACCTAAAATCCTTTGACTCCAGCCATGGCGGGGGTCTTCCACAACGATTGAGCCGAAATGATGATGTGTTACATCAGCACTGACAGCTCCATCGATGCAATGATGCTCCGACCAGTGTCTTCGCAATAGACTTCCGTCTTGAGCCGACATTCTCGCTGTCATCCCGTGGAAAGGTTCGTTCGACATATTGTATGGTGGGTTTTTGGGGGAATACAAGTTTGTTGATCCGGCATATAGTGTGGTGTCAAACCATGATTGTGAGTAGAGTCTTATATGACGAAAGAGACTTTGCGAACATTGGGAAGCACACGAGAAGCATTCATGGCGGATCCTTTGTTTTTGTTTCGAAAGCCAAGGCATAACGCACGCTTACAGAAATTGGTGATGCTTCCTTGAACATACCATCAGAATCTGGACTTTCCAGATGAACATCATGTTGCGCACAATTCTTCGGGACACAGAGAATGATCACAGCTGTTTGCCACTTCACATAGAATTGCTCCGCCAGTTCCATACATTTCACATTATCCGATCCTACTAATTTCAAGCTTCTGTCTAGGTGCAGGTGCAAGCACGAAAACAGTACAATCAGAAATATATGAAGATGTTTTACTGTTTGTAGAAAGGAACCCGTTCTCTATTCTAACTTTTGATATTGCGTTGATCTATTGATAATGATGATGATGATGATAATTAATGTGACAAGAGAAATGGCAGTTGAAGCCCAAAAAAATATATAATGATGACAAAGAAAAGAGGAAAAAATCATGATGAGGGGTATGCAATGTGGTAAAAAGGTCTAAATGATGACGGGTAACATATATAGAAACTGGTCAGGGGTATATTTTTATGACGAGGTAAAGGTGGACCTAAGGATGAGGGCAGGATAGGACCGACATAAAGATAACAAAGAAACTTCGTAAGGCAGTTGAGGCCAAATTGATGAAGCGCTTAGTATCGCTATTATCAAAGCGATCATCAGCATTGCGGGTTATGTAAGTGATAAACGAATAAGAGATACTCACGTAGTGGTCGGGCTTGTAAGGACCATCGACTGGTAAACCGAGGTAATCAGCTTGAACCTTGGACATCTTGGTCAATTTGATGTTAAGTTGGGCCAAGTGAGCTCGGGCAACTTCCTCATCAAGGGATTTAGGAAGCATGTGGACGCCGAGAGGGTAAGATTTGGCGTCGGTCCAAAGAGCGATTTGAGCCATGACTTGGTTAGCGAACGAACAGGACATGACTAGATGCAGTATCTTATTTAGCTTCTTTCTCGCAAATGACACAACAAATGGTACCACTCACCGAAAGAAGGGTGACCGGTACCACAACCAAGGTTGACAAGTCGACCTTCAGCGAGCAAGATGATGTGTCGGCCTGATTTCATGGTGTATCGGTCAACTTGAGGCTTGATGTTGATGCATTGAGCGGCGTTAGCTTTGAGCCAAGCAACATCGATTTCGACGTCGAAATGACCGATGCTACGGGGTCAATTAGCAACTAATCTTGCGTGAACGATGGATGCCTTAACATTAACTCACTTGGAGACGATGGCATCCTCAGGCATGGCCTCGAAGTGTTCACCGGTGATGATGTCTCGACAACCAGTGGTGGTTACGAAGACGTTACCTCTGGGAGCAGCATCTTCCATGGTGGTGACTTCGTAACCGGCCATAGCAGCTTGGAGAGCGTTGATAGGGTCGATCTCAGTGACGAGAACTCGGGCACCGTAAGATCGGAGAGATTCGGCACACTGATAGATGAATCAGATCAGTCACGAGTCTTTTCCAGACCGGAGAAGGCAGATAACTTACTCCTTTACCGACATCACCGAAACCAGCGACAACAGCGACCTTTCCGGCAAGCATGACATCGGTAGCTCTCTTGATACCGTCAACGAGAGATTCTCTACAACCGTAGTAGTTGTCGAATTTGGATTTGGTGACGGAGTCATTGACGTTGATGGCGGGGATCTTGAGTTTACCATCTCTGAAAGCCTTGTAAAGGTGGTGAACACCGGTGGTGGTCTCTTCAGATACACCTCGGATGTCTAGTGTAGGGAAGATTGTGGTCAGAAACCATTGTATATAAGAGTATATAGGACGCTGAAGACTTACCAGAGAGGTATTGAGGGAACTTCTCGTGGACGAGAGAGGTCAAGTCACCTCCGTCATCTAAGATCATGTTAAGAGCTTTACCCTCAGGGAAACCAGCGAGGGTTTGTTCGATACACCAGAGGTATTCCTCCTCGGTCTCACCCTTCCAGGCGTAGACGGGGACACCGGTGGCGGCGATAGCGGCAGCGGCGTGGTCTTGGGTGGAGAAGATGTTACATGAGGACCAGGTGACTTGGGCACCGAGGGCAGTGAGGGTTTCAATGAGCACGGCGGTTTGGATGGTCCTAGACGCGTGAAATGGGAGGTCAGTTCATGTTGAAAGGGGTGGATGTGAAGAGTTGAGGTCGATGAAATGTAGGGGAAGTGCATAAGAATAATTGAGAGTGAACGAGAGTTCTCGTCAACTCACATGTGAAGACAACCAGCGATTCTGGCACCTTTGAGAGGTTGCTCCTTGGCGTACTTATCTCTGAGGTACATGAGACCAGGCATCTCATGTTCAGCGAGTTCGATCTCCTTTCTACCGAAAGCAGCGAGAGAGATATCGGCGACCTTGTAGTTGGACTATATTTGGAAGGGATGTACATTGTTAGTGGGTATGAACGACGCACGAACGTGGGTGCGAAGAGGAAGAGGAGGATAGACGTGGAGCAGCGTCCATGGCAGCAGGGCGGACTCGGTGGTTTTATATAACGATGTTAGAGGTGCAAACATACCATTTTGACCTTTTGTATTTTGTTTTGTGATGAAGAGAAAGAATAAGGATATGAAGAAGAAGAAGAAGATGGATGTGAAGATGATACGGTTGAATGAACGATTATCTTACGATCTAACAGACCACCCTCACTCAATTTTCAAATCGGCAAAACAGAAAAACAGAAAAAAATCAAAGAGCGGGTCGCATGGTTCGCTTTTACCCTGTTTACCCTGTTTACCCTTTGCACCCTGAAATCACCCACACACACCAAAAGATCGGACCATCGTGCTTAACTACCAGTTCTTTATTGCCGTTGTATATGGGCAATGTGGCACGATGCATCCAACCTATTTTTATGTGGCAATCAATATGTGGGACGGGACATGACCAGATGAATCCAGGCGTGTCGTACCCATGACCCATGGATAGGAGTCATCATTCCATCTCAACCTTGTATCAGCTGGGAGCCCTGGATGATGGTCCCCATAAACAGGAACACACCTTTACTCAGTCGATCTTACTTGCGTCACACAATGGAGTCTCGTCATGTCGTTCACAATTGATTTCGCCGAAGGGATCAAGCCAAGTGTTCGTAGCGACTTATCCAACGGTCTCCATTTCTCTCTCCATGATAAATCCAAATACATACTCCCAAAGGAAGCTAGTGAAGGCGAGAACAAGAGATCTATCCAGAACCGACCAGTTGAGACCCCAATTCTCACCATCAATCAATACTTGTATGGTGGTCACTTATGGGACTTTTGGCTCGCTCATCACCCTCATTATGGCAAAGTAGTTCTCAAAGTGATCAACACGTTCAATCATCCCTGTTGGGATCCAAACCTCGACGATTACGTTCCATACAAGGATATTATCAAGGAAGCTACAAGAGAGGAATCATTCTACCTTGGTCCACTGAAGGAACTTCAAGAAACGGTGGTCCCAAAATACTTCGGCTTATATAGCTCGGGGAAAACTGATAGATATCTTGCTATATTGTTGGAATATGGGGGACAGTCGATAGGTGCGGGCTACGTGGAATTGCATAAAGATTGGAAGTGAGTAAGGCCCAATCTCAAATTCTTCACAGCCAGCTAACGATAGCCTGAAATTCCATCCAGAAAAAAAATTTACGAAGCCTACAAGCAAATTCATCTCAAAGGAGTTTGTCATTTTGATCTTGGTGGTCAGCATATACTAGTCAACGATCATCAAGAGATTCGATTGGTGAGCTTTCGCCGATCTAACAAATTGGATGTTAAGAAACGTCAGGATGTCTTGAGGATATTAGAGGAGGTATACGCTTTGAGATTACGCTATGGGGGAAAGAGTGAGAAGAAATTGAAATAGTGAGTAGTTTCTAGCTCTCGCTTCGCCTCCGTCAGAGTACCTACATATACAAGTCGTTTGTTGACGAAAGCATACTACACACTGTAGCAATACTTTATCCCCCGATTATTGGTCTCAGCTACCGGATCCACAAGCATTCAAAGAACATTTAGATGAATGCGCCAATAGGGTGGTGAGGCTTCCACCTGAAGTAGTGGCTTACAACTGATCACTCGGCGTAGTATGGACAGACGATGGTTTAAGAGATATTGACAGCGAAGAAGAGGAGGAGGTAGAGGAAGAAGAATAAAGAGCATCTGCCCAATGCCGGATGATCTGTTGATATCCTGTTCATACCATTCAACTGGAAGATGGTCAACGTACTGTTGTGATGTACTGTAAATTCCGACTGAAAGTATACATTTCAATCGACTCGTCTATCTCCAATCGTAAACGTATCTCTAATCCCAACAATGATAAACCAATGAATTTATATAGACTTTTCCACAAAGTATCTATACTGTATTGCTGGTGATCATATGTAACTGAGACAGAATGAAGGTCCGTTTCAAGAGTGACGTGACGGTCACTTTCATGCCAATGGATTGTCATTTTTTGTCAAAATCGTCGGCTTCGTCCTGTGTCTTCCGGGACATGGAATAAGTACATGGATATATTCAACAAAAATATGCTTGATATGATTAAATATCTTCCTCAAGTCAAGAGCCACTCTCGATGAAGAAGAGCTCGTTGATCTGATGATCCCCTGATATCAACGCGTACGATTACATCGATCACGGTCAAAACACATCATCTTCCCTTATTTCCCCATTCAATCATCTCATCCCGATACATCCGGTTCCAAACACACCGCATCAAACTTCTTCGAACCTCATCTTCAAGATCTCGATTCCATCCGCACTTTATCTACAGTATCATTTCCGGTCCTATTTATACCCTCAAGAACCTTTGACAGCTTGAAGATCTGCAAGATCAAAGTCCGAGTTCATCAACGAGTATAAGTATTATGTCACACAAAAATCCAAGTAGTCATCGCGACAGGCGACATAGCTCAGTTGGGAGAGCGCACGACTGAAGTTCCAGATCTTGATCGGATATTTCAATCGTGCGGTCCCTGGTTCGATCCCGGGTGGCGCCACGTTTACTTTTTTGGTTGTCACTGACCTCTTTTTTTCGTATCAACGGATCAAATGACATTTTGCTCGCGTTGCATGCAGCTTTGGGTGTTGTCAGTGCATGGAGGACCGAAAAGGTGGGCAATGAGGGGACAGTGAGGGAGAGTGTCGATTGAGTCTGGACTGGAAATGTGTGACTTGGGTTCGGATTTTACGATTCTGGAACTTCCAAGGAGCAACGATGGACCCAGGCTCGACTCTGCATGTGTGCGCTGCTCTTTGCTTATTCGTTTGTCTGTGTTCAAACGGACATCAAGGATATATCTATCACATGCAGATTAATGGAATCTATCAAAAGCAGAGAAAAGTATATGAATCGTCCCCTTCGTTTTTTATATCGATGGTTGTGTTCCGGGAACACAAATGAACTATGATGGAAGGGAGAAAGGATAAACTAATCGACACAATATTGTATATTTTGTAATCAATCTAATCGAAATATGATATGATGCGCACTATCAGTATCAACCCCGCAACTTGCTCAACATCCTACACCAGTCTACGCCCGATCTTCCATTGTAAATCCCTTACGCTACACCTTTAGTGGCTGATTTAGAGATCAATTTAGCCTTTTCAATTTGTGCTTGACCTAGATTATCATAACACATATCAGCCCAGTATTCAGAGGTATGCGAGGAAAGGGATGAGCTCACTTCGCTTAGCCAAAGATTTCTTGTAATCTACAATCGAGATATCTTCCTTGGTCAAGTTGATAACCTTCTTATCTTTGACTTCCCATAGATCTTCGGCGACTTGAGAGATAAGTCCTATTTGCGGATATCATGTCAGTTGTGTTCTTTTTGTTAAGCTAACCAATGAAGCAGCTCACGGAAATCGTGCGACACAATCACTACACCACCTGAGAAAGCTTTGATAGCTTCGGCAAGGGCATCAATAGAGTCCTGTGCATCAAGTCAGCTATTGTCATACGATATGTAAAGGTGCAACTGACCATATCCAAGTGATTAGTAGGTTCATCCAGTAAGATGATGTGGGGCATCTCCATCGCCAAAATAGCAAACACAACTCTACATAACAATATTCGCGTTAGCTTCACAGCATAAGTACGGGGATGTAGACCACTTACCGATTTCGTAAACCATCGGATAACTGAGAGATAGGACTGGTCTGGTGAGAACCGGTGATACCGAATCGACCTACTTGACCTCTCCAGAACTGAAGATCCTTCTCTGGGAATTTATCGTGGTAGAGCGAAGCAATGTGTTCGACGGGTGATTTGTCGTACGGTAATTGGTCGGCAGAGTGTTGCGAGTATTTGGCAAGTTTCAACTGAGTGTGTCGGTTGACTGAACCTTCGACAGGTGAAAGAGCACCGGTGATCAAGTTCAACAAGGTTGATTTACCAGTACCGTTATCACCGACAATAGCAATTCTGCAGTCAATTGACTTCTGATCAGCCTCGTGTTACTACGAACAAAAGCAGCATCTATTTTTAACTCACCTCGAATCCATATCGATACCGAAAGATAAATCTTTGTAGAGGTAATCTTCTTTCTTTCCAGAGTATGAGAAAGCAACATCTGAGAAAGCGATAATGGGAGGAGGAAGTTTCTTGACATCTTCAAAGTTGAATCGAAGAGGTTTTCGGGTTTCGATCTTCTCTACCAAACCAGCAGCCTCCATCTTGTCGATGATCTTTTGCTTGGATTTGGCCTGTTTGACCAAGTTGGCATAGGTACCAGCGGATGAGATGAATTCTGTTAAATCAAGGATGTACATCAGCAACTCATCGTCAATGTTGCTTTGAGTATAAGCCTACTCACTCTTGATGTGGGCAATTTCTTCTTGCTGTTTGTTGTAAGCTTTCATTTGGTTGACTTCGTTTTCTGCCTTGGTCCTAACGTATGTAGTGTAGTTACCACCGTAGTAGACAAGTTTCTTCTTCAAAGTCAAATCCATGATGTTGGTACAGACGGTGTCCATGAAATCGGCAGAGTGGGAAGTGAGAATCTAACAAAATAATCGAGAGTTAGCAAAGCAAAAGCTATAACTCGACGTTTCGAATTCACTCACCAAGATGTGGTTGTAAGTGGACAGATAAGCTTCCAACCATACTACAGCTCCCAAATCCAAATGGGAAGTAGGTTCATCCAATAACAGCACATGAGGTTTGATGAACAAGGCTCTAGCAAGAGCGACACGCATTCTCCAACCACCAGACATATCTTTTGTAGGTTTGGCCATCATAGCTTGAGTGAAACCCAAACCGTTCAAGATAGCTCCAGCCTTAGCTTCGAAAGTCGATGGATCCATTTCCTCAAGTTCTTCGTAGATGAGCTCAAGACCGATTTCATCAACCTCATCAGCGGTAGCCATGTCCTCGGCCATCTTTTCAAGTCGAGCGACCTTCTCTTTAGCTGATGCGACGATGTAGTCGAGAGCATTGACATCGGATGGTTCGACAGCACCTCGTACAAGGTAGATCTGGGAAGGATGTCAGCGGATACGAAAGTGAGTAATTTGGCTGTGCAAATTGACTCACATCGATGTGGTCAGGAATCTCGATATCTCGCTCAGCGATGGATTCCAAGAAGGTGGACTAGTGGGAAATCAGTGATCAGTTGTGCTGCTATTCTGAAATCAGCGACATCCAACTCACTTTTCCTGAACCGTTTTCACCCAAAAGACCGTATCTATGAAAACATGTATGTCAGCTTGGGAGCATTGAGTTTATCCTTTGCTTACTGAGCTGTACTCACCGTTGACCGTAGTTCAAAGCGATTTCAGCACCTTCAATCAACAATCTACCGTGGAAAGAAAGAGTATATTGATCGATTTTGATATCTCTTCCTTTAGGATCGGAGATGAGGACACCGTTCTGAGATAACAATGAGATGATTCAGCATGACGCTGAGGCGAGAGATAGGTAGCAGAGGAATGAAAGGGATATTGTTCCCCTTTCATCAACCTATGAATGGTAACAAAACTCACAGCACTTCTATCAGTAGCCATACTCAACTTCTTCATCTGAGCAGCGGCATCCAAGCTCAAGTTCTCGGTCGAACCATTCGCCGATAAGCTGGTGAGAGGGGTTGAACCACCTGCGACTGAGCCTGAAGGTGTCGTTCTTGATGAACCTGTCTTTCCCTTTTCAGCGTTCTTGGCTGCCTTTTCCGCCAATCTCTTTTGCTTGGATGCTGATGGGGGCATTTTGAAATTTTCCTGGGTGTGAGTGTGAGCGAGAAGGGTAAGTTACTCTTTAGGTGATGAGGTCTACCGTATAGGTGGTATGTATGACACTCTTTTCAATTACAGGTTGAATGAAAGAAAGAATAGAGAGAAGACAGAAGAATGGAGGTTTCTTCAACTAACACGTTCAGGGTCCCCCATCTATGAATTTTTAATGGTTTTTTGGATTGGCCACCCATATAACAAGGATTACCAAAAAAAATAATCATTTGACGTCACGTGAGAAATCCTATGGGTATTGATTTGATCCCGTCACTGCAGAGCACTCTTCCCTCCACTATACAGGTTCACGATCAAAGTGGATCAAAGATGATGATGAGTAACGTAGTTTACCTCTCTACTCGTCCACTTCACTCAAATCACCACTCGATATACCCATCATGTCACAATACCCCCTCTCACCAGACCAAGTCCAATCGATTCTCTCATACCTCGACTTACCCCCCTCAGACATCTTACCTCTTCCACCAATCGCATTCCTGACTCAACACATATCCAACCTCCCTCCTTCTCTACTACAGCATTTCACCTTTCTCACCCCCAAGCAACTCACTTCCATACCGACGATCAAACATCGTAGATTACTCTATGCCACGTCCAATCCCAAACCGAGTATACTAAGTGTGAGCCAGGGGAGATTACGTTGGCCATTATTATGGGAGAGACTTGGTGGAGATCCTTTTTCGGCAATTAACGAGAATTCACAGTCTGCCATTGAAGAGGAACAATGGGTCTCGGAAGGGTTTATGAATGATCCGAATAGTGATAGAGAGAAGAATCAGCAGGTAAAGAAGTTAGGTGGATTCTTGAGGGTATTGGAAGAAGAGAGGGAATCGGAAAATGTCAGGATAGCGAAGAGGATGGAAAGGAGGTTGGACAATCAAGGTGAAGAATTTGATGACTCCGACTCAGAAGAAGAGGAGAACGAAGACCTCAATGGTCTACCAGGACAGGATGCACGGAGTGATAAAATAGAAGTGAAAGAGGATCAAGAAGAGGTAGAAAGGTTATTTGAGAAGAGAATATTGGAGATCTTCTTAGATGGTATGGATGTGAGTGGCCCTGAAGACTTAGTGATCCTCAACTAGCATACAGCAGAAGCTGACGGTGATGCTCAGACTATAGACTATACCTCGATAGATTTCCATGAACCACCCGGAGGCGATCCAATAGCGATGCGGGATGAGGAAGATAGGTATTTTGATGACGAAGAGCCGAGCAGGACGCCTAATGGGCATGATCAAGGAGCGGGACATGAGAGCAGTGTACATTCACGGCTGAATGAGGATGGAGAACAGACACAGAATGGCCAGGGGGAGTATGATTATTGAGGATGTCATTTAGAAAGGGCCTCACTATATAGAATCTTCGCATCGGGTTGTCTTCTGCATATGTTGTAGTGTAAATCTCGTTGTATATGATACATTGTACATGATAATAACGTAATCCTACATGCTGTACATTACTGCCCTACCATGTTCTCCTTTCTTTTCGAAACGCTTGTAATCGCTAATAAGGTAGTACTTTGTTAATGTATATGATCCTGCCATTACTCGTCTATACAAACAAAACATATGATCAGTACGACCTGATTGTGAACGAATATAAGGTATGCGATGGATCGTGATCTTACTCACTTCCTTGATACCTAAAACTTCAATATCACCAGGCTGTATCTTCCATCCCTTTCCACTCAAATTACTAATCTTAGTCGATGACTGATCTGGATTCTGGATGATCTCTAATGAGAATCCATCCAAGAGAGTTTGCAGTTTACCAGGCTGAGGTGAACCCTACGATATAACGAGAATACACTGTTAGCTCATAAAACACTGATAGCTTAAGGTTCCCGTTAAAAAACATTAGGTGAGGAGAATATCACTTACTTCAATTATATGTGCTTTCAGGAATTTTTCCGTGTTATCCTGATACGAATGCGAATTCGAGTTTGAACCGGTAACCCATCCCATAATCGATGAGGATGAGGTGGACGAGGATCCAGAATATAGATGACTAAATTACACGAATATATATCGTCAATATCCAAATTTTACATGAGTGTACGAACACTCCATTGGGATGTTTGGTCATGACAGAAGATGGGATGATCAACCTGCGTTGGAAGTTAAATTACTCACGGTTTTTGCTTTAACGACACTATCGCTTTATCCACGGGTACCAATATTGTTGATCTCTGATTCCTCGATTGTAATCTTTCAGTCTGTATGATATCGGCATTAGCTCAAGCATTACATTCAGCCACATTCTGTCTCTTATCACCCTTGAACCAGATCGAAAAATTAACCCAGTTCATACAAATCCAGAATTTCCCGATCTCATAGGTACCTTAAAAAATGATATTGAAGCTGTACGTCCAAAACATCCTCTCTCTCTTAACTCACTATGGATTTACTATCCCTCGCATAACTCCACCACAGACTAGCTCCCCTCTCAGCAGTCAACGCATCCGCCAATGTAGGTCCCCCTCCTCCCCCTCCTCCGGAGATACCAGATCCAGATTGAATAGCATCTACCAAATCGCCCTGCATCGAGGATCCTTTGTTTCTTGAGGAACGGGAAGCAAAAGGTCGATGGCGATCCTCGTCTTCTCCTAATTGAGTTATACCCCATCCACCTATTACTGATACCGTAGATAGGAATAGGACTTGACCTGGGAAGGTGTGTAATCGTAATGTCCGAGCTAGACGACCTGCCATCGAAAAAGGAGGAGATGATTGCACTGTTCTCTCTGAGTGAGTTGAGGAGGCAGAAGATCGTTCAGTTTATCTGGCGCTTGTAAGATAATTGAAATTTACGATATCCTGACTTAACGTAGATGTTTTATGTCTGAGGATTAGATGATACCAACGTCAAATTCAGACGATCGAAGATGATACTTTGCAGAATGGGAGTTGCCTGGTGGAGGCAAATTCAGGTGGATTTCAAGTTTCAACCAACACAAGCACGGGCAACGACACACGGAACGAGACAGGTCACGTTCATGCATACGATGTGAATACGGAACTGCGACCACATGAAGACCGACATTAGCTTATTTGCATGCATGCGAAATCAAACAGGATATCGCATGCACCACACTCACCTGAACAAAACATACCGTTGAACTCAAGCTCTCGAATTCAGGTTACAAGCCAAGCAACAACGCGTTGAACACCAATGTGAGTCAGAGAGACAAGTGACGATTCTGAAGGAGCGATGAATACCCTAAGATTACAACACAAGCCAAGACATTGAAGTAGACCTTACTCGCATGAGATTCATTCTGAAGGTGACTGGAATTGGAATCCGGATCATTGCAAGCTGTGCGAAGTGAGTAGCATCAGCATACGTGTCTTCGTCATCCCAGCATTAAAGCTCCTGCATGCCTCACCTCTCAACCCCTTCTCTTGCCCCGATCATCTTTAATCTCTTTGTCACCCCATCAATCACCTCATCGGTATATGTATCGGCGTATCTTTTAGACGGTGTCAGATAGGGTGTTTTGGTATATCGACTGTACTCCCCGGGAGTTTGTCTAATTAGAGTCTCGGTAGAGGAAGGGATATCGGCTACCTCGACCGCATAAGGCTCATCGTGGATCTTCCAGTATCGATATCGATTCGGTTTTCCATCTTGTCGAATGTCTTGACCAGATGGGGTTGTTGATGGTAGAGTCGCAGTCCGGGAATGACCGTTCGATGGGTCGGCTAATGAGAGAAGGCCGGAAACAGCTTCTTCTTCTCTTCCCATACTTCCTCTCAATCTCGACGACGCCTCTTGTACAGCTACGTGGTTGGGATAATTGACATGTAAGGCATCATGTACTGATTTCGGGATAACATTCTGAGGAGCATCTGATTCAGACATAGAAACATTGTCGGGCTGACCTTGATCAGGGATGGGAAGTACACTCTGTTCAGCTGGATCGGGACTGGATGTGATATCTATCGGATGTTGATGTGAAGACCCGAGTTGGGTGGACGAAGACCCATCTAAAGGTCCTTCAACTTGGAAAGGGTGCAGGGCAGATGCCAAGGTAGGATCGATCTGTCGTAGGAACATGAACAAGTCATCTTCAAACATGACCATTCGATTGTTTAAAACCAGATGAACGAAATGGTTCAGTCCATGCCATACCTATATCCAACAGTCAATATCCGTCAAACAATGCTTATAGTGTTTGAAACTCCGTCGAGCAGGAATGGCAGTAGAAACTCACAGAACGTAGAAGTGTTCGTATGTGATCGTCCATCGGTTGTTTAATGATCGTAACGATATTCGTAAGTAAGATCGCACCCATCTTCGCGATCTACCAAGGTTTGTCAACTACTAAACTGAAGCCTGAACTGGTATCATCGTTTACTCACCTGAGCGAAAGACAGATGTTCATCCTCTGGATCCTTCGGATCTTGTGGATGACTGAAAAGATATTCGTAATGTTCATTCGAATTTGCCTCATCGACAACTAAGTGTCTCACCCCATCTTCGTTCATGGTTGTACCCAATACAGGAACTCGTATTCGCTTATCGTCCCTCGCCACAGCTAACGCACTGATATTCAAATCGATACGGACCTTCCTACGCTCTCTGGGGGAAGATAGAGGGTTTCTATACATGTTCGATAAGACTCCGTGGATGGTGCTCGCTTCGATTCTATCCACCATGACCATCCGCTCGATTTCTCGTCTTGTCCTGATGGGTCTCGAGGACGAGAACAGGTGTTGCAGAAGGTGGAATTGGATCGGCTGATGTTGGTCGACATGTTGATGAGTCGAAGGCAACGTAGTGATAGTCGGCTGATCAAGCCGAGCGAATGGGTAGTGTCGGACATACGAACGATGATCCTGTGGCTGCGATGGATCGTAGGTTTTTCTAGGGTCAGAATCGGTCGAAGTGGAATTATTGACGGGTCCTCTGGGATTCTCCGGATGTTGCTGATCTCTTGCTCTTCCCATGGTGGGGACGATCCTGCTTGTCAAAGGACGGGCGAGGACCGGCTCTCCAGCAGCTTGATGATCCATAGCTTCGATCTATAGTTTGAACCAATTCGATGAGACATGATTATTTGCTAAGTCAGTCTTCTCATGAAGGAAGAGCTGACGTGAGATTTCCGAATGGTGAGAACTACTCACTACAAGTTGTGATACTAGGCTCGATAGGATGCTAGTGATCGATGGTTGGTCTATACAACAGCAGATATCAGGTATGAACAGGGTGTGCGGTTGATACAAATTGTGGTAAGGAAGAAGAAGAAGAACAAGGAGAACAGGATATATACACGAATGCGTTTACATTTTTATTGATTTGCCGTCTGAGTGTCATTGAAGCAGTAAATGATTGATGTGTGTGAGGTCTCTGCGCAGAACGATACATCCAATATCATCTACAAATTTGGTAAACAGCAGCATCGTCAAGAATGATGATTGCGTTAGCAATGTCTTTCTACTTTGTCCACCTTCCGCCATGGCATTGTCCTATAATCAAAACTGAAGCAGCTCTGACCTGTATCGATCAATGAAATGCTCTCACGTCTTTGAGTCATTCCATGATATCTTTGCAAATCCTTGTCTTTTGAGATTTATGACGCGTCATGGAACACTAGTAGGATCTTGGGAAATGTTCGGCTTGCTATTGATTGCATAGCTCCTTCCATGTCACAATTGTGATCAACAGTCCGTAAAACTGCAAGTGTTGATCATCAAACGAAATGGAAAAGTTGAATATTGCCCAGTAATCCAGAAAAAAGGGGATAGCGTTTTTGATCCACAGTGACCTCACACCACCAAATTTTCTTCAATATCATATTTCAGGCGTCTATGAATCTCTTGTTCTCCCAAATCCCCTCTGCACACCCCATAAACCCGTAAGTACGATGATGCATGATCCGATTCGATGATGGACAAAAAAGAGGTTGGTAGTCACCAGACCAACACACAAAAAACGTGGCGCCACCCGGGATCGAACCAGGGACCGCACGATTGAAATCTCCGATCAAGATCTGGAACTTCAGTCGTGCGCTCTCCCAACTGAGCTATGTCGCCATTTGATGTTTTTCCGAAAATGTTTATAATCCATAACCTACTACCTTACTTCGAGTGGTTTCTGGTCGTTCCCATCGATGTTGTGCGGCTCTGAGATCGCCAAGACGCTTGAAAGCGGATTGGTTGAGCTGTGTCGATTAGGACGACTCAAAACTGGATGATGAGAATGGAAGGAAGAGAATGATCGTTGATATTTGTAGTCCCATCAGAGGAAGGCTCATGCGTCATCTCGCTCTCGTCTCACTCTGCAAAATGTTTTGTTGAGCCTAAAATACTCCAACCCTCTGAGAAGGGCAGGGGTTGAGCAATCAGCCCGGAGGATTTAGTATACCGAGTTATACAGTGGGAATCAGAATGATGTGTATGTCGCGGAAGTCCTCCTTATCCTTATGAACCCACTGTATCAGTCGACAGACGCAGCGAAGCGGCCGCAACCTGCCATGTAGAGAGCATATTGCACAGTAGACTTTCAATACACTTTGGCTCTGGATCCATGGGTATATTTGTCTTAAGATACAATGCTGTGACATCTCATTCTCATTTGTATACAGATAATATCACTTTCGGGTATAATTTATGAAACCGGTGGATTCGGGGGTTCATAGACAGGTGGAGAGGAAGTGAAGGCGATATGTAGGTTCTAGAATAGGTCTTCGAGTGTCATTTGCCTATTGAAGAAGCATTCCCATTAGCATTGCGATTGAGTCAGGTGGACAGAGGTATTGTTATCCTCGATATGCGTATATGAAGACGACAATTGATCAAGCAGGTGGTTGGACTCACTTGACGATGTCCGTACTAGCTACCATATTGGTAAATTCCTCGAAAGACAGTTTACCGTCGCTGATATAGACAAAATTGGATTGGCGTGGGGTCAGCCTGTATCTCAATGCATATGGGAGTAGATCCCTCAGACCAATAATAGGTCAACAATATGATCCAAATGGGCTTACCCATCTTTATCCGCTTCCATGATTGTCTTATCTACAATTTGTTGTAATTGTTGATCCTACAGAGTCACATACCCAATCAGCCAAAGATGATTTCGCTGACAGACAACGACATTGCAAGTGGTATGACAAACTCACCTTCAAGTTATTTCCCACCATCTGCTTCAGAACCAAATACAATTCACCATTTGAGATATATCCATCTCGGTCCATGTCGTATACTTTGAAAGCGACTGTGGTATTTTCTAGAGTCAGCGATACTACCCCTGCATTGAGACAGAGACAGAGTGAGGTAGTGAACGTCATCTCGTAGCAGCAAAAGGTTGTAGATGTATGAATCTTCCGTATGCGAGTCCATTGAAGATGGGGAAGGAGTACCGTTGAGGGTATAAGAAGGACATAAATCAGAGTATATGGAATATCACTCACAACGCAATTTCTCATCCCTGCCACCTTTTGAACTGAACGCACTTAAACCACCTACAAACTCTTGGAAATCGACTGTACCGCTTCCACTGATCACCATGAGAGCGGTTCAGTCAGCTCATCTTCAACATACACAGACAACATCATACATGGACACCCAAAAATTATGATATTTCAGACGGTTGAGGGTCAAAGAAGGAACATACTCACTCTTCATCAAAGATAGCGATCATTCTATGCGCTAAAGGGTTATTTGCTATTTGGGGGATCTGCAGGAATTCGTCTTTGTCAATCGAACCTGATCCATCTTTATCTAACTTCATGAATCGTTTCTTCAACCTCATGAGCTCTGGACCGGAGACTGTATGACACAAGAAGACATGGGCATTAGCTATCATGGATTCGGAATGAATGGGGCATTGCCCTATAGCTTAAGAGTATGGCGGTTATCCCACGAGCATGACTCAGGGGTCAACGCAGCAGCAGAGGTAGAAGGTGTAGCTTCGCTTCCACACTTCTCCTACGAGGGAACGGGATGTCGAAGGTGATGTAAAGCATATCAGGTACTCACAGTTGGAGTTCTTCTCCAGGGAATTGAACATTGAAGATTCAGCTGCACCCATTCTTATCCGTCTTTCTGCTGGTAATACACGATCGTTTAAGTGTGAGTGCGTGTGATTGAAGTTGAATCGGTCGGTAGGTTATATTTGGTGGACGTTCAGCGAGAGGTTTGATTAAGGATGAATTAGTCTGACGATTGAGTATGAAGAAAGGGAGACAGAAAGAGTCAAGACGATCACAGCGCGTTGAGGCACCACGCAACGCAAAAACGTCACCACCGGTTGCTCGCCATGTGGCACATTACCGAACCTCACTTTACGCAGCTTTCTGGTTCACTCGGGCTCTACTGCAAGCGAAGGCTCTGTATTTGTCCTCTGTGAAGGGAAAATCATAACCGCTAGAATACAGGCATGGGGCAAGCCCGAACGGCCCTTCTACCGATCGGTGGTCATGGAGAAAGCAATTATCAAGCACCCATATTTGGCGACTTTCGATGTCTTTGTATTCTAGCGGTTATGATTTTTCCTTCACACGTGTCTTTCACGTGACAAAGTGGAGCGGAAGAGGTCCGCGGTTCGAACCCGCGCGAAGACATTCACGCCTTTTTGTGCTCCCTTATGCATTTTGGGCATCTGTGGGACCGTTTGCAGCTGAAAGAGGAGCTTTTTGACCACTTGTTGACGTGTGGCAGCGAAAAAACGACGATGAGAATCAAGGTTTGTGGAAAGGCGGAGACTGCCGCTGCGCGGGATTGCATTGACCGAGCGTCACGATTACCCGAGTGACTGATGTAGACAGTCGCAACTATAATCGTATCTTAGCACTGTGTTATATGAAGCCCATTTGTATTCTACTCATCTATCAGATAAAACATCTTCCATCTGCAGGAAGTAGTCTCAGGCCGGCTAAGATCGAGACAATATGTCTTCTTCCCCCGCTCCCGGTTCTGCACCAGGGACACCCCCTCGAAGACCCGCTAAGAGGGACACCAGTTCTTTGGCTATATCTACCATCAGTAACAACAACAACAACACCAGCAATGGAAACTCATCATCAGCAGCTGCCAGTGGGAGTGGGAGTGGAAGTGGGAGCTATGTAAGATCGATCAAGCCTCGTGATCCTATTATCGAGCGTGCATTACAATTATCGACATTCGAAAGCAATTACAGTACAGAGGACTTCATATCGAATCTGAGTGAGAAATTGATCAATGAATCCAAGGCTGATCCAGGACGTGAGTATCGCTTCTTCTTTCAGGACAATCATCCATCATCGAAAGGCTGTCAGATCCGCTTGCCTTACTTTCTGTCTTGGGCCTGAAGGTTCTGGACTCTGGGATGGAGCTGACAAATGTATGTCGAACAGCCTTCAACCCCACGCCTTTCTTACAGACCTTCTCACCTGCCCTGGACTCGTTGCTGGCTCTGAGACAACAAGTAGCAGAAAGGACCAAGAAGATGGAGACTGATGTGCGAAGAGCTGAAAGAGAGTATGGAAGGAGATTGAGAGAGCTGGATGGTGGATTTGAGGTAAGTTGACATTGCTTTTGAGAGTCGTCGAATATGTTTGCTAATGTTCTCGTGTGTAGGCAATCGGAAATTCATTCGAGAATTTGGAAAGCAAAATCACGGATGTTGGTCGTACCGCTGTGCGGATAGGTGAGTTACTGAAACCACACCAAGGCTATGTCTTCTCTACCTTCATTCAACCGGGGCTGATTGTCGCAATTCACACGGTTAGGCGAACAACTCGACACCCTCCATCAAACTCGATCAACCGCCCAATCAACCTCATTGCTCTTATCATACTATCTTTCCCTCGCTCATCAAACTTCGATAACCTCTCCCGATGGGACAGCGTCTACCCCTCTGGAAGTGTTATTCGCTACCCGCACGTCGAGAGAGGGCAGAACGCGATTATCAGTAATTCTTAGAAGGTTAATGGCGGTAGCGAAAGATGTCGCAGATAACGCATCGACAGCATTGAACGATGCTGAGATAGCTATGACCGCGACACCAAAAGAACCTAATGGTGATTCAGCTACGCCCACTACGGCAAATACCGATGCTCCACCTACAAGCTCCAAGATAATAGGCAAAAGGAGGAGCGAGAAAGAAAAAGCTGAAAGGGTGAGAGATGAGATTGAGCGGTATTGCGAGAAATTCGAGAAAGAAGTTTTGAGGTTGTTTGACAGGAGTTATAGGAAAGGTGATCCGAGGATGATGGCTGTGAGTGGGGTTCGACCCTACGTTTCAATTACTCTGTTTTCCTTCTGGATTTGTTGTGTCATTCGAACGACAATTCTGTGATGAGTAATATGGCTAATACCGATACTTGTCACGAACGTGTAGCATTGCGCAAAGACTTTGCAAGATTTCAACGGAGGTGCATCATGTGTACAGATATACGTGAACCAACATGATTTCTTCATTTCGAAAGATAGATTATTGGAAGAAGCTGTCAAGAATGATAGTGCAGTGGATCGAGAAAAGCCTACGGATTTGTGAGTCATCGCTTCGATACGAATGTCTCACGGGGAGTGCTCACTCATATCATATCACGTTCAGATGGACTACCATTGGAGATCCCGACGCTCCTCCTCCCACCACAGAGCCAGGAATGGATGCTCTCTTCAAAGAGATCAGGGTGACCGTCAACCAAGAGGCCCAAATTGTAAAAGCTGTATTTCCCAATCCTAGTGCGGTATTGCAGGTTTTCTTGCAAAGAGTATTTGCGCAAGTTGTGAGTACAACTCGATCACCTCTATAGTCCAAAAGCACTAATATTCTTTCCAGATCCAACAACATCTCGAATCCCTCTTATCTCGTGCAGCCACGATATCAACCCTTGCTGTGCTGCGTATCCTCCATCTCACTCATTCCACTTGCTCAACCTTGGTCAATGATCTGAAAACGTACGATCTCACACTTGGCTCATCATCGCAAGGACCTTCAAAGGCTTCTACAACGGCTTCCGGCCCATTAGCAACGATGTTGGACCATGCGTTGGAAGAGATGCTTGTGCCTTGGTTAGAAGGGGCGAGGTATCTAGAGAGCGAAAGTAAGAATTTGGTAGAGCTCTATGCGGGACTGCTCAGCAGGTTCACAAGATATCATGTGAGCATTGTGAAGTTATCATATTGAAAATTTACTTATGCCGTCGAACCGTTTTTTAGGAAACTGTACTCAAAGCCAAACCCAACTCATTGCTCGACAAAGTTGTCAACCAGCTTGCCACCTCCAGCTCAGCCGCCACCTCCTCATCCACTGCTCAGACGGCCGCAGCGGCAATATCGAAATATGCCAACTTATTCACTTCCAAGACCGGCGGCACCTCCACACCTTCTGGACTGCCGGCGGCGCATAAACCATTTGGACCTAATGCAGCTCATCTCGGCGTGAACCAAGGAGGTGGCACAAAATCCGCTATGCTCACTAACGGAACGCAGACACCTGCTGGTGAGGTTGGAAGGGACAGGCAAGATGGACTGAGAGGTGATTTGGTAAATAAAGGCTTAGAAGATAAAGTATGGTCTACGGATGGTGTTTTGACAGTTGATATGGCTGAGAGAATGCTTAAATGGCACGCGGAAGCTGTTGGACGAGCTGTCGAATTGAGTCCTTCTGCTGATATGTAAGCGTGATTCCGACTAGGCTTGTTGATGCGTGTATTGACTGGTTGCCTGTATGATCTAGCGGAAAGAACGCTTTGGCCTTGTCGAAAGTGCTTTCGGAAGCTATCGGTAGAAGTTTCATTGAGACTGCTTTGGACTCGTAAGTCACCGTTATTGAACTTCGTCTATCAATGCTGATTGAACTGCTATGTTGTGACCTTTGTAGTGCCTTTGCGAAACTGGAAAATCAAGAGTCACGGTCTGAACCTGATTTACAACCGTTAACGGTCATCAAGCCATCCGATCAAATCTGTCACTTATGGCAGAGATACACTTCAACTGCCCTTTTACCTTTGGCAGGCAATACCGTCTCGATCAGACGTGAGATGGGTACGATCAATTCACATAATGTAGTGAGGATGGAGGGGAAGATTAACAATGTGATACAGAAAGCTTTGGATGGTGAGTCAGCCACCTTTGAACATCCCGATGTCGACGCAATACGCTATTCATCAAAGATGGATATATACTGATGTTCTAGGATCGTTCTGCTCTTTGATCAGGCATCGTATCTCATTTATCATACCTGCTCACCAAACAGAAAAAGAACGATTACAAACCCAAAAACGACGAATTATCATTCGCCAGAACCAATACCGAACCATGTGAATTATGTTGCGAGTTCCTGGTTACTATTAAAGATACCGTGAATGAAGGATTGAGCGGGAAGAATGCCGAGGCTTTCTTGACTGAAGTTGGAGTTGCTTTTCATAGGTGAGTGAATGGGGCATGGTCGTTATCATTAGCTCGTTAGCATTTAGTCAGGATGAATTTGATGCTGACTGTGGTGATTAGTCTGCTTCTTGATCATTATAAGAAGTTCCCTGTTAACCCTACTGGAGGATTGATGTTGACCAAGTGAGTTCGCACATGGTCATATGATATACGTTGACGATCTATTGCCTGACTGATTCAATTCTCCTTGATGATATCGTAGAGATCTCGCATCATACCAAGAAGCGATGTCCTCCTACGGTATTCAAGCGATCAACGATCGATTTGACATGTTACGTCAACTGGGAAATTCATTCATCGTTCAACCGAACGTGTTGAAATCATATATGACTGAATCTCATTTGGGCAGGATCGAATTGAAATTGTTGAAACCGTATTTACAACAACGTTCGGATTATTCACAATTCTCAAGATCACTACAGCTCGATGATCTAGCTTCTTCTTCGACTTCTTCTTCTGCCAGTACCGCAAACATCCATGATGAAAGTTCGTTGTCTTCATCGGTGACTGCGCCATTATCAATATTAAATAGGAATAGCTCTTTCCGAGCTAAAGGATCGAGATTATCTGGCGTAGCAGGAGTAGGAATGGGTAAATTGAAGGAAATGTTAAAGGAATTCGATACGCTTTCACCTGAAGAGGCTGCCATTGCGAGAAAACAACAAATACAACAAAGAAGTAATTATCAACCCATGTTTTATATGGGTATGCATTAACCCGAACTAGCACAGGATGGGTTGGTATAGTTGTATATACTGTGATGTGGTGGACTCTGGTAGAGGTATATCTGTATATGGATATTATGGGTATATGGAAGAATAGGAGTACTCGTAGTCCAATTCATTGCGAACCCGTATAAAATATCATGATGCTATGTTAACGATTCTGATGATCACCTTCTCTTGGCGCAGGAATGATCTGCCAGTCAGTCATCAACTAATGTGAACGTGAGAGGACGAATCACTGAACACTGAGGAAATTAGGAAAGATGATGGATGCTATGATCATCGGGATGGGAAACTCAGTGATGCATGTCACGCCATTGTAAAGAGTTAGTATGATCGCCAAGATCTAAATATCCGCTGATCGAACAACCTCCCGACAGCGTGCAAATCTTTATGGCGATTGTACCTATCTAATTGTCCAGTATAGCCCAGTCACTGTCAATGGGATGTAACGAAAATGACGTAGATGTGAACCAATTTGGAAAGATAGAATATCTATTCCTGTGGGGATTTTTGATAATCGCTATGCAAGATAAGCTCTTAATTCCTTTGTGGTGATTATTCAACTTGATCCTCCTTGTTCGCTTCAGACTGTGAGTGATTGATTGCCTTTGGATTCACATTCACATATACTGTGAAAGTTGGTTGAAAGGGAAAGACGACCAACGTTGTATGATGCAATGATACGAGGCTCAGCTCGATCTCGACCTTTTGCATTACGTTCCGTAGTCAAGCTATCTGATACAGAATCATGCATGAGGTGATCGCACCACCGTGTTTTTGATCAATTCGCGTCGTGTCGTTGTTATTCATAACCAACTCTGTTGAAATAACCTTTCACAGTTATTGAGTTATTACGAGAATAGCATTAAGGGGATAATAAATAAGAGGCGATGATGACAGTTGCGGCCGAACAAAGAACGACAAAGGGAAGATCGCTGTGTACTCTGTGTTAAAGGGGGTACCTTTGGAATCGATTTACCCTTAAGCCCGGTTCACCTCTGCACAGTTCGAATTTGATCCCGTCCCTCTCCACGTCAACGGTATAATAAGGGGGATGGGATTCCACGTCGATCCCCACCCTTCTACTGCATCCATCATCTCACTTTCATTACCACCCACCAATACACCCAATACCCATTTCATACTTGATTTTCGTTGTACAGCTTTTTATCATTCATACTTACTCTTGTTCGTTCATTCCCACATTTTCATACACAGACACAAAACATACATATACATATATACCTCATCGTTTATTCCCCTTTTTTTGTACATCCATTAACCAATCCTTTACATTCTATCGTATTCCACAGATCACAATGACAAACGCAGTAGCCTCATCATCCAAACGACCCGCACCTTCATCGTCATCCTCACCTAGCGGCAACAAGGCCAAGAAACCCAGACCTTCCACGTCGACTGTCGATGAAAACAATGACGATGAAGATGAGGGTGAAGAGATAAATGGAGATATGGATGATGAGATGAAAGCTAGGATAGCAAGGAAGGAGGCGAGGGTCAGTATCAGTCTATCCTTTCTTTGTTCTGCCTAGCCCTTCACCTACTCAGGACGATAACTCAACTCGTTTAATCCATCTCAAACCTAATTCAGTCATAGAATTCAAGCTAACCCATCCATTCCCATTCAATAGACCATCCGTAATAGAGAGTCAGCCCAACGGTCACGTAATCAACGTAAAGCCCACTTGGCATCCTTGGAACGACGAGTCGTTGAATTGGAAGCTGAAAATCGAGCTTTGAAAGGTGATTCACCTGCCTCAGCAACGACACCCACATCAGCTTTTAGAGAAACATCACCCGCTCAAAGTGTCATCTCACTGGCAAACGATCTCGGTATCCCAACTGAATTGGTCAACGGCACTGGAGTCAAATTATCAAACGTCGCTCCACCACCTGCTGATTTGGATATCAACGATATGGAAGAAGATGTCAAACCCGTTATCAATCATACACCTTCACCAGTCCCTGAGATCGTTCAACAACAATCTCTTCTCCCCATGTCGGTCGAGAATATCGAGATCAACCAGTTGAAAGCTGAAAACGCAGCTCTTCGAGAACGTGTATCTCTCTTGGAGAACCTCGTCAAACAGGTAGTGGCAGTCGCCAACTTCTCTGGATTACAATCTTCCTCTTCTTCTTCCCAAGATATCAAACCCACCGTCAACAGCAATGTTGATCAACCATCTATCGAGATTGTCTCACCCACCACATCGAACAATATCGATTGGGCGTCATTCATCTCTGCGCCTGTCGTTATGCCGCCTCCTACTACCGCAGGTCTAGACTCCACCCTTTCTCCGCCTTTATACCCAAGCACTCTTACCGATATCGCATCTCGACCCCAATCCGGAAATCACGGCCACTCGTTGAACGTCAACGTTGTTTCGAACGGATCGAACCCCGTCGCTCGCCACCCAGCAGAGGTGGCGACCATGTCTTCTGCTTCTCCTTCACAGGGAGTGGAGGAAGACAAGGCCCTGCAGCGGGCGAGGGGGAATCATTCGATCAGTTCAACCAACATCAACACTCACAACAGTACAGTGATAACCGAGGAGAGAATCCGTTTAGTAGCGAGATTGGTAATAGCTTTGGCTCAACAGAGAGGATGGATAACTCAGTCTTCAACAGTGGCCACGTACCCAATAACATGTGGAATGGACAAACCGAAAACGTATCTTGGGAAAATGAAATCGGCTCGTTAAGTGGAACCGGGATTGTTGCAGAGTTGGATAATTGGGATGAAGCGATGAAGAACTTGATAGAAGATATTGAAGGGAGGAATAACACTAGGGAACAGAGCCACGGAAATGGACAGGATCAAACAAGTTCATTGGGAATGGAATGGTTTGGTGTAGGAAATAGCATTGAAAACGGAAATGAATCAGTTGTAGTGTGAAGTAAAGGAAGAAGTAGACAAAACGAAAAGAAAGAAAGTCGAAAATAAATCAGTTTAAGAACGATATTCGATATCGGTATCTTTCACCAATCGAACATCAACGTCAAAACGTCATATATTGAAAATATCATACATGGTCTTTATTTTTCGGTTAGAAGGTCAAAAGGTAAAGAAACGAGATTATCATTGTCGATCAACCTCTCTATGGACAATTCGACTACTTTTAACTCCACTCAATCATGTCCATCGATTCGAAATCGTCTCACTTACCTTTTCATCATTTTCATTACACATCTTCATTGATCATAAGGGATATACGAACCATCATACTCAATTTAATTCGTTTCATCACATCTTTTTGTTCATTTCCTGTCTTTCATCGTCATCGTCCGACCCATAGACTCCGCGCTTCACACCCGCTCGCTTGAAAAGGCTTGAGCCGTGTTTAGTGCGTGTAGCGGGAAAGGCCTGACGATCAAGATGGGAAATCGATAAAAAGGGGGAAATGGGATGAATGATTGGTCTGGGTTCGTATGTTTTGGAGATCATGGGGATTGTCTGGGCTGTGATAAAGGTATAGAAGGAGGATTATTGGATCGGACGTCAGAGTTGGGTATATATAAGTATATAGATATGATATGATATATGCATGTTCAAATATAGTATGATCTTTGAGCAGTTAATGGAGTGATCATTCATTTCTACCTGGTATTGTACTTAACCTTCTATTCCGTATATGGTTTTATCGATCCCTAAACCAGATCATCCTCTTGAAGCACCTTATCACCTTCCAACTCGACAATCTCCCAAGCCCTTTTGACATCTTCAAAAGTAGTGTTCACACCACCCATAGCCAACCTTATACAGAATATATTCCTTTCTTTACTATGTAATACCGTCTGAGTTAAGAAGATATCATATCGACTATCTAACTTTTGATGCAATTTCTGATTTAACAAATTCAACTTGTCATCGTCCACTTCCCTGTTGTCCTTGGGATCCTTGGGATCCTTGGGATGAAGACGGAAAACTAATAAAGACAAATTGGGTGTTGTGACAATTTCGAATGTATTGGATCGTTCGACGATCTCAGTAAGTTTTTGACGATGTTCGATACCCTACGACCAATCCCATCCCATCCCATATCCGGTAGGTTATCAGCAGAGGACTGACCAAGCGAATTCCTTTCTACCGACTCACCCTCTCGAGATGTTTTTGAAATCCACTAATACCAAAACTCCTAAGGACAAACCATAATTTGATACTTCTAAACCTTCTTCCCAGGGATGGTTGCCAGTTCCTATAATCTATAACTGTACCTGCGTCTGCTTCTTTACTTCGAAGGAAGGGCTGACGCACAACCAAACAACCGACAGATGATATTCAGTATGGTGTGTGTCACAACTGCCTTGAAGTATGATATGACACTCACTGGAGTAACATCCAAAGCTTGAGTCAAATCTTTACGATTCTTCACGCAGAAGATACCTACACGAATCAAATTCGCATGACCAATCCAGTCAACCCTTGATATGACTGGTAGTACTTTGAATTTCACCTAACTCACTACAGTCAAAAGTCGTTAAACCCCATTTATGGAAATTCGTACAAAACGAATCGGCATGTTCGTTTACTTCCTTTAATCTTAGTGATTCTCGATATTGAGGTAAGGCATATGCCACACCTGCCCACTACGATCATACGATCATGCAATGTTCCAGTCAGCGTAACTTGCCAAAGCGGAGGTCTTCCCTCTCTTCCTGAGGCTGACTTACAGCTGCATCGACGTGAAGGAAAGCAGTCGGGTAGTCTTTCACTGAGATATGGATCATCGACAATGTCAGTCGAGTCATCAAGTATTTGTTATACTATCTGTTCCTACTTGATGCACTCACAGACTTCACCAATCTCCGCTATCCTATCGACAGCTCCAGTAGATGTGGTCCCGACAGTGGCGTCTGACGAGCAGTAAGTCAGCTAGTAGCCTTCAATCGTGGCATAGTAATGGGCATTCAAATATGGAGAGCCATCACAAGACCAGATATCTCTTGGTAGGTCAACGTCACTCACAGACCAAGAAAGGGACCAGACCTGCTTTTTTGTCTTTCTCAATAGCCTCTCTTACATCCTTTCCTCTGAGGGAATATTGATCTTCGATCGATACAGGTATAGCCCGGAATGGTAATCCGAGCATCAAGGCAGCCTATATCGCAAGTGGATATCAGACGAACAGAGATCAAGGAATGGATGTAACAGTGTTTTGATGAGAGGTGGACATACCTTTGCACCCAAGCTATGAGTCTGAGTACTACCATAAACGACTAGTTTCTGACCGTGTTCCTGCCTGATCTCATCAGGAATTTCTATCTGTCCATTATCTCCAGCTTGAACCCCTGCCTCAAGGGATAGTCGTCTTAGAGCTTTCTCTCGTGCGGCTACGGCTGCTGTGAATGCGGAGTCGGATGCTGAGCCCTGTATATATCATATCAATCGAATCAGCCTCGACAAGAAAGGATTGAGGAACCGGTTTTGTTGTAGTTATCAACTCAATCGAAAGCGGACATCTGCGTTTCATCATAGCAGGACCCCTGTTCCTCTTCAAAATATCTCGACATTCGTAAGAAAGACACAAGTAAGAAGTCTGATTTACTCACCATAATCACTCCACCACCTATACCTGAAGAACCCCAAAACTCCTTCGAAAGCCCTAACATCCTAGCTGCCCATTCCACTACGACCTGTTCCAACTCTGTACACGCGGGTGAACAGATCCACTATATATGTAGTACACAAACAGATCCCATCAGCCTCGGTGATAGCAACAGCCACGATGATCGTATGCGATCTCATAAGAAGAGATTGAATAGACCCGCAAACCAGACCAGACCATTGACTTACGTTGAATCCTGGATTGGATACACTTGAGGAGAGTAAATCCGCAATCATACATTCGAAAGTCGAATTTGAAGGGAAATAAGCAAAGAATGAAGGTGATTGCCAATGTGTTATACCTATTTCCATACCATATATTTATTATCAGCTCAATCACTCCCTTTCTTGTAAGATAAAGAGAGTGAGAATGGTAGTTGGCTTACCAGGTAAGATCAATTTACCGAAATCTCTTTGGATCTCATCGAATTCCTGTCCATTCTCAGGTGCTTCTCCTACATCACCAACACCACTATACTTAGCACCTTGACACTATATTATGTACACAGTCCATCTCAGATTAGGGGGTTAAAGCACTCACTAGGTAATTGATCGATCAGGTAACCAGGTTGAACTTGTGCTTTGACAGGTACGTTCGATATGTTCGAATAATAATCGCATATCTGATCAATAGCGGCGTAGCCTATTACCATTCCAGAGTTCAATCAGTACGGGACAGGACCATCGAGTGAAACAAGATGGAACGAAATGGACTGACCTGCTTTTCTGAATCTACCGATTAGAAGTTGATAGTCAAAGAACGATTAGCTAGGATGATCGGAGTGATCGTGATCGAGGGTATCTCACTGTTCAATGTCCATGATTGCACTTCACACACTCTATACACAACGAGCTTGGGCTTACAAGAGAAATGACAGAAAGACGAAGGATATATGACGACCAAGAGAACTGCTGCTATGTTGTGACATCGGATATTACCGGTTCACGGTCGATCTCCCTTTGGACAGGGAGGGACAGCTCAACAAATCACACACGAGTACATGACAATCCTCATGCTGTCAGATCACGATCCGGAAGAAACAGAGGGAATGCCTGAACCTGTGCATCATCGTCAGGTCAAGCACCAAACGCAATCACTATAAACATATGAAAATTCAAAAAAAGTAATGTCGAAAAAAGAAAGCATTGTGTTCTAATTGTACTGGATTAAAATCCCTTCTTTATCCTCAATCCGAAAGTATATCTATCCAATCTACACTCTGCACTCTACAATCTACTCATCGGAGATGTCATCCAAAGCAGAGATCAAAGGTGAGAACACGGGTTGACCACGCTTCTTGTAGAATGCAACGACCTTTTCAGCTCTCTTGGCAATACCCTCGGGGGTCAAGTCGAACTATAGTCATGCCAATCATTAGTCATCATCATCCATTTTCCAGTGATAAGAATGGGAGGGACACTCACCTTCTTGTAAACTTGGTCGTATGGACCTGAAGCACCCCAAGCTTTGAGACCGAAGTGGTCGTGAGAGTATTGACCCCAACCGAAGGTGGAGTAAGCCTCTACGGAGAGGATAGGGGCACCTGAAGGCAAGACGGACAACTTGTATTCCCTAGATTGAGTCTCGAAAACTTCGAAACATGGTAAAGAGACCAATCGAGCTTTGATACCCTTTGATTTCAACTGTCCTACAGCTTCAAGACATAATGGAACTTCTGAACCGGTTGAAACCAAGGTGACGTCGGCATTCTCAACTTCCTCCAAGACGTAACCACCCTTGGCGGCCTTCTCGATGGAGGAGTTGGCAAGTTGAGGCAAGTTTTGTCTGGAGAAGGCAAGGACGGAAGGAGTGTGTTGAGAAAGGATAGAAACGAGGTACGAAGCCGAGGTTTCGTTACCGTCAGCTGGTCTCCAGAAAGCAAGGTTGGGAACAGCTCGCAACCAAGCAGCAGTCTCGACAGGTTGGTGGGTTGGTCCATCTTCACCGAGACCGATGGAATCGTGAGTGGCAACTTGGAGCACTCGGAGGTGAGAAAGAGCGGAAAGTCTGACGGCACCGGCGGCGTAAGAAACGAAGTTGAGGAAGGTAGCTCCGAATGGGATAAGACCACCGTAAGCGGCGATACCGTTACAGATGGCGGTCATACCGTGTTCTCGGACACCGAATCGGAAGTATCGACCGGCGTATGAACCGAGACCAGTGGAAGGGTGTTGGAAGTCCTCGGCGTTCTTCCATCGGGTCAAGTTGGAACCGGTCAAATCAGCTGAACCACCGACAAGTTCAGGAAGGACCTCGGCGAGCTTGCTGATGGTGGTCTCGGAGAGTTTTCGAGAACCGACAGCGGCGTCAGAGGTGGTGTAGGTAGGGAGAGCTTTCTCCCAACCTTCAGGAAGTCGACCTTCAACTCGTCGAGTGAGTTCTGAAGCTTCCTTGGGGTACTTCTCAGAGTATTGCTTGAAGAGAGCGTTCCAGTCAGCTTCAGCCTTGGCACCCTTCTCAGCAGCGGCGTTGTAGATGTCGTAAGTTTCTTGAGGGACAGCGAAAGTTTCCTCAGGGTTAAAGCCGAACTTCTTTTTGAGTTGAGTGATATCATCCTTCTTGAGGGGAGCACCGTGGACATCGTGGCCACCTTGTTTGAGGGAACCGAAACCGATGGTGGTCTTGAGGTTGATGATGGTGGGTTGGTCTTTGGTCTTTTGAGCTTCTTTGAGAGCAGCTTCGATAGCGGCGACATCGCTAAAGGAAGAAAAGAGAGAAATCAGCTGAAACTCGCTTTATTACACGGAAGAAGTTTCTTGACTACTCACTCGTCACCCTTTTCTACGTGGAGAACTTCCCATCCGTAAGATTTGAACCTAGCCTCAACATCCTCAGTGAAAGACACAGCGGTGTCACCATCAATGGTGATCTCTGCAGTCTAAGTCAGCGATGTAGGTGTAGCTGTGAAGGTCGATCTACTCACTGTTGTCATCGTAGATGGCAATCAAGTTACCCAATTTCAAGTGACCAGCGAGGGAACAAGCTTCTGAGGCGACACCTTCCTGGAGACATCCATCACCGGTGAACACTGTGGGATGACGTCAGTTCAGTCAAATCTTGCTTAGATAACCTCTTTTTTTGGCTGAATCAGAATATTTTCAAGACGACTTACCGTAGGTGTAGTTGTCAATGAGGGAGAAGTTGTCTTTGTTGAAGACGGCACCCATGTGGGCTTGGGCAATGGCGAGACCAACGGCGTTGGAGATACCTGATAGGCTCAAAGTCAGCTCGAGCTCATGTAGAGGATTTCATGGTGATCTTGACGATCTAGAACATGTAGACTCACCTTGACCAAGGGGACCCGTGGTAACTTCGATACCATCAGTGACACCTAGTTCAGGGTGACCAGGGGTGATGGAGTCGATTTGTCTGAACGATTTGAGGTCGTCCATGGATACCTTGTATCCAGCGAGGTGGAGGAGGATATACTGAAGGGCACAACTGTAAGGCAAATGCGGAATTTGGATCAGCTTGAGCACGAATGAGAAGCAGATGGGAATAGATCCACGACTCACGCATGTCCGTTGGAGAGAACGAATCGATCTCTGTTGATCCATTTGGGGTTCTTGGAGTTGAATCTCATGAATCGACTGAAAAGAACGTGGGCAACCGGGGCCATACCCTGTCATTGAGGAATCAGCAATGAAGGCGAGTATACGTGTGGTGCTTCCAAGATGGACTTACCATGGGAGCACCAGGGTGACCGGAGTTGGCCTAAAGGATGGAAGAGTGTCAATGAACGTGTGAGCTTTGATTCATTTCTGGTCACTGATGCGCGATGACTGACCTTGCCAACTACATCGGCAGCGAGGGCTCGGATAGTGCTATGGCGGTAGAAGTATGTCAGCGAAGAGCGCTACGGTAGGATGTTGGAGACCCGGCATAGTATGGGAGTTAAGAGGTATTGCAGATTCGTTGGTTCCTCTCGACAACAATCCCTCTTGACCAACAAGACCCCACGGAATACTTGGGACGTATCCCCTGACACGGAGAAAGGATCACTCACTTGATAGCAACTTGGTCGTTTTGAGTGAATCCAGACATGTTGCTATTGGGTAAGTGTGTTTTTGAAGGAGTGAAGAAGATGAGATGAAGAGCAGAAGAAGAATGAAGAAAGGAGAAGAAGGAGAGGGAAGTGAAAAGTTGGGATATCGTTTTGGGGCGAGTGCTATGACCGAAGTATGATCTGATTCAGGGAAAAAGTCTGTTGCCTACCGTTGCCATTTAAATCCGTTTTCAATAAGGCCGGCCCGACTTGCCGCAATCCTAATTGACAGTGCAGCTGCTCCTCTTGACGCATGTGGCACCCCACCAGGTGAAACCATTCATATCGTTCAATCGTGTATGTGTGAAACTACCAACTATCTCTATATCTTCTTCTCCTTCGACGTTTCGTGTCATACCGTCGTCTTTCATCCTTATCCTTATCCCTATATCTATATCTACCATCCCTTCTCTTCTTTCTCTTACTTCTCCACCTACTCAACGTCCCTTCTCTTTGCATTCCATTGTCCCTACTTCCAAACAAAGCTCGTGCAGCCCTTTTGGTCCTGGATCTCCTTACTTTTCTTGGTGTTTTCCTTTTCTGCATCTTCTCTGAATCATCGTCATCTGCCAGAGCCTCGTCAAAATCCTCCAGATCTTCCCAATATCTTACTAGTTGAGATTGTCGTTTCATATGAAAGTAGAGCGGAGGAATGGACGATATGAGGAATGTTATTGCCAATAAGATTGTACAAATCCCCGTTACTGTTAGTGCTTGACTATGTAGGAGTATATCAGCGAATGTAGACTTCATCTAAATGTCCAAACGACAGAGACAGACTCGCCCTGATAATACTCTGTGATCGTGCAGATTGTTCTTTACGCTTGTTTTCAGTATTCTATCGATGATATACTGCATTTGTACATGTTTTTAGCTGCAACAACAAGTGGTCACGTATCTCTCTCATAGCACTTACAGCGATCAAGCAGAGTGTACACGCAGTCAACAAAGTTCCATGTTCGAACCAACCACTCTGTACCTATAACATTGAACAAAATCCAATATATCGATCAAGTCAGTTCCGAGGTTTTGGTTGCAAAAGCAGACCACTCACCGTAGGCTGCCTGGCACGTACTATCCTAAAAGTGGTTATTGAAATAGGCATTATAGCAATCATTGCTGTCACCATCGCTACATCGGTGAAATAGTTGAAAATGAGCTGAAAGTAGCAATGTCGTTTGGAAAGTAGCTCACCGATTCCATGTATAATCAATCCATGAGTGAAGAGAAAATTGAAATCATCACCTGAAGGAGCACTTGCTCTGAACGATATCAATTTAGATCACACCGTACCATGCCATTCATGAGTATCATCCTCTTCTTTCGATCCTCCGGAATCACTTACCTTGACTCTTCGCCTAATAGCTGATCCAGATCGAATAACATATTCTCACCTGAACAGATGATCCTGTCGTCTTATATTAGTGAGCACAAATGTTCTTCATGTTATCCTGTCATCGAATGTATACATGAACTTGCACTCACTCAGTCTTTCGTATATCCTGCAAACACCACCCCCACATATTAACAGTCAACCAACCTCCATCATTCACTTCTTCTTCATCGTCATCTTCCTCATCCTTATTATCATCTTCTATTTGCTGTCTTTTAGTCGGTAGATTCAATACATTATCACTTATCTCCTTTGCCTTACTTTCCACTGAACCCCATTCATCACTTGGTAAATGTACTTTGACGACTGACCAGGTGTTTCTCCAAAGTGGATTCGAACAAGTGAGTAAGTACAGTAAAGTAGCCGATACGAACCAACAAACAATTATACCGACCCTCCATCCGATTAACTTCTTCTTGGATATCTTAGGGTTCTTAATTATAGGTATCTGATTAGTTGCTGAGGTCGTTGATCGACTCAAGGTAGGGTGTTGCTTGATCAATCCTATATTGGATTCTTCGTCTGACGTGCGAGATCGTATGTGTCGCTTTTGACGGAGATGGGATGGCATCATGTTTTGATTTTAGTATAAACATGGGGGATAATCATCTTTCTTCGTTGAGGTTTAGCTTATTGATGATGATTCCGGATTTGATGAGACGGGTTGGTGAACGATCATTGAGTGAGGGATCATGTATCATTGATCATTTCAGTGGATGATGGAAAGAGTTGGCATACACAATAACATGTCAAACAGCCGACATCAAAGGGAGGTCATATGTAATAGGGTCATGTACGGAGAAAGGATCGACATGATGTGAATTACAATATGTAAAGGTGGAGATATTATATCAGGCCTGCACAGATTATTAAAATAATTTGTTAGCATCGTATGAGAATATATACTTCTATCGACTCACCATGATCAATCGTCTAAATCGATTGTCCTTCACTCAAGGAGAAGCTTCAGCCCCCTCTCCACCACCCGCCGTAATCGGCTGAGCATGTTCCACCACCAACTTAGGTCCTTTGTACATCCTGTTCACTTCTGCAGCTCTCTTAATCACCTCTAACTCCTTTTTCTGCTCTTCGAACCATTTCGACAACTCCGTTGGATCTAGCTGCTTCGCTTGCACGGACTCTGTTCCAGGTGCAGGGGAGAGCGACTGAAGGATAGGTTTGAACGTCTGGTGAGAGCGTCGAAGGAAGTATTGGTTAAAGTTGTATGAGGTGAATCGGGATGAAACCGTTTGAAAGGAATTATAGAGTGATTGGATTTCGGAGATGGTTGGTGCGGGAGGCATCCTGATAAATTGAATTGATGCAGGTTTAGCTTCGATATGATGTAGGAGAGACTGGTCAAACGCTTACTTGGAATGATGTGACTTGGGTTATTACAGTGTTGTGTAAGTTATAAGGATCTTTCAGTAGTGATTGGTAAGGGAAGAAAAACATCATCGATCATCATCATCATGATGACGGAGTTCACACGAGTAGCGGCGAATTAGCTTATTTGACAAATGGTCTTAAGGATGATTGCAAAAATGGATTAGCGGGATCAAATTCCCGATTAGTAAAACTTCCTTATGATGCTAAACCCAATCAAATTACAATCCGGGTGCATTGCACGTTCAATCTACAAAAGAAAACCCAATCCGATTCACTCTAACTATTCCATCTATGTTACCTACAAGATAGTCAATACGCCATAATTAAGATATATAATAGATGTACGTGTATTCTTGTTCTGACATCGAGGCTTTGAGCAAATTGCTTTAACCTCTCAATTCATGATTCTTTCCACCTTCCTCTTGATCGTAATCGATCGGTCTGTTCGCAGCGTCTTCTCTCCAGGTTGGGACTTTTTGGATGATCGCAATGGTGAACGGGATACAGAAACCAGCGAGACCAAAGTTGATAGCACTAGAGATATGCGCAGATATGTCAATTGCGAATACACAACGATGAAGACAAATATAAATATGATAACTTACAGAGGGATCATCTTGGTTTTGACGTTCGAGTTGATACCGTACGATACAGCTTGACCGACAGCCTCAACACATCTGAAGACACCTCCAGTTCGGGCATTACCTTGAACATCCGCGGTGAAACAAGAGATCAACCAGTAGATGTACTATTCAACCGGCCTTAAATCAGCGCGATCCCCCTTGTCCGCTGCAAAGGTACACTTACAGTTTGACAGAGGTATCCACAGATTTGCATAATGTAAAATGGGAGATAAGCGTTGGCCCATCCAGAAGAGTTCCAATCGTATTTTGGCGCGTTTGACATTTTCATAAACTTGGTTTGGTTCACGATCAACCATGCGAAACAAGCCATGGAGGGGACCATGAATACCGCGAAGCCAACTTGAGCTCTGAGTCGTTGATTCCATCGTCGATTATCCAAGAAGAATCTACCGAAGATCGAAGTGAAGACGATGATTCCGGAGGGAACAATGAAACTTGACAATGCTCTGGCTCGGACGGTGAAATAGTTGGTCAAGTAGGTACTGAGCACTCCGCCGTAGAAGTAAGAATAGAAACCGATGGGGGCAAGCAAAAGCATTTGTTTGGAAATGAGACATTGCCAAAGTAAGAGGAATTCAGTCTTCCAAGGTTGTTTAGCAGCGAGTAAGATTGGTACCCCGTCAGATCGTCTGACCTTGTGAGGAGGTGAGATCAAGAATGAAATTGGGAAACCAACAGCTTCGATAGCTACGAAAATGAGGTAGGTCGAAGTGGCGATAGCACCCGCAGCGGCGGCTTTGGCATTTCGAGCGAGGGAGATTGAACCTCCGACAAGTTGACCAAGGTTTCGTGCACCGACCCAAATGGCAAGATACCTATCAAAGGCCATCAGCTATAATTCCATGTCTAGTGGGCTTGAATGTACTCACTTTCCTCTTCGTCCTTCTTCAGGATAGGACAGAATGATAGCTGCTTCGGCAACATACCAGAATCCGAAACCGGCACCGTAAAGGAATCGTCCGAAAATCAAGTACCATTGTACACCGTATTTACTGTTGACGTAGTACGCTAGAGGACAGGGTCAGCCAGATCCCATCTATGCCCACACAAGCAAAGTTTGTATGGCCAGCAACTCACCAGATCCGTTGATAGCGAAGGTGGAAGCACCAACGATCAACATCAACTTGATACCCATTCGAGAAGCCAAAGGACCTCCCAGAAGGGAGATCACCGCCACAGCGCAGTACGAGGCACATTGTGCGGCGTCTGATCGGACCGAAAATCAGCTTGGACCCCGAATTTCCAAGGCAAGTGGTGAAGTTGCTAACTTACTAACTGTGTATGGGGTAGCTTGACCACCGCCCCCAAGACCAGAGATAGCATCTGCCATAGCTGGTCCACAAAAGGCCAAGGCCGATACGACACAGATCTGGAAGAGGGAGCTTCGGTAAATGGAATCCCATCTTGATTTCGGAGCGGCAGGGGTAGGTACGACTTGTACTTCGGTAGTAGCGTCCATACCAGGTAAATGGGCATGGGCAGGTACCTCTGCCACTATGGACTTTCGATCTTCTTCGTATTGCGCCATTATGAGATAAGGTTAATCACTTGTCTTCCTTAGCTTGAGCGTTAGGCGTGAATTGTTGGATGAGGGAGGGAAGAATTAATTCATCGATGAATAGATGGCCCTCCTTCATATACCCATGACTCGTCCAATTGGGAGATAACGAACGCATGAAACTCGGTGCCCTTACTCGCCAGATCGAGATCCCTGGGAGATAAAGTCAGGTGACCAATTGGATAACCGCGGGAATTAACCGACGTTAGCCCAAAACTCAAAACGCAGAGGCGACGGCAAATTTGATGAATTGCCAATGAGAGTCCATGTCTACGCGTTTTGGGGTCAGTTTCGGGAAAAGACCCCGAGTAGTCGATCCTATGGGCGGGTCTAAGTCCACTTTCGTCCATTAATTGGTTAATTGGAAAGTTAACGTTATATGTTCGGTGTAACCCGATAACATAACTGCCTTCCCATCTAAAGTACCTAACTTATTTCCAAGTACAATCTTTACTTTGACTGTTCTTAGCAAGACGAATTTGTCGACAAGATGTCTGCAGAGAAGAGCAACCCCTTATTACCCGTCAAAAATCGATTAGAGTCTTTCTGGCTCTCGGAGAGAGATCCAGTACTGCAAAATGCCAGGACGACGGCGGAGCTACCCCGGAATGCCGATGTAGTGATCGTAGGATCTGGTCTGACAGGTGCGATGATCGCTTATCATCTGTACAGCGAGGCAGAGAAGATGGGAAGGAGGATCAACGTGGTGATGCTCGAAGCAGACGAAGTTTGCAGTGGTGCAACAGCAAGAAATGGTAAGTGCCCCCTTTCACACCATTCAACATGACAATTGGTTTATGAGTTATAAACAGGTGGTCACTGTAAACCCATTCCATTCATCGGATTCCGAGCCGAAGCCGCTAAACACGGTCAGAAAGTTGCCAATCATCTTCTCACGTTCGAAGCGGCCGCATTGAAACAATATGCAGATCTTGTTCAGAAAGAAGATATCGATTGCGATATGCATGTCACTCGAGCTTTCGATGTGTGTTTCAAGCCAGAAGACGGTGCGGCAGCTAAGAAAGATTACGAAGCCAGGAAAGCTGCGTTCCCCAGGGATGTCGCCGGTCAAGATATCCGAAGTGTTGATGATCCAAAAGAACTGGAACTGTTGACTGGTATTAAAGGAGGTCACTTTGGAGCCAGTTATCCCGCTGGACACCTTTGGCCTTACAAACTTGCTACTTCTTGTGAGTCCCACTTAACGATACTTTCTCTCACAATGCAATTCCAGCTGATGTGTGTGTTACAAATATAGTGATTCATATCGCCATCAACAAAGGCTTGAATCTCCAAACGCATACTCCCGTCTTGTCCATGAAAAAGTCCGAGGTCTACTCCGGTCAATGGGAAGTAGTGACGCCTAGAGGGTCCATCACCACCTCTCAAGTTATAGTAGCATCCAACGCATACACTTCAGGCTTCCTCCCTGAATTCAAGGAGCTGATCTTCCCTGTTCGAGGCACAGCATGTTCGATCACTCCCGCCCCCTCGCATTCGCATGGTGCCCACCCAGGTCCAATCAAGTATAGTTACGGCTTCAGGCATGGAGCGGGAGATGTGGATTATATGATCCCCCGACAAGGCAGAGGTAGAATCCCAGGACTAGGAGATAGGAGTATCATTCTGGGAGGAGCCAAGAGCCGTTTCTTGGGTGATCTATCTCAATGGTACAATAACAAACAAGACGATCAGTATATGCCCGGTGCGAAGGAATACTTCGAAGGGTTCATGAAGAAGTACTTTGTTGGTTGGAATGGAAACGAACATGGAAATGTAGATAGGGTATGGTCAGGTAGTAAGTGGAACTCTTATTCAAGGGAAGAATAATATAACTAATGATCAACAGTTCTGGGATACTCTTCCGATCTCCTCCCATATGTTGGTGAAGTACCGGACAAACCCGGAGTGTTTGTGTGTGCCGGTTTCACAGGACATGGTAAGCCCATCTCACCTCCCGCGCATTCTACGGGCACACCCACACACAAACACACCCACCCACATTCATACAAACACATTACCTGAATGTCGGATTGTGAAACACTCGCTGATGAGCTATCTCAGGTATGCCTCGAATCCCAGGATGTACCGCCGCGATATCTTCTCTAGTGGCCTCGAGAATCAAGGACGGATTTATCACCTCGACAGCCCAAAAGGCTTTCGAAGATTCTTTACCCCAGCCATACTGGTTGACCCAAGAACGATATACCTCGAGAGTCAATCTGATTCAGAATATGATGAAGGGAGATAAGACGAAGGGAGCATTGCAAAATTCGGATGAAGCTGTCATGGCTGGTAAAGCCGTAAGAGCCAAGTTGTAATTTGAATACAAGGATAAATTCATAGTAGTTGTACAATTTCATGAGAATATCAAGTAATATATAGATATATATGGTACTCGAGTATGCATTTAATGGTTTTTGCTTCTGTCAGTACGTGATGAGAACCTGGGTGAATAATGACTTGCATAAGAATTGAGCTTATGACTTAAGCCTTGAGCTCAAGATTATGACTGCCGTGGATTTGCTACACTATCGTGATCACAGTGATAGCACAAACTCGATTGTTCTTAGAGTGCCATGAACTGGTATCTTACATCGTTGTCATCCGACGAGAATGTTTGCAGATGATGCATAAGGAACAAAGCTACCGGAAATACAAAAAACGACCAATGTAATAACCCATCTATTTGCCCTCTACTCCTTTAGCGACCTCCTTGACAGCCTCCTTCATGGTACTCAACATCTCATCAACCTCATCTTCACTCAAGGTCAAGGCTGGGATCAATCTCAATACAGGGTAGATACTAGTGGTCAACACCAAAAGACCTCTATCGTAACATGCGTTTTGTACCAGTGTGTTAAGGTTTCCTGGAAGGGTGATATCGCCTCTGGAGTGTTTTCCGGTAAGTTTGGATTTGGGGTCTTTGAATTCGATAGCAATCATCAACTAACAGTTAACCGGAATATCAGCATCAGGCGAACACCAGTAGAACCGATTACGAATAGTATACTTACACCTTGACCTCTGACTTCTTCGATCATCCACCCTCCATTTTCGGTATCCGCTTGGATCTCTTTCAAGCCCTTGAAGATCTGTTCTGATCTGGCGTTGACATGGCCTAGTATATCGTGGGTTCGCATATATCGAGTAGTAGCGAGAGCAGCAGCGCATGCAACCACGTTACCAGAGTATGTACCACCCTAAAGAGATCGACCGGACTGATCAGCTCAACCTCGACCATATAAATTTGATGTAAGGCGACTTACCAGAGAACCAGGTTGCATAGCACTCATGATCTCGCTACGAGTGACGATACCAGAAATTGGCATACCATTGGCGAAACCTTTAGCGAAGACCATTAAATCAGGTCTCACACCTGCTGAATGTTCAATGGCGAATGTCTTTCCAGTCCTGCAGAAACCAGTTTGGATTTCATCCACCACAAGCATTATACCGTGTTTGTCAGAGAGTTGTCGAAGGTGTTTGATGTATGCTGGAGGGGTTGGAACGTATCCACCTTCACCGATGACAGGTTCCAAGAAGATCGCTGCTGTGTCCTCAGGAGCGGTCTGCTGTTGAAGAAGGTTCTCGATACCTAAAATAGCTTGCTCTACGAGGACTTCTTCAGGGGTCTCTTTGGGTAATCCCATAGCGTGCCAATATGGGAATGGAGTGGTGTACACGCATGGCTAGATATGCACTGAGGTCAGCGAGATGGAATGTGGTAAGTAAAAACAAAGAAAATTGTACTCACCATGAGCGGTCCGGTACCCTTGAAGAAAGAGGTTTTCGATCGTGTCAAAGCGGCAGCACCGGAAGTTCGGCCTGTACACTGGTCAGTATGACAGTAGAGAGCAAAGGATGATTGACTTACCGTGGTAACCACCTTGCATAACAACGATGTTGTTTCTCCTAGTTTTGGTTCTAGCGACTTTGATAGCAGCTTCGATAGCTTCCGAACCTGAGTTCCAGAAGAAGAAGCTGTCCAAACTTGGATCAGGCATCATGGTGAGTAACGATTCGACAAGTTGGACGTAAGGTTCAGATAGACCGATAGCGCATTGTACGTGGATGATAGATTGGGCTTGAGCGATGATAGCAGCAGTGACATCTGGGTGAGCATGTCCGAGGGAGGTCACTCCAATACCAGAAGTGAAGTCGAGCAATCTTTGGTTATCCTATATGACAACCTCGTCAGACAAATGTTACACATGGAATTAGATAAGACTTACAGTGGTGAGTACTCTCAAACCCTTGCCCTCCTTAAAAACATGATCACGTAGTCTACCCAAACCTTTGGTGATGTGCTTGTCAGCGATACCTTGAAGACCTTGAGTCGAGGTGGTTAGAGGCAAAGGCTTCGAAGCCGAAGGAAGAAGTGGAATTTCCGAGGTGGTAGCTACAGAAGGCATTTTGGCTGATTTCAAGTGTGCGAGTGTATGAGAAGGATCATCAACATTGAAAGTCAACTCAGAGTTTTCTATCTTCAACTTTCAACTGGACACTCTCTTTTCGACATTCTGACAGTATCTCAAGACTTCGGTTATACCGAGGAGGAGGCATGCGGGCAACCTTGACATGACCATTCTACCCGAAGAGCAATGGAGACTTCCGATTGGTGATGACCCTATCCGTCGGCACGAAGATATGACAACGCTGGACATGGAGGGCGAGAAGAGGAAGATACGATATGCATGACTGATTCTGTGGAATGGGCGAAGAGGAGGGAAAGACAATGCGATTCCTGTTTCTTAGCTCGTTGATTGGCTCAGGGTCAGAGGGATGTAACGCTGTGTGGAACAGAGGGCCTAAGCGCGGATCAAACGATCAACCGTCGCCAGGTACCATCAATTCCAAATCCAATCCAGATCCAGTTTTGTTAGCCGAAGCATCGGTCATCTCCATTCTCGGACCGACCAAAGTCACTCATGTGATTCACCTCGACATCCCACATTCTAAGATAAGTCAATGGACTACTTTGATATTCATCTCATCACCTTTGCATATACATTCCTACATCCTTGAACATACATACTAGCATCCCTTAAGCCGTATACTCTGAAGTCAGCACCTATCAGAACACATCGATCCATCATGCCTTCTGTTGTCTGTGAGTGGTCCTGTGTCCATATCCATATGGAGTAAAGCTGATAGAGGTCACCTCGTAGTTGACGTTGTCGGAACTTGCTGTAAGTTGAGAATGAAACAACATTCATCAAATGTAGAGGATAAGATCACTGACAATCCCTGACATCCTCTTCCTACCTGATTCGTCCTTCACTTCTTGTCGACTCACAATCCGTTCGTGGATCATCTTCCTGAACTCCCATCCATCACTTCCACCCTGTTCCCACACACCTACAGTCTCCTACGATAATGGAGCAGAAGCTCTCCAAGCTCGACTGGGGCACAAGCTCGCCAAGTACGGTATCCCTTCCAAACTCCTCTTCTACGCCTGGGTGTGCGGTACGGAGCGAGATTACTCCTACTTATCGCAGATCAAACAGTACAAGCCATTCTTCGAAATCTTGTCCAACACCCTTACGAGAGTACTTTTCCAAGCTGGTATACCCGCTGAGGACCTGGAGGGCTTCTTCACCGCTGAAGATGTAGAATATATCAGGGAGGAATACAAGAAGCTCAAACCCCGACCAGGATTGAAAGAGATGATGCAGACTCTCCGAGACGGTGGATTCGAAGTTTGGTGTTGTTCCGATGCCAATGTTGACCGAGTGAAAGGATACTTCGATCATGCCGGTGTCGAAATGCCATTGGATCATGTATTGTCCGCCGATATGGTCAAAGCTGGTAAACCTGAACCAGCAGTTTACAAATTCGCAAGGGAGAAAGCTGGGTCTGATCAACCTGGAGAAGTTTCTGTCTTCGCTGGTGAGTGCCAATCAGATCATGTGTCCTGGAAAAAAAGGCAACCCAGCTGATGTGATTCGTATAGCTTCGCACGCTTGGGATATCGCTGCTGCGAAATCAGCAGGTTTCCTCACGGCTTACACCACCACTTACGAGCTGGATCCATGTGAATCGATCTTTGGTACCGCCGACCTCGTCACTCCCGACCTTGTCTCATTGGGTAAAGGTATCGTAGAGAAATGGGGAAAGAAATAGGTTTAGTGATTTGTACCATATATACCAGTATACAGTATGCATGCAGCCTTAATCTAGAGTAAACCAGTCGCAATCGTTGTTACCCCAACACCCTCAACCGCATATCCAAAGTCACTGAACATGCGGGCTTTGCTTGTTTCGCTTGTTTCGCTGTGTGATAGTACGCTTTAAGCTCACCAGAATTTTCTTTAAATGGTGTCAGGGCCTGTCGAAGGATACTGTAAACATTGCTTTTTTCCTAGCATGCTGTATCACTTCACCACATATACGCTACTGTGCAATCAAATAGATCTATGCATCCAGACTATGAATTACACAAACTTATTGACCCTCTATGAGTTTGATGACTACATCAGTCACCTCGTCAGTTTTCAATTTCCCCCCTAAATCACCTGTAGTTTGACCTTTTGCAATACTGGTCTTACAGGCTTTTTCGATGATTTCAGCAGCGTTTTCTTCACCCAACCACCTCAGCATCTCGGCAGCAGACATAATAGCTGCAATAGGGTTGGCAAGGTTCTTACCCATGATGTCGAAAGCAGCCCCGTGGACTGGCTCGAAGAGTGATGGTGATTTACGAGTAGGATCAAGAGATGAGGAATGGGCGATACCGATTGATCCGGATACCCCCGCTGCCAAGTCTGATAGAATGCTATAATACGTGCAGGTGTTAGCTGTGTCACACCACAGCTGGTGAGAGAGCTAAAGTCAAGCGAACTTACTCTCCGTGAAGGTTGGTGGTGACGATAGTATCGAGTGTTTTGGGCTTGGTGACCATTCGGACGGTCATTGCGTCCACCTATGACGTGTGATATCAACATAGGCCGGCAGCACATATTCGAGATGAAGAAAAGTACGTACAAGCATTTTATCCCATTTGACATCGGGGAAGTCTTTAGAGACAATCTCTGCAACTTCATCCCAGAGGACCAGACCGTATCTCTTTCATTATCAAATCAGCGCAAGATCAGGTATTCTGTCGACAACAAAAACCTACCTGAGCATTACTCTTACTGACGACTGTCAATAACTTTCGTGGTCTCTTTTGAGCGGTCTCAAATGCGAATCTCATAACTCTCTCTACACCTTTTCGAGTGAACACAGCTACTTCCGTTGCTGTTTCCCATTCTGTACCAGCGTGAGTTCGACCACCTTGACCTGCATATTCGCCTGATAGTATGCATTGTTGCAATTCAGCTACAGTATATTCCCTTTGATGGTATGGTCCTGGGTGTACAGTACTGACCTTCAGTGTTTTCTCGAATAATCACCCAGTCCAGGTCACCCGGTTGGGCATTAGTGATCCTTGGTGGAATACCAGGTAAGATGGCTGAAGGTCTCACATTGACGTATTGTTGGAATTTTTGTCTCATGGGTAAGATCAAGTCCCATAATGAGATATGATCCGGGACATCTGGATCACCAACCGCACCAAAGAAAATAGCATCAGACTTTCGTAGATGTTCCAGCCAGCCTTCGGGGGTATATGATCCTTGAGCTTTGTATCGGGCACCTGGATCATCACAGGCATGTCAGTCTCATCATGCCCAAGCAAATCTGATGGATGAGATCTTGGGTCGCTGTTGACTCACTTCCGTAATCGAGTTCATCAAATTTCAGCTCAAAGCCCCCTACTTTCTTTTGTACTGCTCGAAGAACCTCCAAGGTGGATGCAGTAACTTCGATACCGATACCTAGAGTAATCGGTCCTCAGCAAGGCAAGACTGAAGAGTGATAGGGGATAGCTATACTCACCATCTCCAGCGATGACGGCGATGTTGTGTTGACGAGTTGACATTTTGTTCGTACTTTCTCGATTTTCTTAGTTGTAATTCTCGCTATGCCAAAGAAGAGGTGGACTCTAGAAAACTTGTATGTTCAGTGGGTGTATCCAGAGACCTATCGAAAGTATTCCAGCTACTTTGGTCTGTCAATGGCTAGCAGGGAACAGCACCTCTGTTCCAAGTCAAATGGTACACTACTCGCGAGCATCGGATTTCGGCCCAGACGTGAATCGGAACCAAATAAACCCTCACCTTCGGCTAACGGTTCTCAGTCGAAGAAGCGTCGGCAAAGTTAAGAGAGTCAAGGATCACTTGTATCCGATATTCCGGTAACTTGACGTATGCTTGCAGTTCGGTAGAATGGTAACTTCAATGGAATGGATTTCTGAAATTTCGTTTGTCTGGCTCTCCAGCTAGCTAGCTATTCACCTGCTTGTCAACTCGTAGGAGCAACTCAAAGTCAATTTCATACTAGTACATCTACGCCTTCTCCAGATTGTCACCATACATCCACTTATTGCCATATCCACAATGTCCAAAACCCAAGACCTCACTGTAAGCTCGCCTTCCTCTTCAGCTTTCAGCAGTCACTAATGTTGCCCTGCTTTAGGCTTTACTGTCCGACTCAGACTTGTTCCGTTCCCAAGGGTACATCAACGGACAATGGGTATCGGCATCAGACGGGGCTACCTTCCCCTTGACCAACCCAGCTACAGGAGCTAAGCTCGCTGATATGCCCCATATGCCTAGAACACAGGTTGCAGAAGCCATTGTATGTTCGGATCCACCTCTCTCTCACGGATATATCTTTGCTGATTGGATGTCTGTCGTGATATAGGATGCAGCCAAAGCTGCTTTACCTTCATGGTCAGCTTTGACAGCTTACCAGCGATCTGCTTACTTACTCAAACTACATGCGTTGATGGAAGAACATGCCCAAGATCTCGGTACGATCCTCTGCGTGGAAAATGGTAAACCATTGGCGGAAGCTAAAGGAGAAATCGCATATGGTGCTTCGTTCATGCAATGGAATGCTGCTGAGGGGTTGAGGTGGGTCCAAATCCACAGATCATCACTGTGAGGGATATATACTGATTTAGGTGACGTGTATAGGACATATGGTCAAACTATCCCTAGTCCATATCCTGGTACGAGAAATATCGTGATCAAGCAGCCCATAGGAGTATGTGGTCTGATCACTCCTTGGTATGTACATTTTCCCACCTATAGTTCGAATGACAACCCGTTAATGAAAGATCCATGGGTCGTAGGAACTTCCCCAACGCCATGATCACTCGAAAGATGGCTCCTGCCCTGGCAGCAGGATGTACAGTAGTCATCAAAGCACCTGCCGAAACTCCCCTTTCAGCTTTGGCTATGGCCGTCCTGTGTGAGAGAATCGGTATACCCGCTGGAGTAGTCAATGTGGTAGTTATGGATAAAGGTGATAGGGAGGCTGCAGCGGGTCTGGAATTATGTGAAAAGTGAGTTAATCAAGAAAATGCCAAGGAATCGGGCTGACAATAGGTATTGATACTATTGTAGCCCCAAAGTATCGAAGATCTCGTTCACGGGTTCAACCCCAGTCGGTAGATTACTCATGAAGCAGAGTAGCTCAACTTTAAAGAAACTATCTTTTGAATTAGGTGGTAATGCAGCGTGAGTATCGAATACAGTATATGAATATATCGCAACCGAGCTCTTCTAGCTGACACTATGTTCGTTATATCTAGCTTTATCATTTTTGACGATGCGGATCTCGAAACTGCCGTTAAAGGTGTGATCGCCTCCAAGTTCCGAGCTGCGGGTCAAACATGTGTTTGTGCCGTGAGTATTAGAGTGCCCATTAAACAGTAAATGTCAAAATATCTGATTGGCATGTTGTCTGTTTTTTTTTTTCTTTTTGGGCAGAACCGAATCTTCGTCCACTCCAAAATATACAATGAATTCGCTTCTTTGCTCGCTGAGAAGGTCAAAGAGCTAAAGGTAGGAAACGGTCTGGATGAAGGGGTTCTCATCGGTCCATTGGTTAATGTCAGAGGAGTAGAGAAAGTCGAGCGACACGTACAAGATGCCGTATCAAAAGGAGCTAAAGTATTAGTCGGTGGATCAAGAATTAAGAGTGAAAATGCAGAAGGAGAATCATGTTTCTTCCAACCTACCGTCTTAGTGGATGTACCGAAAGAATGTTACGTAGCTTCAGAAGAGACTTTCGGACCTTTGGCACCACTTTTCAAATTCGATGATGAAGATGATGTGGTCAATCGAGCGAATTCCTCGGAAGTTGGTCTAGCAGGATACTTCTTCACGAACGATCTGGCGAGATCTAATAGGGTAGCGGAGAGGTTGGAAGTCGGTATGGTAGGTGTCAATACCGGTGTGATTGCCCAGGCTTGTATTCCATTTGGAGGTGTCAAACAATCTGGTTTTGGAAGAGAAGGAGGACCAGGTGGCATCAATGAATTCCAAATTGAAAAGGTGAGTTGTTGATTTGTCCATCCATATTTCATTTTTGTCTATGTCTAGTACACACAAGGTTGATTATCTTTTGCTGATCATCTGAATTACCGATGTAGCTCATCACTATCGGTGGTATATAGTAAGATAAGTCCAAACATTAGATATTCATTCGTATATGCATTTTCATCTTTCATCAAATACATCTATTCAATCTATAAGAAATCAATCAAGTTACAAAGACAACATGCAGTATCGTATATATGTGTAAAAGTGATACTAATGATACATTGGTTATGTAGGAAGATAATCGAGGCCAGCTCTATAATCTTTCCTTTTGGGGATTTGGTTGTATTTCATCTTTCTTCTTTTGCTAATCATTTACGATATTGCTATGATTGTTATGATCATCCCTAGATTCAACCTTAGAATCCAGGTCCACTAGGTTTGAATCCGAGATCATATATCTTCCTCTCGAAATCCACCAAATTAACATCATCTTTCCACTGTACCACTTCTATAGGACTCTGCTCCCAATCTGGATAAATCACACCGACAAACTCTTCTTCTTCATTTTCTTCTGATTTAGGTGTATCTTCCGACGACGGGTTTTGTGCTTCTAAGATCGCTTTTCTTTCGGCATCTGCTTCTTTACGGTCTTCAGGTCTTGGATCGATGTATTCCAGGTCGATACTGCGGATTGAACGAGAGAAAAAGTTAGGTCCCGTTCTTTGTCATACTCGATGGCCTGAAAGGACTGAAAGGACCCAAAATTACTCACCACAAAGCAGATATCCATCCACCATGATATTTGACTTTAACACCTCTCTCTCTGGCCGCTCTGCGCATGATCATCTCCTTTGCGGGTGCTCTCGCAGATCCATCTTCCTGAGCATCCGCAAGCATATCACAATCGACATCGCCCAATCCGGGTTTATTGTCGTCGGCGGGTTTACGTGAAGGTTCGTCCAACCTCGCCGTGGAGGGTGTGGCAGGCCAAGTGTTGAATAATGGTAATTGTTTAGTCCTACCCCATGAGAATCCTCGACCTACACCTGAAGGGATCTGTTTGAGGAGATTGTAATGTACGAAGAGAGGTTCACCCCATGAATCATGTTGAAGCATCGTATGAGAGCAGAAATCACCGGAAGCTGTACCGGATGGTAAGGCGGCTGCTCCGACCCATCGGCCGGGGACGGCCCATCGCTTTCGTAATGCCAAGAGAGCCCATCGGAATATATCCTTGTCACCGTCAGAAAAGTAGAACCACTATTGAGGAGGACAAAGGTTAGTTTGATGCCCTCTGTGACATACTTGGGAGAGAGATTTTGCGTCCTAACAACGAAGATGGTCTGGACTATGTAAATTGGCAGATCACTCACAAACTCATGATTCTCCAACATATACTTGATCAATAAGAAGACATCCAAATGTAATTTTTTATCGACAAACATCTGACCAGTCTCCATCTCCCATTCGTTCCTACACTTCACACCGATAATTGACCAGATGGGATTATTCGCGGAAGTCTTCCAATAATCTGGGGTCGCCCATATACCCAATCGCTGGTAATTGGGCGCATCGAACATGTACGCTGGATCACGTGTGGGTATCGAATCGGAGTCCTAAACACAATGTTGATTTGTAAATTACTGCTCCGACAAACAATGGCGTTGAGGTACTTACGAGGTACAAGACTTCTCTGAAAGGACTTTGTACCACTGCGAGAGCTTTGAGATGATAAGACTTATTCTTCTTTGCATCCCTGGTTTGCCCTAACGCTTCTACCAATTCCGCACCCAATTCCTTCAACTCGTCTCGGATAGGATCATCGTCATTGGGTCGTTCACTTGGGAAATGATACTACAGCGTTACAAAACAACTAGACATCAGCTTTTGTTCCCTTAAACCACCAGAGGGAGAAGAGTATAGTCCATGTCTAGAATGACCACACTCACAATCTGTACAGGTAATTCACTACCGTAACTCCTTAACATACCCAAACTCCATTTAACTCTTTGTAAAGTATCGGCATTTCCAGCAACCATTACTATACCTCTACCTTCACCGTAATTCTCATGTTCACCCGATTCCAACACTCCCTCCATATGATTTATCAATTCCATCCTATACTCATGGAGGGAAGTTCGGTTGACCGATGCCCAGATATTGGCGGAATGCTGGATCATGTGAGTATTGTGTTGTTGATCGATCGTATCGCATTGCTGCGAACCAAAAACAATCAGCATCAGCACTGATCGGGGGAAAGGATTCGTGATGACTCACTTCCAAATTCCATTGAACGAAACCACCATGTTCTACTTCACCTTCCACCTCACCTCTTCCACCTGGAGCGTCTCTCCATGCATCCAGCCTTTGTCTTAGACTCGCAGTGAGTGGTAGAGGGTCCGAAGCTATATCGATCTCCCTCTTACCTTCGGAGGCAGCATTGGAATATATGGACTTGTGTTTGACTCCGGACGGAGTGGATAGCTTGAATGGGTATTTAAAGGGTCTTTTAGGTTTGTAAGGTTTGGATAGATCGTCGTTTGTCGACAGATCGTCAGAGTTGGGTATTCGCGAAGAGGAATAAGAAGAAGAAAGGGCCATTTGCTGATTTGATCATCATACCAAAACCTCAATCAGCTTATGACATTCTGCAAGATAGGAGTGGGCAACTCACTCTAACGTCAGAATGATGTAAACCCAAAACCATCAATCCCACAACCAATATCAATAGTAACACTCTTCTTATCAAACTACTTGGTAAACCTTTTCTCAAAGCGATCTTCAACCTGGTCAATCCACCATACTGATAAGATGGGAATGGATAACTACCCATACCACCATTCTCTAAATTACCTGGACTAGGAGGTAAGAGGGGTGTCTGACAATCTACATCTCCACCTTCGGAACTATCCTGTGGCGATTCAGAATGTAGGTTCGATTTGGTTTCTGGCGAGTTATCTGGGATGGGCGATAATTGTGAGGGGTTGTAGGGTTTGGAGAAGAATGGTGAGGATTTTTCGGCTAGGGGGATATGTAATTTCGGTTTAGGTGTTGGAGAGGGCATTTTTGACTAGGCGGGCTGATTTGGTTTGGGATGGGGCAAGCTGATGAAGGTTTTGATGATTCAGTACCGTATGTCGTGACCTTGATGATAGTATGTATATATAGGATCTTGTGTTGGAATGATAGACGGAAAGGCTATATATCGCTTTGCTGTTTTGTATAGCTTTACTAGGAACTCGTTCGTTAATCCTAGCTGAGAGACTCAGCTTGCTGAGTCGTAGTCGTTCAATACTATTAATTCTGGGTGATATCGTAGCCTGTTCAAAGACAAACAATCAGTCCTGCTCCTACCGAGTCTAGGTCCATTGAGCAATCCACGTTTCATGCTTTGCCCGTAGTAACACAAGACTCCATAGCAAACTCGCAGTCAAGCGACCGACTTCCAAAAATGGAACAAAAAAAATGGAGGAACCGCAATCTTGTCGATAGAAGCTTCCGCAGTCGCAGTCCACAGAAAAAAAACCATACGAAATCGGAATTGAACTCGGTATGAGTTTAGGAAATCGTGATCATGTATATAGAACTCTGAGCGGGGTGCATTTGAGAGGCAAAGCAAGAACTAATCCTCGTCCTGTCTTTTCGTATCCTATCCATGTAGACAGAGCGATTCTCGATGATCTTCCAAGTGACCTTCGATTCCGGAAGATAAGAAGAATTGAAAAGAGACTCACCTCGATCTGCGCAGATCACAGTACCCTGTCCTTTCTTTACTTTGAAGCGACTTGTATTATCCACAACAAGTTATGAGTACGATCGACATCGTATTGTGTACCAAGATGACCAACTTTAGAACCTTTGTTTCATGATCTCTCTGTTTGCATGCATACTGCGAATACGTCTCATCACCGCAGCCAACCAACCTGTAACAAGCTATAGATAGAAGTAGGAAATAGATTTTTTCTTAGTATGACGCTATGTGATACGCAGTCGATTGGACCCTGAACCCAGAATGTCACTCAGTTCTAGAAGCACATGCGGAGATAGACCAATTAATTACCTTCAAGAACATCCATCCATACACATGGCAGATGGCTGTTGCAGATAGATGAGATCAACACAAGTACTATCAGATGAGGAACCAACTCTTCGCTCGTATCAAAGTATATATGAGGAAGTAGGCGAAGACTGATGTTTAGATCTTGAGAGGAAGATTTTGGTATCGTCGTTCATCATCGACATGCCAGGCAGATAGATACAGATACAACGAGAAAATACATTTCTCTTTTCATGCGATTATACTTGATTGCTAGATACTACAAATCCTGATTCCTAATTCCTGATCACTGATTCCACCATTCGGTTGCTTCACGATCGCATTTTACAATGTCGCTAACAACATCTTCCTCCCTTATTCTGTCGAGTCTCATTCAACTTCACTCCTCCAGGCTATTTAAAGAGTGAAGGTATCTCACTGTCAGCGTTCCGATTCACATTACAGGCATAGAAACTCCACCAAAATTGGAAAGTAACGATTTAGTTCAGGCAAGATACGCTTTACTCACCTTTTTCCTCTCCATATCCCCCTTCTTCACCTTATCCAATACCTCCCTCGCAGTCCATTCAAACGCATCAGTCACACCCCATCCCTCCTTGGCTGAGGTTTCAACATATAGTAATCCATGCTGTTTGGCGAATAACGCCCCTTCCATACTGCTCACCTGCCGTGATTTGAGTTCTTTCGATTGGGTAGTGCTAGGAGGTACATCGGGAGCAGGGGCAGGCGAAGGTGATCGGGATGATGAGGTATCCAGAGGGGTATCGGGAGCAGGGAAGGGATGTCCGTACTGTATAGATGGGATTGGTAAGGGTTTGGATGTACAGAGATCTATCTTGTTTGCTACCACTATATCCACGATCAGATTAGCACATTCAAGCATCGTTTGGAATAAGTAGACTGACTCACGTATGATGGATACATTCTCATCAGCGTATTTACGTAGATCTTCGAGCCATGATGTTACATGATCGAACGCTAAAAAGAGAATGATAGTGTAATGATTAACATGATATTTCAACCAGGAATGACGAGTGAGCAGTCAGTTCACTCACACGCCCTCCTAGTGACGTCGTACACTAGTAGAGCACCAGCAGCACCCCTAAAGTAGCTTCTCGTTATTGATCGAAAGGATTCCGTCCCAGCTGTATCCCAACCTATAAATTTCACAGGAATCCCGTGGATTAGCATTCCATCCTATCTCATGTCATGTCATATCAGCCCGTCACTTCTTATTCCATGATTTTCTGCTTTTCAACTGTCGTCGGGGTGAGTTTGGACAGTTTGTCCGGATAGTAACCACTTACACTGCACCTTGACCCTCTTACCCTCTTCACCAACTGATATTATCCTACTTCCAAATTCGACTCCTAGGGTAGGTTCAGTCAGGTCGAACCTATCGTCCGTCAATCGGATCAAAAGCGACGATTTGCCGGTTGCTGAATCTCCTAGTAGGACGTATTTGAGTATGCTGTGATCACGGAACAAAGGCAAAACCCCACACACACGTTCAGCTTCAGACCTCAATGCCTGAAAAGGAGTTTTAAAAATGTCATATGAGAAGAGAAGATTTGGAAGGGCTTGACTGACTAATCCCACGATAACGATTCCATCCTACTTAACATCCATTTGACGCATTCCTTATGTATGTGTGATATAACCAGCTGAAAGTCTAACGAGCTCTGAGAGACGAGATATGAATTGTGAGATAGTTGACTAAGATTAATGCTGAAATAGAGGAGACGATGAGGTGAATTTTGATCTTTTGCCGCTTTTGGTCAATACCCGACAACCACATCGTCCTCACCACGTTTCCATCATTCAACATTCAACATCATCACCTCGACACGTTCGTCCGCCATTGTGAACGATGTCGATGGTCGATCATGATGACGGTGTACCTCTTCGAACGACTGCACCGAGCATGTCTAGACTCAGAGGGCATACTGACATGATGAGATGCACCGTAGGCAAGTGTGAATACCTTGCTTCTAATCCTCCCTCCTTCCAAAACTTTCCGGTAACCCGGACCAACATCCCGATGATATTCGAAAACACAATTTCAGAGCAGCACCAAAATGATATTTCGGCAGTCCCGCATAGAACAAAGCATTCAACATTGCAACATCTTGTGATCACATCTGTTGAAAGACGCCTCAGCGCATGACCGTTATTCGAGTAGGGGTACTTGGCAATGGCAGCGTTGCAGCGCTGTAAAGGATACCAACGAAGGATCTTGGTTCTAGACAACGCATCGACTTGAGCAGTCATGTGATTTGGAGATGATCCCATCCCTGCTGAGTACCCCAAGGCGCTTAGAGTGTGTCCAGCACAGAGTACATACGCATTCCATCGTTCTATAGCATGACACGATGAGTCCAAGCGAGGTAGGTAGGCTCTCTTCGAAATAAAATAAGCTTGACCCGACAATACCGAAGAGGATTCGAAATCAATAAGCCCCGTTCGAAATTGATCATCATCACAGATCCGAAATATTACGACATACGACAATCCTCATGTTGTGGGGTTGATTGATATCTTACAGCGCTGAGCGAGCCCATGCATGCATGTCTAAACGAGATGATGAGCAATTTCGAATATCTGCGTTGTCCAGGCGTATTCACGTTTTACTGTAGCATAGCCATCAGCTCAGGGTTCATCCGTATGGGGAACTATGCATAGTTGTCGTCTACACAACGATGATTTCGAATTTCGTCATTTTCTTTGACCTTTTGCTCTGAAAAGTTCGAAATCTTTTGAACAGATCAGAAAAGGCTTGTTTGAGCAGTCAGTCAACTCTCATGCATGGAATATCATATATATATATATATATAGCTCAAGGGGGGCACCAAAGTCTTTCCCCACTTTTCCATCTACTCATACATCCAAGAAAAAAATCAAAGCCATATGGCCTCGTTCATATAGCCCCTAGGTGAGTGACAATCTCACTGTCTACAGTTATGTCTTTGTCTACGTGGAATGTTCGCTTCCCCCATCGTCGTGTCTTGTTGATCGTTATCGGACCGGTTGTCATTGAAGATACCAGGTGACGTGCCGTCAGAGTATCCTTTGATGTCATGTACCAGCCTCCCATTCATCTTTGTTATCACTCGTGACCTCTATCCTGTTATCCTATCCGATAGGACTGCCCCCTTTACCTTGCTTGCTTTGCTTTGTTGTGTTGTTGTATCTTCTCTCAGTCTCTTATCTCTCATCCCCATCGATATCGACTCGGTATCTCACGACCCGGAGAGTGAAAGACCAAGGCGGTCCTTTGGATATCTTTTCGTTTGTTGATCATAACAGATGGATTCTAGTGTTTAGTGGTGTTTCATCCTTTTTCCTAAAGTCGACTCGTTCTCAGTACGCATAGATAAACGATTCTCTTATCTCAATTCTCACATTCCACATCCCATATCGTTTAATTACATACTCCGCATATCTATTCATCTACCTTATCATTCTGCTCAATTTCACCTATATATAGTAGAAGCTACCCGCTGAGATCTCCACAACTTATTCAAAACCAAACTTTGTTTTTCCCCCATTCAACTTCTTTTACGCGACTTCTCACTACACTACAGTAGTGTATTCATACACCCCTCTATCAATCTCACTCTTCACCTTCAATTCTTGCTTCTTTACTACCAAGCGTAAGCTCTGCTTCTTCTTCGAGGTTCGTCATGTGATACTTTCTCATTTTTCGCTTCTTTTGGATGATTGCTTGACACCTTCTAAAAGCAATCAGTAAGGGACGGCATTGCCGCCGTTTATGATAACTCATCCTCTTTCTTACTTCGCGTCATTTGACTTCTGACTTTATCTCGCTTCTCATCTTCTTATTCTCTTTAATCAACTTCGCTGCTACAATCCACATTTCGACATCTGGGCGATTATATATAAAAAATCATCCCAAACTGACTCTGTGATATGATAATAGCTTAAACCAAACCAACAACAACAACCAAATATTGTATATTAATCAATAATGTCGTCTCCAATAGGAACGCCCAATGGCTCGGTGAGTATCTACATCCGTACTGCAAACTTATAGCTAGGAGCGAAATATGCTGACTGGATGATATGCAATGGTACAGCTCCAGCCTCCACTTCCTCAACAAGTAGCTAACCTCATCAACGGCGCTGCTTCGGGAAGATCCTCTAGAGCAAGCTCGGAATCAGGAGGTAACAGGATCAGAAAGGACACGATGTGAGTCGCGACAACCTCTGATCTGTATGAGAACCTCGCTAATCTGAACCGACGATCTATGTAGCGGCTACAAGTCATCTCCTTTCCCAGCCAAGGCAGACCAACAAGCCAACGTATCTCGTATTCTCGCCGAGAGCGGATTCATGCCCCAGGAACTCGTGCATGGCGAAGTGGATTGGTTCTACAACCATCTCGGTAAGCACTCATTCTTATGTGATTTGACGTGATTTCGATCAACACCAACTTATTGTTTGTGTGTGTTTTGGTTGTAGGTATTGAGAACTCTTACTTCCTTTGGGAAAAACCAGAGACGATCGCGGATCACGTTCTCGCTCTATTCTCTGCTAAATTATTAGCTTATACCAAGCATGATCCCGAGAAACTCGTCATCGATCTTGAGAAGATCACACCTGAGGGTCAAGAGAAGGGGAGAGAAGGAGCGGTCTTCATCCACACTTCGAAAGCTGGTGTGACCGTTACGGATGGTCCCGGTGGTACAGTGGAGAAGAGGTGAGTTAGACGTTCACTCTATAGATCCAGATGCCATAGACTGATAGTATCATGTGCTCCTGACCAGAATCGATTCTCTCTTCTTTGACGAATCTTCACCTGAGAAAGCTTACCGACTCGAAACCTATCGATCGACCGGTGCTATCTCCTCGACCATCTCCCAACAACTCAGATGTTACTTTGTCTCCAGATGTTCTTTCCCTACTTCAGCACCTGTAAAGACTGCTGAAGGTACCACCGAAATTCGATCAGTCTCAGATTCAGCTTTCCTCGAAAAGGCCAGTGAGAACACCTTGGAGGTCTACCAACATGTCATGAACGAAGTGGAGAGACGATACGGACCTGTCATTGAGATGTTCGAGGTTGAAGATTCTAGAGAGAGAAGATTGGTCATTGGTTACAAGTGAGTACATACATCCAAAATATTCAGAATATCCACTGACCGAGCCTTTAGGATGGGAGGTACAAGGAAATTCTTCTCTGCTCTCAGTGACCTTTACCATTTCTACGGGCTTTACTCTGCTCGAAAATACGTTGAGCAATTCTCGAACGGTGTGACCATCATTTCAATGTACCTCAACCCCGTTCCCAACACCAGAGCTCCTCCCATCGAACACTCCATCCACCAAGTTGTCCGAGAAGCCTCTTTACTTTACTGTCTTCCCGATAACCCCTTCTTCTCCGTTGCCGATGACGATGACAGCCCTCACGCCGTCCAGGAAGCCACATACGCCTATGTCGGTTGGATCTTCGCTCAGCACTTCTGTAACCGACTTGGTTCAGCCTATCTCGCGTTGAAGAATGCTCTCGATGAATCTAACCCTGACCACGCCGAGGTGTTGAACAAGATCAAAACTAGATTCAGAGAAGAGACTTTCACTAGAGATAGTATCAAAGAGGTTATCCAGAACCACCCTGATCTCGTTCGAATGCTTTACATCAACTTTGCCATGGTCCATTACCCAGCTGCTGATGAAGCATCTCAACTCACTCCTACCCTCTCTTTCCAACGACTCAAGACGGAGCAACCTCTTACCGACGAGCAATTGTACCAAAAGATCAGGAGGACAGCTGCCAACCAACACGCTGTACAAATTCTCGAAGCGTTGCTCATTTTCAACAAACACGTTCTGAAGTGCAACTTTTACCAACCTACCAAGGTCGCTCTTTCCTTCCGACTTGATCCCAACTTCCTTCCTGACGTGGAATACCCCAAGAAACCCTTTGGCATGTTCTTCGTTGTCGGATCGGATTTCCGAGGATTCCACGTTCGGTTCAGAGATGTTGCCAGAGGTGGTATCCGAATTATCCGATCAAGAAGTAAAGAAAACTACAATTCCAATGTTAGAACGTTGTTCGATGAGAACTATGCTCTATCTTCCACTCAAAACTTAAAGAACAAGGACATTCCCGAAGGTGGTGCAAAGGGAACGATCTTACCTGATGTCAGTGCAAACTACAAGCAATGTTTCGAGAAGTATGCCGACTCAATCATCGACTTGCTTATCCCCGGTAAAACACCTGGTATCAAAGGGAAGATCGTGGATGTTAGTGGAAGACAGGATCCTGAGATCCTTTTCTTTGGACCTGATGAGAATACTGCGGATCTGATGGACTGGGCAGCCCAACATGCCAGATCGAGACAGGCTCCATGGTGGAAATCTTTCACCACTGGTAAATCTGCTGAATTACTTGGTGGTATCCCTCACGATACCTACGGTATGACCTCTTTGTCTGTGAGACAATACATCCTTGGTGTTCTCAAGGCTCACGGACTCAACGAGAAGGACGTGACGAAACTCCAGACTGGTGGACCAGACGGTGATCTGGGTTCAAACGAGATCTTACTTTCGAAAGATAAGACGGTCGGAATCATCGATGGAAGTGGTATCATCTATGACCCTGCTGGTTTAGACAGACTGGAGTTGATCAGGTTGGCTAAGGGTAGAAAGATGATCGGCGAATTTGATCCTTCGAAATTCGGTCCTGATGGTTATAGAGTATTGGTGGATGACAAGGATTTGAAATTGCCTTGTGAGCTATCTCTCACCCATTTACGAATATTTGCATGAGCACTTGCTAATCGACGAGTTCTTTGTCATAGCCGGTGAGATCGTCCCCGATGGAACTCAGTACAGAAACGAATTCCATTTCCGAGTGAAATGCGATTTATTCGTACCATGTGGTGGTCGACCTGAAGCAGTCAACATTTCCAATGTCAACCAGCTTATCGACGCTGAAGGTAAACCTCACTTCAAATACATTGTCGAAGGTGCCAACTTGTTCTTCACTCAACAAGCGAGATTGTTCATGGAGAAGAAAGGTGTCGTTCACTTCAAGGATGCCTCGACCAACAAAGGAGGTGTCACTTCGTCTTCACTTGAGGTGCTCGCTGGATTGGGATTGAATGATGAAGAGTACTTGGATTTGATGGTTTTCAAAGATGGAAAATCTTCGCCATTCTGTGAGTATATTTGTTTCTATCTCATCCTGCCCAGATCTGCCTGTGTGACTCGAAGATCGTTTGCTGATCATGTGACCCGTTTGTGACACTATAGATCAAAGTTATGTCCGAGATATCCAATCTAAGATCTGCGAAAATGCCGCAGCGGAATATACCTGCATAACGAAAGAATGGTTACGAAACAAGGGAACCAAATCGCGAACCGTCATCTCAGATCAACTCTCCTCGACACTCAACGACTTGCAAAATGAGTTGGAGGTTTCTGACTTGTATGAGAACATCGCAAGCAGGAAGAATGTCCTTTCCAGAGCCATACCGAAGACTTTGGTCGATAAAGTCGGATTGGATACTTTGATGCAGCGATTACCTGAACAAGTGAGTTGATCATCAATCCTAAAGGATGAGGATGAAGAATAAATGCTGATGGTTTTGGGTGTAGTACCAACGAGCTATCTGGTCTGCTTGGGTCAGCTCACACTATATCTATGAATGCTCACTGCAAGCTTCAAACGTCGATTTCTTCCATTTCTTCTCGAAGCTTTCCGCATAGGTCTGAAGCATACGAGATATCAAAAAGAGTGTATAAGAGGGATTAAAGGTTCAATTCAATTTAATCCAATTAAAGAGTGTGTGTATAGTACCCAAAAATCGAAACCCATCATATATTGCATATAGGACATTTTTTCTCAAGTCAAATAACAGAAAAAACGAAACAAAGGATGAAGTATCTTGAATACTTCAGGCCAGGAAGGAGGAATACAGTAGTCAATTGTTAATTTAATCTTTTATGCATTGATTCAGCTTGATATCAATTATCGAATCTACAATGACTGGACTATATACATGGCATTGGCATTGCACGATATCCTATGATCTATTTACAAGATGACTATGTTGTTTGTCCACTCTCACTTTTTCTTACCATTTAAATTATGTTCAGTCTTCACTCTACATGAGCTTTTCGCTTGCCATTCACATCAATCTCATTTGGATCTTTCAAATCGTCCGCTTCTTTCCTAATTTCTTTCACTTCATCTTCAGTCAATTCCCTTCCATCCTTAGTTAAAGTCTTCTTTGCTCTTCTCAAATTGAAAGGTTCGATCAAATTGGTTAATTGAGGCCATAACTGATCGAGAGCAGCCATCGTTTTCGTATGTTCGATTTCATTCACATTCGTATCCGTAGAGGAGTTGGGGTCGAGGGTAGAAGAAAATGTTTTAAAGTCAGTTTCAGGTTGATCCTTCCCTTGAACAGCGGAAGTCTTCAAGCCAGCAGCGATAAGTACCTCGTCGGAAGATGAACCACTTAACGAGAATAATGATGAAGGGTATGTCTTTGCGAAGTACTACGATGAGGACGACAATGTCAGCCTTGGGTATTAGAAGAGACTAAGCTGGGAATGAATTAGTAGAGACGAAACTCACCTCCAACAATGGTGCGGTTGATTCGTAATAGGCTTGTAACCTCTTTGAGAAAGTTTCCTATTTTGATACAATACCAGTTGATGATTTAGATCAGTCAGTCAACATCCGCATAGCAAAATCGTTGTGTGAAGAATGACGCGTACAGGTGTATCATCAGGTCTTTTTGACAGGGGTTCACCTGTTATGTCGTCTTTACCAGGTACTTTGGGCGCAGAGTAAGTGGTGTTGTATACTCTTCCAGAGGGCAGATGGACCCATCGAGCTGTGTATGATGGTCATTTTGTCAATCTGAGGATGGTGCTGTGCTAGATCACGAGATGAATTTACCTGATATACGAGCCATGATGACTGAATCTGGGACGTTGAGGTGGACGATCATGTTTAGTGGTCGATTCTGTACAAGTTGTAAGTCGTTGTCAAATACATGAGTAGTATGTGAATTGACATACCTCTTGATTCAACACTGAATCTAACAGTTCGCCTTGGTGTAAAGTACGTGGGAAACCGTCTACTATCCAGCTCTAGTAACGGCAGGTTCACTTGAATCAGCAAGCAAAGATGTTTGAAGCCAATGGGATTCTCACTCTACCGTGTAATCGATCCAGCTCGGTCTTGACGATCTCCAACATCAATTCATCCGATACCAACCCTGATCAGAACGATGTCAGCTGAATATAACATAGACGAAGGGAGAGAGATGGACTCACCACCACTAGCTACGACCGCTTCAGCTTTCTTACCCACTTCTGATCCTGCTGCTATTTCTTTTCTCAGAACGTCACCGGTAGATACGAATGCTATGTCATACTCTTTGACCAGTCTATACCACAAATCAATTATATCAGTTTGAATCCCCAAAATCATATGAGAAGGTGAATGACGAACCGAGCACTTAATGTTCCCTTTGACCGAGCAGTCAGTCAATTACATCGTCCGCCCTTCCTTAGGAGATGGATATGAAGTTGGGTCATATGGCTCACCTTTCCACTGCCTGGTTTACCAAAGATCAACATCCTCAGACCCCTCTCCTCCACACCCTCGTACTGCTCACTGTGACTCTGCTGAACGGCCTTCTTGAACTTCTCAGCTAAGTCATTTACGCTATCTTGGAGTGAACCAAGTGTCTGAGATACGGTCGCTGCAATCCCAGATGACGAAGAGGAAGAAGAAGGTCGATATCGAGGTAGAGAGGTAGATAGGGATCGCGTATGTATGGGAATGGGTATGGGGATTGAAGACCGCGGACGAAGGGTGATGAGGGGACGGAATGACATTGCGTCGAGATGGTACGCCTCGGATACTGATGCTAAGTCACAAAGCAATCCAAGAGCTTCTATACCTGTGTCTTGTTTATTGCTGGGACCGTAATCTGCTTGCTGTTCAGTCTTTGATATCAGATGAAAAGATGCAGACTGGTGCGATAGGTGTGCTTAATATAGTGTTGGGGATGAGATGGGATGATAGGATGAACACTTTTACGTGAACCGGGTAAACCGAGCCAATCCCAGTTTCAATTTGACATCATCCGTCATTCATCACCCCCTTACTCCTTTATATCTATCTACTTTTCATCTGGCCGAGATCATCATCATCCGTCGTAGCACCACTAGGCAAAATGGTCAACGAGTCTGATCAGCCTTACAGACCGGATTTCTTCCCCATCGCTCAGCCGGCCGCAAGGGATCTACAGGTAAGTTGTTGACCATCTCCAACTCAAACACACGCTCTGCTAGATTGCTCACTATATCGTAGCGTCCGACATTCAGCAGGTCACACGACGTACGAGGAGGTAACGTCAAGCATGTACGAAGTGTAGCATGGTCATGCGACGGGAGGAGGATAGCTACGGGAGGTGAATTCAAGGAAATATTGTTCTGGGATACAAAGTTGAATGTGAGTGTCCAGCAATAAATATACCCTTTCCAGTCAGGTAGGACGCCTCTGACTTTTTCGATAGATCGATGCGAGGGCGTCAACATCCTTACCTTCCTCATCGAAGACGACAGTACATAATGGACACGTAGGATCGATCGCTTGGTCTCCTGTCGAACCGAATATACTAGTATCGGGAGATAAAGGATCTTCGGCTGGTGGTGTAATAGCAGTATGGGATATCACTTGTGAGGGAATAAACTCTTTTCTCCCAGCGATCAGATCAACATATTGACTTTGCATGATGATCGTAGCACCGTCATCCCCGCTAGCAACGTTCAAAATCCCAGGAGACGTACTGCATATATCCTTCCATCCTTCCGGCCGACACTTTGCGGTAGTTTGCCCTCAGCGGAACAGGGACGAGGTATTTTTCTATTGGCTGAATACGATTGACGGAGTGGAAAAATGGGAAAGGAGGGAAGATATAGCTTTGGGAGGCGCTTTGATGGATATAGGAGCTGAGGAGGTAAGCATTTCCCTTAGTCGCTCAGAATATCTTGCTGAATTGGTATGATTCCCTGCAATAGATCAACAGTCTACGATTCACCAATTCCGGAAAACTAGTATGTGCAGTGTCGAACGATGGGTCGATAAACGCTTGGATCTATCCCACGCAACTGCAAGTCCAGGCTCAAGAGGAACAACAAGTGGAAGAAGTACCTGAACCTAGGATTATCGAAAGTGGACCTTCGACTACGCCTTCGACACCTAAATTATCTACCGAGGAAGAAACAGCTGAAGCCGTGAAGAGTAGAGAAGGGAGTCGTGAGGGATCGTCGGAAAATACCAGAGAGGGGGAAAAGGGCGCCGAAGATGATGTGGAGATGAATGAAGCGGAAGGGGAGGCAAAAGAAGAAGAAGAACCTAAACCATTGCAGAACGGTGAGGAAGGGAAAGAGGGCGATGTCAAAACAAGCGAAGACGAGAAACCTTTAGAGGATAGTGGGGACGTGGAAATGACAGAAGCTAGTACCAGTCAAACAGTGCCCCAGGACCCACCTGAGAATGCACCCAACGCTTCATCAGTCGCACCTAGTCGACAACCAACTCCTCCCCTTCCCCCTCCTCCTACCAAACCAACAGAAAAGAAAAAGGCCAAACAGCTTCAACGGTTCAGACATGCTGTCTGTCACAGTGCGAGCTTACTCGGTTTGGCCTTTGATCCTCAGGGGAGATATCTGGCTGTAGGGGGTCAGGATGCTCTGTTGAGTATGTTTGATACGAGAGATTGGATCTGTGAGAGGACATTTGATGTTTGCTCGTGAGTCAACATTCAACTTACTTCGACAGGATGCTGAAATCAAGCAATGATACACAGTGCGGCTATTCGACATATCGCTTTCTCATATGATGGGGAATATATAGCATTGGGAGGCGACGATACGTATATCGCTATTGTAAGGTCTCTCTTCATCCGATGCAGAGTAAGATAAATTCCCTTGACTGACTCCATTGTTATAGGTATCTGTCTATTCCGGGACAACGGTAGCTAAACTACCAGTCCACGGAATGGTCAGTTCGCTCGCCTGGCACCCGAAGTTGAATTGGTTAGCATATAGTTATTCGGGTAAAATAGCATCACCAATATGGCATATAGTTCATCAAGAAACATGAACATGATCACGATGTACCTCATCAATCCATGAATGCATAAATGTAAAAATGCTATATACATATCTATCTAACTCAATCCGATAACCTAGCAACGAAGTCGCTCAGTGAAGATGACCATTTGTTATTTCCCCGTTTAGCTTTATACTAGGTAAAGCAGGACCCTTGATCGTCTTTTTCTTCTCTTCATCTGTTATTCCATTGATCCTCGGTGAGATATCAAAATCGAAGATTTCTGTAGGTATACCAAGGGAGACTACGAAATTTGGTCTGTTGGCAGTGGCTACTACTCTCGATTCGATCGGTGCGGCAGATAAGAGTATATAAGCCTGTTCACGAGAATATCCAAATGATTCAAGATATTCCATCGCCTGGAAGGCCGCATTCCTATATGCCAGCTGTGTCCCATTTCCATATCAGCTATCATTGATATATGTATATACTATACTGTGTTTCGTGATGGAGATCACTTACCAAACCATCTTGATTCGTCTGATTACCATCCTTATCGACGCTCAAGCCCGTGAAACACAATTTATCCCTATATATAGGTTCGGATGGACTTGTCCTATACATTGGACTTTTCATGCGCAGTTGATGGATTCCCTGGGGTATTATGTTGACTCGTAAAGTTACTATACCTGCCATTTCGATTGCTGTAGTCGGTTCACCGTCCGATTGACAGAAATGTGTATCTCCGACTGACAAAGATGCTTCAGGTATATAAACGGGCTGTCATTATAGCAACGATATATCGATATCAGCTTGGAAGTTCTACTTATCTTAGACGAGTTGGGTAACATACCAAATACACTTTTGATCCCCTGGTCGCTAAGCCAATATCGATATTCCCACCATGTTCTCTACCTGGACTGGTCCTCGCTCCCTCCCTGTATATCCTCTCTCTCAACTCGTCCGGCAAATCTTGTCCTACATATGCACCCCTGGGTTTAGGTAGACTGCACCCTGCTCCACCTGATGTGGCTACCTCCAACTCTGATTCTCTCTTCGTCCACTGTTGGAGTATCTCATGGGATGGAGCTGTACCCAATACACCAGCATGGGGACGACCCTGGAAGGAAACGTGTGGGACGTGTCTCGAGGATGTTTCGTTGCCTATAGGATAGGATGATATCAGTCATTCCGGATCTATCTCTGACAAATTATCTGAATGGTGGATAATCCTTCTCAAGAGACTGAATACTCACCGAAAAAATCCCAAATACTTTTCGTCACCTTTGTCTCCTTCCCTTTCCTCTCATCATCCAAACTTCCCAGTCCAGGAGCAGTAATGCAATAACCCCAATTATGATCCTGGAAAGGCTGTACGTCCAAAACTTCAATTTCTAATACATCTCCAGGTTGAGCACCTGGTACGGCGAATGGTCCAGATAAGTGATGGTCCGAATCATGATCTAGGTGGATGATGTCGTCCGCATTATCGTCGTTGTGAACCTGCGAGCCGGAATAGTCTAGACATTCTACACGGAATGCTTGACCGACTGGGATCGTCGCAACACACCTAACAAAGACGTCCCAATCAGCATATCATCCTTCGAGGATATCTGAGCTGGGGATAGACTCACGGTATCTCAGGATGCCATCTGGTATGGATATTCGCCTGTGTCTCACCTGGCTGACTTGGATCGACAGAAACCAAAGTCGGTATTTCGTTGGAAGTCTTTTTCAATCTGGTAGCGACGGGCATGTTATATGTCATATGATATATGATATATGATATATGATATATGATATATGATATATGATATATGATATATGATATATGATATATGATATATGGTATACAAGAGAATCGACCTGTCTTCAATAACACTGATTTTCACTGATATATAAAGTCTATGGAGGGCGGGTGTCGGTTGATGATTTCGCTAAAGCAGAACACCTATTTTTTGCACTGAAGAGTTCCGTTCCAACTCGTTCCTATGCTTTTAGCTTGCAGAGGCGCGGATTCTTGAAGACCAACCCGAAGCACTAACCGCACTCTTGAGCGCTACAGAGTTCAATCAACTTTCTTTGACCATCTTGTAGAGTGCAGATATGTAAGCTGTCCTCATCGGTCTTGGGGCAAGGGTGGGCGTGAGCATGAGGAAGAGAGAGGACGAATGAAAACCAGCGATTACCGTAGAGAGCTGTTAAGTTCACGCGCTTGTGGATGTTTGGGTCAACGTTGACGGTTCCTGAATCCAACTCCGATTAATTATCAACTCCGACTCCGATCAATCAATGGATAGATGAATCAAAGGAATCTGGAACTCAAAGGGGTTACTGCATCCGAAAGGAAAGATCAAATCCAACAAACTCCAGATGCGAAGGGCAAGACAAGACCATACATTACACAAACACCATATACATGTATATACAACCATACAAATATCACATGAACTAGAAACTAGAAGAAAGCCACAGACATCCCTTCCCTCATCATCTTATCGTGCCAATCTGGTAATTTCCCAGTTTGGTCCGTTTCTTCCCATACCTTTTCTACCAGAGCTATATTATCTAACCACATTCTCTCTGGACCGGGTCTGACTAAATGCTGCATTGACCTCTGTCTATCATTGTCGGATATACTCAAGCACGCAGCTAAGAACGCAGGTAAACCTATGAACCCCCATAAATCACCATTGGGCAATCTCACTATCGAATCTAACAGGCTGAGAATTTCGCTCTGGGCTCTTCGTAAAACAGGATGTAGTCCTCCTACACGATGGACAGATTCGTATAATAGTACCAATGCTGAAAGACGCCATAGTTCGCCTGCGATTGTACGTGAGATCAAAGCAGTCGAATCGACCGAGTTGAGGGTACTGAATGTTTGCGATTGCCAACTTTTCAATGCGGTTTCCAATTCGTCGGCTTGCTGCTTGATTGATGAGGGAGAGCTTGAAGATAGTTCAGCACATAGATTAACCACCTCAGCCAATAAGATCACGATGGAGTCGGGCAATCCAAGATATGTAGCCCAGGGTTCCTCGTCATCGGAATGAGTAGCAGGTTCACTTTGATTGTCATTGATGTCAGACCAGAAGTTGAATCTGTATATCCAGACGCCTTAGTTCGGAAACAGATCAACTGGAATGCCAATACACTTACATTGTCTTCTTCCCCCTGTGTACGATGCAACGACTGATATCTGATAAAGCATATAGTCGAAGCGAGAAGCTATCGGACGCTCTGAGACTCGACAAGACAACTTGAGGACGAACACTACCCATCGCCTGTCTGACTAGTCTATCGCCTAGAGCTAACATATTGTATGAAGGTGCTGCACCTCCTCGAATGAATTCCACTAATTGAAGATCGATGACTCCCCAGAGTCTATACCGAGGATCAGTCATACTGGTCTTCCCTTGCTACACTGGACCCATCCAAATCCAAGACTCACAGATCAGATAACTGCGCTTTATCCGTGACCTGAATCTCCTTCAATTCCCTCACCGCATCCTCTGTCCATTTCAAACTTTCCATATCAGCGGCAAAAGGCGTAGACACATGATCTACGTATATTCTAATCTTCTTCAAGGCGGAGTCCGGTCCTTCCTTTTCCCCATCTTTACTACCGGGTGATATCACCTCACTTCCCTCCGCACCAGACTGAGATACAGAAGTGGATTTGCCATCTACGAATCCCGCCCCTTTGTATGCCAACTCCACTAGCTTGGGTTGAGGATCATTGGGATTGTCCGACCGTTCTTGACATCCAGCGAAGAGGAAGATGTATGCTGCGGAGACGGCGAATCGGACATTTCGCATCACACCTGATACATGACCGTCAGCTGGGGCTATCCGAAATCATTGGTAGGGAGGGGGGATTGCTCACTGTTGTTATCGTTCAGAGCTAATATACGAGCACGAGCATAATCCCTCGTGGTTGAAGGTATACCGACAAGCCAAGATTCCACCACTCGGGCATCTGCAGTGCAACAAGTCAGAAGACCAAGCCATATCGGGTTACACTCCAACTCACATATTTCCGCCAAAGAAACCCCTTGTCTAGTAGGCTTTTCCGTATTCAAGAATAACACCCGCGAATTTGCGTTGAGTTGATGAGGGTGGTTGACAGTTTGTTTAGACGAGTCGTTATTGACGGATGTATTGAATGGAGCTGTAAAGTCATTTAGGAAATTATTGGTAGTCTGATTATCCCATGAGAATGGCTGAGAGTCGATCGCCAATGATCCGTCGATGTTGGTAGTCAAGAATGCAGAGGGTTGGGTGGCAAACTGTCCTGGCCAGTTGTATAGTGGTTGTGGATTAGACGAGGAGAGGAAGAAATTCATTGAGTCCATGAAGAGGTTGTTGTTCTGTGTTGTATGAGGGGTGGTCCACAATCCAGAGTTTCCAAGGACATTTGCATTGTCGACGATGGGCTGGGATTCACTCTGAGATAGATGATTGGAGGGTCCGGCGAAGGGTGCGTTGGACGCATTCGATGTACCATAACTGAGGATAGGCTGGACAGTTGGAGGGGTGAGATCTAGTGCAGGGGCGGTACGTACTTGACTGAATTGATGATTTGTCAAAGTTTCGATAGCGTCACTACCACTTGAAGACCTTCTCACACTACTGTCTCTTCTTGACGATACTTCGTTCTCACTAGGCTGTGCTTTCTTGTTGGCCTGTTCTGACCTTCCTGTACACTCGAACTCTCCGACTATACATCGCTGACAGAACCCCTCGTCACTCCACTCCTCATCACATTTCTTCCCACGCCTGGCGAAAGTATGAGTCAGCTGATTTGGTCACAAATGGGGAACCTTACAGCTATGCAAAGCTCACCTCTTGCATGTACCACCTACGGTCCAAGAGGCTCATGGTCAGCTTCCTCCCAAGCACTTCAACTATAGCACTCACAACCTGTCCTTGACCTCTTGAAGGGACCTGCGCGCCTTCTGACTTTTTTCGTTCGACTTTCTTCAGCAGCGGAATTTGACATGGCTGGTTCCGATCTTGTCATCCTTATCTTGGTCGTGTAAATGATAAGTTCATGGCTTATAGCTGTTACAAGTCAATGACGAACATTACCAAATGACAATGTTACAATGCACAAAGTGTTTGACACGAGCTGATAGATAACCTAGCACTTTGTTGTTGTGTGGTACCAATCGCTGGGAAACATCCGGTACCATCCGGTTATCCTGTCGAAGCAATGTTTCTCCACAAAAGGCAAAGTCCACCTGCTATCCCCTTTCCTTGGGATACATGCCTTGTTGGGCAGGTGAACAATTGTCACCTCCGCTCTCATACCTGAATCCCGAAACTCAACTGTTCGCTGTTCCGAACTTCCCTGTTTCCTATTTAGAGGCTTATAGAAGCTTAACAGCGCTTGTAATGAAAACATATTCTTGGCCGTCAATTCCACCGGGCTTGATCTTTTCATCCTTTCATCTCTTCCCTCTCGACATCGTGCCCACGAATGGGAAGGAAGGATGGTATTCTCAAGATAAGGAAAAGTCAAAGCTCTGATGTTGAGAAGCATAATAAATAGCTCGTGTGATATGTAACGATTGTGGTTACTCCTTCACAACTCCTCACTTCTCATCCAACAACGCGACACCAACATTCATCACAATGTCTATCGAACACGAGTCTGAAAAGGACTTGCACGTCAACCCAGACAACACAATCCACCATCCAGTTCAAGAGATCGCCTATGCAACCTCTGAGCCTGTAAAGAGGCATTGGTACAGGAGCGTTACCTGTCAAGCGATAATCACCGGTATCGCTTCGTTCTTGGCTCCTGGCGCTTATGCAGCTTTGGCCGCTACGGGTGAGTTGATTTCTTCCATGTGCACCATTGAACCTAGCTCACAGGTCCGCGAAAACTAGGTGCTGGTGGTCTTGCGAATGTTGAAATTGGTAACGCGAGTGTAGCTGTTGCGTATGCTTTGATCGTACCTTCTGCCCTTGTATCGAGTGAGTTTCAACTCAACAGCCAAGAAATGACCCGGAGCTGATGGGTATACATAGCTGGATTCCTATCCAAGTTCGGTCCTAGATTGACACTTGCTATCGGAGCTGCAGGCTATGCGCCATACGCAGCGGCTTTATATACCAACTCTGCTTTCAAAAATCAATGGTTCCTGGTCGTTGGTGCCATCATTTGCGGTTTGACTTCTGGCTTGTTCTGGGTTTCCGAGGGAGTCATCATCAGTGTGAGTACTTCTTCTCCTCTGGTATGCTTGAACATGTTGCTGAAGGCCATGAATTTATAGGTATATTCTGAACCAAATAGAAAAGGTCGAATGTTAGCAATCTGGCAATCGCTTTACACCCTCTCCACAATCATTGGCGGATTTATCAACTTGTTCCTCAATCTCGATGTCAAGGTCAAAGGAGGTCTCAAGCCCAAGACATATCTCGTCTTTGTCGCTCTCAATTGTGTCGCACCTTTCGTGTCTCTCTTGCTGTCGAACCCTAAACAAGTACAACGAAGAGATGGCAAACCCGTTACTGGTATTCCCGATCAAGGATTCTGGAGAGAGACTTGGCTCACGATCGCGGAATTAAAGGACCCCAAGATCATCGCCATGTGCTTCCTTTGGTCTCAATCTTTGTTCATTCCCTCCTGGACTTGTGAGTTTCTTACACATGGTGCAATAATAACCAGTACTAACATTGTGTACACCGGAACAGCGACTTACCTTGCCAAACATTTCTCCGTACGGGTCCGTGGTATGTCTTCTATCATCAAGCCTTCCTTGACCATCATCTGGTTCCAAGTTATGGGTGTGAGTGTCATTCTCAACCAACCAACCAACCAATAAATGGCAACGCTTACACTGTCCTGGCTTAGTTCTACCTCGATAGCAAGAGAACCTCAATCCGAAAGAAGCTCGTTTACACTTGGGGATTCTTACATAGTAAGTCACTCCGCGTCCATCGTTTTATGACGATTTCATGTGCTGATTCTCGTCCCAGCGGTCATCCTTGCATCATGTATCTGGCTTTTGATTCTTACCGTCAGACAAGATAAGCAAGCCGTTGCACCTTCATGGGATTGGTCTACGGACGGATTCGCTGCCGCTTGGGTGCCCGTTGTTCTGGCCACTGCAGCCCAAGGTACAGCCTACGGATACATGTACTACATGGCTGGATATGTTTTCCCCCGAGGAGCAGACAAAGCTCAACTCTCAAGAATCATCGCTACACTCCGATCTGCCGAATCAGGTTCAGCCGCTATCGCATTCGGTATCAACGCTACCAAGCTCAGTCTCCACAAGACAGGTTATATCAACCTCGCCTTTGCCCTCTTTTGTGTACCCTGCGGTCTCTACGTACTCAACTACGTATGGAAACAAGATAAGCTTGGGGCCTACGATGAAGAGAGGATCAATGAGGAGAAACCGGCTGTTGCCCAAGAGACTCCATAGATTGGCAATTGAGGCGTTGAGGGAGTGGGAAGAGGGGTGCGGGAGGGGATGGGATATCTCTGAGGAATAATCGATGATTACGAGTTGTTTATAATACTAGAACAGACATTTCCGTTCGATTTATAGTTTCTTTTCTTTTCTTCTTTTTGCTTCAAAAGATTCTGCTATAGAATGCTATGGATGTCTTTTTCTTCTTCACTCCACCAATGTTCATGGTCTGCATAGATACCATGGTGTATGTAGTACAGAAGACCTAACGCAGTTGTGCTGTAATGTATCGATGGCTTTTGTGTGCAAAGACAACCGCCAGAACAGCGTACATGCGTTGCGTATGTGAATACTCAGACATGCATCAAATTCTACAACTCTATCTGGATCTAGGTACTCCAGGTCGTAAAACAAATCATATCTTGACAAGACCACCATCCGAGTAGACGATATGTTGCAATTGCTCCTCCATCTGGAAGAATTCGGGGTCTAGGAGCGAGCAGAGTTAGAAGTCAGACATCCATCGCGATCCAGCTCCGAATGAACACATACATCCATAAGGTAACACCTCGTTGAAAATGATCATTCCCACCTACAAGAAGTTCATCAGTAAAATTACTATACCTTGACGATTAAAGCATCTTACTCACCTCAGAAGTAGGATCGGCCATCCAGAACAGGTTCGCAACACCACCCTACATGTTAAGTTTCAGTGACTGATTCAATGTCGTGCTCGATTCCACTTACCCATTCTGCTGAAAATGCCTTTCGACCATTTGGAATATCCTCAGTGTTGACTGAAATACCGTCAGCAAGGAAATTCTGACTTAGCTGAAAGGATGAGACGACTCACGGAGGAAAGACAGTCCCCATCCCTTCTTGATACCAGCACTGATCTCTGAGGTCAGCTTCATTCATCTTAACAAACAGCGAGATTATGCTTACAGCATCTCAAGGTCAGTGTTCGCCCTAGAAGGATCAGTGCTCTTGACCACAGCATGAGTTCCTAATCCACCTTTATCCTGAATATTCTCGCAATGATCCTTGAACCTGGACGACGAATCTTTATCAGCACTGTTGGCATAGCAAGGACATCTGGGTCTAGGCTTACATATATTCAACGGTCTCCGGTTTGAGAATTTGAGCACCATTGGGGCCTTTACCCTTGTTGAGAAGTACCGATACGACAGTAAGGTAGGACTTGGCCGTGGTATCTATTGTAGGTGTTAGTCGTACCTCCTTCTCTGATGTATTGTCGAGAGCACTTACGGAGACCACCACCTCCTCGGTGATTTGGGGTATCTACGAGCCTGGATTGAACGAGAAGGTCAGGTCTCGCGTGATCAGGGATTGACAGGAGGAGACTCACAGATGAGGGAAATCCCGGATGGAATATGTGTCCGTCTCCGCATCCCATTTGTGCATTGGACTGAGTCTCTTCAAAAGATCAGGTCGTTCCTTGAAGTCAAAGTAGGAATCATCGATTCCCAATGGCTTGAAGATGTTCTCTGTTCAGACGTGGGAGGGATCAGCCGAGTCAGACAGGTTTGAGATGAAAGTACACTCACCGATGAAGTAATCACCAAGCTTTTGTCCTGATACTCTCTCAACGGTAATACCAGCCCAATCCATATCTTCACATCTGACATCAGTCATACGCCCTTCAATGGGGTCATGAATACTCACTAATACCGTACTCCCATTTCGTACCGGGTTCATTGACCAGGGGCTACGAAGTCAAACTATCAGCTTTCGATGAGAGGGAATGCGAGTGGAGTCAGGCGTACCATTTCCAATTGCTTGCCGCTGAACTGCAAGAAAACAAACCCACCTCGTTAGTCTTATTGTTCAATTCAACCCAGAAGCCATGTCCATTCACCTCGTTATCATTCTGTTTGACCCAATTCAAGATATGGTGATTGTACCATGAATATCCCCATCCTGATGTATGTGTCAACAACATTCGAAGGGTGATAGGTGTACTGAACAAGGATATCAGCTACGCCACCAGGGTTGAATCTGCTTAACATGTCTCACTTGGCCTTTCGAGTTTCCAGGGTGGTAGGAGTAGAATCGGTGATCACTTGAATCTCAGCTAGCTCCGGTACGAATTTCGACACGGGTTCGTCCAGGCTTACGAGCCCTCTCTCTACCAGTTGCATAGCTGCTATACCAGTGATCGTCTTGGTACATGACGCGATCCAGAAGATCTAGCACGTATGTCCATCAGTATCACATGAGGGAGCTAGGCTAGGAGTATGGGAGGTCACTCACCGTATCATCATCGAGCTTCTCTCCTGTAACTGCATTTTTGGCTCCCGCACTCCTAAGATACACCATCTGACCTTCTTTGTTGACTATCCCAACGACTGTTCCGGGTTTACCTGCTTTGGGGTAAGCGTCCAAAGCCTCATCGAGTTGTTTACGAGCAGTTTCGGAGAGCTGTACGGGCATATTGGGCGTCGTTGATTTCAGCTAGTGATTATTGAACGTTCAGAAGCAATATATGCAGATAAACGAATAATTGAGAATAATATCGATAACGATCTCACGCAGTTCACATTCCTGGCTATACTACACTACTTATCATGCTTGATGTCGATATAGCTATCTGGCGGGTGAGCATGCGTTGGACGTCAAGGGAAACAATGAGCAGCAAGCCAAAAGCACATGAAATAGGATACCAGTCATAAGCGCGCTTGGGCCTCCGGTCTGCTGAGGTGATGTCTGGTCACCGGCAGAAAGCCGACCGATGAATAAAAAATATCATTCACCCGAAATAATCGTATCTCATCGGACCCATACATAGAACTACCATAATTACTCGTATGCATCAGAAAAAGCAAACCGAAGCGCATAAGAGGAGGAGCAAGAGGGAAGAGGGAGTGAAGGAATTTGTACAAATTATAAAGCTTGACATATAGAGCTACGTGAAATCATTACTGGCAAAAGAGATTCGGTCTATGAAGAAGATCTATCCAGTACCGCAATAATCGGCATACTGCTTTGAGCTTGTCTTGGGATTACCCCACCACTGCGAATCCAGGCCAATCCAAAATGAGCTTTTGTATAATATTGCTGACAAGCTTTAGGGAGAATGAAAGTCACTCACTGTTGGGAATGGGACTTCGGAACCACCGCCACCGTTGACAGCGAAAGTCAAGATGAACATCATGACTTTTGCACCTGCATCTAAACCACCTCCGACGATATAATTGTATCTACCGAACCAAGCTGGATTTCTCAATCTCATGTACCACTGAGAGAATATACCAGTCAAGATACGGGATGTTTGCACTGAAGTAGATCCGGCGTATGTCACAGCTGAACTGACGAGGATAACAGGTGTTACCACTTTAGATACGGTGATTGGACCTATTTTCTGATATCTCTTGGCGATCAACCAATGGATCACAGGTATACAAGCTCCAATCAATAGACCCAAGGGGATGATACCGTAACCATCGTTGTTGAAAGTGTAAACGTATTTGGCCAACGACCAAGTGACGGCGTTGGAGTTGAGCGATTGTACACCGACGCCAGACCACTATCAACATGCCAAGTCAGATACACCATACTGACGATAAAATCATGATAGTACTCACGACCTGCGAACCTGTAGGATCAAGTAAAATTTCCCGTTTATTGGTGGTGATTGTATCCATCATGACGTAGTTGAGCACTGCTCCCAGCAGACTCGAGTAAGTTTGGCAGATGAACATTGTTCGGTAGCTGATCTTGAGATATTGAGAGAGCTTGAGATCCTCAGCGAGGAATACAGCTAAGACGGTAACTTCGTGGGAGAACATCGAGAAGTACAGGTTAGCGACTGGTCGACCGGGAAGGACAGCACCAGCAAGCATCTACCAAGCAGGATGGTCAGCATCGAGGAAACAACAGGAAAAGAGGACGACCCACCTTGGAGATATTGTTGGTAGCCACTGAAGTTCCTAAGAGACCGTAGAGAATCAGAGAGAAGGGTGTGATAACGAAACCAAGACCCTATAGTTGCTTTGATCAGTTGATACTCTCTCAGATTGAGGTATAGCAGACTCACCAACGCGACCAGATAACTCCACCACGTCATACCGGTATGTCCAATACAGACAGCGATCATACCCAAAGTAAAACCAACCGCCAATACAGCGACATACCACCATAAAGGTACTTGTTTGTAGTTCTTCTTCATGACGAGGTAGTGGGGATCGGACTCCGAACCTTCTCGGGCTTCTTTGACACTCTTGACGATCCTATTCTATTGTCTCAGCATATATCCAAATATTCAGTGGGTTGCTGTACTTACTGTTTACCGTAAAAGAGGGAGATGTGGGTGATCAAAGCGCCAATAGCCATCATAGCCACCAAGTTATACCAAATATTCGTTGCTGTAAGTCTAGGAAGACCTTGTTTCTCCAAGGCAGAGACGATGAGTCGATTGTTACTGTCGAACACCGCCGATTGATTGTAGGCCTTTCCGGTCTTTTCGTTAAACAAACTTGTACTCATGAAATTGAGGTGTTTGGCGTTCCATGCGTTACCGTAGTAAAGGACCAAACACATGAAATAGGAGATGACGAGGCCAACCCAAGTGTTGGCTTGTTGAATGAGGGGAAGAGCCATATACTTTGATGTGACATATTGCCAATCGAGCGAGATGCTGAGTATACCCTGTCCCTCGTTTGAGTTGGCACCTCCAAAGATGTTCTTGATGATTGTCCTGGGCTTGGTGGGAGCGTGCATGGATACCAAACATGGTATGGAGATACCGTTCACCCAAGGCCAGATGTACGAGGCGAAAGGTTCCCAAATGAATGCGCCGATAGAGGTCCAAGCGAACATCTTGACTCGTCGTCTGTTCATTCCCTTTGTATCGCGATGGAGGGTTTGGTAGATAGATACCATAGGAAGGGATTTCCACCAAACCTAAATTGGATCATTAGCTGAGGTGCGAGGAAAGGACGAGTAAAATTGGCATACCATTTGGGAGGGATGGATGATTATAGATCTCATCAATCCTACTAATCCGTAACCAAGGATAGAAGCGGAAAAGACAGTAAGGATAGCCACAGCTTTTCCAGATGGGTTTGCATAGTAAAGCTTCTCCGCAGCGAATACCTGAACGGCTTCTGCACCGTTTCCTGAGGATGTCGACATGATCGAGCTCAAGGCATGCTCTTTGAGTCCGAATGTTCTGCTAGGGTTGATGAAGTGGACGATGGGAGCGAGCCACGACGCTTGTTTTGGGAACCGACGTTCAATAGAGGATTTTGTCGGGAGTGCCAGAGCCCAGGCATTACCGAGTACATAGGCGATCAAGACAAGGAAACTGCGACGAGCATCAGCGTTTCTGCTTCGCAGCATTTATGCTGAGCCGGTGACTTACATAGAATCGAATGAGACAGATACAGGTTTGTAGAAATAACTGTTACCAGGGGATTAGCTGGATTCAGGAAGGATGGATCAGCCCTTTACTCACATTTGATTGATACAAGCTGCCAAAGCGGTAAGACCTGAATATGACCAAGATATCAGCTGAATGTTGGTGTAGAATAAGATATACATGAGACACTTACCAGACCCAATGACAAACGATCTCAAAGTCAATGCTGCATCTCCGTCATCTTGAGTAGATACAACATATCTAGCGACATCGTTACCTGTTCACACGCCGGGCGAGTTAGTGTTATCCATACATGGGAGGTGAGATCCACTCAGACTCTAGACTCACCATCACGAATGACTACTTGACCACCTTGCAATTCCCTTTCGTCCTGCGCTCTCAATTCCGCTTCGTCAATTTTCAAATCCTTGTCGTTCTCACTCTTATCATCTGGGCTGTCTTCTAAAGATAGCTCCCTCTGCATATCTTCGAGATCAGGGGGCGCATGGGCATGCGGTGGAAGCTCAGCTTCTGGCTGAGAGGGTAAGGCAGGTACTACCTCAGTTTGGTTCATCGTTGATACGATCCGATTTTATAAATCACCCAAATCGGATAGAAGGTTGATCCTCAGCTATATATCTTGTTGAAGTTGAGAGTGAGTGGGAACATATCAGATCGATGGTATTTCCGTTTCATGATTATATATGTTATCAATCTTCATTACTCTTGCAACTCATACCATGAAAAAAGTCAAATACATGCAAAAACAAAGACTTCACCGTATCTGCGATTTTGTCGTGATAACAGTTATTAATCGCGTGGTAAACTCCTTTCTCCGTATCTAAAGACCGTCCTCATGATCCTTCCTCTTCCTGCGTCGTTTTCTCGGTCCTCCGCCCAAGATGGTGTCATTTCGTTCCCTGTCGGCTGAAGACTATGATTATGGGTGTCGGGGGAACAAGGGAAGATTGAACAGCAGGCGTGAAATCTAAAAGTTGAAATCAGGTCCTGACATCGTCGATCACGCGATTGTTTAGCTTATTTACCAATACTTCGGAACTGGTCCAATACGAGACTCCTGTCTTCGCTTGCGGCTGATCAACGGAGCAATGAATCATGCTCACATCATGCTCAAAGCCATACGCAGATACCAACCGCTCTTAAGGACAGGTGATAACAGCACGCAATGCTACGAGCATGTCTTGGCGTGCTAACATGCTCAATGACTGCCTACATGCTGGCTATCACTCAATGCATCATGACCGACCTGTCCCGAATATGATACATGGCTACAAAGGTAAAACGATTGGGATCTGAAGATCGGCAGCATCAAAGTGCTTGAGAAGAGACTACCCCAACATCCATCAAACACGGAACCTCAAGGCACACACACACACACACACACACACACACACACACACACAACCCTGACAATGGCTAATCAAAATGTCCAGCCAGTTCCATTTGCCTCACCTTCTAGGATCTCAGATAACCAATTATCCATAGGGGGCATTGACCAAGCCATCTCTTCGGTATTTGCTCCGAGTCCAAAAAGGGGGAATGATTCCGTGTACAACGAAAATGTATTGTTTTGACTTTCGTTCGTTTCCTCCTGTTGTGGTGCTATGGGCCGCCTTGGATCGGTGAGCTGTAGTAATGAGTGACCAACTTCCAGCTCTGAGGGTATCGTGCCAGTGGTACTTTGGTCGAGGATCGATGTCGGACTGGTAGTTGACGTTGGTGGCGATATATGGGTCTCATATGCCGTAGAAATAGAAGTAGATCGATTCTTCCCCTCTGCCAACGGTGAGACCACATGTAATCTTTCTCCTGCTGAGTTGTCCGTACTCCTTCCCACGACTCCATCTCTGGCCACTACGTATAACGTTCTAATGATCTGAGCGTGATTCTTCCTTCCCTGCGTCATGTACGTGGTTTCCCCATTGCCCTCTGCCCAGCGAGTGGTAGCTTTGGACGCTAGCTTTAAGCCTTGCAAAGCGTTTGATGAGTGGGTCTGGGTATGATCTCGAAACATCATCAAACTGCAGAATGCTATACAGGCATTTGGACAGAGCATCAGCCTTCTCTGTGATACACTTCGGTTCGGGGGATACAGGTGTCACACGATGTGAATGTGGTATATGCCAACTCACTCAGACCGTACAGTCCTATCCTTGAAGTATCCAGCAACCAATCTCCCCTCTCTTCAATCCATACCACCAGCTTCTGAGCTCTTTCCGAGATACTTTTCCATCTTCCCGGACTAGGTCTATACGTTACATGAGGTGGGCGACGGATTTTGGTACTGGTTACGCCTCGTAGGAATAACGCTTCGACCGTCAGGATGGATAATTCGAAGACTACGCTGCCTACTTCTGAGTTGGGAGTAAAACGAAGAGATTCATGGACATGAGACCGACAGTGATCGATTGCTGAGCACGAAGAGACTTAGTATACCCTTGATAAACCGAAAATTGAGTTGACTCACCCATGATCAATCCTTCGATCCTATCGTCGTTGGTCCGAGCGAGTACTTTGGGCGTGTATATCTCCTTCACTATGTTACATGATGAGAATGTTAATAACAGTCTCAAAGCAGGCGATTCGATTCATCACTTACATACTCTGCCTAGTAGTGTGCTCGCCTGGTATATACAGGTCAGCACATAAGGTGTTATAGAGGAATGGACCTACGTTGTACAGTTCGTGCTGCAACATTATCTGAGGATTGGTCTCTTCCTCATTTGATACGGAAACATCATCGCAATCATCTAGATCTATAATCTGTGGTAGACCATACCCAGCTGCCAGCCTATTTCATACAATTGAATGTCAGGTACCGATCTTTGTCACTAGGCATTCATATGGTAATACAAACGCAACATACCATCTGTCAGCGATGAGACATGATCGCCAAGCGCTCCTCCGTCTCATATTGATATCAGGAGGGAAGTCTATATCAGTGCGGTGCAAGCCCTATGCGAAGCTATGGGTCAGACCTTTCGTGTTTGACCATACTGTGATAGGGATTCTACTCACCAGCTCCTGAGCCATGCGGATCGCCGAGCTACATCTTTGGAAAGATAATGAACCACCTGAACTCTGTCTCTGATTCATCAGCAGTTCAGCTTTAGAAGTCGCTATCAATAAAGCCTGCCAAATACAAACAAAGAGGTATCAGCTCTGCTCTATTATTCTTGGTCAAGAAAAGGGAGAGCGAGGTTTGCTCACCTGAATATTGGCCACACTAGCTACTTTCAATACATCGCTCTGATCCAAAAGGTCCATCAACCTATTCTTTGCGGCCAGAAACACGGAGGTGGGTAACGTCCTGGATAAGGACGCTACCGCGCATACAGACGAGATGGTCACTACTGACATTCGAGCAGGTGAAAATATCTCGTGGGAGAGTAATATGGGATTTAAAGGTGAGACGTGAGTTGCAAAATCCGATAGTACTGAACCAATCCATGCGAAAATCAAATCAGATCAGATCAGGCCAGGCCAGTTGAACGCACCTTCTAATATTGCAGATTCAAGAGCAGGGGACTACTCACATTGTTCAATGACACTCAAGCTCAATTCCCTTTCAATCAGTTTCATCTCTCTCCTTAATCCCCTTCCACCACCTATTTCTCTCTCTCTATCATCCCCTCTGGGATCATGTTCGTTGCCCCTTGTCCCATAAGATACAGCAATCTCGTCTCTTAGACTTGACAAGGATGTGAATCCCAATATACGAGGCTCGGTAGCTAGATGCGCTGAGAGTGAAATGCTGCTGTGTGGGATCGGTTGAGTATCTAGCAGGGAAGTTGGTTGTATGGACACAGCGACGGGCGGTCTAGGTGGAATATTTAGATTATGTTGAGAGGATTTGCCATGATTATGATCGACGGCTTTATGGCTGGAAGGCTTGTGGTAATTGTGGGATAACGATAATGATAATGATCGTTGAGGTTGGGTGGTCGTACATTCAGCTGATAATCTATTACATCTCGTACAGGTGCTGTTCGAGCCCGAATCCGTTCGTTGACATCGACTATCTCAATGACCCATGATCAGCAGGAGATGAAATATACCCATGGTATGAGAGATTCACCTTCTTACGGCTCTACATCTATCACAACTATGTCCCTCATCCTAGGATCAGCTTCTTTCGATATTCAACTAGATAGGAATTTTCAACTCACGCCTTCACCGTCCTCCTCCTTTTCACTATCAACCTCTCACTTTCCCTTTCCCTTGATGGTCCGGCTTCTTGAGAGGGAGATGGGTCGCTCATTCGATTAGTGACATGACAGGGACGCAGATAATCTCATGTACAGTGTGATGCATGGTAAACTGAATGGATCCTCGGGATGTTATTACACCACTGATAAACAAGAGTGCAAGAGTGATGATTTGTTATCTCGCACGCCATTCATCCACTTCGGATTTATCCGCCCAGGCACAGAAAGGAAAGATGCATGCAGATGAACAATTCAGAAAGATGAAATTAAGAATCTAGATCCTACTGTTCACTCTCCTTCTTATTAACGACCACATCACCTTCAGCGACTTCACCGGCGATCCCCAAACCCGCATCTCCTTCTCCCTCAGCTTCAGCAACCTCCGCGACCTCGCCTTCCCCCTCCGTCTGGGTGTTGGCTCCTTCAGCTTTCTTAGATAAATCCTTCTGAGGTGGAGGGGGTTTACATATATCTTCACCGAACGTTCTCAACGAGAGGATACTACATCGCAGAATGAAGTACGACAGTCAGTTTCTATCTCCCTTTCTGTTTTTACGGGATGAGCATGTGCGCAACTCACCTCTTTTCACGCTTATCAATCATTAAACTCAAACTCATCTTGGCTTTCCATACAGGCAGATACATCGGTAAAGCCAATTCCCCACCAGCCACTTGACCAGCTTCGAATCGTACGACCTCGCATCCCATATCTCTCTGTAACAACGTGCTCTTCCAAGGTCCATCTGCAAAGTTGTCCAAGGGGGGATAATGATCTTCCAACAATACTCTCAATTCAACCAATGTAGCTGAGATGACTACACCTTCACCTACGTGAGGTAAGACCTCTAAAATACCGTCCATGGGAGTACGCCATTTACATCGTATTTCAGTCCGTTGTGAGGAATCTTGTCGAGCGAAACATTTGACACCGGCTGAGACGATTCGGAGACGAGTGTAATCGTTATTTTGTATGATTTCCTATATCACTCAACAAATCAGTATTGAGCAAATAGGTTTGTTTCGATGGCAGGAACTTACCTTGACAATGTCATTGGTCATGTATATCGTTCTCAAAGGGTCTCCATACTCGTTCCTGACCATTAGGTTATTACGAGGGAAAGTGTCCTTGAACTTGAATCGCTCGCTGTACGCAAAACGACATGTCAATCCATTGTGACTGTCTGAATGAGGAAGAATAGAAAAGAACACTCACATGATACTCTTCACTTCGGCATGTTCGGGATCAACGTAAGACAGAGGATCTTCTCTAAAAGTCAGATCTCTCTTCTCCTTCTTTCCTTCGGGTTTGACTGTAGTAGATGGAACAGGGGTAGTTTCCGCAGGAGTAGCAGCGGTGGAGGAACCGGGTTCAGGTGATTTCTCTCGAGCTCTCTTGGTGTCGGATGTGGGAGGTGGAGAAGATGCAGGTCGTTTAAGGGATGACGAGGCTGATTCTGTTTCGGGGCTGGCTTTCTTCTCAAGAACACATACGAAGAAGCCACCTGTGTTTTGATCATGAGGCAATAGTCGCATACTATCATATTCATCAGCTTTCTACTCATAATACATTGCATGTTCAAAGTGCAGTACTCACCATCGGTCCAGGTTGAGTTCCGCGGCATTCGCAGGAGGCCATAAAGTCTTAGGTAGTCCTTTGCCTCTATCATTCTCCTTTTCGTCGCCTCTCTTTATAGCCTCCTTGTAGTCTTCGAAACTATCATACCATACCAACTTCCTTCCATTGGATTGAGGTTGACTACCGACTTTCCAAGATGACATACCTGGTCTTCGCTTGAGTTCAGGTAATTGAGAAGATACATCGACAATGTGGAATCTACCGGCTTTGTTATTCAATGCAGCCGAGATGACAGCCTCGTCCTCTGCAGGGTTGAATGAACATGTCGAATATACAAGTCGTCCTCCTGGTTTTAACATGTTCATAGCTCTCTCAAGGATACGTAGCTGCAGACTATGCTCGATCGAAAAAGTAAGTCATTGAAGTATTTTGATTTGGCAAACTTACCCGTGAAGACTGTTTCCATCAGCAGCACCCCATTTGTTCCATATCTCAAGATTCTTCCTCAGCGTTCCATCACCGCTACATCTACAATGAGAAAGACGGTTAGCTTGTCACAAGCTTTGAAGCGATAAGATACTTACGGTACATCAGCCAGGATTCTATCAAACTGCAATGTTTTCCCCTCGTTCAGCTTTATTGACGGGAACAAAGCTTAGTGACAAAAAAGTTAGCTTTGAGCTTCAATTGGTATAAGGTAAGTTTTACTCACAAGCATCGAAATTAGTCACTATCAATCCTCTACTTGGCATTCTCCCAGTTTGGTGGACAAGCATATGGGTCCGCTTGTAGTCGGAATCATTGGCAATGAGAAGACCTGTAGAAGCGGTATGATGAGGATTGAGAGCTTCGATTATTTGAGCGGTCTATAAACATATATACGCATCAGCTACTGTACTGCAAGTATGAGAGTCACGTTTCAGCTCACCTTCGATCCTGGAGCTGCACACATGTCCAAGCACTGGTCAAGACGTCTGTCAGTGAATCTCATAGGTTAATGAGATGAGAATAGATGACTTACCAGATGATGGGGTTCGACATCGAGGAAAAGAGGTGGAATCATCGATACGGCTTCTTGTCTACTCAAGTTTCCCTACCAACCAAGACTGAGTATCAGCTGATATTCCTTCTGAGCATGAGAAAACGTCAGCTTACAACTTCAGTTTCACCGACTAAGAACCGTTGGAAATTCTTGAATGGCTCTGTTTTCCTAACAACTCTTTTGGGAGCATCGACCTGCCAAGCCAATTGTCCAGGATACCTATAATTGATTCTACATTAGCTGTTGATTCTCTGAGGAGGAAGTTCAATGCGGACTCACCAAGATAACTGCGAAGGAGGTTCATATTTCCTTCCTTCAAATTCTACATTCTGCATATTTGGAACATAGGTTTTCTTGATTATATCGTTGATTGTTTCGGCGTGACTACGAAACAGATCCGACAGTGAGCTGGTATCCATAGATCTCTGGAAAGGTGCTTCAGCTCACGCTCTCGATCCTGTCACTCTGAAGGTAACAGGTAATTCCTTTTTCAACGATTCCATAAAATCGGCCCATTCTCCTTCGGGAACTACACCTTGAGCCTACATCACAGAGTCAGAATCAGCTCTATCTCATAGGCAGTTGAGAACAGACGTGAGCTGACCTTGTAGTATTCCTCAAACCCAGCATTGCTTTTATCGGCCCCGACAAAGGCATTCCAATCGTTCTGTTTCTCATCTCGATTCAGAGGTTTAGCGGCGCCTCCTCGCTGGAGATATCCCAGCTCGTCAGTTCTAAAGATACGCAAAACTGGAGGTTTGACCTACAGCTGACTTCTTTCCTCTGAATTTACCCATGATTAGATATTTATCTACGCTTGAGGATGATGTTTTGAGGGTTCAAAGTATGCTTTAACAGGCCTTTCGACGCAGATTGAAGTACACAAATAATCTCAGTCTTAGCACCAGGCGAAAAACAGCTGTTCAGGTTGATATATCACGTGATATCAAAACCCACGCGAGTGATCAGCGAGTCATTGCTTCCGACGGAATACTGGGGAAGATCAACACTCTCGAGTGCCAGTGACATTGGATAAGATTATCTTTACTCTCTACATACCTCCTTTTGACCCTCTACTACCATGGACCACATGAGCGGGAACAGACAATCAATCGGAATCTATCAATAGTGCTGCCAGCTCTTCCCCTTTCCCTCATATCTCATGTCCGGCTTCAATATTTACTCTGATCGACTGACCCTCCGACATCCCTCCCTCGGTCAGAATCAAGGTCGAGGCCAAGCATCCTCCTCCCGCCACCCATCATCCTCATACTCTCCTGCTCCCTTCAATGAACCCATAATGGTAGACAGCGATGATGAGGACGATGACAGACCCGTAGCGCAGTCTAGTGGGAGTAGACCGTTGAATGGACATTCAGGAGGGCAGAGATTGGGCGGTACAGTGAAAGAAGAAGGAATGGCTAACATAGAAGCAAGAGAGGCTATACAAGTAGCTTTATCAAAGCTAGATAAAGAAGTGAGCTCTCTCCTTTCCATCACTATTATTGTACTGCTGACTGTAGTCATCGTAAAGATCAAAGATGTGGAAGCTCAAATTCGACCACTTCAAGAACTACACACCTCTCTTACCTCCGAACGTAGGACTCTTGAATCCCAACTGAGGACGATGAATAATCTGCCTAGAAATACTAATAACAATTCCAGCTCAATAACAGTTGGTAATTCCTCGAATTCGGGATTGATAGATTATCAATCTTCAAAATTCGAATTCTCAACTCAAGTTTCGCAAACTCTCAAACGTGTTTTCCACTTGAATGAATTTAGGTTATGTCAAGAAGGTGTGATCAACGCGGCTGTAGATAAGAGGGATATAGTCTGTGTGATGCCTACGGGTGGAGGGAAAAGTCTGACATATCAATTACCGGCTGTAATGGGTAGAGGATTGACTATTGTGATTAGTCCGTTATTGGCTTTGATATGGGATCAGGTCAGGGCTTTGAAAGAGATTGGTGTGGAATGTGTGGTGAGTCAGCTAAGTGTCTCACTAGAAATATCGTATAACGAGCTGATATGGTATACGGAAGATGATGACCGGAGCTACATCTACTTCGGAGCAGAATGAGATTTACGAAAGGATGAAAGCTGGTCCGTCAGGGGGTAGGAAGGAGATAAGGGTATGTGAATTTACATTTGTCACACTTGGATTCAAGGCTGATGCAGCTCATAGCTTTGTTACGTCACGGTCAGCTCATATCCGCCCGACGACAAAAGGTGTGAAGCTGATTCCAAGCAATAGCCGGAAAAAGTATCAAAGTCGAAAAGGCTAATATCAACTCTGGAAAAGGTGAACGAAAGAGGAGGATTAAGTGAGCTTTACCCTGCGTCTCTTAAATGGGTCTTTGATCTGACGGACTGCTGAATCTCAGGGCGATTCGTAATTGGTGAGTTAAAAGGTATGAGGGTATCAACCTATAGCTAACTCCACATCAGACGAGGCTCATTGCTGTAGTCAACTTGGCCATGGTAAATTCAGCTAGTCTGTCCATCTCAGCTCTTTCAGCTTACAATGGTGCGCAGATTTCCGACCTGACTATAAGAAACTTTCAATGCTCAAAACCTTATTCCCGAGAATACCGATCCAGGCAGTAGTAAGTTAGCTTCGTCAAAGATACCCAAGGTTGTCTGAAGCTGACATGATCATTGTTCAGACGGCAACATTGAGTTCGAAAACCCTCCCTGATCTGCTGAAGATTCTTCGTCTTGGTCCGATAACGGATGGTAGAGGTACGTACTATCTGGGGAGTCACGCAATGAAGAGGGAAAGATGATATTGACATCTGGCTTGGTATAGCTGCGAAATCGACTGGCACAGTATTTTTCTCTGCTCCTCTTTTCCGACCAAATTTGCATTATAAGGTTTTATCAAAACCATCAAATGCGAAATCAGCTATTGCCGCAATGGGCGAATGGATTCAGAAGAATCATTCGTGAGCTGCCCAGCCCACGCAAGTATGAGAATAACAGCAGCTGATAATGTGGACGTTATAGTGGACAAAGTGGTATCATCTATTGTCTGAGTAAGAAGGTATGTCAGTCTTCTCACTAGGCTCCTGAGACGCGCGCATACTGACAATCGCAACAGGACGCCGAGACAGTCGCTGAAGAACTTCGAGAATGGTCAGGAGGCGAAATCAAGGTAAATGAAACCAATTCTTCAGAGCGACGTGGAAGAAGCTGATACCCACTGATCAGACCGGTATATATCATGCGGGAGTGGAAGACTATGAGAAGGAGAGGATACATGTCAGATGGAGGGAGGGGAAAGTCAAGTGAGCTAGCCCTATACTTATTGTACGGCTCAGAGCTCATTGTTCATTCCCGACGTCCAGCTGCATATGTGCCACAATCGCTTTTGGTTTGGGTATAGATAAAGGGGATGTGAGATATGTCATTCGTAAGTTTTAATCGTATCATGAATGCGAAGAAGTGCTTATGCTTTCTGTCATAGATCATTCTGTACGTTTCGATTGCTGTAACACGAAGAAATACTTTCTAGTCTAACATGATCTCATAGATGTCAAAATCCCTCGAAGGGTATTATCAAGAGACCGGTCGAGCGGGACGTGATGGTCAAGATAGTGATTGTGTATTATTTTACCGAGGTCAGGACGCTGCAAGATTATCTTCCTTGATATATGGTGATGTAGACGGATCTAGCAAGTGTGAGCTGCCAATATCGAGACTAGTTTGCCGACAGCTGATGTCGTTCCGGTAGTGCAAGAGATGTTGAGATTTGCTCAGGATCTAAAGACTTGTAGGAAGGTGAGCTGAAGAGATGCGAGCCCCCATGGCTACAATCAACTGATCAGTCATTGCTTCATAGGTCGCTTTTGCCAAAGTGAGGGAGCCATACATGATGTGTGATATTGCACAAATGCTGATGCTGACAATCAACATCAATCAGTACTTTTCTGCTTCCGCCCACTTATCTGCGTCAGCATGGGATGCCCCCGATGCACTTTCATCTTCGTCAGGATCCACATCAACATGTGAGATATGCGATAATTGTCTTCGTGATCCATCTTCGATTATCACCAAAGACGTCACCGCGGAAACCTGGAAAATCCTCAAAGTAGCTCAGTACGTGCAGAACGAAGGTGGACGAGTGACACTTGCAAACCTATCGGACTTGGTCAGAGGTCTAGGAGGTGGATTGTTCGGTGTAGTCGGCGGAGGAGAAGGGAAGAAGGGGAAGAGAAAGTTGAATGGGGAGAAAGAAAAGGTCGATTTGGAGGATTTGGGTGGGAAGATCACGCTTGGGAAGGATGTGAGTGTCACCGATCTTTATGGTGATCTGTCAAGAGGGAAGTACTGATTTATCTGCCATGTTACAGGATACCGAAGCTCTGTTGATACATTTAGTCTTATTGGGCTATCTCGCTGATTGTGAGTGATTGAACATCTAGAATCGAGGGAGACGGGCTGATACAAAACTATTATAGCGTATCATGCGACTGCATGTGAGTATATTAACATGTTCAGCTAATCAATGCTGTTCAGCCAAAGATGTTCAAAAACTGATGAACTCGCGATAGACTCGGTAAATGTCTACATCGTACCATCCGATATGGCCGTCCGATTGACTAGATTGAGATTGGAGGACGTGAAAGCTGGTCGATCAGTCAAGATAGAATGTACGTTCCCTGCACCCGACCCTAAGAAGAGCAAGTCGAAAAAAGCAAAGAAGTCTGACGAGGACGAGGAGGAGGAGGACAAGCAAGAAGATGAAGAAGATAAAGAAGAAGGGAAAGGGAAAGCTAAGAAGAAAGCCAAGACTGAGTCCAAAGCGAAAGCTAGTGCAAAAGGGAAAAGTAGGAAGAGAATCAATGAAGAGGGAGATGAGGATGGAATGGAAAGAGAATGGTTTGATATTGATTTCGACGATATCGATGGGAAGAAAACCAAATTGAATGGAAAGGCTACTGAAGGAGGAAGAGGGAAGAAAAAGAAAGAGGAAGTGGAAGAATTGGAGGAGCGGGATGACGGTGAGATTGTATCGGAAGATGACGAAGAGATATATGATGATTATCATAGCTGGGGTGGTATGTTGGAAGAAGATGAGAATGGATGGCAGGTACCTGTTTCAACTGTCAAAGGTAATAACAATAGGATCGTCAGTGTATCAGATAGTGATTGATTGATTGACAGTTGTATACATATCCAGTTTGATATCCAGCATTCGAGATAATCGTTGATACCAGAAGTATAAAATCGAAATATAATATAAAAGCTATATAGCGAAACCCAACGGAGAACGATATTGTTGTATATAAGTATTTGATCATGTAATGTACTCTTATGAGATCTCCTAATCCATTTCTGACACATCTTCTTCGTTTTACCCACTCCGGTCTGAGAATCGTGAATCTTCACTGATGTCTTGCCCATCTACCTACTCTTCCATTTCTTCGATTTATCCTCCTTCTTGTTACTATCTCCGAATAACCAATCTAATCCAGCTGCTTTCGCTAACGAACTCTTCACAAAGTCCTGTACGGCATTAACGTTCTCTTCGTTGGTAGCTTGGTTCACCAAATTCTCAAAAACATCTCCTGCGGTATCTCCACCAGTTGAGGATTTCTTATTCTTCTGATTCCTTGTTCGAGAGGAAATTGGATCGTTTCCTTTACCTATACCAGATCCAGTCCAAAAGTTCTTCTTGTCCTTTCTGGTAGATTTGGAATTTGATTGATCGGTAAATAACGATGCCAAAGAAGCTATGCCTGGACTCCAACCTCCTCCAGCTTGCTGAGGAGCCAATCCGAAGTACTGTTTGACCAAACCAAATAATTCATCCATTGATCCCTGTCCTGAACTATTCATAAGATAGGCTATCAAACCTATGATAGGTCCAATTTTCATACTGAACCTTAAGACTCGGGAGAACATCCCAAATATGCCTGAGAGGAATGACCATAGGATGTAGACCGCCGAGAAAACTAGGATCCACTTGGTGTAGGGAAGTAAGAGCTTGATCACGGGTATGAATGATTGAGGTTCGGTGAAAGAGGGTGGGTTGAGGATAATCTCTTGTAGGGGGAGCGGAAGATGAGGTAGGATGTGGGTGTACAGTACTCTAAAGACATGAGAGGAGCTTAGCTAGATGCTCAGATGGGTGGGACGGGGAGTTGACTTACTCCATTTTGGGAACAAGGAAAAAGGAAAAAAGAGTTGGTGGAAAAATTGAGGTGTGTTTGGAAGAATGGTAATTGGCTCGAATGCACTTGACTTGACTCGACTAGACTCGATTTGAGCTGACCTATACTGTACTGTAGTGGATGATCGTGAGCTGAAATGGAAGTGGAGAGGAACAGGAAGAAGAAAGTCAAGAGAGGATCTTCGACGTGGACGTGGAGTCTGTTCTGTTTTTTTACGTTACCTGCTTCTTCCAACTCTCAAATGACGTCGATCAACTTTAATTTCAGATTTCTTCTTCCTTTGTCAATTTACAATTACTATAGCATATATCGTGGGCATCAACGTAGCAGAGCCGAGCACCATGCCCATCCCGATACATGACGATGACAGTCAGATCCGGAATGGCTCGAACAGTGCTAGTGCATCTGCGACAGAACACGCTTATGCTTTCCCAGCGTTGAAACATTTCAGAGTCCAGAATATACCGCCGGCTGCTTACTAGTGAGTCAGCTCTGAGTACCAAGTGAACCATACTTGTACATTGCATATGTAGCTTGGATGATACTGAAGGATGGACAGGACATGATACTGATCTCTATGACGATCTCATAGCATACCCGATTTCATCACCCCCGAAGAAGAAGAATACCTAATTCGAAAGATAGAAGAATCACCTCAGCCGAAATGGAAAAAGGTTGGTACAGGTAGGAGGTAAGTTGAGCATTATTTATCATCACCAGCTACACCTTAAGCACGATACTGACTGTGACTGCCGATAATTCCTGATCGTAGGCTACAGTATTGGGGTGAGTCCCGCATAACTTTTTGGAATCTGCGCTATGGATCCGAAACGCTGACGCAGCTTTGCGAGGGTAGGTGGGACCATGTCGAAGAATGGGATCTTGTTACCAGAGGCACTACCAGCCTTCCTAAGTTCGTTGTGAGTGTACAGTGCCAGTCTAAATAAGTAATTCAGCTCATTCATACGACTTCTTACCGTCACGTACGACTTATAGTCCCGATATAATCGAACGAATCGAATCTTTCCTTAGAGTAGCTTCAAGTGGCAAAGGTAAAGAGAGGATGCAATTGGATATCAACCAAGTGCTGGTCAATGAGTATCAACCTGGACAGGGGATATCGGTGAGTTCGGAATGATATCATTCAATCTATGATCCATAGTCATATATCTATTTAAGCACCAAACAACCAAAAGCTTTTGATAAAAGATTGATATACTGATAGATGATGTCCTCATATAGCCACACGAAGATGGTCCAGCCTTCCATCCACTAGTCGCCACCCTTTCCCTAGGTTCACATACAATCTTAGATCTGCATCACTATATCAACCCTACTTGTCCTTCACCACCCATGATTCCATCTAGCTCCTCCTCGACTGCCGAAGGCGAAGGGAAGACCATAGCGGCTATACCTATGGCTCACCTTTTGTTGATGCCTCGATCGTTATTGGTCCTAAGTTCCAGTCTATATACTTCGCACCTACATTCAATCGCCTCAAGGGAAAGGGATACGATAATTCGTGCTCCGAGTGACGACAGTACGAAAGAAGAGCAGGACGGAGTGGTAATTTGGAATACTGAATTACTTGGTGATCCAGATATAGTTGATACCCTATCGAAAGATGGACGATGGATTGGTGAGAGGGGTAAGAGGATTAGTTTGACTTTTAGAAAGGCTGAGAAGGTTTTGAAAGGTGGTCCAGCGGGGGTGTTGGGTAGAAGTTTGGGCTTGAAGAAGTGATCGCTTGCTTGGTCCTTCTGATGGCAGTCCAACGGGCAAAGGGACGTCGTAGAATCGAATGGACCCGAGCCTGGTCTACGATATTGTAATTCTAATCAGCATGTATATAGTACAATCAGGATAACTGCCATAGATGTCCATTGAACTCAACTTACTATCAACCATGACCCTGTTCTATTCTCATTAAATCCTATTCTCAGTTCATGTTATAATCTATTTATTCTCACTATCCAGGCTCCAATCCAAACTCCTCTATCATATATTGTAAAACGGTCTTTCCACTTATCGAGCTAGATGCCGAGGTCGTCGAGGAATATGATTGTTTTAGAGGTACATCCCTTTCCCGTCTATCATTCAAGATACCTTCATGATCAGCATGGTTCCCGCCTTCCTGGCTGATATCTCGTGGGAACGTATCGTGAACAGGTGTGAGATAAGGATCGAATTCATTTGATATTTTGGATATGTCATTGTCGTTGTAATTCGTGTCATCGTGATTCTCCTTAGCGTACAGCATTTCTTGCGAATCCGAGTACATATCACCTCGGTCATTTCCTTGAGGGGGAACAACAAAAACGTCTTGAGGAGTATCGATAGGCGAAGAGAATGATCTATCGGGTTTCAGAGGTTCTGGTAAACCTGATCTATCGTTATCGTATCCATTGTCATATGTAAAACTGATGTAATCCTCATTAGCACTCTTCATTGATCTTGATCCATCACCAATCCTTCTTCCTCTCGAGGTAGTAACAACTATCCCATTCCTCTTGGCCACGACAATCACAGCCATAACCACCACCTCCATCTCCCTTTCTCTCCCCTGGAGTACTTTCAGAGGGTCAATCAAGCTCAAATCGATGTTCAGCAGATCATCCGCCAAGATCCCCAACAAACACTTGATCAATCCTATCTCATCTTCCACTTTGTTACACCTCCTCAGCTCTTCTGGTATATCTAGCTTTTGCTGGAGGATCGATTCTAAAGTTAGGAGAATCAAGGTTGGAGGGATAGAAGAAAGTGAAGGTGGGTTGATAGGGATATTTAGGGACAATAGCAGGTTTTGCAGGAGTTGGAGGGTATCGGAGGGCATGGTGAGGGTCGTGGGTTAGCGTAGGGGCCTCATCATAGGTAGGGTACTGCTATATGCTGGCTTGAATAGTATGCACGAGAGTCATGATGAGCTCGAGTTCACTTGCTCGTCATGTTGCGGCTACGAGTAATGTTTTTTTTTTTTCATGTAAACAATCCTCATCACCTTACCTCCACCATACAGAATACACACCATACCTCTTGAAAATTCAATATCTCATGTAAAGGCAAAGGCATTCATAACATAGATGCATGTTTTCTTTCTTTGTCGTACTGATTCATGATTCTCTTACATTCGCTTTTTTCGATCATCGTTGACGATATCCTTAAAGATCCTTCTTTCTACTTGTTTCACCAGCATTTGGCAAGACAACCTCAACTTCATCCTCTCTGCCGTTCTTTCGCGCATCGTGTAAATCCGAAGCAGTGGTTTTACCTTTCTTCTCCAGATCAGATGCCCATAAAGCCGCACCGACTGCGTTCGTGACTGCGAGAATGGACATTACCTGTTAGCAAGATCTCCCAGAGCATATTCAGAAGTGTGGCGAGACATACATGTGAAGAGGATCGAAAGCCCTGGGACAAGGTTGAGGACCATAGCCATCGTACCGAAACTATCATATATTGATCAATTTGCTTGAATCAAAAACATGATGATTTGAGAAATTATTTTTTCCGCAGAGGGACATCCGTTACTCACGCTGTGTAGGCTCCTCGCCTCTTCTTGATCAATTCTGACTTCTTGACTTTATCATATCCCTTCAATTGGAAGTATCTTGCATGATAGCCCGGTCCAGATTTGAATCCTAATATAATATATCAGCGATACTACATCTCTCTCATAGTGAAATATATTAGCTCACCGTTAAATCCCAAGAAGAAGACGGTACCAACTACAGGGATCAAGTTGAGAGGTAGGGTGAGAATATATCTGACGACGTTGTCCTGTTGGGTCATAGCGTAAACCAAGCAATTTCAGCTGTGGAAGCTATAAGAATCTTTTGACATTTGTGATAAGAGATACTCACGGTACTGAACCTCGACAGAGGTTTCATCAACAAAGTTCCCAGAACTTTTGATTTCCCACTACTCCCACCTGAAGTGACTTGTCTTCCATGCTCTACCAAAGTCAAATGTCCTCTCTGCAGTAAGACCTGAATGACGTATGTTCATCTCGTCAGCTGAAGGTATACAAGTAGCGAAGATCAGCGGTGTATACTCACAGCATCGAAGAGGTCCACTCCAGCTTGGTTGACAAGCAACGCTCGGGTGAGGAAGTTGATCACTACGTATGATTCACCCAGGACTAGTGGTACAGCCAGAGCGAAAGCTATCACACAAACATATGTATATTAGCGAGCTATACCAGTGGGGAATGAGGTGTTGGAGAAGCTCACCTAAAGGTCCCGAAACGAACGCTAAGACGGCCACTTGAGGGAGATAGGTGAAGCTGAACAAGGCAGCCACTACTCCGACAGATACTAAGACTCCCTTGAACAATGTAGGAAGGAGTGGTCGGATCAAGGCTGGATCTAGATATGGAAAGGAAAAAGGTCTTCATGGTCAGCTTATCCAGTTGCTTTGTAGGACAACAATTTGGTCCAGACGAACGAGTGATAAGATAGTATATTCCCTATCATCCATTAAGATATCAGTATACTAGCTTATACCTGGAGCTCTGAATTCACTCACATAGAGTGGGTATCCCCAAGCACCGCTGATCACAGCATCTTGAGCGGTATCTCCAACTTCTTTCACTTGTCTCTTGACGGATTCTGCGATTGCGTTGCCCGTCGAGGGTTGTCTCTTGCGTCCTTGTGAGTTTGACATGACGTTGCTTGGCTGTATGGGTGTGTTTATGTTTAATTGCGCTGTCAGAATAGATGTCAGTTGCATGAAAGATGGATGATATAGAGGCATCTTTCTTTCAGTTTACAAGGTGAGTGGAGATGCTCGTATAATTGCTGGAATGACGAAGTGACGTCATAGGCCTTGGCTTGGTGACATATCTGTACAACGTTGATTCCAGCTAGAGATCTATTCAGTACACCGTGGATAGGCGCACGCTGTTCATTGATTACTTGGTGCATGAACAAATCCATTTAACGAGTACAGCAGAACCGAATAGAGTCGTCAGGTGTAGGTAGAGCAACTCTTTCAAGTGGGATAGGCTTATTTGTAATCAGTCACGATCTTCCTGCTGAGGCAGCTCGATAACTGTCTTCCCTCCGTGTCTGTCTGTCATCAACTCAAACATACGATGTTGGAGGGTGATCACGCCTTATCTAACCTAAAGTTCCAAACGGAGGACAACAGTCGAATGATGGAGTATGGCGTTATCGGGTCGCAACTTCAGAGTTGGGACGTTGATGATTTCTTATAATTGACCGATTACAAATCCCCTTTTCTTCCGGACTTCGAGGATCTTCCTGTGTACGCTGAGCAGCGGCTATTCGGGACATGTAAAAGATACAAGGCATATATGTCTTTATGCTTCGCTTCACATTATTCTCTGCGCACGTCAACAATCTTCATCAGCAATCTAAGGCCGACTTTGCGCTCGACCCCTTGGCGTTCGTGGCGGTAATATCCGATAAGACGTGATCGTGAGTGATTTTCTCACTTTCTTTCGCTGCTTCGTCAAAACCTCGGTGTATACACATCCATAATTCGAAACTTTGCATAAGTGATCAAGGAGATAAGAAGATAAAGTTTACGCTAAAGAGACAATAGACACCCTCATTCCGAAAAAGCCGCCGTCAAAATGTCCTGGCGACTTCTTCTTCTTCTTGCTTTTTACCGCGGTATCAGACCTTCTACTCAACGTTCCTGCGAGTACAAACTAGTTCACACGATATGGCGAATGGACGTTCCTTATCCGACATATGCATGCCTCGCTCCAGTCGGTTTAAGATACATGCTGCATCACGGTACAAGTTTAAAAGACGGCAAATCACGAAGTCTAACGTGCTCATCATTCATCTGCGTAGCTCTTTCGCGATGAAAGAGCTATTTTGATTGGTTGATACCGATGATATCTAGAAAACATGGGGGGACATACGATAACTCCTAGGCGGAAGACTGAGATATTGATATCTATATAAGCTGGAAGGAAGATAACCTCTCGGACCGTGTCATGGATTAGGCTGGGCTGATCCTATAATCACCAGCTAATCATGTCAAAAGCTGAAAATCCGGAGATCCATCCGGTAAAGCTAGCTGCTCAAAGGGAAGAAGCTCTCTTAACACCTGAAAGCGATAAAGACGAGAAATTCGATTCGATCAACTCAACTCCATACGAAAAGAACGAAAGTAAAACGTTAGGATACGATCATGAAGCGGAATTTGGACAAGCTAAACTCAACGATTTCGCCATTAGGGATGATGAGAATGAAAATCAATATGATTGGGAATCGGATGAATTCAAAAATATACCCGAGATAGTTAGGAATACAGTTAGTTTTGAAGATGATCCGACTTTACCTGTTATTACTTTTCGAGCGATAGTCCTTTCGGCTTTGTTCTGTACCATTGGAAGTATCGTATCACAAATATCCTAGTAAGTGTCACCTCTTAGCTCGTAAGGAGGATTTGGATTGCTGATATGCCAGTGGCTTGTTGCAGTTTCCGTACGACCAGTGCGCCGTTCCCTGTATTCTTCGTCATCCTCGCTTCTCACCCATTGGGGAAACTTATGGCTCGGGTGCTTCCTGATTACAAAGTACCACTGGGAAGGCTCTCTTTCTCACTTAATCCGGGACCGTTTAACGTTAAAGAGCATGTCAGAAAGTATCAAATTCATGTTCCTTTCAAGCAATACGTATTGAAGCTGACCGCGAAATGTACATTCAGTCATCGGTATCGCAGCAAATGCAGGAAGTCAAGGACAATGGGCTAGTAAGCTCTTAGTACTTCTGTTATATGACACCCGTTAACATCGAAATATAGCTTTCTTACCCACCAATGCTGCTCTCTACTACAATATCACGATGGAACCCGCAATAGCCCTTTTCTTCGGTTGGGTGAGTCAAGAAAGAAGAAATAAAAAGCAGCCACACCGTTTTGCTGACTTCTATATATCATCTCAGGGTGCATCCCTCCTAGGATTCTCTTTCGCAGCTATGGTCCGACCTATCTTAATTGATGATCCCCAATTCCTATTCCCCTTATCTCTTCAACAAGTAACCGTCTACCGAAGTATCCAAGGAACGACCGAATTGCATCTCGAACGATCTCGTAAACAGATGAAAGTGAGTCCGCCACGTTCTGACTCTGCTGTCTACTGTAAAGGTAACATGGCTGATCTGCTTTGATCTAATCTTCTAGGTATTCTGGCTAGTCTTCTTGGGAATGTTCATCTGGCAGTTCTTCCCCGCATTCATTTTCCCATTTACAGCTGCCCTAGCTCCCCTGTGTTGGTTCGCCAGCCAAAACCATAAAGTCAATTTCATCGGTGCTGGAAGAGGTGGAATAGGTTTATTGAATATTACATTGGATTGGTCCAATATTACTTCCACCGTTATCACCTATCCTTATAGTGTCCAAGTGATCATCTTCGTAGCTTTCGTCATCACTGTAAGTGCATGCCATGAATTGGTCTAGCTTCTACTAGGAATGAGATGTGCTGATGACTGATGTGGTACCAAACATTCGTAGACTTGGATCCTGATCCCAATAGCTTACTTTGGGAATTTATGGGGTTCACCAACTTATAATATCATGTCTAATGGAGTTTTCCAAAAGAACGGCTCGGCGTATCCCTTCAATGACCTCTGTGCGTCTCTTTCTCGATTATCTACCTTCCGGGAAACGGAAATACGTAGGCTGATGAGCGACACTTGTCCATATTTTAGTATATACCGATGCTTCGGGATCGCAAATATTCAACCAAACCAAGGTAGGTCTTCATGATTGACACCACCACCAGATATGATCGTTGATACGGAGCTTGTACCAGTACGATGAGGTGGGTCTCGCCTATTCAGGTGCTCAATATCTTTGGGAGATCTTCATGGTAAGTCTTCTCCGTCCTGCTCGTCTAGGACATCCCACCATTGAGCTGACAAGCTGATATGAATGCAGTGGTACGCCTCGTACATCTCGTCGTTCGTGTGGTGCGGTCTCTTCCTTGGACCCAATATCGCCCATGTATGGAGATCATGGCGAGCGAGAAAGGCAGCACATAATGATCGACTGAGTAAACTCATTCAACAATATCCAGGATTGACTTGGTGGTAGGTCATCCTTCGTCTACACTTGTTGATTTATCATTCAGACAATAAGCTGAACACGCTTTTGTAGGGAATGGGTCCTCCTCACTTTGATTCCCTTCTTCATGCTCCTCGGTGTCATCGTCACCAAGAAGCTATACATGTCTACTTGGACGTACTTTGTCGCTTTGGGATTCGGAGCAGCCGCGATGTTACCTATGAGTCTGATCTACGCTGTATCTGGATATCCTATGAAAGTTGGGTTTTTCAATGAACTTGTCTACGGATGTAAGTTTGATCAAAAATCGGAACCCGATCATACCAAACTGTATGTAGCCTGGAACATCTTGCTTATTGTGGTGGTGTTTATCGCAGATATGATCGACGCTAAGGGATCTTCTCGTCATCCATTGGGTCAACTTGCTTATCGAATTATCTCCGGTAATGTGTGGTATGATGCTAGGACTGTTTTAGAGGATCAAAAGGTGAGTCGAGCCTTTCGATAAAATCCCATGGTGACTAAAGATCTGTGACAGATCGGGCATTATTTCCATATTCCACCTCGGACCGTTGTCGGTATTCAAATTCTTGCGAATATGCTAGCCCTTCCTGTCAACTACGGAGTGATGAGATGGGTTATCGCCTCCAAATTCGATTATGTCAGTGGAAAGATCGCCGATCCGGCAGGTCAGTGGACAGGTCAAGAGTTCAAGAGTTACAATACAGCTGGTGTACAATATGCTCTGGTCGGGCCAAAGAGGTTATTCGCTTCGAGCGTATTTCAACCGGTCACTTATGGTTTTGTGTGAGTATACTGTACTAGACCAGGTTTTTGTGAAGCTTTGTTGTATGCAAAGATGCTAATAAAGCATGAACAACACAGTGCCGGCGCGGTCGCACCTCTGATCATTTGGCTACTGCACAAGAAGTTCCCCAAAGCCAAATTTAATTTATGGAACACTACCATCTTCTTCTCGGGTGCTGCTACCTTCTATGGTAATCTCAGTACCGGACCTTTCACTACATTCATCATTGGGACTGTGTGGAACTTCTACTTGTTCAGATATAAGAGGAAGTTCTGGAACATGTATGCTTATATTGTAAGTGACTCGACCATATCGATTCATCATTGATGAATAATAGCTTATATAATCATATCATGTTTTTGGAACAGACCGGAGCTGCTTGTAAGTCTTTCTCCTAACACATCTATTACGATACGGCAAATTGACAGTTTACCTTACTTACGTGGTATAGCCGATACTGGATGGAATTTCAATTTGTTATTTATCTTCTTGTTCCTGGGTACGACAGGTAAGTACACTTTCCATTTCACCTCCAGATGTGAGTCGCTGCAGGGACTAATGGTGAGTTGCAGGTGCCGTCATGCCTAACTGGTGGGGTAACAACAAGGATTCGATTGAGCGATGCTTCGCTCTTAATAAGTAAGAATGTGCTTGGTAGATGTTTGAACGAATGCTAGTGGGACTGTGAGTGGCTAGTGGGATGGTTGTAGACTGAGTAATCAGGCCGGGAGCGCCATTGACGGGGGAATGTAGATTTGTGTATGCAAGTTTTGAAGGAATGTAATTTATCAGATTTTACTTCTATGCTGACGGTATGGAGGGGATATAGGAAGCAAAAACTACAGTATTCGACATTCCCATGTGGTCCCCCAACATGGTACTACTCGAACGATATGAAATTTGTCTGCGCAGAACGGACGGGATGCGGAACTTTCTTCATTCAATGACCGTAGATGTGAATTAAACCTTCGGCCTAGTCTAATTCTGCGACTCATCCACAAGTGTACTGATCTGTTTACCTCTGCGGACCAAGTCATGGATAAACCTGATGGAAGTCTATCAGGCTAATGGTTCTGCGATCTCCTTCACATTCCACATATTCCTGAATATACCCCATCCCACGGTACCTCATCTTATCATGACGCATGCGGCATCATCATAGCCGGTTTCATCACTATCCTGTCGAGTAACGTCAAGAGGTCGATCCGATCTCATAATCGATATCGTGATATCGTGATGTAGTATCGTATCTTGTGCCCTCCACTGTTAATGTACATGAGTCAAATGAAGTCCCTTCCTCCCCGGGTTGTCTAGCTTCTCCAAGTTACCCAAATCGTATAAACAGTGGTAAGGCAAATTATGATGAGTAGGACACCGTGAAGCTGAGATATGGCGATCATGATGTCGTTGACTCGGATGACCCGAATCCCTGAAAGAACAGGCCACCAGCCGGTCTCTGACCATTGCATGGTCAACAATCCGTTCTACGATAGGTAATACTGGGAGCACGTCGGGAAGATGATCGTAAACATCGCGTGAGGCTACTCCCCAATGGGTCAGTTTGGTATCGCGATTGCACCACAATGCGTCATCAACTCCATCGACAAACGTGGGGATATCGTTAAATGACGAATATGAACATCATTTATAGACGATGTCAACAAGTGGTTATCTGATATTATCGTGTTTTGATATCGTCGATCGATCGATTCAGATATCAATTGATAAAAATCGGTGACGGTGATGTTCATGGCGGACGGGCCGGTTATTGGATGTATCGAATTTCCCTGCATGAGTACTTTTTAGTCTCGATTCCAGTGATAGCACAAAGGCGTTTCAACGGGTAAACATGCCACACGCGATCGCTGGAATGCTGTAGACGTGACCAAACATTAGATTTTGCGGAGTCTCCAGCCGATCTCGATCTCTGGATTTTATCGAAATCTCGCTTTTTCACCGATTTTATCGATTTCATCGATTCGTGTTAGATTTCGATCTTTGAATCGATTGCACAATTTTAAGGGAAATCAACAGTTCAAATGGCTGAATTATCTAAAGAATACATACGAATCAGTCCTGATAGAGTAGTAAGACTTCCGATCCGGCTCGGTTTGTTGGGTGTTTACCTGAAAGATCTGACGAGATGGGGCTGGTTTCATTACTGAATGCAGATCGATCTACCTATACTCTTGCGTTGTTTGTGAAACTAAGACTACCAATAACGTATCGTTCTCTTTCGTCATCTGTTCTCTACGTCATGAGATCAATTCAGACGAATGACGACAGTTGACTCAACTACAATCAACTACAACCAAACATCCATACCCATATTTTGTCTATAAATACCGCTTGTTTTCTCGACTTTCCGACTTCCATTTTTATCATCACAACAACTTTTCACAACAACCACACAACAACACAACCAATCAAACAGTCAACATGTCTACCTACAAGCCTTCCGAAGTAAGTCCAACATCTCTTTGTGGCACTCCCTTCTGACCATCCTTTGACCGATTCTTTGACTTTGTAACTTGTTCTGACAATTCTTTTCACACTACTAGCACGACGGTCTTAAACAAGATGGTACCCCCGATAAGCGGGTCTCTAGTGAGCACGGCTTCGGAGGATCGTAAGTCGTTTAAAGCCTCTCCAGAGAAGTTCTCCTGACTCAAAAATCTCATAGTGATGGTCCCGACCCCCACGTTGAAGGCCAAAAAGGTGGTTCCGTCTCCGGAACCGATAACTACAAGCCTTCCGAGCACGGTGGTGTGAAGAAGGACGGGGAGGAAGATGCCAGAACCAGAAGTGACCATGGCTTCGGCGGCTCGTAAGTGCTCCATACCCCTCAGATTGCTATGGGAAATCCGTCTGATGACAATGTTTCATAGCGACGGACCTGACCCTCACGTTGAAGGTCAAAAGGGTGGTTCCAAATAAGCTAGCTACTTCTTGCCTTTAGGCTTGAATTGTACATCCATAGGATATTTATTTGTAGCTTCAATAGTAGTAACAATGTGAATGTAAGGAAGTCGTAGAAGTATCATCGTACAAACTCAACTCCTTGCAATTTGCATCTGCTCATTAGTCTTGTGCATTACTGACTTCAAGACTCCACGGGTAGATCCTGTATACTCAGATACCCATAGTCTATCTCATATGAACAAATAACGTCCAAACCATCCAAAAGTAGAATCCGACGAGAAGGCGTCAACTGAATTGATCGCTCGTGGGCTCGGCGGACAAGTTATAACCGGAATGTCCACTCCTCCGCGTACTTCCTCCTTCACCCATCTACATCCTCGTTGCATTCATTCCACTTCTCAGGCAGATGCTGCATGCATGAGGGTCGGTGGTTCATGTGAAGTCGTGTGAGTATATCACCCTCGCAGATCGCAAAGCTGAAAATCAAGCGAGTGCCACCAAAGGAGGGTCAGGTGCCACCGACGAGTTGAGTTTGGTTGACGTCAACCCCAGTGTGTGTATCTCGACCCAGTGAATTACGATCATAACTCATTCATATCATCTACACTTCATCCTCATTGATGCATATATAGGAACATATACAATTTGTTCGACCAACCCTCATCTCTTCTCTTCTTGTCATTCACTCCCATCCTCTACCCGCCTCTTTCACTCGACCGCACTCACCATGCCGCATCGTCCTTTCCTCAATAAAGACCAAGTCGCCCAGATAGATCAGCTTGAACAGGCCTATACATCCCAAGATGCTTCAAACAACTTCGCATGTAGTGGTATCTTCCCCCCACACGCAGTGAATATCGACACGTTGGCTTTGTACTATCAAAAACCGACTGAAAAGAAGACATGAGGTTCGATCAACTGAGTGCGAGCATTCTCGGAGGACAGCTCACTTATGATTTGCATCAAGATCCGTAACCTTCCCTCTCACACAAGAAACAGCCAAAGATATCTACAATACTGGCGAGCCTTCCCCTTTCGGTAGAGGTAAAGAGCTCGTCGACGACCAGACATACAGGCAAGCTCACGAGCTCAAACCACCTCATTTCGCACTTACGAACGACCTTCTCTCGTCATGTGGTCTTCTTACACTTCTCGCTAGAAAGTTAGACTATGAGATTCCACTAGAAGCTAAAATCAATAAGCTGAATGCTTATAGTGAAGGAGGTTTCTTCAAGGCTCATAAGGAGTGAGTTTCCGTCTGGGCATCCATCTTTTCCAAAATCATTTAACGGAGTGAGCTGACGTTACTTCTTGTCAGTACACCACAAAGTCGAGATCACATCGGCACACTCATGATCTGCCTTCCCAGTCCATTTACCGGTGGTGCACTTGTCGTCCGTCAGAATGGCTCTACTATCACCTTTGATTGGGGAAAACAAACCGGAGATGGATCTTTCGCTTGGGGTTTCTTATACTCCGATTGTGAACACGAGGTCCTCCCAGTAACCTCTAGAACAAGGATCACCATCGCCTATGACATCTTCCTGGGCAAGAATGCAGCCGACTTCAAACAATCTACTTTTGATACTCGACTCGTACCCATTATCAAAGCTTTCAAAGAGATACTCAAACCCGATTTTTTACCTGAGGGAGGAGCATTGGCACTTGGGCTGAAGCATGGATATCCCATGATGGAGAATGAGCCCGATACAGATCTGTCCAGACGACTCAAATCTTCGGATGCGATGCTTTTGGCAGCTATCAAGAAGCTCAATCTCAGGTGGGGCTATTTCGGCGTTTACGACTACGACAGATCGGATTACTATGGAGGAGATTCAGACGAAGACGATGAGGGTGATCAGGATGATCCGGAAGCTCGTGTACGTCACTGTATCCTATCTACTGTTCAGTCTGCTTTAGCTGTAATTTGGATCTGTCATATGCTGATGATGAGACATAGAAAATCGATACTACCTTCAGAAAGGACATTTGGATAGCAGATGATTTCTTTGCCTTTGAAGGTGAATATTTCGGTGATGGCTCGGACAGACCTATGTTAGAGAGAGATTTGGATTTGATCTGGGTTACCCTCCCCGGATCATATGCCATCAAGAATTCCTATATAACGTACGGTAACGAGGTGAGTCCCCTTTCCCATGGGTCCATGTGCAGTTTCATGCCCCTGAGATGATTGTGAATGATCGAAATTCGGCCTTCTAGCCTTCCAGCGCAACCACGTATTGTGCTGTCGCCATCCGAGTCGACATTCCCCGCGCTCAAGATAGAGACAGAATCTCGAAAAGGTAAGTAAGACCACGAGCTTTCTCCTCAGGCAGCGACCTTTCCCTCTTCCCCGAAGTGTCGGACAATGATCTTTTGAGCCATATCACAGACGAGAAGGAGTGGGAAAATCATATGGTGTGGAATTTGACAGAGTCTCATAGTTTTCACGTTTGTACTCATGAGAATGATGAATAAGTGTCATATACACTGGGTTGCCCTTGAACGAAGCTCACAAGTGCAATACCATGCAAGGAAACAACTTGTGAATCTTGCTCAAGGTATGATCATAATTATGCTGAATGACCACATCAGTCACAAAGTGCCACATTTGATTGAATTCACATCTAGCCCAAAATCTCAAAAAACGCAAAAAAAAAAATCTCACCAACGGATCCCGCATGGAACTGCAGATCTGATCTTCATCTCACACGCCGTATTTGTGTCCATTATCATAATCCAAAGACCGAATTCTTGCTCCGGGCCATCCATATCATGTCTTGACACCTTTAGAATAGATACGCAATGTCTTCATTCCCCGTATCCTCCTCTCGCAGATCCTTCTGGAGAGATGAATCACCAGCAATCACCCCCGGTAGTCCCGGTCCCTCACGATTATCCAAACATGATGTCGAGAATTACCTCAGCTTCGCTACCCACCTTGATCGTACTGAAGAGTATGACCTATCTTGGAGACTCTCACATCCGCCCGATGCCCACAGGCAGCAGAAAGTCCCGATTCCGGTTGCTGCCGAGAGTGAACGTGGGATGGAGGATGAATCAGAATTAGAAGATCTTGATGAAGAGGTAGGAACTGAAAATGAAGGGGGTAATCATCAATCTTCATCACCTAGTAAACTTAGACGTGTTGACGGACCTGGGTTTGCACCATCATATCAAGATGTCAGTGGTGTCTTACACAAGAACAAGAAGAGGAAGAGGGATGATAAGGATAAAGAGCGAGAAAGTATCAAATGGCCCCTATCGACAGCCGAGCTGGACAAGCAGAGTCAGCAAAAAGGAGGTATCGGGATAGACTCGCTGGAAGATACGGTTAAATCATTCGCAATGTCTTATATACGATTGAATGGACTGAAATCACCTTATACCGACTGTAAACAGAGTAAAGGTGAAGGTGAAGAATCGCTGTCTGCCCAGATTTTCGATCCGGATTTAGAACAGGAGATAGAATCGAATTTGCCTGATGATTTCATCAAGTCGACAAAGAAATACTTGAATAGGATGTTGATGAATTTGGCTGTTATCAGACCAGCAGATATTGGTAAGAAGAGGAGACTGATGGGTACGATAGATTGGATGGGAGTGTTGAGTGCTGCTAGTTTGGATAAGGATTTTGAGCCGTGAGTAAGGCTACGTCCCTGTCGAGATCGTTCAGAGCATGTGTGAGTCGGGCGTATCTTGCTGACTGACGATACCTTATCCTGTTCAGGCTGGTGAAGGGTGCAAATGGAAGGCTCAGAGAGTTATACAAGGTGGATGACCATGATCGTGAGTTCGAATCGGTAGCTATAAGTTTTTCAGGGACGATTCGCCAGATAGCTATCGCTGACATACCTATGATCCAGTACTCATTCATCGTCTCGGTATTCTGCATCGCTCCGAGGCGAATCCAGAAGAATCTATACTTGATAGTCTTTACGATACGGTCTTACCAAAAACAAACCATGCGATACGTCCCCATCAGTCTCAGAAAGGTACGTAGCAGAACCTCTACATCTCACTATCTGTCCCTTGGTCCTTGATCATCCATGTTTCTTTTCCCATCTTTTCACTCCCCTCATCTCCGTTGTCTCCTCACTTCGTTGGTCCACTCCCACACACCATCCGTCTTCTCGCTCGTTCTTTGCCAGCCCTGCCTCCCATACGCCTGATATCCGATCCATTGCTGGCTCGTCCCGTTTCCAGTCTCTCTTTGCTCTATGCCATTAACAGAACATCCCACTCTAACTCACTCTCCCAAGACCCTCTTCTTGCCCACATTTCATCTATCTTCTCTCCCCTTTCAGCCTCTCCTTCTGATTCTCGGCCCTGCCATCACCCTCTGCTCCACGCCTACTAAGCCCTTTATTCTCCTCATCCCCCTGCTCCCACCCTCATGTCCACACATCCTTCCCCCCGTCCTCAGCATGCATCTCCATGAACCCATATCCTACATTTGCTGACACTCCCAAATGATTTATAGAACTAGAAAACCGTGCCGAAAAGCGTCGATTGAAAGAAGAATCAAGGCTCGCCAAATTATCCACACAATCTTCATCCATCCCAGCCAACCCAAAACCGAAACGAACGAAAGGGAAATATACCAAACGAGATTAACGAATAACGAACGACGAATTGTCATGATGTCATGAATAGAATACATATAATGCTTTATACAAAATATTAAACACGAATATAATGGTATCTTGTGATGTATATCTTCTCTAACGGTTTATGATACAACTGATCTACCAAATACTATTGTACAATCCGTTACTGATATGCTAATATACAAAATTCCATCAACAGAATTAACGAGGCCCCAACTTCAATTATCAACTATACTTCTTCATAATTCGCCCCAATATCTACCTTCATTCTCAAACCTTATGACCTCTTTCCATACATCTACACCTACTGACCTCCCGGTTTTCCTAGTTGAATATCGTAATGCCGAACTTCTAATCAAGTCAGGATGGCATTTCTTCAAATTCAAGTTGAGCTCCTTCACTTTCTCTTCTGCTATTACTGCTGTACCTTGAAGACCATCGATATCCATCTTTTCGTCCGATGATGATATTTCTGTTGCTTTGACTTTACCTTTTCTATCTTTCAGTTTTTCGTTCTTCTTTCTCATCTCCTTCTGTTTCCTATGCCACTCAAACACATCTGCGGGAACACCTAATCTCGGTCTACCCAAACCCATTTTCCCATTCCTGTTCGGTAGCTTCTTCTTAATTTGTAATTGTATTGCGCCATCCTCAGAAGCGGACGGAACGATGAAATTCCCCATACTGTCCCTTTCTCTATCTTCGTCTCCTTCCGGAGGGACTGTGGAAGGGAATATACTACCTGAGAATGTTCCAGTGGAATCGTACGATATCCCTTCTCCACATAGGGGAAAGAACGGGATGGTATCGTCATTCCGATTAGGTAAGATTGGATGTTCCATCTTACGAAAGGCTGGTAGGTTTTTATTACTGCCAGTTTTACCTAATTTTGGTGTAGAGGGGATGAAAAATTCGTCTTCCTCGTAGATGTATCGAGGTATCGAAGGGATTGGAATAGAGGGTGGTGAAGGTGTACGAGTCTTGGATTTGGGTTGGATTTGACCTCGAGGTAAGATTGGTGGATGAGAGATCATATATGCTGGTAAGACTATATCGGGTAAAGGTGGAGGAGGATTCACAGGACGATATGATTTGAGACAATTAGGTTGAAACGAAGATTCTTCCCATGGAAAAGGATGTTTTTGAGAATGATATGATATACTTGATATACCATATCCGGGTTTGTACAGTTTATCATTACAACCTGGACGTGGGTGATCATTGTCAGACAATAATCAGATGATGCCATGACATGGCACAGAAATCAGGTCAATACGAACCTTTAAAAGGACATCGTAGCTCAGGTTCCAGATGGATCACCTCGATATGTCTTTTCAGTTGTTCCATATCGTATTCAACTTGCTTACAATTCCCCCAAGGGCAATTATACCTCGGCCGGCGTCGTAAGAAGAACTAACAAGAACAGATGTATATGTCACTACCTGATGACCGACCATGCATCTCGCTCGTGCATCCTGATAGACTTACATTATCGTCATTGTCTTGTGTGTCTTCTTGGTATGTATGTGCATGCATCTTCTGAAGATGTTTATCGACATGCTATTTCAACAAATCAGCATCGGGTAGTAATGTTCGGAACGTCAAAAGTCAAACGCGTGTGTTAGACGTCTTAGATAGACTAACCATGAGTAAGATCTCGTAATTACCCAATATCGCATTACACCTCTCTATCCGACATGTATAGCTCCCAAGTTGCTCCTTGGATTGCTTGAGGATTTGCACATCTTCCATACGTTGCTGGATGTCCACTGCATCATTTTGGTTGGCAGTGAAGGGGTTGAGTTTGGTTAAGAAGAGATCAGGGAGATTAAGTGGAGTATCAAACCCTGATTGCGCTCTGATGCGAGACGGTCCAGCTTGAGCGTTTGAACCGTCAAAAGCGTCCAGCGATCCCTTTGACGATACCGGTTTTTTCGAGGGTCTGAATGGTTTGTAGGGTGATGTTGATATGTTTGGTGGTATAATGGAAAACTCGGGTGATCCTTTTGGGGAAAACATGGTTGCTTCCGTAACGGCCGCGGAGTACGGGCGGACGGTAGATATGATGGGACTTGCAGGAAATAAACCAAGATTGAGTAGGAGGTATGGAGGAGACGCTGGTAACGCGACGCGACGCGACGCGATGCCGATACCGATGCGAAGCGATATCGCTTTTTTGACGAGTGGTCCAATTGATGGCATGAAATGGGAAAGAGGAAGGAAAAGAGATCAAAGCTGATGTGGTCTGTCTACCTTTATACTCGGATTTAAGAGATCACAGCGCAACGGACAAGATCGCGAAATTGCCTGATTTGGTAATATGTACCCTTCATTCAAGTTGAGTAAGCTGTGTGTGTGTCCTTTTGTTCTGATTCAGGGACAGATCCTGGTTTGGCATGTGTATCTATCTGGTTTACAAGACAGCAAATGGAAGTACATGCTGATATATATCCTATACTACCTATATATTGTACTTCAGTCCATCTATCCATATCCATGCTATAGACATCGCTCCTCCGTTCTTCGGGTCTAGAACACCGGTGCATCCTTCAAAAACACTCGTCCTTCTTCGGCCAGAACCCACTTTGCGACCGTGTTGGCAGCAGCTACGACAGCAGATTTCGACAATTGAGGTGATACAGTCAGATACAACTCGAATGGTTTGGTTAACTATATCGCGTACCATTGCGATCTCACGTCAGCATCTCTTCCTGGTATCGAGAGAGACAGTCTGTACTCGTTATTTCAATGATGTACTCACCCAAGCTAAACACGCTTCATGCTCTGTACGTATATATACCAATTTATACGTCTGGGTCTGTCCAGATCGACCATGGACGATGTCGTGTAGTTTCTGATACAGCGTGATCAAACTAAAATAAATATAGCTCCATTAGTGATCGAATGCTGAGTCTCTGACAAAACTTACCATTTCCTATCTATGCTATCTTCAGTATAGGGGGCTTCCCATTCAGGTTGAGTAATTTGGATGTACGTTCGGGATTTATAGATGAAGTGACGAAGACCTGGACATCCAATTGCAGCTATCATAACATACTATATCAGTCTCTGTCTCTGTCTGTGTCCATTCGAGAGCAGTGAGCTACTTACAAACGGTATAAGGGTGGAGAGGGATGGATTCAGTGATCTTCGTCAAAGTCTTGTCATTCTCCAATTTCTGTCAATTGTAGTGTCAGCCAAGATCCCGTATAAGAAGATGTGTCATGGTAAGCTCACTTCCATGACAATACTTTTCCAACCTCTGAGATCTTCGAAAGCTTCTCTATCCGCACTGACAAATACCAATCCCACATCCTCAGTCACATAACTGATATATGCATGCACGAAACCAGCTGGATTGAATTTCGGGAAACAGATAGGTAGCCATGTCTCGGAAGACCGCAACGTCGAGGAAGAAGCAAGAGTGTTGAGCAGGAGATGAAGGTCTAACACGGTATGTCAGCTCGATATGAAGACTATAAGCTTGCTTATGAAATGGCTGGGATAATTATCAACCTACCAGAAGGATGTACAGCATGTTTCCTAGGTCTAAGAAGTGTGACGATCCGTCCATCCGCAATGAGCAGTACATACAGTAGATCCTGTATCGATGAGAATCAACACATTCAGCTGCCTTCCTCTCTACATTCCCCTCCCATCATCTTACTCACATTGAATTTACTTGGGGGCATCAGAGCGGCACCAGCCATATCCCTTGTAGCAGGGTTCATCCTGAGTGGTTGTAAAGTCGAAGTGAGATAGCTGAAATCGAATTGAGATCGATCTATAAGTTTTTTCAAGAATGTTTCTGTGCCTAGCATACATGATCACGAGAAATCAGCATTTCGAGATGTTGGCGGGGTTCGATATGAAGCAAGCTAGACATACCTTCTAACAATCGCGATAGATCAAAGTTGCTTCTCCGCTGAAAAACCCTTGATAACTGAGTGGAAGACACTACGGATAAGATATGCAGATGGATGTATTCGAGATGAGAGCGGAGCTGGGTTCACATATACAGGTAAATCAGCTCTTCATCGTCTATGACAATAGAATTATAGAACATACAACATGTTCGGGTTCACCCCAGTCACTGACTGCGAAGAGGTATAAAGGCGGTTTGAGCAGAAATCCTATCCGGGTCTGACCTTTGATTATACACCTGGGAGTACATCACACAAGTAAATATCAGGTTTAGGCCATATACCGATTTATAGTCCCAACTTACCGTATCTTATCATCGTCTTCTTGAAAGATCGATATTAGCGTCGAAGCGATTGCCATAAGTTCCGTTATATTATCTTGAGGTGAGTTGTCATGGCTATATCAAAGTTGCATGGAAGTCATTACCCTGTCAAGTAAGGAATCATATTGGACTGGACTCACGAGCTAAACACAGGTTTTCCAGCGTTCGTCAAAACGTAATATCTTCTAGGCGTATATCGAGATATACCTATTTCATAGAACGTACGAGTTCACCTGCCTGTCATAGGAACGTAGGTGTATGACTATAACCTACTATGTTTCGTGATATCATTGATAACATGTGGATCGGGATCAGGCTTAGGATCATCCTTGGTATCTATCAAAACGACATAGTAAATATATGTTAGATTCATCCATCCTAGTATTATTGGTGACGTTACGAAACTTACCTTTGAGCTCATTCTTTGGATCTTCCATTCTATCATTCTGTCTTGCCTCTGCAGCAGATACCGTGTTCCTCCTTACCAGCTCTCTCAATCCTTTCCTTACATCCCCTATCGACAAGCTCATCTCACCTTCTACACCTTCATCTACTGGCTGTTTTTCTTTTTCCTTACCTTTCCTCGAACTTGCCGGTGTATCATTTCCACTTCCACTTGCACTTGCAATTGTGTTGATCGATAATCCCTCGGAATCCTTTGAGTCTATATTTCCCCCTGATCCGGGGGCAGAACCAGGTAATCCCTCGAACAAAGACCTGGAAGAAGAAGCTACTGTAGGCGTAGTGGTTGAGCTGGATGTTCTAGATCGTAATGCTAGACTCCCATAAGGTGCATTCAACAGATTATTGGAATTCTTTGATTTAGTCGGTGTAGACGGGACTGATCTGTCTTTACGAGACGATACATTTGGGTTCGAATGTGCCCTTCTACGAGGGCTTATCTCGGTCGTAGATGGAGGTGAGAGGTGGGCGTTGGCTGTGGAAGCGAGAGAGAGTTGAGAGGTAGTACGGGATGGTGTAGGTGGGAAGGAAGGTGGGGAAATCAAGGATGAGGTGGAATTGTCGAGTCGAGGAGGGGAAGAAGGTGAGGGTGAGGAGGGAGGGGACATGATCGAGAACAGCAAGTAATTTCTGGAGTACCCATCGACAGCTTTTGTCTCGCTTGATAAGCTATCTCTCAAGGGTTGCGCAAGCGTAATGTAGGTAAGAGCAATGGAATGAAGATGAGATACGTGATGCAACTGGTCATTGTTGTCGATGCACGCGTTCAGTGTCATCTGTGAACGAGCAGAGTGGAGGTATACGAGTGGTCACATCATTGGATATGGTGAATGATCTTTCAAAAATATATATGAATGCATGGTGACTATGCATGATGCTTCGATGCCATGCTATATACATCCTGTCCCTTTACATGCCATGTCGCAGGAAAGATCGAGCTTATTGTGACATGGTGGAGTAATGTTAGTGATCTAATCGTCCTTATGCCTCTTGACCAGCAACCAATCTTTCACCTTTCAGAACGGCTATACAGATTACCAAAACACATGTCAGCACTTGCTGGATTGTAGATCATACAGAGGGAAATATTTTGACCTACCTCCAGGCTTAGCTTCGAACCCAGTACCAAATTCGCAATCTTTGATCTGACTCTTCTCGCCTATCCTTCCATTCGAACATATAATCGTATTCTCTATTCGTGCGCTATGGAACATTACCAATCAGCTCATCAGCATTTCCATCATGGATTCAAGGAGGTTAGATGGCCTAGGGTGAGCAGATGTTTAAACTCACTTTTCTTCAACCGTGACAAAATCCCATAACACACACCCCGTCAATTTCGCATTCTTACCAATATTACAATGTCTTCCAATTATACATTTCTTGATCGAAGCCCTTTCACCCACACGCGTTCCTTCACCTATCAAACTATCAGGTGAGATTTGAGATTGAGGTGAAATGGCAGGTAAAGTTCCAGTAGCATCTTCCAGTGATTGTTGGATCTGTTTATTCTGAGATATATTACTCAAATTGTTCAAAGCACCACTCGAAGTCGACAGAGTTTTGATGAATTTTCTGTTCAATTCCCAATATCCTGCCAAGCTATTCGCTCTTATCAGGTAATCCGGTTCATAAACATTCTGTAAACCCTTGTCTTTCCCTTGTCCTTGTTTATGACCTCCCTTACCAGAAGGCTGTTGTGATTCGACTGGAGGAGGTTGAGGGGCCGTGACGAGTACTTTACATTTCCAACCTACTACGTCTTTCTTGATTGATGCTTTTACGTCCTCTTCAGGATCGATGATCATGCTGTTCTGCAATGAATCAATTTGAGATCCAGAGCCTGATCGTGAGGCTGATCCGGGTGTGGTGCGTGGTAAAGGAATGTGGTCTGAGGTGGGTGATGAGCCAGGTGAAAGAGTAGAGTAAGGAGAGGAAGATGGGTTTGTACTTGTTGATCGAGCTAGGGCAGCAGCGAATGGATCTTTCTTTGGTGGGTTGAGGACTATCATTTGTAAAAGTAAAGAATAAGCTTTTCTATTACTACACCACACGCTTTCAACTAAATACACCCAACGTCTGGTTGAGATTAGTCAATGAATATCAACTCACTCGGTGCCCATCGTCTTCCTAGACCCTTCTGCCATCCACCCTTAATCAACCACGGTATCACCTGTTCTCTCATACTATCCAGATCCTTCGAGCGACGAGTCGACAACAGATCAAGGACAGTACGTCGTAAAACGTATATATGAGCATCGGAAAGTCGAGTGGTAAGGGATAAGGTGGGGTGACTGGATCATCGAACGGTAATTCAATCAGTCAGTCTTAAGAAAGTTTTTGGAGGGTTGAAGAGGAGACGTACGAGCTTATCAAAGCCATCCGTAATTCTAAATCATCTTCCATACCTTCCAAAGGCTGAATCAACAACAATTCGCTAGTGTCTTTATCAAGAGCTACAAGTACTTTCTCTTCACCTATACAAGAATCCATCATTCAGCTAGGCAAAGAGGTTATGTGGATAATCTGGACATACCATCTTTGACAGATTCGGTAGGTTCATAAAACACAGAAGTGAGCACCGCATCAGGAGACGAACGATGTTTGTCCAGTATCGATGTGAGGGATAGTGAGGAAGGAGGTGAAAGGTCACAGGGGAGGAGAACGAAGTCGGTCTGTTCAATTACTCGTTCACGATCAGTCAATGGCCATGGCACTCTATTTGTTGATATGCCCGCTTGAATTGGTGATACTCACCCTAATCCAATTTTTGAATCTCCTTACCAACCTGGCTGTCCCCTCTCTGCCATTTCCGCCTTTGACACCTAATTCGCTCTCATCGTCATTCTCATCATCCTTTTCACCCTCTGTCGTACGTTTGATATCTATCCTTGCTTTAGGGTGAGTAGCCATGGAGTAATGTTCCGTGACATGTTCAGCTACCGAGGTGTAAAATGATGGTGGGACAATGATCAAGACGTCTGCAGCACATCACAACAAACAACACATATCAGTATCAATATTGGTATCATCCATAGCCATGAGTGAAGTCTACCGCAGCGCAGGGACCTACCTCGTAGACCAGCAGCGAACACCCAATCGATGACTGAGTTTATGATAGGGACGTTTCCAATAGGTAATAATGCTTTTGAAACTACGTTGGTACCTTGATTAAATGGGTACAAACTGAAAGTGATCACTAGTCAGTGTACATCATTCTCATAACTGAATAGAGGGGGAGAGAGGAAGAGATGGAGCAGCAACAAATGACAGGTAGTGGGGAATGGATCTGTCGATTAGGTCGACTCACTTCTCACCATATCCAACTAAGATGACAGCCATGAAATCTTGATTATCTACCGCACGACGTTTTGACACGCCTTGAGATTGGTCGAACATCACACTCGTTGACATCTTGTATGATTCCAAGCTCAGATGGTGTGATGAAGGTGGATATACGGATGAGCTACAGGTATCAAAAGCAAAGGGGAGGATGGAATTGAACAATGACAGTTGGACATTTTGGAGGACGAGTCAAAATTCCGTCTCGCTGCTTTGGTCTTGGTGGGGCACCTCTCACATTTCTACAGCACCGTGATGGTACAACTCATTCTTGTTATATTCATGTGCATGCATGTATGCAGAGCAGGAGAGCTTCATTAGGCTGGACAGCATGCTTTCGTTTGCAGAAGTGACGCAAATCGAGATCTGAATGTGATGAATGAAAGAAGCAGAATACACATTATTGGGCATTTTACAACAAGTACAACAAGCAGCGAAACACCAAATCAAACAAAAGTGATCAGTAAATTATCAAACAGACCAATCATTGCGATGCGAGCGAGGTCCTATTATTCACCAACACAGTCAGCGATGTATTCTTTTGAATAGTATCCTATGATAACGGGCAAAGAATGTAAAATTCAGAAATCGATGAATATCAACTATTCCCTCACCCCGTCTACTTTTTGTACACCGAGACGTTTATCACCTTTTTACGGGTGAATAGGCTTGGGAGTCTGTCCGCCCATCGAAAGCTATCATCATGATGATGTAGAAGGGGTTGCATGAGACATGAGAAACGAGAAAAAGGTGAAAATGACACTTACAGTAAATGTCGATAGTGTTAGTTGAATAGTTGAAATAGACGTCTGATAAGATATAATCATCTGATCAGCTCAAGAGTCCCCTTTGTGGTTGGGTATATGATATGAATGTAAGGGTAGAAAAGAGGAACGCTCAGTCAAGGCTGAAATTGTCACGCCAATCACGATCGATGATCGTCGGCGAATGAGGTAAAGTATGGTAAGATGTTTTATCTTCATCGCGTATGTCTTCGAGAAGGTTGAACAAGACGAAGAAAGGATGCGAGAAAGACCCACTAGTAGATTAGTACAGCACGATCGTCTGGCTGGCCTTGAATAGCGAATGGAACACAGTCCATCTTCATACTATCGAGTTGTATTACCATCAGCCATTCTACTCTTCTTGTCCTACAACGATCAAGAACAGGAAGAGAAGCAGATAAATCAGGTCATGTGTAAAGATAGTCCTCTAGCTGATCCGGTCCTACCCGGTGCACGACGCATTCCATACGAACAAACCCCACAAGAACGAACCTAACTGAGAGGTTCATAAATGTGGGATTTGTCAAGGAAAGGTCTTTAGGAGTTGGATTGTTATGAGTCATCCGGAATGAGGAGCGTTGTGGGGATATATGAAAGTATTGGGAGAAGGATGAAGGGCGTAGTAAGGATAGAGATAGATACTCACCATTAATTAGGTCACTATGCGTATGGAGGGAGAGAAAGAAGTAGAAATGAAAGGTGCGAAATTGACTGGGTGATGAAAGTTTGGTTGTTGACTATAGGGTGAATGCCATGACGTGGATATAAAACGAGCATATATCGCTGATAAGCATACATCCGTCATCAACGTGGTAAAAGTTGGGAACCGAGAACAGCAGCGTCATCTCATCCCTGCCTGCGTCCGGCATGGGCACATTCCATTCCACAAACTTCTTCTCGCTCGTCCTCTCTGCGCTGCCTATACCTTCTCTCTCAGCATACACCAAACCGGGTTCAATTCAAGAAGAAAAGGGAGCCAAGATGTCACGAAGAGGCCCACAACCCAACTTCATTAGTAAATCAAAATTCGATATATTGGGTGATGACATAGATCATGAAGAAGAAGAAGAGGAGGAGGAGGAAGTCGAAGAGGCACCAGCGTGAGCTTTGTTCATGGCATGAATGTGAAGACCTAGCTCATTTCAATTCACAGTGTTGTTACTCCCAGCACCACCGAAGCTCCTGCTGCACCCCTTTCCAAATCCGCTAGAAAGAGATTAGCCAGACTAGCTTCCAAAACCGCTGAAAATGCCAATGCAGTGGTGGACGCAGCGAAAGAAACCGTCGTCAACGCCGCTGAAAGCATACCTGTACCCAGCACCCAGCAGAATGGTCAAGCTACTACCTCCGGATCAGCTCCAACCTCGACAGAAGAAGAGATCGTTACACCTCCATCAGCTTTGAAAGAAGAATCCAAAACCAACGGTGTACAGGAACCTGCGCCCTCAGCTTCGATACCTTCAGAGAAGAAAGAAGAAGAAGCTTCCAGACCTCTACTTCCGAATGAGAAAAGTACTTCTTCATCCACCTCCGATAAATCATCTTCAGTACCATCAAGTACCAACTTTCATCCTACTTTACCTGAAACTCTTCCTGGCAAAACTGGCGACAAACTGCCATCTAACAGGAAGAGAAAGCAACCTCAGGATTTCGAACCTTCCGGACCGGGTAATACTCCTACACCTTCTAGTCCATCTAAATTGGGAGTCAAGTTTGAAGATGGTGTAGCTCCAGGAGAAGGTAAAGACGGTGAAAAGACTATAACATTACCGCCTAAACATGTGGTGAAGAAGGATAGGAATGTCATTGAGAGAACTACTTGGACGTTCATCATGATTGGTGGTTTCATTGGTGAGCTTCACGTATCTTGGATATTGCATGCGGAAACTGACTGTATGGAATGATGTAGGACTTCTCTGTATGGGTCACCCATATATGATTTTATTGGTTATGCTCTGTCAAACTTTAGTTTATAAGGAAGTGACAGCTTTATTCGATTTGAGGGATCGTAAGTTGGAGTCTTGACAAGCATAGCCTATTTCAGCTAACATCTCATAATTTGACTATAGACGGAGCCAACAAAGTGGATGTCGCTCCCGGTGAAAAAGGTGATAAATGGAGTAAAACGCTTAACTGGTGAGTAAATCTATTCAGACGTCAACCCAGTGGGGTTCATCATCGCTTATCGTTCTTTCACCAGGTACTTCTTCGTCGTCTGCAACTACTTCCTATACGGCGAATCTATCATCTACTACTTCAAGCACATCGTCTTCGTAGATGCATACATGATTCCCTTTGCCAGGAATCATAGATTTATCAGTTTCATGCTTTACGTTGTCGGTGAGTTGGTCCTCTAAAGGACAGTCTCAGATGTTGAACATCACGACTCACCGTACCCATCTCACCAACTTAGGCTTTGTCGGTTTCGTCGCTAATCTGCAACGACAATACCTTCGTCAACAATTCGCTCTTTTCTGTTGGGTTCATATTTCTCTGTTGCTCATCGTCGTCTCAAGGTAAGTTCAGCAGCAGATAACTAAAGGGGACTAGCTGATTGTGTACATCTACTAGTCACTTTATCGTCAATAACATCCTCGAAGGTTTGGTGTGGTTCTTCGTTCCTGCGTCTTTGGTGATTTGCAATGATGTTATGGCATACGTTTGCGGTAAGTCGGATGCGTCGAGCGCGATGGACGGCCGAGTTCTGATGCAATTTTTCTGCGATCAGGTAAATTATTCGGTCGAACTCCACTCATCAAGCTTTCACCGAAGAAAACTGTCGAGGGATTCGTTGGCGCCTTCATCTGTACCCTTCTTTTCGGTCTTGCCGTAAGTCAGCTCTTTCGTCAAAGAGTTTGTAATTCCAGCTAATCATAACGTTCAGTGGGGAACTTTTTTCATGAGATTCCCATATATGATCTGTCCCGCTCGTGATCTCGGTACCAACGTCCTTTCCCAAGTCACCTGCAGACCTAACCCGGTGTTCGTATGGAGGGACTTCGAATTCACTGGACCCGCCAGACAGATCCTTTCGACTGTCGTAAGTGACGCCGTATTCCCGAGTCTGGATCTGTAATTTACTTATGTATGATGACACAGCTTGGTCACGAACCGCCTTCGATCCCATACGCTCCATTCCAAGTCCACGTTTTGGTCATGGCTACTTTCGCATCGCTCGTAGCTCCCTTCGGTGGATTCTTCGCTTCTGGATTTAAGAGAGCATTCAATATCAAGGATTTCGGTCATAGTATCCCTGGACATGGTGGTATGACTGATCGAATGGATTGCCAGTGAGCTTTATATCCCTTTCCTTCCAGTATTCATGGGATAGTATGGAAGCTCATATGATTCTGCTAGGTTCATGATGGGATTGTTCTCATATGTCTACTACAGCTCTTTGATCAGAGTAAGTCAGCTACAGTGTACATTTTTTCGCCTGTGACATGAGCTGATGGATACCTTGGAATTATCAGATCCAATATGTGACAGTAGGATCTATAATGCAAACTGTCGTTACGTCGTTAACACCAGGAGAACAGTTGGAATTGTTAGCTGACTTGAAGAGGTTCTTGGAAGGTCAAGGTGTGAAGGCGTAGTTGAGAGTCAGGAGAGATAGTTCGATAGATAAGAAGAGAATGGTCACGGAATGGAAGTGCATCTTGATGGTTGATAGTGATAGTGATAGTGGATTGAACGAATGAATGAATAGCATGCATCATACATAACACATTATAGCATGGCATACGATAGCATACAGTAGTAACATTGCATTCCCATTCCCATTCCCCATGCCCCAGCCCGGATCGAAATGCCGATTGATCCGATCAGGGTATATGCCCATGTCTCATTCGAAATGGAAAAACGAAACAGAGATAGACGTCACGGATTTATCGAGGATGCATTCGTGATGTCAATCACAAAGATATACGCCTAAAAACTGAACATAGTATATATCAATCTAAATAAACCCTCACTTCCGTCCATACATAGCTCACAGAGAGTATCTTACTCCTCCTCATCCATTTTGATCCTCTGTCAGAAAGCACAAACAAGATGACCGACTTCAAACCCCCAGCTGAAGAGAGACCGGACTTGACTATTCCTACTCAAGAGCCTGATCCGGTGTTGATCGTCGTCATGGTGAGTGCGAACGCAGCATATAGACCGTGAACAGGATGCAGCGCTGATGAAGATACGTGACTGGTAGGGTCCTGCATCATGGTAAGTGAACCTACTAATTGCATATACCTATCAAAGTCACATTCGAAATCGGAATCAAAGCTGACATCTCATGACATGTCATTATTATATTTGCAGTGGTAAATCAACCGTAGGGACCGACCTCGCCAACGCCCTCTCAATCCCATTCATAGACGGTGATTCCCTCCATCCAGCATCGAACATTCAGAAAATGACGAATGGTATTCCCCTAACGGATGACGATAGACTTCCATGGCTTGCGCTGATCCGTTCGACTGCCGAGAGGAAATGTAAAGAAGAATGGGAGAAGCATCAAGGTGATTTCAGTCAGTTTGAGGAACATGGAATTGGTAGAGCGGGGATAGTGATTGCTTGTTCGGCGTTGAAGAAGTGGTATAGGGATATATTGAGGGGTGAGGTTGAGGCTAGACCTCCTCCTGAAGATGATTTGGTGAGTGAATCTCTGGCTCTGGCGACAGACAAGACAAGATCATGTGAGGGTGAAAGTATAACTGCGTAAGAATGAGGAGAGAGTAAAATGTTTCAGATCAGGAATGAGGTGTATCAGTTTTATAAGATGGAGCGATAGATGGAAGATGAAAAAAGTAACATAATCAAGAAGATCCATTATGCTAATCATCGTTCATAGCCACCATCCCACTCAGTCGCCAACCCAGAACACAAAGTCTCTCATCCAGTCACCACAGCCCTTCGGACCTATTTCGTATACTGCGAAGGATCACCCGAACTGCTCGCTCAGAGGATCGCTTCACGTAAATCTCACTTTATGGGAACTTCGATGTTAGCCTCTCAACTGGCTACGTTGGAAGATCCAAAGGGTGAAGAGGGAGTTGTGGCCGTTGATATCTCTCTGAGTCCGGAGGAGGTGGCTAAACAGGCTGTTCAGAAGGTCAGGAAGTTGTTTGGGTATGAGTAGGCTGTAGATCAAATCAAGATACGTTATATTCATGAATAGAATTAAGTATATTTGATCGTATCTTCCTTTCTCGCTTCTATATAGAATAGGACAGAGATGGGTGAAGAAGAGGTTTGTTTCAGCATGTATCTTATTGGCACTATCGAAATAATCTTGTATTTCAACACAACTCATACAAGATGGAACGAGACTGCTCTGCTCTGCTTGGAGCTAGAGCAAGTTGATTCACATGGACTTGCTCTTCTATTGGCGTTACTACAAATGAAAACTGCTAACTCAGTTTGTATTGAGAATTATGATTATGATCTCGTACATGTTTTTATCGTCCTGATATTTTTTGAGCATATACATATACATATTCGTAGACATATCAGCCTAACGAGAACATACGATACGATACACCTGTTGATGACAAGGTGACTGCGTTGAAGCATAAGCCAGAGAGTCTGTATCGCCATATTTTGTATTATAATCTCGGTCCTCTCCTTTCTTTATCATCTGAGTAGTACAGTATAATTTCTTCCCCTCCCTATTATCCATTCATGTCATCCAAACTCAGCTTTATTCCTGCTCTTTCGTGAAATCAGCTTTTGAATCCCATGGAGTACCCTTCAATCCATCCAGACTACCTAAAGGATGTTCTTCTCTTGCCGTTTCCAATAAAGCAGAGAGCGATTCGTTTTGATTTATCGCATTCTGTAAAGGTCAAATAAACATCATATCAGCCGCATGGCCTAAAAACAAAAGATTCTCCTATGTATATGGGATTGGATGAAGAAGAATGGAATCCCGTTGGCAAAGCGATATGTCTTAACCCGGAATTTCGACTCACTTTCAAACAACCTTGATAATCTTCCCAAAACCTTCCACAGTTCCTCTGATACTCCTCCGCTTTGATCTGTGCTCTACTCTTCCCTTTCGTATCTATCTCTTCTACCGCTTCACTCACAGTCTCCGATTCAGGTTCTGGTTCGGATAGGGCAAAATCATACCAGTGATGTTCTTCTTCCTGTACCGGTTGACCATTCGCTTGAGCACCTGGCGAAGCAGTGGTAGAAAGGGATTTACGAGCGAAGAGACGTCTGGAGGGGAAAGCTGATGCCCAGGATGTCACAAGTGGTTTACGCTGTGTAGTCTGGTTGATCTCTGCAGGTGAGGTAGAGGTGGTGCTGAGGGGCGTTGAGGGGGTCGTAGGAGTCGCAGGAGAAGGAATGGAAGATGTCGAAGAGGAGGATGAGGAAGATGACGAGGAAGCAGCGGCTAAAGCAGGTTGGAGATATCCTTCGAACCATGCGTTGAAACATGAATCATAACGATGTTTGAGGGGTGTACATTCAGGTGAGAGGGATCTGTAAAGAGTGATGAAAAGTATAAGCGTTGTTAGTTGGTAGAAGCGGGTAGGAATATGGGTTTACGAGAGTTGTCGTTATTGATCTGCAATGTGAGGAAGAGGATTGTAAACTCACTCCATCTTTCTTCGTTCCGGTCAAACAGTCTTATTTCGATTTGAGGATTGTGATAAGATGTATGTAGTATCTTCGCAGTTGGTGTTGACTACCGCTTGACTGCACCTACTCTTGTGGTTGCTGATAGATAGAAAGAAGATTTACGAAGATGATTCACGAAGATGTCATTTTGGTGTTGGTGGAGGAATTCGTAGTTCGTTCGAGCTCAAGCTCAGGGTAATTAATGACAATCCAAAACGCACAATCACCACCGAAGCCGAATTCATTACGAGTATACTTGCGATGACAAAGGTTGAAATGATGATCACGACTGATATCAATGTGAAATCCATATACTAGCATCGGACATTGACAGATCCATGTATGTGTACCTATCAGTGAAAAACATAAAAATCACAACCAATTCAACCTCTATAATGTAGTAGAATATTGGAAATCCGTGTACTATAAATGTATAACTCGTGTATATCTCTCATATCAACCCAAGCAAGAATTGGAATCAGTATAATGGAAGGAAACGCTACAATGTTTTGATCTTTTGAACCCGCATCTAATGTGTTATTTTCGTGATTGTGATAACATGACTGAACCTCGTTCAAACCACCTAGTCCGATCCATCTTCAATACCATCTATGTTAGTTTCCGTTCCTTCCTTGGGTGATTCTTCCTCATCCGGATATTTAGGTCTGGTAGATTCTATATCGTCTATATTCAAGAACACGTCAGCTAGTTGTCAGTCTTTTCCAGATAAGAGGCGAGTGCCAGCTCACCCATGAATGACAGGTATGCCCATTCGACAGCTTCCGCAGCCCAATAGAAATCGCAGTGCTAACATAACAAGTCAACAAGTCAATTCCTAACCTCATAAAAAGATAATTATAGTATATGAGATATGGGACTCACCTCACTCTTATCCAACTTTGTAACTTTAATGACCTTCACGTCCTTCTCCTTCTTCTCCATTCTTTCAATTAACGGTTCGGCCAATACGAGATAATCCCTCCCACCATGATAGATCGATAAAGGTGGGAAACGATTATCGAACCATCTTTCGAGCGAATCATCCAATGTACATTTCCGATCTGCGAATCCACCTTTACCGCACCACCAGAAGATCGATGCGGAAGATACGGGCGTGGGCGTGAATCGGAACATCTTGGTCTTTCGTCGGTGGAGCCTGGAAACGTATGTATGAATAGTCAGCTGTGGATCTTCATGACTTGACACCATATGATAGAACAACATGTCAAGCAAGACTGAATGATGGGGGAATTGAGCTCCACTCACCAATTAGCGTCCGTCCACCCAAACAAGAACGCAAACATGATATAACCCAAAGTAGCAAACAGCCTCGCAGGGGCATAGTCGTACGCCCACCGCATCAATGGTATGAAGTCCAATACACCAAAGAATCGTTTCCAAGTCGACCATTCCATCTTGTTCAACGCGGTGAATGGGAAACCGTGGGTGAGAGGTCCAGCGTATACTGCAGGCGCGAGGGCGATGAACACTGATAGTTTCTTGCCTAGTGATGGGCACATGCCTAGTGAGAGGGAAATGAAAGCGAGACCGTTTCCTTGGGAGTGACCTATGAATGCGATCTGTGATAAAAGCAAGATCAGCAACGGTTCACCAGGTGTTGCCTGTTGAGCGGGAGGGAGCGAAGACCACTCACCTTGTCGTACCCTGTCTCTCTACAGACATGTTCGACCAAAGCTGGTAAATCGTACATGGCCAATTCCCTAATAGTCCAGTCTGTGCAACGATCAAAATAGTCAGCTTGTGCAACCGAATCGACAGCAGTCTCACGGTAACTGAGTCTACTCACCCCAGAACCGTGGATCGTTCCTACTAAAGTTTCTATGACCCATATCGAACACTCCTCTGGTATTTCCCAGATACACTTGATAACCACCATTTTTCGCCAGCCAAAATGCAAGCGAACGATCCTCGGAAGTGACGAATGAGCCGGAAGATTGGAACAGTCCGTGAAGGATCAATACTGGGAAGCCGCCTGAGAAGGAAAGGGAAAAGAGTTACGACAGTATCAGTATACCAAGTGCACGACGCTCTGTTGTAAAGTGATACACTCACCTCGTCCATCTGATCGAGGTTCAGCTTTTGGGTCAATCACTTTATGCATCCTACACATTCGAATCGAACATCAGTTTCAGTCATCTACAGTAGAATATATGAATTGACTTTGCGATCGGATTATTCAAACTCACTTTAGGTAATAACCATCTTCCGTCTCTACCGTCTGATGTTCAATATCCATTCCAACCTGTCTCGCATAATCACTAGGATCTTTTGATATTTTCTTTCCCTCCTTTTTCCAATAATTCTCATCATCCCATGGGAACTTCTTAGGTCTATCTGGCCAAACCCACTTCGGTAGGGCTTTACAGCATTCCGCTGTGAACGCCCATAACACAACGAATATGAGGAAATAAGTCGATAGGATGATAGAGATACTTTGGTTGATAAATAGATTCAATTTCGCAAGGAGAGTCAGAGGTTTGGGTGGGATGGGTGAATAGGTTGATAAACTTGGTGGAGGGAATGTAGGTCTTGTCAAATGTTGAGAAGGGGTAGTAGACCTATCGATGAATATCCTTCTTAGAACACCTCTATTGCTTGATGTAGATCCAGTTGAAGAACTTCTAGATAAAGACGGTTTCATATTGAGATTGTAGTTGTTCGAATATGTAGGTGTAGGAGATAATAATGGTGTTCTTTCTTCCCCTCCATTACCATTCTTGTAGGATGATGGAACACCTAAACCATCTTCGTCAATCTCATATTCTGGTGTACGACTTTCGCTCGACCCTCTGACTGCCCTGGCCTGCGCCGAGGCTGTCATCCCATTAGGTAAGCTCATAGCTGCTCTGGCGGGTGCGTCGAGCAAGGTGGATGGAGGTGCGCGAGTGAGATGGATGGGTGGTGCACTAGGTGATATCTTTGCGGGATGAGTGTTGAAAGAACTTGATTGCCCAGAGGAAGAAGATGAAGAGTTGGAGTTCGGTTTGGAGTGTTTTTCATCGACGATATATTTGGAGGGTATCAGCGATGAATCACCGGTCAGAGGTGCTCCCCCACGAGGCGATAGAGACTTGATGATTTCGGGAGAAGGCGAGGATGAAGATGAGTCGGGTGAAGGTGTAGATGTGGGTGAGACGATCGAGGTGGTCACTCCTAGTAACTTGGAAGGGAGGAGGTTTGCCATCTACCGGGGGTGACAAGTGAGTTAGTGAAGATGACAGTAGCAAGAGGAAAAAGGTGGACTCACTTTGAGAATATTCAGTGTTGGTCTAAAAGATGCACGCACTATCTACCCATTCCCCGGTTGAAACAGAAACAGACAGATCTCCTATTCTGTACTACTCCTCTTTAGGATGTCCTTTCAGATACCCTATACTAATTCAAAAATTTCTCTTTCTCTTTCTTCGTATGTATATATATATGTACTCTCGACTTGACAATGCATTTATTCACATGGAATGGCAAGGGCAGCAATGCGGTTTTTAAGGCCTATCTTGAAATACCTTATACCTTATCTTTGTTTGTAACGCGTGACTGAATGAGGTAGGTGAGAAAGGTGACCCTCGTGCTGATGTGTTGATCTCGTTTCAGTCTGTTGTTCTTGGTGAAAGGACGGTAGATGTACAGGTGAATGATAAAACGATGGGATCCGTCTTTGTTTATGAGATTTTCATCTGTTTACCTGTTTATACAACGATGAAATTCAGGATGATGAGAAGAGAGCCTAGATCTATTCCATTGGCGCTATATAACCGGGCTGATCGCATTAAGGATAATCCTCAAGGATAAACGTGCTGAACACGGTGTAATGACGTTGAATCCCTTGATAGAATAGCTACGGGAAGGTCAACTAACCATATGCATTCATGATCTCCACTGGCATCTTCATGGGAATCCCAAACGTAATAACTCAGTTACTCTGTTACTCGCAATGTTCTCATGACGATCATCATGGGAGATAACTCTGATTTCTTGATGCTGATGCTCCACATTTGATCACCACGGAATATGACGTTATCATATGAGGTTGGGTTATGGCTCATTCTTATCTCCTCAAACAGACCCCAATGATGAGCATGATGCTATGCAACCCGAATGATTTAGGTTACAGACCTGTGACATCGACCATATACTCAGGTATGCATCAAAACACCATATCGACAAACGTGTACTGTTGAATGCACAGTATTCAGGTCCAAGTACATCTATTTGGTCCTTTACCCATAGTCAACCAAGTAAAACCGAACATCCCATTTCCAACAAGATCTCCCTCCACGAACAAGCCTCATCATCCAAACCATCATCGATCCTCTTCCAGCATTCTTCAGCTACGCTCTCCAATACGTCAATCTCATAACAACACTGAACCCTAAACCACCTCAGGACCTCTCTTGCCTTTTGTCGTTGGGTGGGTGAGATCAGGACGGTACATGTGATCAAGAGGGACTTTGTGAACCAGAATCTCATTAACATCAGCTACAACAAGTATCACCCGATATTTGCTTGGACCGTGGGCTGGGCTGTACTCACAAAATTCATCCATTCAATCTTATCTCCCACCTGACTACATATCTCCAAAACTGTATCCGCCGATTTCTGTATAGTCTCCTCTTCCCTAGGGAGCTTCAATAAATCTCTCATGATGAGAATGTGGAACGCATGCCACGTAGCCAACGAACCATCTTTCGTACGTTTCCGCGTAATGGTTTGAGGAACAGTGACGATCCAATTGGCCATATCCGTTCTCAATTCGTTGATCCGAAATGTAAGAGACTCCCTCCATCGTCTCTTCTCTTCCAACCATGCCAAGGCGAGTTGAGCCATGTGATTATCTGGATTGGAAGGGATGAATGGCTGATTGGGATGATCGAAGAATGATTGACGGTCTAGGTCGGCAGATTCGTAGGTCAAGTTGATCACTCGAGTCATCAGTCGAGGGATGGATCGGTGCATTCCCCATGTACCTTCGCATGACTGAGAGGATGGAGAGCATAGAAAAGTCAGCTCAGAGGGATGATTGAGATATGCGCTAGTGGAGATGCACCACTTACATCATGTTCAGATGGATCGACTGGCGCCAACCTCTCCCACCAAGTCGACGAGTCGGTCAAGACGACAGTCGGGTCCCCGGTAGATAGAGAGCCTAGTATTATTCAGCAATCAGAACCTCATATCATGAACACCTTCTCGAAGCTGGGATACACCACTCACGCCCTACATCACCAATCGTCATAGTCTCTATCAAACATCTCAATAACGGCGATACAGGTTTGTCGGGTACATCTGTAACATCAGGATACGGATTATCAGGGAACAGTATACGTTCACAACCACCTCTGCGTCGGACTGCCAATAGAGCCAAGCGTATGACCTCTCTCCAGTGTGGATTGGCTCCGAGTACCTATGTTTGAGGAGTGCATGACCAGATAAGCCTAAAAATTATTCATCCATTCCGTGATCAAGCTTGCCTCACTCACATCATCACAGCTCAAAATGACTGTACCAGCCAGGAAAGCATCCGATTCAACTTCCTCTGGGATATTTTTAGCTTGACGTAGTAGTTTGATCGCTTCTCCTCTATATGACAAACCAAGTTCACGAGTACGTCCCGAAGATGAGGTGGTTGATCCTCGAGCTTCTAGTCTGTGGGTTGAATAATTGAGTTAGATCAGCATAAATGATGTCCCGGGGAAGGCTTCTGAAGCCCAAAGCGGGAACCCACACTGATAGATGGATAGCGCCCATAGCTAACATGCCTTGTTTCAGCGCTTCGGTACTTAAAGGAGCTTCACCGGAGGGTACCAGGAATAGTCTAGCGACATGTTCGACCCATGGGTTGGGTTCCTCTTCGACAACAAGTATGGATAGGGAGTAAGTGAGAGCGTGGTGGAACTGTCAACAACAGGGTATGAGCGATGATCATGATCATGTTTTTAATTTTGTGGTTCCATGGAAACAAAAAAACACTCACACATCTCAGATCCTCTTCGACGGGGAACATCGTCCTCAAAAACTCTGGAGGGTCCAAAGGCCCACCGAAGAACTGTCCCATCCTCGTATCCCTACAGAGCGCCATGAGAAGTTCGACCGAGTCCATCTGCTGCACTAGCTGTGTGGGGTGGGGGATCCATATCGAGTGGGCGGAAGAGGATGGTACGGATGGCAAAGGAGGTTGAGGAGTATAGGTGGTTGAACTTTGGGTGAGATCGATGTTGGAAGTTGGGTCGGAAGAAGTTGAAGATACCAGATTGGTAAGGGTGTTTATTGGATTTTTACTATTATGAGCTTGATCTTGTATTTCATCTTTTGGTATTGAAGTTGAAGAGTCCTCTCGTTTCTTTTTATTATTGTTGTTGTTATGTCTCTTGGCCAATTTTTCAGCCACGATATTAGGATTGAAAGGTTTCTTCTCCGGGTAGACGCACTGATGGGTATTGAGGAGACAATATAGTCAGTAAGAGTGGTTGATCATCCTATAAGTCTTGCTATATAGCTACAGACTCACCTCTGCGCCGTAATTTACACATCTCTTACATTCCGGTTTCTCTATACCATAATGATGATAATCAGTCAAAATAAAATATGCCAGAGTTTTCATAATCAGAGATAGAAAACCGATGACATTCACTCACCCAAATCACACTTCAATCTCCTACTCCTACATACCAAACATCCATTCCTAGATCTCGTAGCCTTCGGTTTCTTATTTGGTGGTGTATCATCATCATGAAGTACAATTGGAGAAGCGGATGAAGAAGAAGAGGAAGCTACCGCGTTCGTCCTGTCGGGTCCCATTTTTCCCCTCTTTTCTTTTTCTTCTTTTATCTCTTATCTATTTGTGTATGCGCAGTACTTTGATCCAGTTGGTCGAGATAGGTCGATGGAGGGAAGTTGACGTAAATTAATGTTGATGTACCAAAGAGAGAAGGGATGAAGAATGAAGTAGGGAATGAGGAATGTCGGGGAAAGGCGGGAATAGGCGAGTTAACCTTTGTGCGGTGATTCTTGGCAAAACCACGTCTATACAGCACATGCTTACTCGAGTAACGCTTTTGCATTCGGATTGAGACAGGGTTGTACAGGTAAAAATGACTATGCATTAGAATTGCGAATAGTATATAAAAACCCATCTATCTATGTTATGTATGTATGTATGCGTTATGAATCAACCAAAGATGAAAAGATGAAGCGCTTCTATCAGAATTAAAGGAAATAATCAAACCACTCTCGTCAATTTACTATTCCTCATCCACCCGTTCACATAGCCCTCCACCATCCCAATCATATCATACGGTTTACCCATTTGGCTAGATAGTCAAACGCATCCACCAAATTTGACTCCCACTCTAGCTTCGCATGCTACTCCCAGCGCTTTCACCCATTCCACAGCCTCGAGAACTTCCCTAGTGGGCTTCTCGGCAAATCCAACAGACTGAGAAGCCAATTGACTCAACACCCTCTCCAAATCAGCTTTGATTGCGAGAGCGAACCTTCTCCCCCATTCCTCAGCAGCACTAAAACCACTCAAAACTTGTCGCTCGTACTCCACCACGGTCCATCCCCAAATTTCAGCGGGGTGTCTGATCTTGTATCCTCCGGAAGAAGCAGCAGATTTCTCATCAGTGCCGAAAGGTAATCCACCAAGAGCAGTATTGGCTTGACGAAGCAAGATCGTAAACAAAGTTACTGAAGGTAAATCCTCCATGGCATCGTCCAAAGATTCTTCAACAGGATCATCAATATCATCCCTTAATCTCCTTGTACTGGCCAGTACCCTAGTAGAGCACGAAGCACCTTTGTACATTGCATTGGAGATGATTCGGAACGAAGCCAGCGCTTCCAGAGCTTCGTGGAGGGCTTCGCGGGCGATGTGCTCTGTAGCATTTGGATCTTGGGATGCACCAGGTGTAGTGGGAGGTTGTACTAATCCACCGACAAGTCTCTTGACGAGTCCCTCGAGCGACATCAATGCGTGAGTGGCGGGATGAAGTTGTTGGGCACCTCGGGGTGGAGAAGGTGGTCGCGAGTGAGATCGAGAGGGTATGATTGACAATGATGAAGTGAGTTTGGCGGTGACTCCCCCGAGAGATGGAGAGGCGACGACAGTCGGGGTCGTCTCTTTCTCTTTGCCTAACCCGGCTAGAGCCTTGGCTACACTACCTGGACTAGGAGGTCGATTGGGTGATCCACCCAGGTCTTTTTCTGATACAATACACATGCCCTTCCAAATGACAGCTACCATGACGCCGGTAATCCAACCTTCACCATCATCCGCACAGGGCGCAGCGACAAGCTCGAAGACCTTTCTCGCTCCATCAACGCGGTTGGCAAAGTGTTGGAGACAAGGGGGAATAGCGAGTTGGCGAGAAGTACCGCCAGATGAAAGTTCCTTGGTGAGACGAGAAACAGGTGCGGAAGAGTGCTCTTTGGTCACGCTCGGAGTAGGGGCAGTGGTAGGCGCAGGGATAGAAGCCAGTCCGACGACCTTACTACCTGATGGGGAAGTACCCTCGTTTCTTGATAAACTAGCTACCAAGTCTCGTTTGAGGCCAAGCATGAGGGGTTGAATGACTTTACTGACGACCAAGTCGAGCTTGTCCATCACTGGTCGAAGAGTCTCTTGAACGAAGCGAGGCCAATTACCGGTCTCCAAAGTCTGCTCTAAAACCTCGCATGTCTCCCATGCTGCGTGAGCGACCGAAAGGACAAAGTACTGAGATGGGTTGAGTGGGTGGGCAGCAGGTGCTTGAGCATTGATGTTGAGTGCACTACCGAAAGCAGGATCGGTGAGGGCGGGAAGGAGCAAAGTCTCGAGTCGAGTGGTATAAATGGACAAAGCTTTGACGGCAGTGCGAAGGACGGCTCGAATGAGATAAGCGTCGTTGGGAGGGAAAGGCAACTCCCTATAAAATAACATCAGCGGAACTTCCTAGAAGTGACGATGAATAGTAAGACTCACTTGACGACAGCTTCTCCTACAGACCATCCATTTCCTTTCTTAAACCCTTTCTTAGCTTTGAAGTCAACACCAGCACAAGCTTTGTTGACGACTTCGTTGAGTCTCAAACCAATAACATCCATGTGTTTAGCTTGAATGCCAGCAGGTTCGGGGACGGTGCCAGTGGGCGCCGCGACGCCGGGAAGGGGCGAGGCAGAACTACGAGGAGTTACGGGTCTGCTTCCAGGGGGAGAAAGACCTTTCTTTCCAGTAGCGCCCAAGGGTTGTGAAGGGGCGACAGTCGCTGAGGGATTAGCGGTTCCATTGGCATTGTGGTGTTGGAGTGATGACACTTTGTCGGCCACTTGTCGACTGAGTGAGCGAGATCTGGGTTTACCATCTCCATTAGGTACGACGGCAGTACCGGAAACGGTGGTAGATTGGACGGTAGGAGGTGCGGGGGAGGATGGTCGCGAAGGTCTATTGAGGATGGGAAGTGTTCGAAGAGCTTGCATCGTGATGGATGATTTTAAGCGATAAGGGGTTTCAGGCGTTGCGGTGTGTATGTCTTGGTGGTTTCTGAACGAATCCTTTTGTTCGATGTATTATTTGAGTTCTAAATATGTACCGATGTGATGCTGTATAGGTCTAGTGGGTTGGTAAGAGGATTGGGTGAACCGCTTTGTGGGAGAGGAGGTAGGAGTGAAGCTTAATTATCCCATTCGATAAGATGGCGCTATGGCGTATTGATTATTGAAATGAGTATCTATGTGATTATACTAATTATATTGATTGTAAAAAGTAGTTGATCGTTTCTCGGCCAGTCGTGTACTGGCTGGTTATGGTGTTTGCGTTGCGAGTCAAATTATGGGGGTTTCTCTCCAGAGTCGAGTAACAAGAGAATCAAGGGTGGAAGTCTGAGGAGACGAGAGGCGACGGTGTAGCTGTGAGTGGTGGAAAGAAGCGTCATTTGTCGAAGCGGAGTATGTATGGGATGAAAAGTAGACAGAGTCGAGGTTGAATATGATGTGGTGGTGGTGAGGATGAAAGGTTTAGGTATGAACGTGTATCGATTGTTGAGTGTTGATAGATAAGGAAAGGAGAGTGTTAAAGGAGGGTGTGGGTGGTGAATTTTTCGAAATTGGTTGCGAACATAGCGCGTTTCGAGATGAAATAGAAATGGCGAATGAAAGATAACATATCAGTCAGCGGCAAATCTCAATATGCATCATAGACCATAGTGTGAGTTGACTAGCCGTGCTAGCCAGCATCCTCTCTTCGTGATCACGATGCAATTGAAAAGTCTACTCACCCTGCGTCCCCGTTAGTTGAATATCTTAAATAGCCACTATGAGGTAGTTTTGATTTCTTCATCGAGTATCGTGGGTTGTCAGAAATTCAATGAATTTTGAATAGCTTTGGTTGAGCTGGTTGTTTGCTTGAGTTGAGCGAGTTTGCGATAGGCAAAGGTGCCAGAAGTTGACTTTGACGTGGTGAAGATAGATAGATTGAAAAGAGAAGAGAGTCGAGAAGATGAAAGGTGAACAGGGTTTTTCTTTTGCTGTGATACAGAAATAGGACAAAGGGGTTGTTTTGCTCCATCCAACCACATTTCGTCATAACACACGGTCGTGTGGTTGTATCGATTGGAAAATTTTCAATTAGTGGTGGTAGTGTAATGAGCATTACAGATCGGTCTAATGGTACTAGTGATTTGGGAATACTAATGCTATTATTGGAATTACCTTTGATTAGTAAATAGCCGAGAAACCGTAGCGCGTCATTAATACGTAATACTCTGTGGCAGCCACGTGACTCGAGAATGTTAAGCTGTGACGTGTCGATTGAGCTGTTGACGATGAAAGATTGGAATGTTGGGATGATGTTCTGGTGAACGCATTGACTGATGATTGCACAAATTCCGATAGTTGAGTAGACCAAGAGTCTCGTTGTCTGTCCTAGCCACAGCATAACCAAGATGCCATCTCTGCGGCGTGGGATGCGCTCGACTTACATCCTCTTGGCTTTACTCTTGTCGATATCCCTACTCTCGCCATCTTCCCTTGTCCTAGCTCAGGAAGTAGAAGAGCAAAGTGGACAGGAGGAAACATCTATATCAGATGGTACGTCTCTCTCATCATCATCATCATCATCATCATCATCATCATCATACTACATGCTAACGTATCTCAAATAGTATGCGCACCTCTGAGAGAGGCTCAATCAATCCTCAATTCTCTCGCACCTTCTCCAAACGCCCATCTGGAACACAAGTTAACATCTACCATCACCCCTTTTTCGTCCAAGGGATGGTCCGACGGTCTGGGATGGGGCCATGAAGGTCCATTATCGACCACTTTCCGCTTACTGCCCCGTCTGCTCAATACGCTCTTATCGCCCAAAACGTACTTGTCGAAGATACCTGTGATTGGATCTGATGGCAAACAGCGCAAGGGCGCAAAAGTAGGTAGAGCAAGGAGAGAGAGGATAGAAAAGATGTTGGGATTGATGGAAGATGCCGAGAGGAATGGATGTAATCAGGTGTACGGCGTAAGAGGCAAACTAAGAATGGTAAGCTATTTGCTTCGTCCTTTGTGAATAATATAGAACGTATAGCTTATATGGAATATGGACAGTTCCCGCCAAAAGGGATGAAACAGGATTTACAAGCTTCATATAACTCTTACAAGGTAAGCTGCTGAATGCGTGAAAACGGTCAACAGTCAGCTAACGTTGAATGAGGTGGTTATAGAAATACCTCGAACATACTGCAGATCCAGAAGCGCAATTCATGGTTGGATTCTTCCATGCTACGGGATTAGGAGGAGTGGAGCAGGATCAAGGAAAGGTCAGCTTTCTCCTGATTCGTAGTCAGCGTGATAGACTGGTAGCTGACCGGTGGTTTCGTAGGCGCTACTGTATTACACTTTCGCAGCTGTACAGGGTTATAGGCCCGCCTCGATGGCTTTGGGGTACAGACATTGGGCAGGAATAGGTGTGAAAGAGGTAAGCTGAGATACTCTCGGAATAGTATAGATCATCAGCTTATCAAATCGTCTAGGATTGTATGCTTGCTTTAGATCATTATCAGACAGCAGCGGAACAATGTGAGTAATTGCTGAACATCCCACCGAGTTTTACCCTCACCTCGGTAGAACGATGACTGATCCTTTTTTATAGCATATCAAACATTCTTATCTGGACCACCGGGAGGTCTCACCCTCCCTCTCACCAACAACCGTCTATCCGATCGAGTAGGAGGAATCTATGGCCCTCACGCCTCATGGGCATCTACAGGATCAAATGCCCACAGACCCGCTATACGAGCAACAATGGCTTCAGCCCGAGGAGAAACGGAGAAAGAGATATTAGAATACTATCAATATCATTCCGATCGTGATTCACACATATATACCGTCCGACTCGGTCGATTGTTTTACCTTGGTTCCGTATATTTCTCTCATGCGGGCGTATCAGCCGGTGCAGAGGGTGTAGGAGAGATTCCGCGAGATTATAAGAAAGCGAAAGAATATTTCTTGAAAGTTGCGAGAAATTTGTGGCCTAAAGACTTCGAAACTGATGGAACTGTTTCCAAGAGGAGAAAATTGTCAAAAGAGCAGGAAGATGGGATAAGAGAACCTGCGATGGTGGCTGCTGCTTTCCTTGGGAGGATGGCGCTGAGAGGTGAAGGTGGGAAACCGGATTATAGAAGGGCGAGATTATGGTATGAGAGGGCTGCGGAATTGGTGAGTAGTGTTATCCCAAATTCTAAACAAGGTCTTTAGGAAGCTGGTGTTGACCGTATGGTGTGGAAAATAGGGCGACCGAGAAGCGCATAATGGTTTAGGAATTATCCATCGAGATGGCCTGGTCGTACCAGTAGATAAACAAAAGGCATTCCACTATTTCCAAGCTTCCGCTTCGCAAGATCTAGCAGAAGGTCAAGTCAACTTGGCCAAACATCACCTGGAGAGAGGAGAGGTTGTTCAGGCAAATGCGTATCTAGAAGTAGCCTTGAGACACGGAGCGACATTTGAAGCATTCCATTTGTTGGGTAAGATGCACGCTACAAACGTGCAATCTGATGATGGAGGAGGGGTTAATGTTGGGAATGGCAGACCTGGGTTATGTGGTGTGGCAGTAGCTTACGAAAAGCTGGTTTCAGAAAGAGGTAACTGGGAGCAAGATTTCGTAGGAGAAGCGGATAAAGCTTGGTTAAGGAATGAAAAAGATAATGCCTTTTTGGGATGGTATATCGGTGCTGAATTAGGATATGAATCTGCTCAGAACAACATAGCCTTCTTATTGGAAAAGGGATTCAAGTTGGGTGATTCAACTTTCAAATTCAATTTGGGTTTAGAAAATGATCATGAGGAGGGAGGCAGAAGGGAGAAGATAAGTGAAGAGAATAAGGAAAAGGCATTGACTTGTTGGATTAGAAGTGCGAATCAGGATAATGTGGATGCCATGGTCAGAGTGGGCGATTATTACTGTGAGTAAGATATTTTACCTGTCCAACAATTCGGGATTCAGGATTGAAATTGTTACTGAGGGTGAGGTTTTATTCCTGATGTTAGACCAATCGCCCGAATCATATGATCGAGCAGTAGCGTACTACCAAACTGCCGCTGATACCCAAACTTCTTCAATGGCCTATTGGAACTTGGGATGGATGTATGAGAATGGACATGGTGTACCTAGAGATTGGCATTTGGCTAAAAGGTTTTACGATTTGGCTGGTGAAACTTCCTCTGAAGCTTATTTACCTGTTATGTTGAGTTTGATCAAATTATATGCGAAATCGTGAGTGTCCCATCGCCAGCATATGGACCTTATCTGTCACAAACCTATGACAGTATGTTATGCTAAATTGAAATGGATAGGTGGTGGATCGATATTCAAACTCGAGGTGCTATACCGGGTTTATCAATATTCGAACCTGATTCCAATACACCTCAAATCCAAATATCAACTTGGACCCGAATCAAAAGCTTGTTTACTGATATACCTCCAGTCGTTCCTCAAAGACCGGGATTCGATGAAGAAGGATTCGAACTTGTTGCAGACGATACTGAAAGGCAAGATCGTTTAGAAGAAGAGGGATATGAAGATTATTCGGGAAGTGGATCAGGGTGGACAAATACACCTGATGATGTAGATGGTGATGAGCTCGTGGAAGATTTGGTAGAGGATTTGATACTTGTTGCTGTACTTTGTGGGACGGTGGGGTTAATTTGGTTAAGAGGGAGATGGGCGCAACAGGAGAGAGAGAGGGAGGAAAGGAGGAGAAGAGAAGGTGAGGCAAGGTGACAGGTCGATAGATTACACACGGCGAATGATTTGTTCTTACTTATCATCAGGTCGACTATATCATGTTGTAACATATATGCATTTGTCCTACTGCTGCAAGAATCTACATACTATTTGGAAGAATCTCTCATAGTCTATAACCAGTGAAAGTATGCATCGTGCAGTGAGCTGGTATCAACAAACAGGTTATATTACCAACTAAGCCCCCGTAGCATTCCAAATGCCGACTTCTCCATCTTCACCCCCCGCTACCAGAACCTCGCCATTCCAATCGACAGCCAACAACCTCTCTCCTAGGACTTTCCCGTTTTTGGTCACTTTCCTCGCATCTTCTTTCTTCCTGTTGGCGTTGGATACGGAGAATAAAGAATGCTTGGGCGATCGGATATCCCATATTTGGATTATACCTGAGTAAGTGGCTGAGGCGAGGGTGAACGACGATGTGGGGTGTGTTTTTAGTGAGGGGACGGGGGATGTCGTAGGAAGTGTCAAGGAGATCAGAGAAGAGGCTATGATAAAATTCTGGTAATTAGCCTTGATTCCATGATCGAGTATGGATATCAAACCAGACACAGGTGGGGAATGATGTTATGTCTGATCCTATCGAGGAGTGGTACTTACACTGCCTTGTGTCCCATAAACAAATTGTCCTGTCCATGTTACCAGTTGCCAAAGTACCATTCGCAGCGAATTGATCGATACATAATGCCGATTTATCAAATGGTCCTTGCTACAAAGAAGTGACAACGACGATTGTCAGTACACTCCTCCATATGCGAGAGAGTTGAAGAAAATCGACTCACCCTCGTCACATCATTCACGCCCATAGTCAAATCCCACCCTCTCACCGACCCATCCCAACTCGCCGACCAGAACTTGTTATTATCAAATTTATCCCATACCAATCCACCGACCTTATCCTTATGCGCACTAAACACATTATCAGGTATCCTCCTCCACCCCCCAACACCAGTCGAATCATTATCCAACAGACCCTCTATAGGTTCTCTGGGATTTTCTTTTTCCAACTTTCTACGTTTTTTGTTATTTTGTCCGGGCAAGTAGGATAATGGTTCAGAAGGGATTTGATGTTCTTCCGGTTCTGTGGAAGGTAATACGTAGAAATTGATATTACCATCCCATGATCCACTGATTAGTTCTTGACCTGATGAAGATGCGAATACACTTGATACTGGACCGGTATGTCCATGTAAGGTATATAACTCCCTTGGAGCGGTGGTGTTGTCGGGTGATAAGGATGGGATGGTATATACGTGAGTCAATCGATCGACACCCCCTGCAGCTAGGAGGATATCCTTATCTTGAGATGAGGGTGATATCCATGTACAACAGGTGGCTCCCAGTGACGTTGGTAGAGGGAGTGTGTACAGTGCAGAGGAAGTAGAAGCGGAGGAAAGAGGGAGGATTTGTAGATGAGATAGATAAGATGAAAGGAGGATGTATCTATAAAACAAGATCAGCTTTTGCTTGAAACGATATACTCGTTACACTCACCCGTTCCTACTCAGACTCAACCCACTGACCCAATCTTCAACCTCTACTCTCCCAACCTCCTGAGGGGGTAAAGTCGACCTTACATACTCTACATCTATCGTAGTCTCCTCATCATTCCCTCTATTCCTCTTTACCCAATTTTCCAAACTCCCCCTCAACACTTCCCCATTGATCAGAAATTCAAAGGGCACAGGTTTCTTACCCTTTTCGGCGTTGTTTTGAAGTACTTTGTTGATGAGTTCGGAAAGTTGGTATCGACGCCATGAAGAAGGGATGAAATAGGTTGATTGAGGGATAGCATCTGATGAAGAACGGGTGAAGAGGTTGATAGGTAGTTGAGATACACCACCGGTGGTAGCACCGGTAGGATTGGAGGTGCTGTCCATGGGTATGTCAGACATCTTGCTGTAGGTTTTATGCTATTGAGAAAGAGAGATGGAATGATCGACTTGATCGTTGATATATGTTGAGCTGAAAATTCAAAACGAACGATGGACCAGAAATTTTACACGTGGTGATACTCAGGAACACACCACCACTCCATCCGTGGGAAAGTGGGATGACCGCCGGGCACTGTCCGGTTGTGTTGTGTTGTCTGTGTCGCGAGTGAGTGGTTCAGTCGCACAGGAGACGCAGCTGAAAAGAGAATGTTAGATCCTTTCATCCCTACGGTTGGTCAGTCAACTTAGATGGATGTGAGAGGTATCGAGGGAGACGATAACAGATAAGCAGCATCATCGCAGTACGGATCGAAGAGATGATCAATGAATAACCAAAAGATCGATTGGCGGCTGACGATACGCGAAAGTAGCAAAAATGTCAGTAGAGTATAGCAATTTGACTAAAGCAAAGAAAACGAGGAGAAGCAAGGTAGAAAGGTCCATGAATAGATTACCATACTACTGTGAGCTTCATACAAGCGTTCCTGAGCATATCTCAATTCATGCAATCAACTAGCTGATGGAACACCATCGCAGTCAGCTATGTCATATTGATCTCAACCTGGATCCTGTTTATGCTCTTTATCACCCTAGGCGAAGTATTGCTGAAACGAAGAGAGATTGGGAGATTTGTGGAACAGTAAGCTGATGGATATTGATGGACCTCGGCTGATCTGTTTCCCTTAGATCGATATTGTACAACTCCCTACTCTTTTTAACGCTTATATCGTTGGCGACGACTGCTAATCGCTCACCCGGTGTACCGGATCAGTCACTTGCGCCGCCTATTAAGCAGCTGCAAGACCAGGATATTCGATCGGGTCGCTCAGAAAACCAATTAATCCACAAGCATGCAACGGAAGAATATCCTACGGAAGAGGATATCGATGATGAAGATGATAATGTCCCATTGAGATATCTAAGAAATGCACAATGGGTCAATACACGAATTGGAAAAGATAGGCCATCACCCTTACCTTTACCAAACACACGAATGTATCCTCCTCCTACTGGACTAGATAGAACAGAGGTAGAAGGAGAATATGAAAGTGCAACTGATTCAGATTCCGGATCCGAATTTTCACCTTTCCCACTCAGCGCCAAAAGCCCTTTCGTACCCTCCACAGCTGTAGATGCAGGGGAAGATGATGAAGATGTACTTGAAGATCTGCGTTTGACTTCTACCACCGAAGGTGCAGAGGATATGTCAGCTTCATTGTTGAGAAGTGAAAGTCGTGAAGAGATCCGGGGAAGAAGTTTAATGGCAAAGAGTAATAATGGTGAAACTCGATGGTGTAAGAAATGTAATGGTTGGAAACCTGATAGGTGTCATCATTGTAGGCATTGTGAGCAGTGCGTTCTGAAGAGTGAGTCTCAACGGCTCCACTTGGGCCTTTCAGCTAGATATCAGCATTCAAAGGCGTTTCCTGGGATGCATTAGCTGATATCTGTTTATGACACAGTGGATCATCATTGTCCCTGGGTAGGAACATGCGTAGGGTATCATAATTGTACGGCCGTCCGTTCCGCTACAGTTCAAAAATGATTATTATAGCTAATCAAGGATTGCTTTGTACAGACAAACCATTCTTCTTATTCATCAACTACGCTTTGCTTTTGGCAATCTACGCAACTTTCGAAGCGGGATACGAAACATATCGATTCTTCCAAGATCCATCCGGAGCAGTGCCGTATAGAGCGGTCCAGATGGAGGTCAATCAGACGCTAGATACCGCTAGCATAGCTGCCAACGATAACTGGTCTGTAAGTGTTGCATGACCCGTTCCTTTATCTACGAGGCTGATCGAGTTTGATTATACGCAGGACGGCTTGGGCATATCACCAGCGATATTCATGATGTTGACTGTCATGGGGGGATTCATGTCTTTAGCTGTTGGTGGACTGGTAGTTTTCCATTGGTATCTGACATTGTTAGTGCCCGTTATAAGTCTTTTCTCCCTGTCACACCTTTAAAGCTTTTCGATTTTTCTGCGGTCTCTCCTGTCTCTCCTGTCTCTCCTGTCTCTCATCTCTCGTCTCCGTTTATTCCTTTCTACGCCCATACACTATCTTGAAGCTAATCAAATCGTGCCTTCCATACTACTCTAGGAATAATCAAACTACCTTAGAAAACATAACTCATTCCTACCCATCTGCACTTCTCGATGAAATCCCCAAAGGCGCTCAGTGGAAAGCCGATCACCTCCTCACTCGATCGGAGAGAAACAGACTAAAATGGGAAGCTAGGGAGATAAATGTATATGATCTAGGATGGCGTAAGAACACAAAAACCCTGTTTCTCGGCGAAGAGAAGGATATGACATTATTAGGAGTGACCCAAGCCCTGTGGCCTACGGGTCGACCCAGCAGGTGAGTATCTCAGCTTTCTGTTGCTCACCCCTGTGATAACAAAGCTGAGATGTGTTCGATTGTAGATATGATAGGAGATCTGGTCATTTCTTCGCTTACAACCCCCATAAATTCGAGAAATTGAGAGACTTGACGATGGAATTGAGGTATGGGGTTGTACCTGAGGGACAAGACAAGGAGAGAAGTAGTATGGACAGTACAGTTGATGGCGCTGAAGGTGAAGGTGAAGTTGATCATAGGGTACGAGACCAGCATGACGAGGGGTATGAATTGGATCAAGTGGCAGAAAAGGGGTTGCACAAAGGGGCAAGAGAAGAGAGACGAGGAAGGGAAGGAGATGTCAAATGGTTTGAGGTGTAATCCTCTGTCCCATGTGTATGACTGTACCAATAGATATCGATCCTTGTTGTCATGTGTATCGACGCTCTGTACTCGATTGTATATTGCTTCATGAATATGCACTGAGCGGATCTTGTTCACTCTTGTCTGAGTACTGACGGAAAGGGCATGTTATTGTTATCTTTTGTAATCAGACGCCCATGAGCTTGGTTTGCCGCGCGGCTTTGATCCGATCCACGGGTCAGCTGCCCACCGAGATATACTCGAGTATGGGCAGCATGCGATCACCTCAAGGCGCCTTCTGATGGTGCGGGTACTTATATGCATGTACATATCTACAACTCAACTATCTCGTGATGATGCTCGAATGTGATCTACTTTCCTCAACGTGTTTTGTCCTCTTGATCTTCCCGTAAACCAAACGAACGCCCACATTCAAATGAGTCAAACCACGGTCATCCGACATGCTCCTCTCGTGGGATATCCTGAAAACTCGTTATACACCGTCAAAGTCATTGATGGTACCATCGAGAGCATCGACGAAGAACTCAGTGGGAAACATGTGAATGGTTACGATGAATCTACTGTAGAGGTGATTGATTTAGATGGGAAAGAATGGTTAAGTCCAGTGAGTTCAGTTCATCGACTACCTCAACTGTCGTGCCCCATGTCAGGCAGGCTGTTGTGATAATTCTCGTTCTATACTGATGAAAACCTAGAGTATGATAGACTGGCATGTCCACACCAAGCTTGCAGCCTTACATTCCAATAGACTAAATCTTCAATCCTGTCAATCTGCCAAAGAAGTACTGGAAACTGTCAGACTCGCTCTACAAGACCCCAACTACGATCCAAGCTTGGAGAAGAACCTGGTCGGAATCAATATGAGGAATTCCAATTGGCCCGATGAAGATCTGATCACCCTCAAGAGACTGGACGAGTTATCACCTGATAGACCGTTGTTCCTGCTTTATAATGGATATCATTCAATGTGGTGTAATACGCTTGCCCTAAAAGCTGGAGGATACGATCCGAAAGTGCACACGGGACATTTGGAAGAACAGGAGGCATTCGACATGTTCCCTAAGCTTACTACTGCTAGTGAAGAGGTCGTAGATGGATGGATCCTGGGAGAGGCAAAGAAAGCTGCGTGAGTGGATTGGAGCTGGTGTAGGCATGACTGGACATAATTGCGCATCCATTATTAGACCGGGAGCGTGAGCTGACACAGATAGTCTGACCTTACAGCTCAATGGGAGTGACCGAGATTGTTGATCTGGAAATGGAACATAACATCGCCCACTGGCAAAGACGTTACAAATCCGGTCATCATTACCTTCGAATCCACGTAGGAATGTACACACAGCATCTCAACGACGCCATCAAGCTGGGGCTTACCTCAGGCGATGATGTACCTTCCACCGACGGACTCATCAAAGTAGGTCCCTATAAGATAGTTACAGATGGATCACTGGGATCTCAAACTGCGTTCTGCCACGATGCCTATCCAGGTTCTAAAGATAATCACGGTATATACTACTATCCTCCTTCAACACTTAGCGAAATGATCGAAAATGGTTTAAAGCACAATTTCAAATTTGCAATTCATGCGATAGGTGATCAAGCGAATCATCAAACTCTCAAGACCATCTCTGAAGCAAGTTCGAAACTACGTAGTGGATCGACCATCGAACATGCCCAATTATTAGATTTCGACGTGGATTTACCGGTTTTCAAGGAACTGGGTCTGATAGCTTCCATCCAACCTTCTCATCTTGTAGATGATAGAGATCTATGCCACAAGTTCTGGCCTGGAAGGGAACATAGGGCATATGCGTTCAAGTCGATTGTAGATGCTGGTATACCAATCAAATTGGGTAGTGATGCTCCCATAGCGCCGATGAATCCCTGGGAAGCTTTGGCTGTGTGTATAACGAGGGCGGGAGAGAATGATGAAGGGAATCCGTTTGTGAAAGAGGAGATATTGGATGTGGAGACTGCTTGGAAAGCTTCAACGTCGGTAAGTGTAGACTATATTTGTTTGTGATTACATCATCTGCCTGTGACATCTGCTGATGCCATGAGTTGTGGTTCGTAGAACGGCAAATCAGGATTGGAAGTTAGTGAACGAGCAGATCTATGTATCCTGCAGTCCAACCCTTTGAAGCAGGACGCTGCAGGATTGAGAGCGATGAAAGTGAAAGGAACTATGTTAGGCGGTAGATGGACTCACAAGGCTTTTTAGATGGGAGGTGATAAATTGGCTATTCACCCTCCAGTTGTAGACTGCATTTATTACGGATGTTAAGGCGATGTAATCATGATATTATGCATTTCGTATATTGACGTCCGTTGGTACTATGAAGGGTCATTTACTCCCGATGATACATCATCCCGTACGACAGTCTACCTCCATCTATTATGCTGTTTCTACCGGAAGCTGGACTTATTATAGTCTTCATATCAGCTTTCGTCTACTGTCTTCCACCCTATCGCAGAATACCTATCATATAATTCCACCTTTCCCCACCCCACCTCCTACCTCCGCTTCAGCTTTCGCCCTAGCTTCCGCTTTTGCCCTCCTCTCCTCTTCTTTCCTCCTTCTCTCCTCTTTCTTCTGATACTTCTCCATCTTCTTATTCGTTTCCTGCTCCTTCACCTTGTTTTGCACCTGATTTCGTGTAATTTCCAATGGATTGTAATACATCACCCAGAGTCCTCTTTGCTTATCATCATCTTTCCATCGTTTACCTACAACCCCTTCCAGCGCTTCATGAAACATACTAACAATTTCCATCTTCTTGTTTTCGGGTATCGATTCTCCCCTTTTCCTGTTCGCAAACACGATTTGAACTCTATCTCCTTTTTCCAATAAGCTTTTGGCCAATTGAAGTTTGTGTAATAGATCGCCTTGAGCGGATTGCCAAGAAATTTGAACTTCCTTTTCTTCCATTGACATTCTCTTTTTCAGTTTGGCTTTTTCCTCTGAATCTCTCTCTTTATTTCGCTCTTCCAGCTTGTTGATGAGTTTCACTATGGGTATTTCTTTGTCTACGTTGACTAGGACTAATGAATGAGTAGATTGATCGTATGTGCTGAGAATTGAACGGAGTAATTGTGGTTCGAGCAAGTGATTGGTAGATGGGTCGACGAGCTGAACTGTTCTGTAGGGTATCGCCCCATCTTTATATGAGAGAGGGTGGGCTTCTGGAGCGGGAGCACGTAATCCGAAAGAAGAGGATGAAGATGATGCTTGTCGTGTGAAGGAGCAGGTGGGTGGAAGGGATGGTGCTCGGGCGAGTATCACGGGTCTGACACAGGCTATTTTGGCACTTGAGCGCAATGCTGTTGGTATGATTGAGGCCATGGTATTCGTCTGGCCAGAGGGTTTGAGGCTCACAGCTGTTGGTCATGCAGAATTGGAAGATGTGCAAAGAAGAGTAATGTAAAGAAAGTCCTTCGACCTCTCGACTCGTACTTGCATTCGAAGCACCATCAACGCCTCTGAGATCTCGCACTTCTCCTCCCTCTCTTCGCAATGGTGGGACGAAACCGGTGAATTCAAATTACTACATCGTATGAACCCTACGCGTATAGAATACATAAGACAGAAAGTCGCCCTGAGCCCCTCGGGAGGGGAAGAATGGACATTTGAAAACAGGCATTCCGACTTCGAGCGAGAATCAAAGAGGGGGACGGGATTATGGCTAAGTGGGAAAAGATGTTTGGATGTAGGATGTGGTGGTGGACTGTTATCTGAATCATTAGCCAGATTAGGTGGTCAGGTCGTCGGTGTAGATGCGAGCGAATCGAATATCGGGATAGCAACTACCCACGCTCAACAGGATCCATCTTTATCGACCAAGATGCAAAATGGAGAACTGAAATTCGTCCATTCCTCTGCGGAAGTTTTGAGAGATGCAGGTGAAAAGTTCGATGTGGTCTGTGCGATGGAGGTGTTGGAACATGTTGATCAGCCAGGGGAATTTATGAAATGTTTAGGGGAGATGGTAAAGGTGAGTTCCAAACCTCTCGGGTGGCTGTAATGAATCTAAGTCTGATCATTGTATCGTGTATTGCTCAGCCCGGAGGTCATCTCATACTCTCAACGATATCCCGAACACCCTTATCTCAACTTTTAACTCTCACATTGGCAGAAGATGTCTTACGACTAGTCACACCTGGTACGCACACCTATAGGAAATTCGTAAAACCACATGAACTGCGTAGGTTTGTTTATTCAGATATGGGTGGATACGATACATGGTACAGGAATGAGGATGCTAGTGATATAAGGATGGAAGAAGTAGGCGAGACTAGAGGAATAGTGTATGACCCTTTGGCGGGTAAATGGAAATTATGGGGTGGGGTGGAAGGAAGTACGTGGAAAGAAGTTGGGGAAGGGTGTAATTATATGTATTATGCTAGGAAGAGAGCGTAAGTGATGTATACATGTTTTTCAATAGGTAAGATAGCATGACAGTGAACTCAATGATTGGATCTTCGAAACGTATTGCAATATATACTCTGTTTTATACTACTGATTATACACAAACGAAATATCTTCTATCGACCAATGAGGGTATATTTCAAAACGTCTCTAGGATTCAAAGGGATGATAGGTAAATATGTGTGGGGTTTTCTAATCTATTTTCAGAGCAATTGAGGACCGTCTAATTAGTTGGTCGAAGAAGTATGATCAGACTCGGTGATTCTCTTCTCCTGGATCGCAGGTGCAGGGGTATTATCCAATTGTTCAGGTTCTGAAGCTTTCTCTTGACCCGAGTTCTTGGGTACTCTGGCTAACCAATAGATACCCACCGCAGCGAAGACGTTGAAGATTATATAAGCAAACATCAAACCGAAATCTCTCCACCTGTAAAATACGATCTGGCATAAGCAAGCGAGCGAGTGAGGCTTATGTTTACAGATGGTAAGGGTTAACTCACTTGTTATCGTATGATAAACCGAATTGGGCTAAGAAAGTATCTGTAGATTTCATCGCACAGAATGAACATTCATCTGTAGCATTTGGGTCCAAAAGATATCCACCAGCTGCAGATATGTATCCTTCCATGTATTGTCCACATGTGTTTCCGGCCGTAGGAGTGAATTGGAGGTACTCGTTCGCAGCACAGATGACCTCAGTCTTGGCAACGGCGACACTCAACATCCCTTCGACGAGGTATGTGAAAGGTGATACTCTGTTCAAGAATTTTGTAAGCTCATAATTCTTCGGCAAAATTTCGAAGAAGAGGGAAGCTTACCGGTACATGAAGATCCAGAATCGTGGCAAGGAATCTCCTGGTACCAGTACACTACATTTAATAGCTCAGTTAGCTTTTACTACCTACCTGGTTTCTTCCCATTCTCAGGACTTACCCATTGAAGACCAGAACAAGCATGAACAGCAAATTCGCTATATTACCAGCCGTTTCAGCCGTTTCGATACCAGCTACAATCATAGTTGAGAATGTGGAAGTGAAGATCAAGAAAGTTTCGACGAAGAGCCACATGATTGCACCTCGTAAATGGACTGTATCTGTTGGGATGGCATTTCTGTAATATCCAATAGGGTAGTACCAGCAGAAGAAGACGATGATTCCCATGAGGACTAGATTTCAGGGGGGGATCAGTATAATGAATTGGGGTAGAAGAGGGAAGAGAGAAAGATAACTCACAAGCCCAAGGAAGTTCAGCTACGATCTGAGTAGTGATGAAGATCTTCCATGAATACACTTTGGAAGGTCTTTCTCTGACTTCGTATAGACTCCGTTGAGTGACGAAATGAGGCATCATTTGTTGAACCAATTGACCGAAGATGGTGAAGAGCTACGATAATGATCAAATTTAGTATTAGCATACTTTCTCTAGACAAGTGAGTTAGTTGTACATACCATGAACACCGAGAACAATTGATTTTGTAAACCTTGTTGAGAAGTACCAGCTTTGAAGAATGAGAAACCGATGAACAGGGACTGGAAAGTTGAACACGATGACAATCAGCTTCATGACAGGTTAACTTCTCATCGATGACCGATAACTCACACTGGCGATACACAATACAGCTTTCGCCCAGATGTACGAAGGAGTTCTCCAATGTTGTTGCAAAACTCTCGTTAACACCAAGCCGAATTGCTTATTTAGCGGAGCAGCAAATTCGGCATAAGCAGCTTTGTCTTCTTTTGAACTAGTAGTATTTCCATTTGAGTGTTTTTCCGATGATGCGGTAAGTTTGATTCTTTCCAATTCGTTTCTGACTTCTTGACGTTCAGGACTATTCAACCATGCTTTATGCCAATCCACATCGGTATGACTTCCGGGTGCAGCGCCAATAGCAGATAACATCCATTCCGCAGGGTTTTCACCAGGTGGACAAGGTGGTGCACCATTTCGAACGAAATAATCAATGAGGATATGCGATTTTTCTCCGACTTGTCCGTAGTACACGGTCTTACCCCCTCTAGCAAGGAATAATAATCGATCGAATTGCTCGAAGAGGATGGCGGATGGTTGATGGATTGTACATAGGATAGCTTGACCGTGCTCCTGTAATTTCTTGAGCAGTTGGAGGATATTCCATGAGGTTTGGGAATCAAGACCGGAGGTAGGTTCGTCGAGGAAAAGAAGTAGAGCAGGCTTTGCAACTAACTCTACACCGATAGTAAGTCGTTTTCGCTGTTCGACATTGAGACCTGTAAAAGCACAGAGGATTCAGATTAAATTCCCATCTTACAATTGTATAGTGACATGTGTTTGCCGATAGATTTACTCACCAGTACCAGGAACACCAACGACGGCATCTGCATAAGCATCCATTTCCAACAACTTGAGCACTTCCTCTACGTAATCTAACTTTTCCTGCTTGGGTACATGTTTAGGTTGACGAAGGAGGGCACTGAATCTCAGAGCTTCTCGGACCGTGGTAGTTTCAAGATGGAGATCCTGCTGTTGGACATAACCCGTCTTTCTTTGGAAAGAGACATCTCGTTGTTTGCCATCTACCAGCATCTCACCAGTGACTACACCCATAGTCACACGAGTGGCCAAGACGTCCAACAAAGTCGTCTTACCAGCACCTGAAACACCCATCAGAGCGGTGAGAGTACCAGGTTTGACCCATCCGTCAACGTGATCAAGGATTCTTCGCGTTTCACCTTTGATCTTGATATCGTAGACTACATCTTTCCAGGAGAAAATGGCAGTTTGTCGCTGAATCAGCCCTGGTGCGTCGGCTCGATTCGCACCAGTGATCTGCTTAGAGAGATGATTGCCTTTACCATCTGATTGGGACTCTTCATCGTCGGCAGATCGCTTTTTGAGCGATTTGGGTACTTTGCCTCGAGGATAGATCAAAATTTCTCCTTTAGATTTTTGGGCGGTGATCAGTTCTAGTAAATGTCGCAAAGTATTGGTCAGTTCACATTCATCAGACAACCCTGGTTGCGAGAAGTCATATTAACTCACCAGTAGCGGTCATGTAGATAGCTGTGAAGAACAAAAAAAACGCAATTAGGACACCAAAATTTCTCCACTTGTGAGCATGGTAGTATCTGTTCACTCAAATTAGCACTCATTCGACAACTCATGGAGTTAAGATCAACTCACTGATAAGCAGTATTGATATAATCATCACCGTTGACGACCATTGAGCCAGGTTTTGACCCGATCGACGAGCAGACACTTTCCGTTCCAGTAGCGCTTTCGTAGCCCTGTCCGGTGGGCACGACAGCCGAACAAGCGTATTCTCTTCCGTGGAATTCATTAATCATGAGTGACTCGAAGCCGTATGCTATAGGGTCAATGTAATTGATCCATCTAGCCCAGCCTTTCATGTAATCGACGTTGATGGCGAAACCGGTATAGATGACTAATGCCAGGATGAGTACAGCTGCGGGAGCGAGCGCTTGAGTGAGTGTTCGGGATAAAGAGGCGATCGATCGGAAAACCATCGACATGACCATTGTACAGGCGAAACTGATCAACATGAAGAAGAAGAACGGGCCTAAGGAGCGTGTATCAGCATATAGTATGTTCTCGATAGGTGTAAAGGAACTTGCCTGGTTCTCGTCTGAGGTTGGTCATAAAGTAGATGACCAAGTTGAACAAGATAGCATTGGTGATTTTGTATGGCATATCGGTAAGTGCAGATGCGATGGCTTCGGCAGAAGGATGATAGCTATTGAACGGGTGGAAGATCAATCATTGTCATGCATTTGACATATCACATAGAATCGTCAACTCACAAAGCGTATTGAGCATGTTTCTCGACGATACTTCGCTGAGCATACAAGATCAAGATCTATAATCACGAGATTGAGATATGTAAGTCAACTGTACTAAAACATCGCTGAGGGTTCAGACTCACTTCCAAAGCTGAACTGAAGGCGGACATGAGAATAGCGAAGAAGAGCAGAGCCCCACGACTGTAGAAGCTACTGGTATTATCAGCTAAACACGAGAAGAACAAAATATGGAATGGTCAGCTCATCTGAACATGACAATATCCTTGACTGGGAGAACTCTTGGCCAACTTACGAAGATTGTAAAAGATTGAAGAGATGATCAGTGCCATGCAGAAATTTCCAATCAAGGCGGAGAGCGTCAAACTTGGATCTGCCTTGAGACGTTGGAAACCTCTTCGTAGACAGAGCTTGACTTGACCACCATACGAAAGGGTGTATGGGGATTTTGGACGACTAAGTTGTTAAATAATACACCATTGTCAATCTAACTATGATAAGATGAAATGACATGTCAATGCAGACAGCATATGGTACTCACAGATGTTTAGATTGTTGTGCTCTTCTCGATTCCAAAAATTCCTTATATCTTTCCCCATGGACTGGATGTCTCTGCTCGAATTGTTCAATCTCCATCAACAAATTTTGATACTCCTGAGAAGATTTCCAAGCCTTGACGAATTCCTGGGGAGATCTGGGTACTTTATTCTCCCATCCCTGTTTGGGTTTCCTTTCAGAAGCACTCGTAAGTGAAGTGAGGAAATCAGGTGTGGTCTGTTGTTCAGGACATTCGAACCCCATATTCTCGAAGAAAGCCCTTGCCTCGGTGGTCTTACCGAAATAGATCTGTTCACCTTCGTAGAGGACAGATACTTTATCGAAAACGTCGTAAGCTGATTGTGGCGCTTGATAAATCGCAACTACGGATGAGATGTCGAGGTAATCCGCATTGGTCCTTAGAGATCTACAGAATTCTATAGCGTTGGCTGAGTCTAGACCTCGAGTGGAGTTGTCCCAACATTGGAGTGGGGCACCTGCCAATGCCGCTTCGGCGATGGTCACTCGCTTTCGTCTGGTGAACGATCATTAGCATTGACCTCGAGATGATTATGGGGCAATACCATGACTCACTCTCCACCAGATACTCCTCGAACGAAATCGTTACCGACGATCGTATTGACTGTGTGGGAGATACCGAAAATGGACATGATCACATCTCGCATGTTCGTGGCGAACTCTTTTGGTGTGAGACCGTTAGGTGGGTTTCGAGGACAACGTGCTTCAGCAGCGAAGCTAAGCAAAAGAGGATTAGTCTGACTATACTCTTAGCAGGATTGAGATCAGACATACGCTAGGGTGTCTCCAACAGTGAGTTTGGGGAAATGTACGTCGACTTCAGCAGTGTAGATGGCTTCTCCTCGGAATTGCTTGTACATCTGTTTCGGTGTGATACCTATGATCACGAATATAGGTGCTTATCAGCATATGTGACGAGTTGATGCGACAGGAAGCTATGACTGACCTCGATAGTTGAGGTGAGAAGCCTCATCGAGATAGATACCATTCATCTCTCCAGCAATCGTCTTCAACATAGTCGTACAACCACTAGTATCTGAAGTCAGCATATCACCACGATCATCATACCGATGTGTCCGAGGCTCACCTTCCAGGAGGGCCTAACACCACCAACATCTCCCCTGCCTCTAGTACACCATCCATACTCTTGAGGATTTGTACCTTTCTCTTCCTGTTCCCGATGAGATCCCTGACTTCTCCAATCATCGCAAGGGGCAAATTCGATACGGTCTTTTGGTAATCTGCAGACCACAAACGATAGTAGTCAGTGACCCTCTTTCCACTTCGAGAAAAGTATGAGAAAAAGGACATACCGGCATCAGATCCGAAACCATGTACAGCCATATCCTTAAAAGATATACCTGATCTCCTGGTAGTTCCACTAGCCTCTTTGGCTCTCATGAACCCTCTCGTCCATTTCTTTGAGTCGAATTTATCTGAGAACGGATCGAGATCGCTTCCTTCCCTATATTCGAAGGGGTTGATCTCTTCGTCGTCACCCTCGTGAAGGGTATTATCACTATCGTGATGGCCGTGTTGATGGTGGTGATGGTGATTATGATGACTGACTCTAGACATTTGTCTAGCCAGTACTCCGATATGTTGATGGACATGTTCAGATGTGGGAGCAGGTAGGGTATCTTCCTCATGTTCTTCCGTATAATGTGGATGAGATACTACCCTATCTAGACCTGTACCGGCATATTGAGATTGTCGATCGTAGTTCTGGGGTAAACCAGTAGTGGCGAATGCCATATTGAGGTGTAGCTGTAATTGGACACTACCTAGTTATGCTATAAGAGCTGATTCCAATTGAATGTCGATCTGGTTATAGGTAAGACTGATGAGAATAATGATAACTTTGGTCTGTGAGTAGAACGGAGTGTTACAAATGGTTAGAATATCTTCGAGTGGTAGGTAAGAGGGAATGAATGCATAACAATTCGATCAGCTCCATCATCACTTATATACCTATACCGTCCTCATACTCAGAGAGCCAAGGAGCGTCAGCTCAGATAGTCACAGAGTGTTTGGAGCATTCTAGTCACTCTCTGGCGTCCATTGTTGAACGAAAGTTGGAGGAAATATCAAACGAACGAATGCTAAACGGCCGCCGCCATATTGAGGTATGAGGTATGAGGGAACCAAATAATAACAAACAACCAGATCACACGCGATCTCAGCCACGTGGGAGGTAGAAGCTTAATTCTGGTTTAGGAAAAAACGAATTTTACAATATCATGCTGATGTAAAAATGGTATATGGGGCGCCCCCACATACCTTTTCTCTTTGAGTGAGATCTGATAAGACTAATTTAGCGGGCACCGATGACTGCCCATTACTCGTAATATGTAGGTTGCGTCGTTGAGGTGCTTTTAGGTTAGACGCTTGTAAGAGTTGGCCATCGGGCACGGGTCATGATTGCATACATTCAGCTCACCGAAGGCATCAGTTGATGAATACTCTGAATTGGATTGTACATACACACTTTGCTCCCAGCACGGGCCAATGTTTTAATCGGAGGAAAACCCCACCAATGTACATACAAGGAGACCAATGATCCTTATCCGATATGTTCCCAAAATTCTACAGTATCAACCTAAATCAACAAGACATATTTGCCTAACTTATTCATCACCTGATCCCAAGGTTGTTTACCCTGTCCGGAATCTATCAATCTCCATTGCTCATTGAGTAATTCCCTCTGCAAGGGATTTTGAGGATCAGCCAAGCACAAGAGGTTTTAAAGGAAACGCGGTACGCACAGCTACTTCAAGATCTTCACAGTAATCATCACTTAATGCATTGAACAACTCAACCACCTTCTGTCTTTTCGCTGGAAGGGAGAACACTCCAGCGACGAGCAATGGCCAGATCAACATTACGGACATCCTCATTGCTGATGCTTCGGAGATGAGTTCCAAGATGTGATCTATGGACTTCACTATCCGAGGTGTCGAAGTGGGCTGTTCCAGGATCTGAGTAGGACCACAGAGAGTTAGTCCCTGACGAAGGGGAATACTAGGATGGGCAAGGGAAATGAACTCACATCTGCCAGTATGAATACTACTGCCATGTACTTGTAAATGTAATCACCACACTGATCACGGCCATCAGCAAAGAGAACATCAACAGGATTTTTCGGCCAAGAATCGCACTCACAGTCACTCTGACATGCTGAGGTAAAGCATTCAAACTATTACCCCAAATATCCAACTCCAACAATAGACAGTGACTTTCTCTCTCAAAGTGTTGTCCTACATCCCACATCTCTTCGGAATCACCCTTGAGACTAAGACCTAATCGGCGTTTCTGAGAATCAAGTACGGCGATCTGGTACGACCATTGGCTGGGTTAGACTTGCGATTCATCGTATCTCATGAAGCGGAGCGAAGAGATTTTTGGAACTCACCCTAGCTACCAGATCGACCATAGCTCTCGAAATACCAAAAGACCTTTCAACCGATTCCCATTCCCACCTAGTTTGGGATGTCTCGACACTATCAAACCACCATGAATCGTAATTACCCAACATGGAAGGTTCCTTTCCCGTGATAAACGAGGCTGAGTATAAAATCATCAGCATCAGTATACACTTCTTTCTACCCCTTTAGGTCAAATTGAGATTGGCTTACCAAATACATCATGAGTAGCTAGATTCTCTAGTAAATACCTTCTGGTAAAAGTATATTCCGATCCTTGGAGCATCACTTGGGGTCCGCCTTTCTTGGTTATGAGATTAAGTGCGAATTCCAGGTTATCTCGCCATGTGGGGTCTGCGCTTATTACCTGTTGATACGGTTGCGAGATATCAGTACACTGTATTAGATAATAGATATCTCTATGACATCGCGATGCAGATAAGTTTCTAAAATGAAAACGACTTACATCTCTTATACACAGTAAAGTACAAGCCGCCAATATACTGTCCACTATAGTTCAACACATGTCAGCCAGACGATATCTACGGACGGACAGGACAACATGGATATACAGTGAAAAGAACAATATGACTCACCTTGATCAGGAGATCTCTCACTACTAGCAGCCAACGTGATATTACTCAACGCAGCTTTCTTGAATTTCCCACTTATCTCTTTCAACTTCCCTCTCATCCTCTCCCATTGTCCTTTCCCCAGCGTTACAGCTAGCTCGGTATTTTTCAATGAAGATCCAGTCTCATGTATGAAATGGGCTATTCCAGTTGACAGCATCGACATCCTTATCGCGGCAGACGCAGCAGAGTTGGTATCCAACAATTTGACCGGTGTACATAATGCCAACAAAGGATTCGGACCGATATTCCCCATGGTGATGAGGATTCGAGAGGCGGTATTGCAATAGTGGTGAAATAACATTCGAGCGGTTGGTGAAGGGAATGCGTTAGATAAGACGTCGATCACCCCCGCTGTGAGAGTGTTATTGGATAGGTTACGATGTCGATGAGATGGACCGAATTCGAATAGTGCTTCGTCAAGTGCGTAGGCTCTGGTATGGGAGTATCAGAGAAGTCGTTAGCGCTATCACTGATGTACATAAGGTGTATTTGCTGAATATACCGCAGAACCAACTGGATGATGGGAGATATAGAATCGCACACTCACTGTAATATACTCTCGACCATCTGTAATCTAGGATGTAACATCTGCATCTGGGGCGTTAAACTTCTCTTCCCATCGTCACTTTGGGAACCACCACTGCCATTTCCGTTATTTCCATTGTTGTTCACTTTGATCAACCTCCTATTTAATAAGAGCGATTTACTGAAATTCTCAAAATGCGGTAACGTATGTTGGGGTTGTTGCTGTTGCTGCTGGTAGTTCTGATGTTGACTATGGGATTGGGATTGGCCTTGGCTTTGGCCTTGGCTTTGATAATGAGTAGAACTCCTCGGAGCTGATATACCACCATTACTTGTATTTGTATTACTCTGATAATCTTGTTGAGGTCTTGTCAGGTCATTGGTAAAGATCGTTGCATTGCTAGGAGAGGTGTTAAAGATGTTGTTTTGGGCTGAAGAAGATGGACCATTCGCTTGAGGAGGAGGAGGAGCAACAGGTTGAGAAGGTGGTGTGATATGTGGGAAGGGGATGAAATCGTTTAGGAATGAGAAATCTGGTGTTGACGTCTGCAGATAATGGTCATCAGTAACAACCCCACACAGGATAAAAGTAAAAGGAGTTGATCAAGTTTCCCTTTGCCCTGGCAGAGCTGAGAATCGGAGTGGTATATTCAAGTGAACAGGGGAAAAGAGTATACATCTTTACTCACAAGGTTCAATATATCCATAGGACTCGGTCCACCCAGTCTACTATGATCAGTAGGCGACGGATCTACTTTACTCCCATCATCACCTATCAAGCTCATACTCTTAGGTGATCTACCATTACCATATCCATCAGCATTCTGTACTGGTTGTCTTCTTGGACTATCTCTATCATGTCCAATTCTTGTCGAACTTGATTCTCCCCTTGTTTGAGTATGAGATTCATCATCTCTTCTAACCCTCTTCTGACCTATGGTCATACCCATACCATCCGATTCATCTTCCTCCTGTCTCACACTCGTACTTCTCCTTCCACCTCTCGAATTAGAATTGGATCCAGCCACCGAAGTGGATTTACGTTTCTTGTTTTCGGCTGAGGGTGGTGGGTACTCGCATTTCCTCTGAGAAGCTACGCACCGTAGGCAAGCTGGGATGGTCTCATCGCATTTCACTTTATGAGATCGACAGGATAGACAGCCAGTAGTAGAGCGGGTGTATTTCACTTTTTGTTTGGAAGACGGGTCGGATATCTAGTTGAGGATATCAGTTTACCGCACGATACTATGGGATTAGATTAAGAAGAGTACACTCACAACTTGATCAATTATACTTCTAGCTCTATTCGCATCTACTATCTTCCCTATATCCGAGTAATATTCCTGAGTATCCTCTCACTAGCTGTATACGGCCCACTCACTAGCCTGACGAGATATCTCTGCGTAATCGAGATGTAAAGACATCCTTTAAGCCAATCTTATCTTCACTTCCTTTGCATCCGAACAGAGCGATACAAGCCAAATAACACAGTGATGGGGCTCAAGGTATATAGTCGGAGGGTAGGTCCCTGTGATATGTATCTATCAGTAGGTTATTCTTATTGTTGTTATTGTTGTTTTTCATGCAAATTCAGAGTGACTCGAGATGAGGAGTGAGTGACCAGTTGATACAACCGGTTTCACGGGACCGACAGTCCATTTTGTTTTTCACATCCTTATCTCTGTCTCATGCAGCCCCTCTACATCCATCATATTCCAGACATGTTAGCATAGTGGACTATGCTGTTCTGCTTTCGTCTTATCTGCAAGCACCTATCAGATGTACATACGACATATAACATGACATGAAATAAATTATCATAAAAGTAGATAATGCCCTTGTTCTTATTGCTTGGCGTATATAAAAGTTGATTAACTTGGTGGATGTGATTCTATTTATACAACGTATATCTCAAACGGTCATATGTGCCCTCGACAAAACCTCTTTCTCCGCAGTTAGACAGCCGATGTACCAGGTCCATTCCCATGACCTCTCCTGTTTCCTCTCTTCCTCTCTCTATCTTTATCTTTATCCTTTTCATTATCCTGATCGTTTGTGCCCAGATTATTCCCCATACTTCTTCTCTTGGCTGATCTTCCCGATCTATTCGGCGGGGTCTGAATAGCGACAGGAACAGAAGTAACAGCTGCATTAGTCGATGAAGGAGATATGGGTATGACCTGATCTATCTCCATTGAATCAATCATCGGTCGTTTAGTGCCCGTTGGATAATTCTGAGCGGGTCCTTCATCTGTAGCATTAGTATTGTTGGTGAAAGAGACGAAGGGTACGCCGGCAGAAGGTAAAGTCGGATTGAATGTCGTACTGGGTACATGACCGGATGATGTTCCACTTCCACTTGCATTGAGGTTGAGTTGAGAGTACCGACTAGGGAGATTCTTGGATGGTTTAGGTAAAGCACTGAAATTGGATCGATGGTGATTATTCGAAGGGGATGCCATTGGTGAGGAAGACATTACACCCCCTGGGGTTGGCTGATATCCTGCAACTAAAGGGGAGTCGAGTGTGTTGGTACTGGGAGTGGTAGCATTGGAAGTTGAAAGTATAGGTTGGACGTTTCTCGAGGTACTTGCGATGGGTTGACTGTCTGCTTTGAAGGTGGTGGAAGTTTGCGAGGGGATAGGTGCAGAAGCCGGTCGATTGATAGGGTTTAGATGAGAACTCCGAGGTATAGCTGTAGGTCGTTTCGTGATGGGTGCAGGTGCAGGTAGATCATCTGTGTCTTCAGCCGCGAATGCCGAGATTGCCGCCTAGTGAGAACGATGAAAGGAGAGTGAGCATATCTCGGTAAAACTTCGAAGATGTGGCACCATAGCCGCTGTTGAATGATAAATCAGTCGACAAAGTATACTCACCTGCCTAGCATCCGCCCAGTCCATCAGCCTGGATAAAGTCTGTTCTGCATCCTGTCCTGCGCCAATTGAAGACTGTACGGTCGAAAGGACATCGGCTCTGATGGAAGGACAAGGTCAGCTGGGCCAAAATAAGGTGAATCGATAAAAGGAAAGATCAATCGAGAGCGTGTACTTACAGAGCAGCTGAATACCCAACGTTGTACGCTTGCTACAATCATCGTATTGTGTAAGCCAGCAGCACGAAAGGGGCCTGGGGAGATGAAGGTAGAAAGGAAGATGGGAAACGCTGAGATATGATGAAACATACCTTGGTATATCCCAATGAACTCTTATACAGATTCGTTATACTCAGAGCCGCGGCTACGACGCAAACAAAGCATTCATCAGCTTCTGAACTGTTGAAGGTAGCATCCACCGTGACATCCACCCCGGCGACCAAATGAGGGGGTGGCAACATCCTCCTTCCATTCGGTCTGATCCTTGTTGAGTCAAGATAACTCGACTCACCTCTGAACTTATCTCCCATATCCCTCTCGGCATCTGCCAATCCCGGTGGCAGTGTTGATCCCAGCGTAGATAGATCCATGGTATGTCGTGGTGTAGGTATGTACAGGCAACAAGAAGGAAAAGGAGGACAATGATGGGATGAAAGGGAAAGTGAGTAGGGAGATGTTGATTGTGAGTGCGATTGTGATGGTATCATTCAGTAACGCAACTTGCAAGTGAGGACTCAAAGGTTTGATCCAAGCGGTTAAACGGGGGGTGCATTTACATTCGCCCACTGACATTGGAAGACGTGTTGTTTGGCCTGCATGCAGTTAGTCTGCATAACATGACATGATGCATGTCTCTCTGATCATCAAATACATATCATAGAAATCGTAATATATCGTACACAAATATCTCTGTACAACAGCGAATGATATCCAAGTATAATCCCAAAATTGATAATCTTCTCTTAACTTGGCTTCGATATTAACACCCACGATGTAGAATACAAAGCATATCGTGTAATCATACAGAAATCGCCCAATGATGATATGAGAGATCAGACAACCAAATACAATCTCGTGAAATCTTGTATCACCTATCGTCTCCTTCGCATGGGATTACGTTCATCGCTCTCACCTTCACCATGTATCCCTTCGAAGAGGTCCCTCCAATAGTGATCGAAATCCGGCGACTGTGTCCCACTGTCTAGTCGGGGTAAGGGCCTACCAGATTGTCTACCTGAGACAGACCCAGACGAAGCAGGAGGCTCGAGACTAAAGTGGAATCTGTGGTCCATTATACCCGGATGTTCATCAAGCCAGTGATTGATCTGGAATGCCCTAAGCGTTTGAATTAGTATCCTTCGTTGAGATTGAAGTGAGGACGTGTGAGTACTCACAGATCCCCCGATAATCTCCTTTCTCTTCGTTCAGAGGCATCTTCAAGAACAGGCAAGAGGTTTGGTCGGTGGAAAATGTTGAAGACCGAATCCATATGCGCCATCATATCAGATACGTGAGGTATAGGGAACTCTGCTCGAGGCATCCTCGACCCAGAGGGTGTTCTCTCTACAACGGCGATACCTGGAGGTACGGGTCGGAGAAGTGAAGGTGGGATTATACCTTCTGGTGAATGTTCTTTATGGATTCGCCAGCACCTAACGGCCAATGATAAGTTAAAGGTCAATTGTCATTCGGCATTAATGGACACCCAATGGGAGGACTCTTTCACTCACTCTTCTCTTTCCTTGAATTCTGCTAGATCCTCCCATTCACCTTCGGTAGCAATCTTGTTATCGATCCATTTTCGAATGAGATTCTCGAGTGTTCGAGCAGGAGTCAAAGGGTTTGTTCGATCGACGGGTTCTCGGCAGGTTGGACAATTGACACGATCTCCAGTTGAAGCCTTACTTGAGATCAGCTAACTCCCTTCTGAAAACCGCCCAGTCAGTTCTCAACCAGACTCACCCTCGTTTGGATCCATTGTACACCACACCCACCACAGAGCGCATGTCCACAGGGAGTGACTTGATGCGGACCGACCCTATAGCAACACTGTCAGCGTTGACGCCCTTGCATCGTATGTTGCAGCTGACTCACATGATACTCATACAGATCGGACAAGTCATCTCTTCTTCGAGATCATCTTCAAACTGGGTATCTCGACTTGCAGCTGGAGCGATAGGAGGGGAAGTGGCGGACCTGAGATCGGTTGATGTAGCAGGTCTTTGTTCTCTCGGTGGTGTTACTCGGGGTGCGGCGGGTCTTGGTGTGGATTGAGCTGGATCAGGTCGAGTGAGACGTTGAGGGGTTGTTGGATGATAAATTCTTTCTTGAACTGGTACACTAGCTCTCAATGCCGCTGGTCTAGGTCTTGTCGTCGTGGGAGCAGCGACCGGTCCTGAAGTAGCTGATTGTCTCGTAGGCTGAGGTGTTCCAGAATGAGCGCGAGACGATGGAATTGGCGGAGCGGGTGCAGGTGTAGCCCCTCGTACTCGTTCAGTCGACGTCGACGGTCCACTCACATCATTCTCTCTAATCTGTCTATGTCTCCTTCTCTGAGGTACTTCCACTTGATCATCTTGTGTAGGGGGACTGGAAGATCCCCGATCCTCCACATCCCCAACTCTAGACCTACTACCCAAAATTCCAAAATGAGGTTTCCTACTATCAGCGAGAACCCTCTGTCTGAAATATTCCTTTTCCTGCCTTTGTGCATGAGGTCGATAGACATATTCGAATTCCTCTGTGTCGGGTCTAGGCGAGTCGGCTCTACCTCCATTGACGTACCATCCTGGAGCAGAGGCGTCGATGGGTCTTCGTTCATAGCCGTAATCTTCGTCCGGACTTCTAGGGTGTCTGGGAGGCGGGCGGGGTGGAAGTGGATTAGCTCGATGTCCACCAAACATCTTGGAAGTGGAAGGTCGAGCTGCGGCTGGCTCCGAAGCTTGCTGAGTTTGCGTGTGGGAAAGAGATCGGTCTGAGTCGGGTCGAGGAGAATGATAAGTAGATTTAGGAGGAAGAGCTGGAGGATTGTCGAGTGTCGATGTGATTGTTGAGGGCTGGACGATCCTTATAGTAGTATAATTCGACCCAGCTCGATGCTTAGATTTCCTAGATCGTGAGGTCGGTACTGATATGACTCCTCGAGGAGATTCCGCTCTAGCTTGATTCTCGTTCCTCCCCTCTGAGGGGATCGCCAGTGGTCTATAAGGACCGTTGGGTGTGGTCTTGGGTGTGTATGCAAGAACGAGGGATAGGGTGTAATGGGACAGGTAAGAGTGGGAGGAGCGGGAGGATAGTATATCCCACTTGCCGGTGGGATGTATAAATGAGGGGGTGGTTGCATGATCAAAATAGAGCTTGTGAATTAGAACAAGTGATTGATCGGTCAGAAGGTGGTGAAGTTATAAGTCGTGTTTTCGTGTGTATGTGTGTATACACACAAAGCAATATGGCGAGTGGCAAGAATAAAGGAAGCGACTTTGCGATTTGTGGTAATGGTAATGGTTTTTGTATGATGAAAGAAAGGGTATTAACCAATGATGTAGGATATGGCTCAAGAGGTTGAATGGATCCTTTCAAGGATACAACAGGATAGATTTGAATGCATTAGAGGCATCGGGATTGGAATATTTGAATTTTAGGTTGACGAAAGAAGGTTGGATGTTTTGAGTGGCAAATGAGGCATCATCACGTCTCTACCTGACTGCCGTATGTGCGACATACTATACACATCAAGTCATCATCTACATGGTTGAGTTAGTCAGCCTAAGAAATCTGATGATGAAATACTCCATTGTATCATGGTTGACTCATAGTTCAGCTCCATTGACTCCCAACTGCACCATATCGCACTCCCTCGACCGTGTACAGATCTCGGCATAGAGAGAGCGAAAGAAAAGTGAGATCCAGCCTACTGACCAGATCAACCTTTATGATGGCATCAGCTATCTGATATAGTTATTTGTTCAGCGCGGTCAGCAAGTCCTCAGTCCTTCTTTTCAACGAAGACAGATACTTTGTCTATATGTTATCGTTTTGTCAACATAGGCGAGAATCGGTGCCAGTAAGCGCTCGGTACGTGCGCGCCAGACCAATGTGAAAGATTATAATCCGAATAGTTCCAAACGACCATCATAGAAATGACGCAGTTCCAATACATGACTAGTGGGGAAGAAACCAACATGAATGGAAAGAGGAATAAACATCTTTCTGTAAGATGTAAGATGGGGAAATGATGAAAGGATACCAGACATGACGAGCTTGAAATTCGAGCAGTAATGGGTGAGAGATACCAAATGTTTGATGAATATTCGGAATTTTCTACAGGAAGATGACACATATATTTATCCTCTCGCTACTACTACTGTGGATATATATAGTATGAACGAGAAGAGAATCGGGTAAAGTTGGAAAAGAGGGGGGATCATCATACCCCTTTACATAATTATATTTTGCCACTTGAAGATACATTGTACCTGTCCTCATATCTTATCCTCTGGTTTGTTCATCCTATTACAAATCGTCATAACACAACACGACACGATGGCCGAAAAACAAAGACAAGGTTACGAGGCCTCACCTGATCGTATGTTAGGTAGATATTCAGCTATAAATGGGGGATCGAAACCGCCGAATTTCTTGCAGAAATTGTACGAGTGAGTTTTAGTCTTTCTTGCCACTTCAGTGCACACCACTGATATCCACCTATGAGCTCTTGGACAGTGGATTCGCGGCTTACCTCTGGTCTTTCGCATTAGCTTCCTTTCGCTTGAACCTCATCCATGTCCCGATATCATCTACTGGGCGTCAGACTCGAAGCAATTGGTCATTGCTCAGCCAGATAGAGTGAGTGCCACTTTACAGGTATTTCATATTCGAGTTTCATATACTGACTTGTATTTTGTGGTTTCCAATGATAGCTCGCCAAAGAAGTCTTACCGAAATTATTCAAACATGACAAGATAGCTTCATTCGGACGTCAGCTAAATGTGAGTGAACCAATCCTTGCATTTTGGCCGTCTTTATCCAGCCGATTCATCTGACAGAGGCTTGTGTCTGATCGTCATCTCTCAGATATATGGCTTCTCTCGTCTTTTCCCAGGAAGGCAATTCAAGGACTCCCAAGGGAACATATCAGATGCGAGTGTCTGGGCTCGTGAGTACTACGTGTATATGGATATAAATTAAAATGACTCTTCTTTCCTCTTGTGCATTGTTCAGACCCCACACTCAATCGGTTTTCGACCCCTTCCGAGCTTCTTTCGATCAAACGACGTGCTCCACCTAAATTAATCCGTACTCGACGACTAGCCAACGGTGAGATAATAAGGACGAAAGCTGGTCCAGGCGTTATTGAAAAAGCCCGTCAGATCAAAGAGGCAATGAACATTTCCAAGAATCGAGAAAGGTCTTCATCATCTTCACTTTGGAATAAACAGACGCCAGCTCAAACGCAGCATGATCATGATGAACATTCCAACGTGTCCAATCACCCGAGTATGAATATTGACGATCATGGTATGAAAAGGAATAATACATTGTTATCTGACATAGCAGAATATTCTGAAAATGACACTACTGGTACTACGAACGATAACGGTATTCAGAGTTCTCTCGATACTACCACAACCAATACAAGTGGAGCAATCTGGCCACATGTCAATATAAACGGTTCATCGATCCAATCACCAGCAAGAGAAACCAGTTCATTACATTTACAGAGAGCTTTACCTAATCCATTATTGATACTAGGTGAAAGACCATATTCTTCATGTCCAGCTTCGATCCATACTTCTCCAACTCATCGACATACTTCATTACCTTTCAAATCGACTTATAGTCCTAGTCAGTTCAATACATTGACATCTTCTATCAATTCAAGTTTGAATCCAGGACCTGGCCTGGGATTCGGACCAGGATCTGGTCTAATGATGAAGACCTACAAACCTAACTTGACAATTGATACGGATGCTGCTGCAAGTTATGGATATACCAATTCGCCGTTAAGTACTAATGCAGCTTATGGTCAACTGCAGTTACCTCAAGTTCAACCTTCTGCTCCGATGCCTAATCCACCACCTAGGATTGCCGCACCTGCTGCTCCCATCCCACCTCATCTGCTTCAGAATAGGACCAGACAAGATCAATTTCAAGCTCAGGATCAACATCAATCTCCAAATTTCAGTATCAATACCATGCCTCTGTCTGGGATTACATCAAGTGTGATGCTCGAAAATGGTAATGTTGGGATATCAAACGATACTCATAACGAACTTTCATCAAGTTGGGATAAGATACAGTACACATGGCCCAAGACCTGTCAAACTCAACCTCAACCTATGATCAAACCGATGATTATAGGTAATGGGAATGGGACGATCGATCCAAGATGGGTAAGTCCAGTAGGCAGTGAATGGTCTACACCAAGTATAACCAGGGTATCATCACCTTCAAATCTATCTTTATCATTATCGTTCAATGGGGGGTTAGATAGTAGGAATAATTCGATCGATACTTCAATTCCGATCCAATCTTATCCTCAAACAGATTTGAAAGAAGATAAAGAGGAGAAAGAAGAAGGAAAAGAAGGGAGACCAATTCCTCCTTTTGTATGGTATAACCCAATTCATCTATCAACATTGACTTCGTCCCTTGAGACGAACTCCATTCACAATGATTTGAATCAGAATCACAGCAATATGAACGTGACAAACATTCCTACTAGTCCTAATGGTTTTACTAATATAACTCATTCATTCGATACTCACACAGATAACAATGATAAACCATTTATCTCAAGTCCTCTAGCGTCATTAATAAATCCACCTCTGTCTCAAGTACAAGACCAATCGTATTCTACGACGGAGAACGGTATGAATTGGTTTGAATGACATTGCTCTCGCTCATCAAGGCGACAAAGCGCCGGATGGTGTAGTGAAGAACGTGAAGGATTTACTCAACTGAGATATTGCTTATCTTCATCTTCTTTGTGATCTGTAACAACATGTTCATTTGTTCGTTCATTTCATTGTGACACCACTTCCAGTTGACTCCCGAATTCCCCCTTCTGTATCGTATAAATTGAACTGTATTATAAACCTACCTTTATCACTTGCAGTACTGACCGATCCTACCTATGTGTGTATGTATGTACGAATGAATCTGGAAGGTGATTTTCGTACTACGATCTGGTAATGATACGAACTGAGAATGAATGAATGAATTGGGATCTGTAATATTGGCGCACAATGGTGTGTATTGGATGCATCAAGAGACGAGACGTAGTCGGGATATGCAATGTATTGCATACGTACAGAGGCCAAATCTTATAATCTACTTTTCTAATCCTCGTATCGATTCTAACACCTACAATCCGCCCATAGAACCCAACACTAGATATTGTTCATTCTACATTTCTACAGTTCGCGAGGTCGTCCAGGTTTGACAGGTGTAGAAGTTGGTGTATCAGGAAGGGGATTACCACTAAAGAAAGTTTCTTCAATTTTATCGAATGTGAGATCAGTGAGTTTCTCGACCTGTCGATCAACAATGCATCAGCTTAAGGATCTTGATAAAGAAGAGTCATGATATTGCTCGAGAGCGAAGTCCGAAGCGGACGGTGTCATCCACTCACAGGATGATCAAACAAATAAGGTAAGAACGGTACGATCCCAATTCCTACTGATGTCGGACCCCATCTCCTCAAAGTTGGATTCGATGATTTAGCGAACTGTCTACCAGCCTGTTTCACCGCCGTGTGAATGGTGAAAGCTGGTAAAGCCATTGAAGCTATACCTTGGAAAACGGATCTTTTCACCGCTACCATCGCTAATCGGGTAGGTTCAGACATGTTGGCAGCTTCTAGAGGTGTTGGACCGAACTGGGAAGATTTGTATGTTGTGAATGATACATCTCCAATCAAGTAGGCCCAAGATACTCCGTATGCAGCGGTGACTAGCGAATATGTATACATCAACACCTCAAACTTGGCGGAAACCGTAATTTTACACGGGAGATCACTTACCAACCCATGGTGGAACGACTGGTCTGAACGCTTCTCCTACATCCGAAGCTGTCAACAATGTCAGCGAATGAGCTTGGTTCGATTTTACTCTGAGGTAGCTCACTGTACGCGGTATACCTGGATCCCGCTCGGACGATATCTCGGGCTCTTCTGAGATAGGCAGCTATACATCATCATTAGAATGTGTTTCTGCTGCAGTTACTTCTCCTTTGGCAGGTCGGACGTACCGTATCGCAAGTTGGATTCAGTCGAGTCGGCTATGGGATATCACGACCTTCAGTATGTTGTAGACTAATATGTAGATCAACTCAGACTCACCATTATCCAATACTAAATCCTGTATCTTATCTTCACCCATCTTCTCTACCTTCTGGACGGACGGAGGAAGTTTTGCTGGTGTTGCCATGTTGACTGTAGCGGTAAATTCGGATGTGGAGCGGGTCTAAGGAGATGATGGAGCTAGGGATGTACACAAGAGAGACAGTGAGAATGATGTCCAATGCTTTCACCTAATATTTCAAACTGAATTCAGCCAAACCATCTCATGTTCGAATTGCCATCTCATCTGGTTTCGTCCCCTGTTCGGACACCGACGTCATTCATCGGCATCAAACTGAACAAAGCATAAAGCGGTATCCACCGCAGTTTGCGATCTGGTGCCATGCCACACTCCGTCCAATAATGCAGTGTGCTGTAACTTAGTTCCGGGCTGATCCATCTTGGCGCTTTGACCCACTCCCCGTCTCTCCCATCCCATCCATACAACCAGTGTTCTTGTTCTTGTTCCCCCGCGTGCCTCTCAGAGGCATGATTACCCAATTGGGATATTAGCCGGTTCCTCTCACGCGTAAGGACAGGAGAGTAGTCTAATTCAACTTGACCCTGAAACAACCCACAAAATACACAACACAACAACAAAAAAACAGTCCAGTCCGAGCAAACGACCAGACAGTAGGAGATGCGTGCGGAGATGCAGAGATGGATGGATATGGTTACTCTGAGACTGAGAGAAGAAGAAAGAGAAGCATCGCTGCCCATTCTTCTCATCATCTTTCATTGTCATTCCAATCATCTTTGTTACACAGTACACTCATTCCAGTCTCGAGTCGACAAGCCACAAGAATCAAAGGCAGTACATAATCAAGTCTTAAACAACTGACTCTACGCGTCGTCTTCTTCTCTCTTTCGACATCGCCTTTGAGCCATCGCATCGATACCACACTCGTTCGTCCCAGTAACATACATTCCTTTTCTTCAAGAGATTAATATAGGATCTATAATTATAAGAACAAGGAGTCCCTCAACTGATCGTCATGGCCGGTAAGTCTCGTTTATGATTTAGTTTCAAAATCAGTCTGCGGATTTGAAGGGTGTTTGTCTCTCTCTTTTTTTTTTTGTTTAATTCTGGGGTGTGAGGGTGCGACGCGAAAAATCGTTATTTTTGTGACACAGCAAGAGCGAGGCAAGGCTGTCAAAGTTGCTATCCAAGACATCAGACATGTAGTCGAATGTTCTTAGCTATGTACAGTGGGCTACATGCGATATCGTCGTCGGTCAAGAGCAATGGTCAGGCCAGGAAGGAAGACCTTTGAGATGAATTCTTTGGTGTAGCTCCTTTCACCATCTCATCCTTCATCGCAGTCGTATACCACCGTACCACCCTTTGTATGACCACGCCTCGTTATACAAAGTCCTTTCACTTGATTCACAATATTTTGATTTTACATTGGCTCGGATGGTCTACCCTACCCTCAATAGCAGTTCATTTCGTGAAGGACTATAACTGACTAACCATTGTTATCATCCTCTTTCACCTTGCCACTTATCGGCATACTTCAAATCATCGACATGGCACCTCAATTGGTCTCTACCGAAACAACCAATACTGGCCCTACCAACCAACCTACCATAACATCCGAACAATCTTCTACATCGCCAATAGAATCATCTGCTGCACCTTCCGACGTAGAGTCAACATCCCCATCGCCCAGTCCCTCAAGTGATAACCAACAATCCGCCTCCGCCTCCCCATCTCCATCCCCATCTTCCGACCCTTCCCCTTCGCCCTCGAATGTAGAATCCTCGGCATCCGTCTCGCCATCCAGCTCACCTAGTCAATCTCCCTCGCCAAGCGCTTCGGAATCTGCGTCAGCGTCGCCGAGTCCAAGTGAAAGTGCAAGTGCATCAGAGCAGCAGAGTTCGTCAGCTAGTGCGACGCAATCGCCGAGTCAGAGTGCCTCGGAGTCAGCTTCGTGAGTTAATTTGCATACACGTCTCATGCCGAATACTGTTACTAAATAAAGGTCACTTGTAGGGCATCCGCTTCGCAATCCGACGAACAGAGCTCTGCCCAACCATCTACTACCACATCTATCAACCAACCTTCCCTCGTCTCATCCACTGCCGAATCAACCTACACCTCAGCTGTTCAAGTAACTACGACCGATGCCGAGGGTCATACTGTCACGACCGCTCCATCGCTGCTGACAGAGACAGCCACGTCAACTGACGCGTCAGGCCAAGTCTACACCATCACGAGAGTAGTTCATAACCCCTCTGGATCGCTATCAGCAAGTGGAGGCAGCAGCGATTCGGGATTCTTTAGCAATTCCGGTGCTGTGGCTGGTACGTTCGTAGCTGTCGGTCTGGTCATCACAGCAGGTGTAATCGCATTTGCAATTTTCATGCTACGTCGTCGTCGAAGACAGCGTCTAGATAGGGATGTAGCAGCTGCTGCAGCTGCAGCAGCGGTGGCCGCACATCATTCTTCTCGATCTGCATTTGACGATGATGAAGAACAACAACAACCTTCGATAACTCAATATGGTGGATATTACGCATCGACAACTCCAGGTATAGACATTCATGGTCAACCTCAACCTGATCTTAATGGAGGTTATCACGATTACGAAGATCCCTCCGGAGGATATGATCCATATGCCATCAATATGCAGAACCTCAATCCTCAAGATAGAATGTCAACTGCTACGGCACCTGGTTTAGCGGGATTCGGAGCTACTGCCGCTCAACAAAATTACGATCAGTCACAACACCAATATGAACATGACCAATATACCAATACACCCGACTACTCTCAACCACAACCGCACGGTCAAGATGATGTTCAGCAGGATGATGGTGGTAATTCACACGGATACTATTTCGATCCGAAACAGGCATACGAATATGCAGATGATGAAGATCCATACGGCGGATACGACCAAAATAGATTATCAAGTCAAGGACCTGGTATGAGACCGCCCAGACCAGGAAGTGCAGGAAGTGTCACTAGACCAGGTGGCGAGGAGAGGGGTCTAAGAGTCGCTAATGTGTAATTTGTCGATTGGTTATATCTTCTCATGTCCATTTGTTTTCGTTGAAGTTGAGCTTTGCTTTTGGGTTGTTCATCTTGTTTAAATTCAGTTGGCACGAAATGGTTGATACTGGATATGGGAAACTCGGACAATATATCTTCTCTTATATATCGTTCTTCATTATACTTATTATGATTAGTGATGATATTGGGCATATAGTATCGGCATTGGCAACTGGATCTGAACGGTTCACGAACATGGGTACTAGCGAGATAATACTGAACGCACTGCCAAAGCCAGCAAACTCAATGAAAGAGGTTCCACACCAGCATGGGAAATGTGTCTCATTTCATTGAATGATCATTTAATCTCATCGAAGAGACTTCATGTACTTCATTAAAAAAACGACTTTGCAGATCACTAAGAAGTCTCAAAAGTCAATTGACCGAATGCATACATCCCACTCTCGAACAAGGTCAAAGTCATCATTCAAAAGAGGAACAATCACTATAGAGAGTCTAGGTGAATCGTTGGCATGCAGTGTTGTCACTCAATTGCTATACCAAAGTGAACCAAAGAGCTAACAAAGTCACCAGACTGATCGGTACGAGGTTGATCTCCCTAAACCGGCGTACCATACATCCGTTAATCGAGGTGATTTCTTCATCAGTAGAGGAGAGGACTTACAAAGAAGCAGCGGAACTATCGCTGGAAGATGAAGAGGAAGTACCATTGGTACTACTTGCCGAAGCAGAAGCCGAAGCAGAAGCACTCGAGTCAGCCGCAGCCGCAGTACCAGAACCAGTCACACCTGCGCTCGCTTTTGCTCCGGAGGCAGCCGCTGAGGAGGAGGGGGAGGCAGAGGTTGATGCTGACCCTGTTGAGTTTCCGGCAGTAGTTGCGTTTCCCCTAATCGGATAGATTATTCCAATATATCATCAGTCAGCCGTCGCAACATCGTATCCAATATAGTTGTGTGATGTATGACTCACCCACCCATAGCGTTAGCTTGGAAAGCTGAGAATGTATTTCCAGAAGTAGGTGCATTGACTCTAACATGATTTTCACACATTTTGTCAATACGTATCGGCAACACATATTCTGAACGGGTATTGGTTTTTGTGTTGCACGTAGAGAGGAAAGTAAACTTACGCCATGACCATACCATTCTGACAATGTTGACCTGTCGCACAATAAACCCAAATCGGTTTAGTATCATTAACCAAGATAGAGTACTACGAGGAGTGTACAGTATCAGCTGTTAATCCAACCCAAGTCAGATGCTAGTTGTCGAGAGTCGACTTGGCTTACACTAGTTGGTGAATCTGGATTCCCAGGTATTTGACCAGAGTTAAATCCTGCATTCGTACATGGTGAAGCGAAAGTCGATTGAGTCACTGTATGATTGCCAGCTAAGAATTTGAACCTGAATCACAGAGTGACGAAATATAATATCACCACCAATGTCAGAACTGCCAGAATGCCGACTCGAGACTGGGTGGATGGTAAGTGATAGATGGTTCTACTTACTCGATTATATCTCCTAATTCAGCTTTTACTTCAGAGGGTTGGAAAGTCTACATCACCGCCCCCCACGTACAAAACTAATCAGTTCCCAAGTCCACTATCTATCAAGGTGTGAGGACCGATCGGATGGTGTGGCACTTACCAGAGTCTTGATATTTCCCACATTGACTGTATGAGTAGCGGATAAGACAGGAGAAACCAACAAGGTGAGAAGGCAGAGTGATTGAGCGAACATCGTGGGTTAGGGACGTAGGGATTCAGTTCAACTGATTGTTCGAATTTCTCAGAAAGGGATAATACATAGACTAGCTGTGTATTCTATCTGGTGTGGGATGTGACAAGACCAGCTTGTGAGAAAGAATATTGAGGAGCAGATTATGGAAGAGAAGGATAATTTTGAGGAGTGAGGAAAGAAGAGAAAACACCCAAATATGCGTGAATTCTTGATTGACTCTTATACATTTTAGTAAAATGGCTCAAGTCACCCTCTGAGAAAATCTCTTGTCTGAGAGTCGGAACAATCAGCTCACGCTCATCGCGTTTGAGAAATCGGTAGTCAAGAGACGAAATGTCTGAGCCACTTTTAACGACCACTTGACAATCGTTGCCACTTTCAGATTGTCAAGCTGACAGTTGACTACAGGTACACTGTGCAAGTCGGTCGTCAAGTTCAAGCGTAGTAAATCACCTGGCGATCTCTCATAGAGCTGATCGTATCTAGGTCAATTCGTAGTCAAGTTTCCATGTCTTGAGTGACTATAATACAAAATACATCACCATCATCTCTATGCACATTAGTACATGTTAATTAAACCTCATACCCGCGATCAGACGCATAGTGATCATATGATCCAAAGATTGCCCGTGCCTACACGGTATAACCCCTCGTTTCACCTAAGGCAACAACGACGAAATCATCTTCTTTCAAACCGACCTGTTGAGCTGCTGTCTTGAGTCTTTCAGGAGGTTCAAGGAACGGTTCGTAGGTCATTTGGAATGTACCCCAATGTATTCCAATGGCATTTTGACATTTCTATTCGGTTCATATAAAAATTAAACAAGTCAGCAATCATACCATACTTCTTACGGTGGCTCTACTTTCAAGGAACAGCTAAACTCACAGTATCTTTGAACATCCTTACTGAATCAATAGGAGCCGCATGTACAGCTGAAAACAAAGCTCGAGGTTCGTATGCACCGATGGGTATCAACCCTACGGTGAATGGTCCTAATCGATCGCCGATCTCTTTGAATGCTGGACAAACTTCTTTGGGTAGGTCTTCGAGTGAATGAGATTCCTCTGTGGTGATGCAGTATCCTGAAAAGGGTATCATCAATGTTTATACCCTTGAGGGTGATAAAGTGAAGGACATACCTGTATCTCCGCCGAACCATACCTGGATCATGACAATCTATCAGTTAACAATCTTTCAAGAGAAATGATGCTGGAACAGAGTCCCTCACAGATGCATTCGACGACGTGTCCTTGACTACCCAAGAAGACCAAAGTGAATTATCCTTATCCCATCCTACTCTCGAAGCATTATGTTGGCTGGGTGCTGTGGACAGTACTCGAATGAACATCCTATCGTCCTTTGCCTACAGAGGCTTTTACTCACTACAAGCAATTTTGACTTCCCCTACTCCATCTACTAAAACTTGTCTTTCTTCAAACCAATCCATCTCAATTACATTTTCTCTTCCCAAGCCCAGTCCAGAGACTACATGGTAGTTGTTAAGAGGTAAGAACAATTTGGGATGTTTTCCGAATTTGGATTTCTGATTCGTGAAGATGGCTTTGAGAGAGGGGAGGTCAAGGTGATCGTAATGATTATGTGATATGGCCTAAAACCCATCGTAAGGATAAAGATATTAGTTTGTTTTATGAGGAGTAGGGGAAGATAGACTTACGATAGCATCGACTTCAGGTAGCTCGTCAATCTTGGTGACATTCGCTGCCAAAAAGCAATCTTGAGATTAGCAACCACAATATATCATTCTAAATTATGATCAAGTTTGACGGTCATTCCCACTCACTACTCAACCTTTTCTGACCAACTCCATGGAAAATGACATCCAACAAAACAGGATCGAACAATACCCTTACACCTCTTCCTTTCAGGCCCTTTTCGCTATCTTCCCTAGCGGGCATCTCGACTAACGACGCGGCATGACCTAACCAAGTGACTTTCAATTCTGTCGAAGGGAGGTCTAAACCGTATGTCGGTTGGATATGAGGTATGAGCTTTTTAGCATTCTTGGCAGCTGGATCCTTATTCGTCCAAGCCTAAATATGTGTTCATCGTTTTTTTGTTACTTGTTTATCATCATTGAATTTGCAGCGACGATGAAGACACTCACCTTCCATGCCATTGTAGGTATGATCTTCATGACCTCCATCGCCCCCTATTTGTAACATATTCCGATACATCCATTCAGTTCGTACATCCTCATCATGAAATGGCGATTGTACGATGAGGTAAATAACTTACAAAACTGGTAAATGTCTTCCATGGGTTCTTGAACGCCGTCCCCTTGTCGTTCACCCAATGATCGCCCTTCACCCTCTCTACACTGGCTGGACGGACTGTAACTGTATTTGTCATACTTCTGATTCGTATCTGGTTGAATACTGCTCGTCTGGCTAAAACTGAGATATGTCGTTGTCGATTAAAGTTGGGAAGATATAATTGGGATACAAGTCCCTTTGTGATTGCCATGTAAGGAGAGGCGGTGATATATACAATGACAAGCTGTTCTGCGATTGTTGTTGATGAATGTGAATGTGAGGTGGATCAACGGAGCGGAGGGAAGAGTACGTAGCGCACACACGCACACCTCGGATGCTATATGCTATATAATCATACAATAAATATGATTTTTGCCAAGTCTGATGTCGATGAGATGACAATTACTTGTCCACTTCGGCATCCCACATTGTTATGATGATGATAATCATGACCGAGGCGAGCTCTTGACTCTTATTTTTATTTCTATTTGCAGCCCATCCCCGATGGTCATACCATCTCTCGTGGATCGTGCCTGAGTGATTCATCGACGGTCATATTCAGTGCTCATCATCACTATCACGTTGACTCTACTGCACCATGCATCCAGGCATGCATCCCATACGAAATCGCAGACGCTCATGTGATGAGTTTATACAGCAGTGGTGGCACTGAAGAATATATGCCGAAACACCATCTCATTCCGCGGTACAGGATGGATTGGGTCCGGATTCTGCACGACATGTGAGGTTAGTCACCATCCTCCCATTTACCACCGTGGACCAACGCGAGACCGATTTCATGTCGTCAAATCAGCATTCGATCAAATCACTGAATTTCAATCACATTGACTAGTCGAGAAATACTGTTCATGTGTGCGGGACTATGAGGTGATTGTTCTGCTTCTCTCGTTTCTTCCTCTATCGAATCGCTTCATCGTTCGTCCACGACCCCACTTTCGCCTTCGAAACTCTGAGACGAGAACCACTGCACTCGGCTTCTCTGTTCAATATGCGACTTTGACGTGAGCCATTGACACATTTCTGCTCTGGGCATTTATTTGCCATGCATGCCATCGTATAAGACTATGTCTATAAGTTTTTAGATGATCAGAGGCGAAGGAGAACGATGGCTTTGATGAGACAAGATGAGACAATGGTGAAGGATTGCTCTGCGGTATCCTAAAGAGTACCCTGGATTATTCGCATTTCCATGAATCTTTTTCATCTGATTCTACTCAGAAGGGAGGTCCACCTTTAACCAAATCCTTATGTGTATATCTATTCTCCCCTTTCTCATAATCCGCAATTGTACTTCCCTTATCATTCCTACTCCTCATCATATACTTATAAATCACCAATCCATCTAACCCTACTGGCCCTCTCGCATGCGTCTTACCAGTCGAAATACCGACTTCAGTTCCCAGTCCATATCTAGTCCCATCGGCAAACCTCGTCGAGGCATTGACATAGCAGTTGGCACTATCTAAACCATTACACCAGATTGACATTGATTTCTCATCTTCAGTAATGATCGAATCTGTATGATGGGATGAATGTGAATTTATATGTTTGACCGCCTCATTCACATTGTTAACTGTCTTCACTGCCAAAGTAGGTCCGAGGAATTCCGTATGATAATCTTCTTCCGTACTTGCCGTAACGAATTTGGATGATTCTGGAATATCCTGAATGGCCGATAAAGTCGAAGGATCGCATCGTAGACAGACGTTGTTCTTCATTAGTTCAGAAGCTAGTTTGGGCCAGAGGGTGGATAAGAGTGATGAGTGGATTAACAACGTTTCGGCGGCATTACAGGCTGCCATGTAATCGGTCTGAACGCAAACCAAGATATTGTTAGCTACCCGTACGGTTTCAGATGTTGTCCATTCAGGCTTTGATCGGATAGTGATTGTCGCTAGACCTACCTTCGATTCGACCACTACCCTCAAAGCCTTCTCCTCTACCGCAGTTTGGTCTACGTAAACCGCACATATTCCATCCGCATGACCCATAACTGGGATTCTCGTGTTGTTCTGAATACTTCTGACCAATTCGTTTCCTCCTCTTGGCATCACCAAGTCGATATACCTATCTTGAGCGAGTAGCGAGGAGATCTCAGATCGTGTAGAGACCGATTGAATGAACGTCGGTGGGATGGAGGTTTTGGATAAAGCTTCGGCAATTAGTTGAGAGAGGATGGTAGCAGTTCGAAGTGATTCCTTTCCTCCCTTCAAGATTGCCGCATTTCCTATAGCAACACCGAGCAAAATCGCAAGCAGAATCAATATTGGTATAACTTTTCAGACAAGTAGACAGATGAAAAGGATCACTTACCAGATTTAATAGCGAGCGCAGCAATGTTTACCACTACCTCAGGTCTAGCTTCGAAGATAACCAACAGCACACCGATAGGACAGGTGACTCTGTGTAAATCCAATCCTGGCCCCAACTCCTTTGCAAAAGTGACTTGACCCGTTGGTACAGGTAAGGAAGCTACGTCCGATATACCTTGTAACATCGCATCGAATTTCCCTGGTCTCGAAAGGTCTAAACGAGACACGAGTGATTTAGATAATTTGCCTTGGGATGATAGTTCTTCCGCTGCCTATGCTCACGTCGATTGATCAGAATAGTACTAGTAGTCTGATCGAAATTAGACTCACCTCCATATCTGCCTTGTTAGCCTTCAGCACTTCATCTTTCTTCCCCTCCAACACTTGGCGAATAGCTCTCAGAGCCAGATCCCTCTCTGACACATCTACCAATTGAGATTGCTCGAAAGCTGCTCGAGCGGCTCTGGCGATTGATTCGGCCACACTGGAGCTCGAGCCTGAGCTTGATGGGTCGGACATGGTGTATAAGGAATCGGTACAATTTATGGAAGGTTTATATGGTATGGATGGAAAGATAGAGATGTATCATGAATTCGCCCAACTTTTTTACACCGAGTCATACGGTAACTCGGACATGGAATTTGATTCCGTTGGATGTGTAACTTGGATGTGGAGGTCCGTGCTCTGTACTTCAGTTAGATGGCGTGCTGATAAAGAAGAAAGATCAGGAGATCACCTTATTTCATTCGTATCCTTTGTATCATACGAAGATCGTACATACCTTCAAAAAGCATATAAACCCCTCCATTCAACTTCCTCCTCGGTCCCATCCTCCTATATCCCTCACCCAACCCACCCATCATGTCAGTGTCCACCACTCTTCCCGACTGGCCCCCCTCGCTCATACCCGAACAACACTCACATCTCATCCTCCTATCCTCCACCTATGCCCTATCCCACGGATTCACTCTACTTCCACCTTCATCAAGCCAACCACCTACTTCAGCCATAGCCGCTCCCCTATCGCTACTTCCCACCCCATTTCCAAGGGGTTTATACGATCTGGCTGTATCGTTACAACCGCTGTACAACGCTTTATACGCCAGGATAACGCTGGATTGGGATTTCTTAGATAGAGTAATGGGAGGTAGCGTGTCGAAAGTGGATACTTTCCAGGGTGAATTATGGAGAGGATGGAAATCCATCAGAAATGATTTGGTCCAACCTCTTCAATTGGGTTTATTCAGGTCAGATTATCTGTTGCATGATGGTGAAAAGGATGGGATAAGTATAAAACAGGTAGAATTCAACACGATAGCTGCTAGTTTCGGTGCTTTGAGTCAGAGAGCTGGAGAAATGCACAAGTGAGTGTGATATCCTCGCATCTTGATTGAGTTATGAGTCATAGAATGGAGACCTCGGTGTGAATATCACTCAGTTGTGAGGCCATACTGTCACCATATTCACGTGTAGACCGTTCTCTCACTCCCATATTTAAGTTGTGGTCGCGACGTTTCGCTGACATGTACATGACCACTACGCAGGTACCTCTCAAAAGCTACTAACGGATATTTTTCCGTCTCGCCACATCTCTCCAATCCATCAAACTTTCCCGCCAACGAACCTCTGAAAAACCTCGCAGCAGGTTTAGCGGAAGGATGGAAAGCTTATGGAAACAAAGATGCGGTGATATTGTTCGTTGTTCAGGATGGAGAGAGGAATGTGTTTGATCAAAGATGGTTGGAGTTCGAGTTACTCGAGAGGTGAGTACTGTTCAGTCTGCCTTGGTCTGACAGACGCTTGTCTGTGTCTTGCTCGAGCAAAAGAAGACCGTCCAGGTCTTGAAGCTTTGCAAGACCTTGCATCTACCTCATGTGGATATAAGAAGAAAGATATGCTAATTTACCTGGACCATAGCCATAATATCCCTGTCATCCGACATACATTCTCCGAACTATCGACTCTCGCCCAAATCGACCCCACCACCAAAAACCTCTTATTACCGTCTCCCCTTCAACCCTCCTTGCCGGCTAGGGAAGTATCAGTGATCTACTATCGATCAGCATACACTCCAACAGATTATCCCTCTTCGGCAGAATGGTCCACCCGACTTTTGCTAGAGAAAAGCAAAGCTATCAAATGTCCTTCTATGGCATTGCAGTTATCCGGAGCAAAGAAGATCCAACAGGTCTTGAGTGAACCTGGAGTTCTTGAAGATTTCTTATTAGGCGATCATAGACCTCATGTTGGATTTGGCAAGGGAGCGGGCAGTCTGACGCAAGAAGATGTAGATAGATTGAGATTGACTTGGATAGGATTATATCCCATGGACAATTCTGAATTGGGAAAGAAAGCTTATGCACTCGCCACGAGTCAACCTGAGAAATATGTATTGAAACCTCAACGTGAAGGTGGTGGAAATAATATCTATCGAGAGAATATCCCAGGTTATCTGAAAGAGTTAGCAGAAGAAGATAAGCATAGGATAGAGGGTGAACCTGAAAAGAAAGAAGGTTATATATTAATGGAATTGATTGAACCTCCCAAAGGACTTAGGAACCTGTTGGTAAAAGGTGGTGAGAATAAATCGAGATTGGCGGATATAGTCAGTGAATTAGGTGTATATGGAGTCTCATTGTTCGGTGAGAAGGAAGTGGTGAACCAGACTGCTGGGACGTTGTTGAGGACAAAGGGTAGAGAGAGTGATGAAGGTGGTGTAGCGATTGGTAAGTGTTGATCACCGCCAATGCTAATCGAATGGGAATAATCGTGCTGATATGAAATCCTTCGGTTAAATAGGTATAAGTTCAATTGATTCTCCTTTACTTGTAGATTAGATTGAAACTAGATCATAGAGGATATACAGCTGCCATGTTCATATTGAATGTAACAGCACCATAAGCTGAGCCGATCTGAAGGCGTCATCTAAGATACCTTGACTTGCTCGTACACAGTAATTGTAATCTGCGTTCCGTACCTGCAGTATCTGCAGTATATCGAGGAGTGTGATGATGGTGATCCGGATAACCCGGACTCTACAAATGAGTCGAACCCTTAGCTTCCTACAGTGATTTCTAAATTAACCGGTCATTGAATCTCACGTGAGACTGAACGATAAGCTGCATCCGTCTTTTGGCGAATGGCAATTCATGATACGGAAGTATATGTCAGAGGAGATGACGTACAAGGCGGGCAAGGCACAGTTAGTCAGAGATGAGTACGAGTAGTAGGCACAATTGCAGAGATCCCTCTTAGCTCGATTATGTATCTATCTATTTTATCTCCATTTCTCGCTTATTGGGTTTTTTGCTATTGGGTTTGAGACTTTATCATTGCAGGTAAATGCTGATATCTCGATGATATGTATCCGAGGGTGTTGCATGTTCTACGGGTACTACTTCAGTGGTGCTTTAGCATTAGCACACTAACTCAAGAGATAAGCAATTCATCTCATCTCATCTCACCTCGTTTCCGATTATAACTATATACTCGAACCTACATCCAGCTCGTAATCACTCTTCTTCCTCTTACGCTTGGGTTTTATCATCCTTGATTATATCATTATCCGCACTGTACGGTATCAAACGTCGAATTCAAAATGGATGATAAAGCAGAGAAGAGCATCGTCCCACCCCAAACCACCCCTAGCAATGGCTATGGACAGACCATCCCCGTACAAGATGAAGGCGATAACGTAGTAGCGAGATTAGAAGAAATGGGATACAAACAAGAATTGAAAAGGAATTTGGGAATGATATCTGTCTTGGGATTAAGTTTCGCAATTATGGCTGTACCGTTCGGTACTTCCACTACGTTGAATATCGCTTTGACGGATGGTGGACCAGTCACTATCCTCTATGGTGTGAGTGACCTACCTTCAAATATATGTTCACTGCGCAAATTAAATCATACCAGGAGAAAATGATTTGGTACTGATGCATGGAGGTCCGATTGATAGTGGGTATTCGTGTCGCTAGTTTCACTGGCTATCGCTGCTAGTCTGGCTGAAATGTACGTCTACACCACTCGTATAAGCGGATATAAGCTGACATTGTATTGTGATATGAACAGATGCTCCGTATTCCCAACATCCGGGGGTGTATATTGTACGTTCACATCCACCACATACCATCTAAGCTACGAGCTTACCACTGTGTTTGATGTAATACAGACTGGTCAGCGATGTTGTCTACACCTAAGTACAGTGCCTTTGCAAGTTACCTCACAGGATGGTTAGGGACTGTAGGAAACTGGACGTGAGTGATAGTCATAACAATGAAGAGAGAGCACCAATTGCTGATTCGTAGTCTTATGCTTTAATACAGTGTGACTGCCTCGATCACTTTTGGAGGATCTCAACTTATCTTGGCTGCTGCTACGTTATACCATGAAGATTACGTCCCAACCGCTTGGCAGACCTGTTTAGTCTATTGGGGAGCTTTGTTAGGATCTCTGTTGATCAATATATTCTGTACAAAGTGAGTTGAAAATGTGAAACCTAACTTCTAGATACATTATGCTGATACTGGTTATATAGATATCTGGATAAGCTAAACACGATATGCTTGTATTGGACGGGAGCGTCAGTGATAGTGTAAGTCGTAATTTATCTCAACTACAAGCTTGACCCCTTATACTGATCATACCCCGTTTATTCTGTAGGGTATGTCCATCCTCTGTGTAATCCTGGAGGTTTCTCTGACTTGTACTGCTAGATCATCGTGACATTGTTGAGTATGGCAGATAATCGAAATTCTGGCAAATTCGCTTTCTCTCATGTAAGTTGTCTCTTTGGTCTCCATTCAGCACAATGCATTTCGGTTATTGATTATCTGAGTTAGTTCGACGCATCTCCCTCGGGCTGGCCAGCTGCTTGGGCGTGGTTCGTCGGTCTACTACAAGCTGCATATACTCTTACCGGGTGAGTTCCGCCCATGATCATGTGGAAGGAATACTGCTCACTTGGACAAGATGATAGGTACGGAATGGTAGCTGCGTTATGCGAAGAGGTCAAAGAACCTGCTCATCAAGTCCCTCGAGCGATGGGTAAGTCTTCGGTGGAAAAGAGCAAGCTGACATGTGCAGTCCTCTCAGTCGCTGCTGCAGCGGTCACTGGTTTGGTCTACCTTGTAAGTTATAATGATTCTGCAGCAAGTGATCGATATTGATGGCTGTACTTTGTAAAATATGTAAATTCAGCTCCCAATCAACTTCGTCTTGCCGGACATCACACCTCTTTTGGAAGTAGCGAGTCTGCAACCAATGCCATTACTTTATAAAATTGTCACCGGTAGCTCCGGAGCAGCTCTGGGATTACTCTTCCTGAGTGAGCTGCACGGTCCCCTCTTGTTACGAGTGTTGACTGATCGATTATGGTGTTTTGTAGTTCTGGGTATATGGGTATTCGCCACGATCGGTTCTCTGACAGCTGCATCAAGATGTACATGGGCGTTCTCCCGTGATGGTGGTATACCAGGATCGGGATGGTGGAAAGTTGTCAATCCCCAATTCGGCATTCCCATCAATTCCCTCATACTTTCCACTGTTGTCTGTGCCTTGTTGGGTTTGATTTATCTGGGAAGTAGCGCTGCATTCAATGCTTTTACTGGAGGTCAGTCAATATTTCGTCTATTCCGTTAAAGCCCAAAAAGATACAGGACAGTTTTGACCCTTCTGTTTTGATTTTTACAGTGGCAACTATCTGCTTGGGATGCTCTTACGCTTTCCCCGTTCTCTGTTCTTTGGTCAGAGGTAGAAAGATGGTTAGGAACGCGCCGTATTCATTAGGCAAATTTGGATTTGTCATTGTCAGTCACCTTCCCTTGATTCCTCTTTACTACGGACTTGTTGAGCTTTGAGCTGACGATTTTGTGCAGAACATCATCACAGTAGTTTGGATCAGTTTCTCAATCATTCTCTTTTGTATGCGTAAGTACGAGATTATATATCCTTGATCATCGAACGCAATTTGAGCTGAGTTCGTTGTGGTGCATTTTGTAGCTACCGCCGTACCTGTCACCGACCCAGCTTCGATGAACTACGCCAGTGTCGTGTTCGCTGGATTCTCCACGATCGCAGCTGTATGGTACGCTATCAACGCTAGGAAACATTATCACGGGCCGACATTCTCCGCTGTTAGGGTGGAGGGTTCCCATTAGATCGGTTGTAGGTGTAGATTTATTGGTTGGTGGATGAACATTGCAGATGCAGTAGACAGAAATTGTATACCCAGATATCTGGGACGTATGAAAGGTTGAAGTATGACTGTATATGTGTGGATATGGAAAAAATGCATCTTGGATACTCGTAACTATGGTTGCGACAGATACTGGTCCATGAAGCAGCGCCAGAACTGGAATCGACGTGTTACGTAATTTTGCCACGTTGTGACGCGTCTCTGGAGCTCAGCCAAAATGAGAAAACAACAACAACAATCAAACAATCAACGATAAACACACACAACGACAACTTCCATTCATCCTCCATCACATGGCAGTGAAAGCATAGCATAGCAACAGAATCATACGCATCTCGTCTATCTACAATGCCAACGGCAATATCATCACCATCCTCAATATCCAGTCCGCGTCCGAGGGTGATATCAAAGAAATTATCCGGATCAGGATCTACGACCGCTACACCTTCTGGATCACCTTTACAGCCATCACGAACCATCAACGCACCTCGCAAATCATCCAGTCTGGCCATGTTGATGAACGACGATGCGGCTGAGAAAGCCAAACGTCGAAAATCAGCTCATTTCGGTGAACTGGCTCCTTCAGCTGGTGAACCTAAAGAAAGACCAGGACTTGGGACACAAGGGAATGGAAAGAGGACTGTATCTGCTCTGGCGGTCCAACAGGCTTCGTCAGGTGGTCAGACGATGGCTCAAAGGCGTGCAAAGAGATTGTCAGCGGTGGAACCGGCTCAACCGGTCATTAGTATGGAAGTGATGAATACGAATTTTGAAGAATGGATGAAGTTGGCTACTGATAATGTAAATATCTTTACCATATCGAATTAAATGCCGGATGGCTGACGTGAGCTGATGGTACCGATTTATTAATTTATAAATTAGAAAATCACTGCGAATAACACATGGAACTTTGCTTTGATTGATTATTTTGCGGATTTGACACTTTTACGAAATGGACCAGATGATCAAAGTGAGTGAATACCTTCAGAGTGCCAGAGTTATCCACATCTATATGGAAATATATTGCTGACCTCATTTATCCACCTAGGTATCAATTTCCAGAAAGCCTCTTGTACTCTCGATGGTTGTGTCAAGATTTATACCTCGCGAGTGGACAGTGTAGCGACTGAGACTGGGAAGTTATTGAGTGGTCTTGCAGGCGGGAATGGTCAGTTTTCATCTATCTATTAACATGCGCAGACGAAAAGATGCTGACGATATAATATCGTATAGCTGCAGATGATGCGGATGGAGAAGGTGGTGATGGAGATGACGAAGAGGGTGGTGAACCCAAAACAACGCGAAAGGCGAGTTGTCATCAATTCGCGAAATCCACTTATTATGCTGACGTCAATGTTTTGACAGACGACCAGTCGATCCGAAGCGACATTAGCCAAATCTTTCGCTCAGCTACAGGTCAAGAAGTTCGATCTTGAGTTCACCGTTGATCCGCTGTTCAAGAAAACCTGTGCGGACTTCGATGAAGGAGGGGCGATGGGTTTGCTCATGAATCACCTCGGTGTTGATGGTAAGGGAAGAGTTGTGTTTGATGCTGGAGATGCGGGAGGGGAGGAAGAGGAAGAAGAGGAAGAAGCTGATGAGGAAGAGGAGATGGTGGATCTTGAAAAGCTCAGAGGTAAGTCGTCGTTTCTCTCTTTCACAAGGGTAACTTAAATCAGGTTGACATTTCGCCTCTTTGCAGAATTTGTACCCTCTGTGGAGGCCGTACAAGACCTATACATCTCAGATACTCTCTCTGCGTTCAAATTTTCCTCCGACCCGGATTCCGCTGTCGACTTCACTACTCTTTTCAACCTCAAAGATTCATACAACGACGAGGAATATCAACCCTCATACGCCGATGACGAGTACGATGAATACGCTCCTGGATATATGCCTGGGGAAGGTGAAGCTCATGATTTCTTCGGTGACGAAGATTACGATATGGGCCCCTCAGGTGGATTCGATGATGGAGCTTCCATGATGGGAGACGATATGGATGCTCAAGAAGCCTACAGCGGACAGGGTATGGGCGGTTCGTTGGCGATGGCCGCTCCGGGTGAACGTCTCGGACCATTCGATCCTAGACGTCAAGCAGGTCACGGGGAGTTGGTGATGGCTTTCGGAAATGGTGGTGATGATGATGATGCAGAAGGAATGTTTGATTACTTCGATAAAGGTTTTGGTAAATCCTGGGCAGGTGCAGAACATTGGAAATTGCGTAAAGTAACGAGGAAAGGTATGTGCGACGACCCTCGTGGTCATATTTATCTCATTGATATATCTATAGATATAAGAGTAAACGGAAGTCTAACCACTGGTATATTCTATAGATGCTGCTACACCAGCCGGTGGATCTACCGCTCCCACAAAAACAGCTAAACCGGCCAAAGCACCATTCACAATCGACTTTTCATCGCCGTCTACATCTGCTACTTCATCCAAAACCCTCTTCGCCCCCGCCACGAAATCATCCATCACCTTACCCTCCACGCGTACTGCATCTTCCAGATCCAACAAGAAGACCTCGGCGGGTAAACGAAGAGAAGAATGGTTACTACCTGATGATATGCATTTCAGTAGTAGACAACTGTTGAGATTGTTCTTGAAACCCAAGTTCTCGGTGAGTCCAAATATTCAGTCGTAGAAATGATCACCATGACATGAATTTACATTGCTAATGATGATATGATAGCTGCGAATGAGAAGGAGTGGTGCAGTGACTCAACTAGCTGGTGAGTTGAAGATTCCCCACGAGTCAATAGACCACACCACTGACGTGTTATACCCAGAAAACGCCAACGGCGAGATCGATGAGAACTTCTGGGCTCAAGCTGCTGCCGAACGAGCGGATGCAGGTCTCGAGGGAGATGGTATGGGTAAGTACAAATCCATATCAAGTGATTTTCAGCACCGCATACTGATCATTCCGCAGATAACGACTCTCAGCCGATACCATTCGAAACGCAGTTCTTCCATGACGATATGGATGATGGATACGTCGACGACGGTTTGGACGCTGGAGACTCGGCAAACTTGTATGATTCCAATGAAGCTGAAGATCTATTGCAAGGATCTCAGAACATCGAACTGAAAAAGAGTAGACCTGAGAACGTCAACTTCGCCAAGAAAGCTAAGAGAGTAGATGTAAAGAGGTTGAAAGATGATATCTGGACTGGATTGAAAAGTCTCGTTCCGGCTGAGAAGGATAGTTCAGAAGATGAGACTGTATGTTTAATTCATATTCTTCTCTTGTCGCATGTAAGTGAGAGAGGCTAATTAGTTTTATTTCTCGGGTGAATGTAGGAGTTGCCCAAAACACCTACGAAAGATGGAAACGAACCAGTCAAGACTTTTGATAATATCATTACATCCCTTCGATCATCTTACCCCGCCGAAAAGATGTCTGAGATATCAACTTCGTTCTGTTTCATCTGTCTTTTACATTTAGCGAATGAGGAGGGACTGAAGATCGAGACTGCTCGTTACGACGGCAAGGAGAATGAAGATGTTGGTTGTCAGGGGTTAGTAGAGGGTTATGAAGGTGATGGATCTCTATTTGGATTCGGAGCTAAGGGTAAGAGATTGGATCAGGGTGAAAAGAAAGATAGGATAGTTGGAGAATTGCAAGCTTTGAGGGTGTACAAGGTGAGCTCGAGGAAAGAAGGTCGCAAGCTGCGGTTGAATGAACGAAGCTAATCGTCGTATTATATCGATAGGATCATACGGCTGGTAGAGCGGCGTAATTGGGAAGAAGACGGCGATCTCGAGCTACGTACGGGTGCCATCTATGTCTAACGATTTCAAGTGATATAATATTTATAGGGTTTATAAGCGTTATAAGAATCGGTTTCATCCCATTTTATATGTAATTTTATAATACTCTTTGAAGCTTAGGGCTAGTACAGATAGCCTCGTTGATGGCATATCACCTCCTTGAGAGTTATAGGAGAGACAGTTGATCGATATTGTGATAGTAGACTGTACTGGTGCGGTTACACCTATGGATCGGTTAAACTGCTGCTAAATCGATGATAGGCGGATACGGTTATTTCGTTCGAATGCGCCCCAAGATATCAACAAGTAATCCGAGTTTGTATATAAACATCTACATATGCTTTGAGTGACCAGCTATTCCTTTTCTCTCTATCCTCTGTATACACAGGCGAACCAAACCCCGTCGCAGGCCTATCGAAAAGAGAGTGAACGATGTCAACCTCAGCAGCAAAAGTGCGGCCGCCTTTCACCCTCAAAGTAGCTCAGACGAAAGATGAGATTGAAGCTTGTTATGATATCAGGATAGAGGGTGAGTCGCACCATGTCATGGATCCCGATCGACTTCAATGTATCCAATGCCCCTTGAAAATACACTGTGTCTGGATCAGAGGCTAAGATGCTAATCCTTGTCGTGTCGAAATAGTATTTTCGGTTGAACAGGTAAGGTCATGACGGAAAGAAATGGATGAACATGGTAGCTGATATATATCGTACTGTCTCGATGCGAATAGGGATTCCCATTGGATACAGAGATAGACGAGTGAGTAATCCACTAGATTAAATGACATCGCTCTTTCTCGTGCAAGTATGAATAAAGCTGATCTCGTAAGAAAAGATACGATCCCACTTCCATCCATTTCCTACTTACCACTCCCATCCCTTCCCCACCCTCCGAACAGACTCGCATACCGAGCTTGTCTTCACCGACGGAGGGAGAAGAAGAGACGACGGAAAAATCAATAGGTACTATAAGATATGTACCCTCTCTATCGAAATTGACACGATTAGCGGTAGAAAAAGAATATAGGAAGTACGGTTTTGGAAAAGTATTGGTAGATGGGATGCACAAGTGGATCAAAGATAATGAAGATAAATTAGAAAAAGGAAAGATTGTTCAGGAAGAAGGGGGAAAGAAGACGATCAAAGTGAAATGTCATTCTCAGGTGAGTACCAGAGATCTATGAAAGTGAAATCACGGAGCCGGGTATGATGTGCTGACTGTCATCGTAGATCCCTGCTATCCCGTTTTACGCAAAGATGGGATATGTAGCTGAAGGGCCGGAATTTGATGAAGAAGGTGGTGAGTGATTGTAATCATCAGCCTAATCGCTATCAAAGAGAGAAAGCTGATGGTCAATGTTTGTGAATGATGGACAGCACCTCATCAATTGATGGTATATGAAGTCGAGATTTGAGATGTATGGCGTCACGAAAGAACGGGGGCTATCATTTTAGACGGATTAGATGGGTCTTGTCTTAGCACCGATGGAATCATTAGTCAGCAGCAGTTCACACCTTGAACACATGTAGGAAAGCATACTTGCAAGCACATATCCGTCAATTGCCAATCAGGTGATACACATTTATCAATTATATACATCGATGAAGGAAATGTGACTCAAGTTAGGAAGGTACGTTTGTCTTCTTCATGCTACATGATACAAGCTCGAAAAGGATGGAAAATGTATGAACAGGTCCTCGGCAATTGTAAAGTAAAGAAGGGGAAATAAGATGTCGTGATCAATCAGAACAGGAAAAGTCACGTTCGAAAAGGATGATAAAGCGTCCATCGATACTAAATCTTCTTAGCCAATTTCTCTTTCTTTGCAGCAGCTTCCTTGGCAGCCTCTACAGGATGTACGGAGTGAACGTCAGCAATGTACTTACAGAGCATCGGGGTTTCGTACTCACCCTCAGCCTCTGCAGCTCTTTGGGCAGCAGCAGCCTCTCTTCTCCTTCTGACTTCTTGTAATCTGGCTAAATCAGATTTGGCCTCGGTGGTTTTGCCTATACATAACAAGTCAACAATTGGTTCTTTCAGTTCTTGATATATCCGTGAGAGACATGTGATTTACCTTGAGCATGTAGTTTCTGATATTTGTCTTGAGCAGCTTTCTTCTCTGCTGCTTCACTGTAAGAACAACCGCACATCACATCAGTATATCAATCTCTGCCGTAATATCGTTACGGAAGACTTACCGTTCTTTTCTTGATTGTTGGACTACCGCAGGAGCACTGGCTTTCTTCTTCTGTTGTTGCTGTTGTTTTGGTGCCACCTCTTCTTCACTACTCTCTTCGTCTGATTCATCCTTCTCTTGAATAGTGACAGTTTTCTTGGTTTTACCTTGAGCTTCGGCTTTTTTCCTAGCTCTTCTCTCCGCTCTGCTTAGTTCCTCCTCATCACTCTCAGGTTCAGCCAATTCTGTATTCCCCAATTTCAAATTAACCTCTTTCATCTCTGGTGCCAATTCCGCGACTTCAGCTCTATGAGCTGCCGCTCTGGCCTCCTCTTCATCCTCTTCATCCTCTTCGGACGAGGTCTCTTCCTCTGACGAAGATGTTTTCTCAGCGAGTCGAGGATCAAGATCACGGGAGAATTGTCGTCCACCTCCTCTGGATACCTTGAATTTGCTGTGGATATCCCAGATTGTCAGCTTAGCATTACTCCACATCACGCAGAAGGGTCGGAGGTTCGTGAGTTGAAGGCATATACACCCACCCTCGTCCTCTCGATGAAGTTGGTGCACCACCTCTAGCCATGTTATCTGATGTCTATAAGCCAAAATTCGATAAAGTTCGTCGTTCCAGGGCGTAGGTTGATTGTCAAGCTTGACTTCGACCAGGGTAAGATGCAAGATGGTATCGCTTGAACGAGTTGGTGAGTGTCTCAGCAAGATGGAAGTGAGGAGAAGAAGAGTTGCTGCAGTAGTGTGATGTTCAACGGCAAATCATGTCAAAGATATTTGGTTGAGAGATCACGTGGAACATAATTACGTAAACTCATGTGGCTTTGACACAGTGAAAGAGTGGAAGATGACATGATCATACGCTGTTTGAGTGTCCCAATTTCGCAGAATGCCAGCGAGACGATGGCTTACTTGGCGGTTCATCACAGGGATGGTGCCGCACAAAATTTGTTCGAAGCAGAGATAGCTGAAGCACCGAGCTCTCTTGGTCGATAGTCAGCCATGGGCTTAAATACTTTGTAGGAACATATTTTGGAGCAAATCTTGACCTTTGCTGCTCGCGTTTCTGATAACATGTAGATCCACGACGCTTAACGACATTCAACCTTACCACAGTAACAGTACGAGTCGAACCTGCCTTATGGAGGGAAGACCATTGGGAGTCATATGTGCGTTCCGCTTTTGCTTGTTGTCGTTTCCGCGCTTGAGAGGCATTCATGCAGGTATTCAGGCGGTATCTAAGTTTTTTGACACAGGTGTAAACAGTACAGCAGTGCCACGACCTGTCCCTCTTTGTAACTCATCAAGCCTTCAAGGTATTCCCGAGAAGACAGGTCCAGAACTGTTGGCCAAGCCTCTCCCAGTAGCCCGCGGAGCGCTGACTGTCGCTGGTTGACGGCAGACAACCATTAGCCAACTGTACACCACTGATCAAGAATCTTACCGCCAAATCCGACGCTCCAAAACATCAGATAACATCAGTCAAGTATAATCGGCCGATCGAAAAGAGCGCTCCGACTCGAAGTGTATCGCACCAGACTTCGGGTCATGTCGGTTGAGCACTGGAATCGCTATTGGACGAAAGAGAATTGGCGCAAACAAGCTTAAAAATCTTGTTCAAGGCATGCTTGTTAAGTAAGACATTCTGGAAGAAAAGAACCACACACAGTACACGAGCCGACTCATTGATTGGAGCTGATCGATTTATTTTGTATCGGGTTTGGCCTCAGCGCACAAGCCAAGAATTGGAGTATGATCACGCAATCGTACGGCCGATTCCTCCAGCGATATCCTTCGAGACGCCAAAGACAACGGAAGGGAAAAGCTATTGACGGTTTGGCGCTTGAATTCCATGAAGCGTAATAAAAATTATTTGCTGTGGCGGAGGCGGAGGCAAAAGAGAACACGAATTTTAGCGCCGACTTTTCGACATATTCGAAGGAATGGAATCTTCGGAACCTGTTCTTTTCAGGTTTCAAACAACATCGAATGATGTGCTTGCTCAACAGATTGGTACGGGATTTACAGGAGCATCAAAGGTCCTCATGGCAAACTCTGATTTTTCTGGGCGACGTGAAGCTAGAATATCATATCTGATAACCAAACCCTACAGCCCCATTGCCGGAAACCAAACAAAAAAAAAGCTGACTTTGAAAGGTATATAAAAACATTGGAAATATTGGTCTTGTCGTACTGGTTAGACTTGTACTTACTCTCATTCACTATCGAACAAATTGCAAGTGAACTATCATCAAACATGTCTCGAGTGCTAGACAGAATTCCAGCTTTTTTCACCCCTAAAACTCCTCTTGACAGAGACGGAGGGGAAGGTGAAAAGCCTGATCTAAAACAATCTGGCGATACCGAGGGCCATTCAGCCCAATTACCTCACCTGTCTCAGAATTCAGATGCGGATGATTCATCTTCGAGTATCGATATCGAACAATCGGAGGGTGTAACCAAGATCGAAGCTTTGTACCTGGTCTTTGGCAATGGTTGGAAACTTTGGACTTTATGGGGTTCTATCGCCCTTATTTGTATTGCTTATTCTCTATCGCAAATGACCACATACGCTTGTAAGTTCTCAATGACAATGATTCTTCCCCAGCTCTTGGTACGCTTTGGTAACTCTTCGATGCACTTGAACAGATGCTGCATTCGCTACTTCCGCTTTCGGTGAACATACCATTCTCGGTACGATCTCGGTCATCACCTCGATCATGTCTGGTGTGGCTAAACCTTTTATTGCGAAAGTAAGTCGACCACCTATGCTCTTCAGTCATCAAGGCTGATACGTGACATCACTGTCTTAGTGTGCCGATCTGTTCTCACGACCATGGGCTCTCGCCATCTCGGTACTTTTCTATACGATAGGTTATATCGTCGTGGCTTCTTCTCAGAATGTAGGAGCAGTTGCTGGTGGTGAGTCCATATTTCATGCCTCGTTGGCTACATAGGTAGACCGACTGATTTCTTATGCTATCTGCTCTTAAGGTGAGGTCATTTATACGCTCGGGAACACGGGTATCAACTTTGTCTCGTCCATCTTATTGGGCGATATCACATCATTGCAATGGAGAGGTTTTGTCAACGGTTTATACTCTTTACCTTTTATCCCTTTCGCATTTGTCGCTGGTGATATCGCAGCTTCGATCAACGCTTATTCCGTAAACGGGTGGAGATGGGGCGTAAGTCATTGACGCTCTTTGCATCCTCCTTGAAAGTAGATCACGTGCAGCGCTGATCATGCTGCAGTACGGAATGTTCTGTATCATCGTACCTGTTACCATCGCTCCCTCTATCGCTGTACTTTTTTGGGGTGATTACAGAGCCAAGAAAGTCGGTGGTGAGTATCCACTTATCCCAGCTATCTCGGGATCATGTTAGCCTGATAAGTGGGCCATTTTATAGCTCTGTCTCTCGCCTCATCTTCGTATGCCAGAAAAAGATTACTCTCCGGAACGACTCAAGCCAGAAAGACCCCAATTCAACTTTTAATCCACTACGCACGACAAATGGACGCTTTCGGTTTATTGCTTTTGACATTCGCTTTCGGTTGTATCCTTTCGCCTTTCACTTTGAACACTACTGCCAAAGGTGGATATACCAATCGTGAGTCTAGCATCGATGATACAAGTATTCAGCAACTTGGCTGATGGAATAAACTGCAGCCTCACTCATCGCGTTGTTCGCGGTCGGTGGTATACTCTTTATTGCTTTCTGCGCATATGAGTGGAAAGTCGCTTCGCACCCTATCATGCCGAAAAGAGTCATGAACAAAACGTTTGTGAGTAGGCTTATGAACAGAATCTGCCACAACATCAACTGATGATTTCGTGATACAGATCTGTGCATGCTTCATCGATTTTATGTACTACTTCTCAGGATCATTATCAGGTACCTACTGGTCTTCGTGGCTCTACATCACCAAAGACTACAGTGTAAGTTTACATTCCTCTCCTGCCATCCATATTTCCCATTAAAAGACTAGTGGTTGACTCCTGTTTTCTTTGTACCAGGCTGAACATTATACTTACCTCACGAACTGTTTGACCGTCGGATTATGTTTCTTTGGTTTCCTCGCTGGTGCGGTTCAGCGATATACCCATCGATACAAGTATTTACAACTTTGCGGTCTCAGTATCAGAATCATGTCAGTGTGGCACTTCTTCAATTCGAAGATCCGCTGGGCATACATCAGCTGACATGATGGTTCTGCTATTGCTTTTCATAGCGCTCAAGGCTTGGTTTACCTGTCAGCCAGCAAGTCCACTGCGGGAACAACGGCCACTATCGTCATGGGTCAGATCCTTATCTCCTTAGGAGGTGGTATTTCGGTGATCTCATCATCGGTCGCATGTCAAGGATCAGTCCCACACCAAGATATGGCATTGGCCATGGCGTTGTTATCCCTTTGGACTTCGATCGGTGGATCCATCGCTTCTGCTATTGCAGCTGCAGTATGGAACAAGCAAGTTCCAGCCAAACTGGCCTTGTACCTCGGTGATACGCACAACTCGACTCAGCTCGCGGAGATCTTCGGCTCGATCTTAGTTGCCAGGACTGCTGAGCCTAGACCATTGGTTATTCAAGGTAAGTCAAGCTCTGCGATATATATAGTGTATAGTCGAGTTGCATTGCTGATGGTCGCACCGTATCCTTATCTGTTTAGCTTACAACGAAGCTATCAGACCACTTTACATTGCTGCTCTTGTAACCTCGACTCTCTCTTTGGTAGCAGGAGCATTCACCACTAACTTCTACCTTGGCACAACCCATAATGCTATCGAGAAGAAGGAAGTCGTATTTAGATCAGCGGACGAGACTGCCCCCGAAGTCGTGGCTGCTAAAGCTAGAGAGGTAGAAGAGAAAATCGCAGCGAAGTTAGCTGAAGGCGAACCGAGACATTAGGGTTGGAGGTCTTATCTGAACTAACACAAGAATTGAAACAAGTTTTCACCGAAGCATCATTCCATAGACGAATGAAATTTGTGCATCCGGGTGCTCAAACAATAGGCACTCGATACAGTATTTCGTAGACCCATTTTTTACAATTGACACCCATCCACCCATCCATCATTGAAAGGTATCAACCCAAAATATAGGTTTCTGATTTTACTCGTTATACTAGGGGATAGTCAGAAATTATAATGCATTCCACTCAAGCGAATGTAAATGTTGTGTGAATTGCGACACATGTGTGTGGCGATACGTAGCAAGAAGTCGTACTCGTCGGCTGTATAATATGGATACATACATGGGATGACTTAATCAGTGTACCTATGCACAACCTTGATTGAATCTACATTAGTCCAATCAGCCTTGATTATTCTGAGATCAACCTTCAGGTGAGAGTTCCCCCAGTCAATAGTCACTATTCATTAGTACATATCTATTATGTTCAGCTTCATTTCCATTTACAATACGTGATACATCTATACTTCCATAAATATGCCTTCTAGTGAAACTGACGATTCGAGCTATCGTTCTTCCTCACAGCTAGGGTCAGAGCCACATCGTCGATTGTTGAACGACCAGGAAGTTGCCGTTGCCCAACACCTCGCCAGCGCTGTGTCCTCCAATTCCAGATATGGTGATTTCGCCTGTGGAGGTGTTTTCACTTCTACCGATTCGGCCAGGTTGAGTCCGCTTAGACTTTTCTATGAGACCGTCAAGGATGGCGCTGGCGTGGGATCACCTAAGTGGGTGCTCGTTCCCTCTCTTTCTCCTTTCTCCTTACCGAGGCAATGGATCCATAGGGGAAACAGCGGCTGACAATCCCGTTGATGAACATCATGGTCGTCGAATTGCCTCTCGATACGAAGTCTGCGATAGATTTATACGAGACTGGCGAGCCATCATCTTTCGGTCGAGGAAAAGAGCTAGTCTACGATGAGGGGTATAGGCAAGCTCGGGAGATCAAGTATCCACGTTTCGCACTTAGCGCCGATCCCTTGGTTGATTCGGCAATCCCAACGATTCTCATGAAAAAATTGAACAACACAAGTCCGTCATCGTTCAGAATCAATAAGATGAATATGTACTCTCAAGGAGGTTTCTTCAAACCGCATGTAGAAGTGAGCTGCCTGATTCATCTTACAGTACGTTATTGTTCACAGTCTTTGTTGGCATATCGTAGTACTCCCCAAGGTAAAGATCATATTGGCACATTGGTTCTATGCCTTCCATCGCATTTCCGAGGTGGAGATCTTGCTGTCAGCCATGGGGAAGCTACCGTCACTTTTGACTGGCGCAATCAAGTGAAGAACGGAGATATAGCTTGGGGTTTTCTTTATTCCGATTGTAAACATGAAGTACTACCCGTGGAAGACGGAATTAGAATTACAGTGCAATACGACGTATTTATCACACACACCTCTGGCTTAATCAACGATAGGATGTACGATACTAGATCTGAGGTTGTCAAACAAGCTTTCAACCGTGTTATGGATCCGTCTTTCATCCCTGAAGGAGGTGAACTGGCTTTTGGGTTGAAGTATGAATATCCAATTCAGAATGATTATCGCGGTATCGACTGGACAGCCCTCGAGAAGGTCTTGAAAGGAATAGATGCGATCTTCATGTCTTGTCTTCAAGATACCGGACTTCATTTCACATCCTTTGGAGTGTATGATGCTGAGGAAATGGACATGAATCTGAAAACTTATCGCTCGTCTAGTTCCATTGAAACTGATGAGTTGACCCCTGAGGTGAGCGACTTGACTGTTCCCTTGATGTATCTGTCGATGGAAGATGAAGATGCTTATTATTTTTGGTAAACTCTTATATAGGAGAAGAAGGATGTCACCTTCCACAAGGACATCTGGACTGCAGATTCTTGTCATAAGGCATCGGGTACTGACCTGGAAAGTGAGGATCCAGCGGATCTCTCACTCGAACGAGCGCCCGATTTAGTGTGAATCACCGTTCCAGAACACTTTAATATCGATAATCAATACACCACTTACGGTAATGAGGTCAGTTACCGGGATTGTCTTTTCCTAAGAGTTGGCCGATGCTAATGGTCTGGGTGAGCCTAGATGCAAACCCACAGCATCTATGCTGCCGTCGGAATCAAGGTCTATTTGCCTCTTGCTAAGGAAAGATCACCTGTTGGTGGGCTAAACTCACCCAACAAGCGACGAAGAAAAAATTAGAGGTGAAAGGGGAGGAGCTGTGTCTGATCAAAAGGGGGAAACATTGTAGCGTGATTGAAAGGTGTAATGACAGATACATTATGAATGACATGTGAAATGCGAATATGATACATCACCATACTATGATACAACTCACTCCCTTTCCCTTTGTTCGTTCCTGCTAACTAACCACAACACACCGTTGGTTCCTCCTCATTCGTCGTACTTTCCACACCTAGGACTAACCAATCGCAGAAGAATTTCCCTATACCCGTTCCTATCAATATCGAGAAGATCAAATATCCATTATAGGACATGACCAACAACATCAACAAGTATGCTAAGCCAAATATCGCGACGTGTATCAATGATCGGATGAGTTGCTGTAAAGGTGTTGCTCTTCTAGGACGGTGGTTCTGGAGTTTGATAGATACGTTGGATAGTTGTTTGAGGATCAGTCGATCGTAATCCCTTGATATCCTCCGTAGGAGTTCCAAGAGGATAGCCATGAATACCACGCCGACACATGAGGCTGCGAAGGCTCCTCGAGTTGTGTTGTGCCATCCGGATGAGATGAAGCCTGAATGTAAGGGTAGGTGAAATTAGTCAGAAGCGGTGATGTAAGGAATGTTCGGCCTACATGTGTCTATCACATCCCAATTCCATAACATCTGAGAAAGAACAGACAAGTCAGTTGTATGTTGTGTGATCTTCCAACGATGGCACTCACATCTGACATCTGACATGTACTGTTACTCGAAGAGCTCATATCCATCTTGAATCAGGTCTTTCGTAGCTGGTGAATCGACTGAATTACTGAATTGTTATATGATTGTTCTTATGCGTGTCGACGTTGTGCTCTTGACTAGAGATATACATGAGGAATGGAGAAGAAAGCATATTGTTGAGATCTCACATAACACCTGTCTGTTTCACGGAGTCGGATGCTGTCGTCATGCAACCGTTGTCAACGCATCGAATACTTTGATCCCTTTAACCGACTTTTCCTCGGATCAGCCAATCAGACGAGATCACCATAAATGGCCGCAACTAATCTAGGGTAACGTCGATCATTTCCCGTAATCCGAGCCATTTACTTATTACCCTTTTCGGTAAATCTCTCAAACCTAGCTTCGGAATGTCTTGTGGTTTTGAGATTTGCCGCGTTTGAAGAGGCCTTTGTGTCATTGGTTTATGGTATGGCTAAGCATAATTTTGAGAGACACGATGATGATGTAAATCTACAACAATACCTCAGGTAGAAAGCGATAGAAGCAGGAGGACTCTATCTTGTGTCTTGGTCTTTTCATCTTTCTTGTATCAATCATACTTTCCCTTTCCACGTAGAACACTTTATAAGGAATCTTGAAGATTTCGTTCACTATTCTGGCTTGAAGCTTTGTTCATACCTGAACCCTCGGTAAGTGCTTACTGTCGCTTCATCGATGCTCAAGTGTATTAAACCCCAGCATCTATTCAGATACCCATCCTTGTCTCTTCCTGTATAATCATACCCCACGATGGAAGCTCGATATCACATACAGAACTTTACCGACGGCTCAGCGACCGAATCTCACTGGGGATATGCCGACCGGATCGTACCCTGTACAAACGATGCTGGGTCTTGCGAGTACCTGGACGTGGTATATCACTCACACGATCTGGGTATGCTCTATTCCGGTATTTTGTGGTCAGCCATCATTGGTGGTTTATTATTGTGGGGTATAATACATCGAAGTCACACTTCCAACCGAACCACACGGACGATCAACACCTTCATCCGTAAAAGGTTATTACCCGATATCAAATTTGGATTTGGACGATATTTCTTCGGTAGAACTACGAGATTACAAGTCTTAGTGTTAGCTTGTTTGACAGTTTATCTCACGATATTCTCGTTTGTTGGAATAAGATATAAAATATGGAAAACGCCCGTGAAGAATTACCCGAATCTACACAATACTCGATCTAGTATTGGACCATTTGCTGATCGAGTTGGTATACTCGCCTATGCTCTTACACCCTTATCGATCTTACTGGGCTCAAGGGAATCCTTACTCTCATTAGTGACTGGTGTTCCATACCAACAGTTCAACTTCCTTCATCGGTGGTTAGGTCATATAATCTTACTTCAATCTATCGTCCACACGATCTTCTGGTCAATTGTCGAAATTAAATTATATCAACCTCAACCATCCACAGCTAAATCATGGATAACTCAAACTTACATGATATGGGGTGTGGTAGCGATGATCCTCTTATTGCTCTTATGGGGTTTATCGTTAGAATGGTCAAGGAGGAAATTCGGATATGAATTCTTTAGAAAAGCACATTATGTCCTTGCGATGCTTTATATAGGAGCTTGTTGGGGTCATTGGGAAAAATTGAAATGTTTCATGATTCCCTCTTTAGTCCTATGGTTATTAGATCGATCGATTAGGTTCATTAGAACTTTCCTAATTCATTATAAGATCTTGACAAATGGTAAAGGGTTATTCGAAACTATTCAAGCGGAGATCAAGCATTGCGATGATGAAGATGTGATAAGGATGGAATTCGATAATCCGAATCAACTAGATTTCGAAATTGGTCAACATTTTTATATATCCTTTACCGATGCGAAAAGAGGTGTTTGGCAATCTCATCCATTCACTCCATTGAGTTTACCAGGAGATAAACATGGATATTTGATTAGAGCGAAGAAGGGAGAAACTAGGAGGATAATGGGATTAGATAAATCGACTACCCCCATCATCCTTACTGGTCCGTACGGAGTGGATACCATGAGAGATATAGGGAATGAAGATAATGTTCTGTGTGTAGCTGGAGGAACAGGTATAACGTTTGTTCTGCCTGTTTTATTACACCTTTCGAAATATGGTTTGACACAGGGTCGAATGATAGAGTTGATTTGGGTCGTAAGACATCAGAGAGATACAAGATGGATCGAAGATGAATTAGAAGAATTGAGGAAAGATGGGAATATCAAGATTACAATCAGAGTGACCAGAGAGATTACCGTGCCCGCTTCTACCACCGGTACAGGCACTTCTACACCTACTGCTGGAAGCGTTTCATCGAAAAATCTAGATGGATTGCAGAAGAATCAAGAAGATGGTAACGGTGCTATGTTATCTGTATCGTATGAGAAGGAACTTTATTCGGAATGTCCTTGCAATCCACCCGTCTACACTTCTTCCTCTTCGTCTTCAACTACACCTCAACTCTTAGATCGAAGTCAGGGCAAGAGTGGTAAAATTGTAGATGCTGAGAAAGCTATAGAAGAAGGTATCGAACCTCATCATCGACCCGATCTCCGAAAAGCCGTGAAGGAGTTTGTGGGAAGAACAATCAATGGACCTACCGTGGTGTATGTTAGTGGTCCAGGAGGGATGATTAGTGATGTTAGGGATGAAGTTGCGTTGTGTAATGATGCAGGAAGGGTATGGGATGGTGAGGAACGAGCAGAGGTCAGGTTAATATATGATGACAGATTAGAATAGATTCTATAGCATCGGACTTTTGGATTCTGGGTAGTCATGCACACTTGTATATAAAGCTTAGCGATTATCGACAAATTGGAGAAACAGAATCAGTACCAAAAGACGGCATTCTAAGATATAGATCGAGGGGTATACAAGTATGATTTCACTATCCGTGTATCCTCTATAAATCTGATTATTATCTATTCCTGTCTCTATAAAATACAAAAGAACGAAATCGTCACTATCACCATCGATACAGCCAACAATCCACTGGGGCAATGTCGTATCGCACCTGATCCAGGATTCTTAGGGGCAGTATAATTGAAACTCGAATCGACACAACCATTATCCAATATTGGAAATACCAACGTACTTGAATTACTGACATCTTTCGGTATATATCCTTGAGCGACTCCACGTCTGTATGACCAAGTATCTATATCGTAATCTGTTTTCCCTGCAACCCGAATGCCAAATAGATCATATCAATACACTGCTCTTTGTTCATCTCTTACTTGGACTATAGTAGGAAGACAACTCACAGGTCCAATAATACCATCCTCTTGAAGGTTGATCCCCAATCGAACTAGGCGAATAAGCTGCCAACTGAGCTTCGAAGAACAACCTAAACCATGTTCTCTTCTCCCTCGAATCATCTTTATTCTGTATAGACGAAGAACTCGAATTGGGTGAATGACCAGTTTCCAAACTCCATTCTCCCACTAGGGTAGGTAATATCCCCAAATCTGAATTCTTCAATAATTTAGATATGTTACAGACTTTTTCTAAGATAACGTCGTGAGGGAGGTTGTTAAGTGGTTCGAAGGCGTAGTATTGGTGAGTATCGATGATGGAATTGTTCGAATTGGATGAGGTGGAATTGGAAAGTGGATTGTAATTTGACCAATATTGTGGACCCCAGAATGCATCTAGAGTGAATCGCAGGATCAGTCAAGTGAACGCTTTCTCTTCCCTATTATTCTCTTTCGATGACGACAATAGGACAAAATCAACTTACCATGCATGACAATGTTCATATCTCCATCAACACCACTGATAACCTCCGCAGCATCCGAGTAGAAGTCTTTCAATTGGGACATACTGAAATTATTTGACAGTCTAGGTTCGTTAAGCAGTTCAATCCCTATAACCGTACTACCATAGATATCTTTCGTAAATTCCTCTGTCAAATTCTTCAATACGTTAATGGATCTTTCTATATTTGACGTATTTGTAGGGAATAATACTGGACCGATCAATCCCGAGTTATCTTGGCCGTTTTGAGAACCTGGTGCACCGTGTAGATCTAAGAGAACTGTTAGACCTAATTCAGAGGCCCAGTTCACAGCTTGGATAAGGTATGGGTACTGCAATTGAGGTTATGAATTAGTATTCTTATGATACTTGATGTACTTCAGCAATGAATCAGATAAGAGATTGAAACACTTACCTGTCCAGATACATATGGTTCATCATCCCTTACATCCACTGCCCAGTATCCTATAGGTATACGAACAGAATTTAGACCTGCGGCTTTGATTTCTTCGAAATCATCTCGAGTGAAGAATGATCTGCAAAGATGACTTCAGCTACGGTTTCTGATACGCTTCGGAACAGGTGATGGATGGAAGGCTCAACTCACTTCCAATGATCTTCCAACCTACTCAGACACTTCTTCTTACCCAGATCTGCACAGAGGTGATACTCATCTTCCGCACCGTTAGTATAGATTGACGGCGTGATCCTATCATCGTGAGCGCAGCGCACATTTAGCACAACTCTTACAACCATGCAATACACTTACCATTCTTCGGTCAAAAGCCATCCACCTAGATTTACTCCTCTTATCACATCGTTTGAACCGATATCCCTCCGATTTCGATGAAAGTTGCCACTAGAGCTGGGTGATGTAGCAATGCCAAGATGCGCAGTGATTGAGGTGAGTGTAGCAAGTAGGACTACAAGCCCATGATGAGTCCACATCCGCTGGCTATGAGCGAGGATATGAATGTTCTACACCAGTAAGGTGAATGTACATTGAGAAACGTCAAATACAGATACTGTAGATTGATGTGGTGACGTTACTCGTAGAGAGTTGATTGACTGCGGGATTCATTTCTTGGCGGCGGTCGTGGAACAGTGACCAACTTTTTACGTTCTGGAATTTGAATATCATGGTCCAGCTGAAGCTTATGCATTGTTGCATGGTGTCAAGCAGAATCGTGTTCTAATTTAATCAAATGCCATTCTCTGGAGCTCAGAGTGTCTCTCTTCCCATGGTGTGGTGAGATCCACTACTATTGGTAGTATCGTTTAATCAACCGTTCGGTCCTCACAACTGAATGTTTTCAACAAGAAACGTTCGTTCTTGTGTTGCACAACGAGCCAATCCGAGCAACTGTTCAAGTCTGTGTAGTGTCGGCAAAGTGTGTACATATTGGATCCTTGAGACTTGACTGCGTAAGAAGGTGCTGATGACTGTGGAGAGAACCTCGTAGTACTACCATCTTCGGCTACGACATTTGGTTCGGGTATATAATCACAACTTAAAACTCAATCTCAATCTTAATCCCAATGCCAATTTCATTAATTTCATTTTATGCAACTACAACTACCACCGAGCACTTCTAGTTCTTAAGCTTGAAGAGCAGACGACTCGACTCTCAAGCCAGGAAATGACCCAACCTTCCACCCCACCACCAGCAGCATACGACCCACCTCTTCCTCGTCGTCCATCATCTCCATCGGCCTTGCCCTCTCCTCCCACTTCCCCAGTCTCCGCGCCAGCGACTTACCACCACTCACAGCAGATCAGACCATTGCTGCAGAGATCGAAACCGTCCCTACTCGACGAACTCCTCCCTACACCGACTACATCCTCATTCGATCGTAACGACCCATTACCCCACGTAATTAGAAGAGCAGGATCGGTAGCTGTCATTGCTATTTTCTTACTGTCAATCACATTCATGGCTTCTACTAGCTCCTCCTCAGTCGGTATACTCAAGGATGGTTCGGTAAGTGGGCTAAGAGAGGTGTTTGGCTTGGGCAGTCAGGCGGATGTCGGTAGTTGGATTGGAGATCTTTCTTCGACAAATAATGAGAATGATCAAGATGCTTCCCACGGCGAGGGTTATAGTAGTGATACGGATAGTGAGACTGAGCCGAATGACCAAGTACGGCCTGATGTCGGTGAGTCGATTATTTACCACACATACATCCTCATACTATGTACATTTACTGATGTGAAGCTGTGTACAGATTTCGATCATTACAAAATGCTTAAAACTTTACCACCCGGTACCATCGACGTCAATTCTGCAGGACAGAGGTTAATATTTATCGGGGACATACACGGATCATATGATCCTCTAATGTGAGTGACTCCTTCTCCCCTCTATCAATGCTGACTGCTTGAGTTTAGACGTTTGATGGACGATATATCCTATTCGCCATCTACCGATCGCCTAATACACGTTGGCGATCTGATAGCAAAAGGCTCAAAGAACAACGAAGTGCTGGAATGGATGAGGGAAAGACGTATATTAGGCGTGAGAGGGAATCATGATCAGGCTGTCATCCAGTGGAGAACTTGGATGGAATGGGCTGGCGGCTCAGACGGAGATTGGCAAGCTTATGTGGATAGCCTGAGTTCCGACGATGAAAAAGCTGTGAAGAAGGAATTGAAGAAGCAGGGAAAAGAGTTTCCGGACGGTTGGAAATGGAAAGGAGAGCACTGGGAAATTGCCAGGTGGGTTATTTACGTCCGAGTGCAATTCAATTACCAAGTGAAATTGTCTGATTAATGGATCTTCTAGGAACCTTCCTCGAAACCTGTATTTATACCTTCTCGAACTCCCTCTGATCCTTCATCTCCCATCACTACACACCATCGTCGTCCACGCCGGCCTACTCCCTTCGAACCCTCTCAAATCATCCTCAGCAGATATTCAGCCCTTGGTGCAATTTTCCAACCTCACCTCGGATATGGACGAAGAAGCGATCAGGAATTCAGAAGAGGTATCAATCATATTTGACGTACCTCAGAATACTGTTCCATGGAATTTACTCAATATGCGAGGGGTTTATATGAAAGGCAAGAAGAAAGGCAAAGTGACGAAATCAGGTAAGAAGGGCACACCGTGGAGTGACGTATGGAAGAAAGAAATGAAGAGATGTAAAGGAAAGGGAAAATGGCTCGTAGATGGTATGGGAGAGACGGAGGCGGAAAAGATCCATGAAGAAGATGATAAGATTGAACTTCAAGATGAAGATAGAAAAAGACAAAAGCCTGGATCGCCGACTGTTGGACCAGAAGAGGAGGGTGATCTGGGTTGTTCTCCTGTAACTGTCATTTATGGACATGCTGGTGAGTTGCTGTATACATGAGTGCTGCTTATGATGCTGACGTGTCATTTCTATACGTAGCCGGTAGAGGATTAGATATTAAACCATTTAGTAAAGGTATAGATACGGGTTGTGTTGTAAGTAACCGCACTGTGATGGTAAGAGATGATGTGTGCTTATAACAATTTGTGGTAATTTTATACAGTACGGTCGTCAACTCACTGTATTGGTCCTAGGCGATCTGAAGGGACTCAAAGGCGAGTCAGTCAGAGTAGGCGATCATCAAGGTATCTTAGTCAGTGTGCAATGTGGTGAGGGAGGTATTTGAGGTATGATATGGGAGAGATCACGTACAATGTAGATTTAGACTGTAGATCCGTAGATTAGTATATGGGACACTATACTGTTACTGCATGATGTTGTATTTGTATGTATAGTGTATCAATCAGTTAGTCGAAGTCAGAGTTTGGCATTTCATATCGGCTTGAAAACGGTTCTACATGACATGTCTTCCCATTCATTCGGATTCTGATGCACAGCCCACATGCAGTGTTCTTGCCATATTCAACTGATGGTCTTGGAGATGAGTCTCAGCATAGTATCACAGCAACCTAGGATGACTTTCGAGTGCTCAAGAATAGACATAGCAATGTAGTTGTGCCAATCAGGCTGTGTACAATTCACCCTTGACGACGCCCTTTGAGACTGTTGATACGTTGGTGTAGTACGTAGCATCGTTTCGATGGTCCATTCAAGTCTCACAGATGGGAACAGAGTCAATCAAATAAGTATGCTTGCTTGGCATTCAGCATGTTCAAGATTATCATGCATACCTAATACCACTATATCATCGTGATCATTGAATCACAATATCGTTCGAGTATGGGTAGACCAACACCTCCACCAAGATTACCATCCTTGCCCTCCAAACCTCGTCCCACTCATAGCGTATCGTCATCGACTGCTCCACCTCCCACAACTCCCAGGACATTATCAGAAGCACCTTCAACCCCTAGAAGAAGTCTTCCTGCTACGCCACGATCACATGTTCCACCTCGAACGAGCGGTTCGACATTCGGTCCGAGCGGGGGTGGTACCTCCTCTTCTGACTTGGATGATTCTCTGGGACTCGATGATATAGCTGATTCAGCCGGAGAAGGATTACCGGCGTACCTAGAAGAAGCGGACGAGAATGAGGTAACCGTCGTGGAACCCACAGGAGGAATCGAGCATGTCTCTACACCTCAGGCTGATCAGGACCTGGATCAACCTGTGCAGACTGATGAGCAAACGCAGGGTGATAATGCAGGTAGACAAGGTGGGGCATCGAGATTTGGAAGATGGAGAGAATGGGGTGAGTCCATGCTTCATGCATTAGACATCGCCAGCAGGGCAATAAACTGACCTCCGAATATTGTGGCCGTGGATGAAAGTCGAGAAAAGAGCTGTTGAAAGGTTCGACAGTGATCCCGATCGTCAGGCGAGACGAAATGTCCGACGTCAGGTAATTACATCCTACCCCGTCTACCCTTTCCAGCTCCTACCTAAATGCTGACATGTCATATACATCTTGTAGCTCCCCGAACCACCTCAACCACCATCGTACAATGACACTCTCCCATCGAATTATCATCCTTCATTAACATCGACCTCATCTCCCGCTCAACCTATACGATACCTGTCTGCCGGTGCGAAGCCAACTATACTGCCTAATTCCTCCTTACTTCGAATCGACTATGGACAGTCCCTCGATCTCCATTCAAGGTACTCTATCAATTGTGCATATCCAGTGCCGAATTCAAATCTGGTAATACTGGGTACTTCTCATGGAATGAAAGTCCTTAATACCGATCTCATGGAAGATACAACCAGGAATATATGGTTCAATTTACCCGTATGGGAGATACACCCTTTATCCCTTTCTACTTCTTCTAGTAAAGGTTATACAATCATGCTTGTTGGTGGTGTAGAGGAAATTTCGAAACCAACTTTAGATTCCAAGCCAAAACGAAACTCTGGTACTCAAGTTCGAATATACAACTTGAGATCACTCATCTCACTAGCCAAGTATTCTTCTGTTCAACCTGCTTCTTATTTTGGGATAGACCTCTCGTCAAACAAGGGCAAGGAGAAAGGCAAAGGTAAATCGAGGGATAAAGATGGTGTGGAGTGGACGATGATCGATAGAACATCAAGCATATCCTCAATGTCTCAACACCAATCAAAGGACGATTTAGTCAAAGCTTGGTCAGGTGATTATACGATTTTACATTCTGGTAAACCCCATCAAAATCAATCTCAGGGAGATATTATGTTGATCACTAGCTACATATCCCAATCTAGGATATTCGTTGCGGTTGGTACGTCAAATCATGTAATCGTACATGGTGCTTTCCCACCTGTTCAAGATCACGGATCTCAAGAGATGCTAGAAGAACAAATTAGGTTTACAGCATCGAGAACATTCTATTTACCTTGTCAACCACAACATATCTCGTTTTTGCAATTACCTTCCCTACCTGATTTACCCATATCACCTTCCCTCTCTTCCCTCCCATCTGGAGGAGGGGGAGGGGGGAGTTTACTAGACGATTCGGCAAGTCTTTTTTCATATGATGATAGGGCATCAATCCGAACGGGGAATTCGAATGGTAGCTCAGGTTCAAATAATCCACCAGCGTTTAATGATAATGATGAGAATGCAGAGAATCAAGTACCGAGTTTAGGACTATATGTTAGTTTTGGCTCGAAAGCCTGTTTGATCCGAGTCAACGATTCTACAGTGTTAGATCTGAAGCTCAAAAACTCGACCGGCTCGACCAGTATGATAGGTTTGGGGATGGGAGGAGGATCGAAAGGTGATTGGGGAGGGTTGGAAACTTTGAGATTGAAAGGTGGTGGTGAAGTTTATGTGATCACGAGAGGTAAAGAGACGTTTTTGTTTTCCGTGAGTTATGACCAAAATATCCTCGTTTCACATATGGTATATTCACCTACTGTATTTGTCAGAGGAATTGTCAGGATAATATTGATACCATGCTGTTTTTATCGTTTAGGCACCGTTCGATATCCCCTCTCAATCCAATACACCCCTATACACAGTGTTATGGCCCGAATCACCATTCTCTCTATCGGCTTCGATCGAATATTCCACTTCATCATCAAGACAAAGCGAAGACGGAGGAGAAGATGTAAACATCAGATTGATCTCTACTTCTTATACTGGAAATTTACATGTCCAACATCTGGATTTCTCAACGGGCAGATCTGGAGGAGGAAGTAGAGTGAAATGTAAACCTTTTGGATCGAGTGTATTGGGTAATCTGGCGAAAGTGATCATGACTGAACAGAATCCTCAAGAAGATCAAGAAGAGCCGAATGGGAAAGAAAGGGATGGTTGTTGGGTGAGATATAGGAGGAAGGAAGGTGATTGGAGAGTTATAAAGCTTGAAAGGGAATAGGGAAAGTAATTTATGTGGCTCATCATCGTAACCGTTTCAGGATGAACATCTGATTGCTGACCGTACTAATCTGGTGATGCATGACATAGACTGACTTGTGTGCTTGGACCGAACTGACGGTTCACTGGAGCGACGAAATAACTTGGCTGAAACACACACAAACACTCGGAGTAGCACATCCCTGTGTGCGGATGACATCCCGAATATTGCGGATATTCGGTTAAGAATGTTACAGATAGAGATCACGTTTCAAGTACTGCTTTGACCTTTGGCTGACAATTTACCCTCTACGAGCACTTGCACACAGGAAGATTGATTGTTCTCCTTCACTTGCAATGGTTCCAGAGAACGTTTATGGGAATTTACCTGATGTAAACCGAACACGTCAAAGCTTTATGGCCTTGGCGCCAATACCAATCTTCCTGCAATCTCATGTCGTATTAAAGACCTCCTTCCCAATCATCCGATTGTGTGATCAAAGGTATTATACAACATCTGGAAGCCACAAAAAGGATGTTTTCATTCATGAGGACTTTAAAGCTTTGATCACATTAAGGGGGTATTGATATACCTTTGTTCTGTCTTATCATCTTATCTAACATTATGCGATGAAAAGGGTATCATATCATATCGATGACCGAAAGGCGGATTTGATGAATGAACATATATAATGCCTCAGTCTCATTCTTTCTCTCTCTTGGTTTAACATCTCACCATTTCCTTCTTACTTCTCATCTTGGCGATCATTAAGGTTTCCGCTAATCTGATTTAATCCAATCATTGTCACTCTTTCATATAAAATCGACATTCATTCCATACCTTATCTTATTTTTGGAATTCTTTTATCAACCCGTCAATCCATTTCTTCAATTATCATATAACTATCTTTATAGAAGTGCAGGAACACTTCGTTTTATCTATTCACCATGACATACTCGAAATCTATTTCCGGCCTGCTTCTATTCTTAGCTCTTGGGGAAGTGACGAAGATCCAAGCTGCCTATAGTAGTTTGTTATTCACTGAGGACTTCTTCCCTTTGATTAACTCACGTATCGATCCTATCGTCAATCCTGGTAAAGTCAGTGGGCACGTCCATCATGTAGTAGGAGGATCAGCGTTTTCCGCTTCTATGGATTATGCTTCGGCGAGACAATCTAAGGTATGTACGAAAGGAGTTGAACATCATCCAGGGTATGGTAGAGTGTATTGCATCGTAGCTGATAATGGTTGCTTACTATGGTTAGTGTACCTCGTCGAATCTTAATTGCGATCTGTCGAAGTGAGTTTCACATTTTGTCGATAAGGGAAGGTCGACGTGCTGATGTTCATTCTGGTTGAACAGCTATTGGACACCTCAACTGTACTAGTAAGCGTGTCTTTGAGCTTAAATGCGAATCAAAGTAATACGACTGATGAGCTGTGTTGTGATCTTGTACAGCAAATGGAGAAACGGAAGTTACACTGCTGTCACAGGCGACGGTATGACAAACTAGTGAGGGTGCTGTGAAATACATCACTTTAACATTCGCTTACCCTTTCCTCTTTGCACGATAGCTGGAAATACCCTCTGACCAATGTGGACGAAACGACCCCTTTCGCATCTATCCCCGACGACTTCAGGATGCTGGCTGGTGATATTAAGCGAGACGACTACGATCCGAATAAAGCTGTTAGTTGGTTATGTGTAGATGCTCAATACAGTTATGGTAAGTACGATACTGCACAACAAACAGGATTTTGTTTTGTCGTGATCTTCATCTGTCAGTTGCTGATTAATTTACTGTTCTGTGTGACTTGACTTGAATAGATTATACCGACTACATTCCCATGGACAGAGAGTGTCTCACGCTTCGTCCTCAGGTAAGTCCAAATACTAGATAGGAAAGCATCCGTCTGGTGAGAGAACCTTCATCTGACAATAGCTTTGAATCATTCCAGCTTCATTTCCCCGAATGTTGGAATGGTGTAGACTCGTATAAGGAAGATAACTCCCATGTGGCGTATCCTATTGACGCAAATCCCGAAGGAGGTGTTTGTCCGGATGGGTTCAAGAAGATTCCTCATTTATTCATGGAAAGTGTGTATTCCTCTCATCCCTCACTGCATGGCTGGGAGCAAGCGATCGCTGATTTATACGGATCTCATCTCACAGGCACATACCATATCAAAACCGAAAATATCGGTGAAGGATATGAGTGGTATCCCGGTTGTTTCGTTCTGTGAGCGATTCTCCTTTTTTCCCATCTTCTCTATATAATCGATACACTGTTTGTCAAGATCTAACCATTTTATGCCGCCTCTCGCATCACAGGGCTAACGGAGATAACAACGGATTCTCATTCCATGGCGATTGGCTTAACGGTTTCCCCACAAACTTCTTGGTCGAGGCTTTCGACCAATGCTATGATAAAGGTGTCGGGGAATTCATCAAGGATTGTCCGTACATTACGCAATTCAGAGGTGATATAGGTAGAGATTGTGTGACCGAAGGTGATGTGATTGACGAAGTGAGCTTTCACCGTCCTACTATGTAACATGATGATATCGACTGTCGATGAGGGACTGATATCATTGCTTTGTTTCAGCTGATTGGTCAACATTTCCCTATACCAGCTTTACCAGGAAACAACCCTGAATACAACTCTTCCATATACTCTGATAATTACCCCAAGGGGTCCATACCGGGTTACACCGAACAAGCTTCTATCGTCAAAGCTTCTGATGCGACTGGCGGGTTCTGCGTTACCGGTGTTTGTACAGATTATGTCGGCGGAGATGTTGTCGCTCAAGATGCTGCTGCGGCAGCTACTACTGCTGGTACTGGTACTGGTACTGGTAATTCCACTGCTGGTATGTCTTCCTCGGTTGCAGAGGTACCTGATGCCACTGCATCAGGTCCTACAACTGCCGATTCCGCTACTGCTGGCACTGCAACTGGCATATCATTTTCGGACTCAGCTACTGCCACTACCAGCGATCTAGGTCTCGATGCTACCATGTCGATCCTACCCATATCTTCGATCGAGCCTGTGGACGCTTCTGAGTCACTCCCGACCTTAGGAGCGGTTGAGACGAGTGCAGCTCCAGCATCCACTACGTCCCACAGATGGGGAGGAAGTAGATGGTCTAATAGATCAGGTAAGAGGAGATTGTGACCTTTGCCTGAAATCGATAGAAACAGGAGATTCCACAAACCTGAAAAGAATGAATGTAGATCGTAGTCTGTTCAGTAGTGCACCACTTAGTTATATTGATTGTAAATTCGTTTTCCAGGTGAAAACGTATTGATGAACTACGATTATATGCATTGAGAATTGTAATCCGAATTCCTTTCAATAGGCGATGATATCCCGTCTTGGGAGAATCTCGGCGTACATCGTATGCCAGCTAGAGTCATATAGAACATACATACATCATGCATATTAGAATATCATACTAGCATTAATTGCACTTACATTATCTTCACAATAAAACCTCTAACTTATCTATAATCAATCTTACAAATGAACAACCATATAAATTCCTCCATAAATCAACGAGATATCAGACTTCAGACTTGGTTTTGTCTTTTCGTCTAGACAAACCATCTTCTTATACCTTCCAACTCATTATGCCATTTCTGCCATTTCCCAACCAACTTATTCAACTCATTCTCTTCCGTGATTCCATCATCATCATCCTCATTATCATTATTCACTTTCATACCCGATTCAGCAGCTTGATGTATCCTACTTAATTTTTTGGTTAATTGCTGGTAAGCAGGATACAGCTCTTCATATCGATCTCTAAGCGCTTCTTGATCTGGTCTATCTAGTTGGTCTAAAACATTCGTTTTGGTATTGATATTGGGTAAAGGTGCAGATACAGGATGATTATCTTTCGAAACAGCTGTCGATTTACTCGAACCTGAGTTCGTGCTGGTATCGGTATTCGCTCCGTTGAACTTCAATTCCGGTGGCGGAGGTTTACGTTTCGATGTAGGGGATGAATTCCTTCGAGTCTTGATTATAGGTCTACCTCTTATTTCGCCTTCTTCTTCCTCTTCTCCACCAGCGTCGGGCGACGAAGAATAACTTCTCTTCTTATGATTGGGCGTCAACCTTTCTTTCTGTTCCTGTCTCTCTTTCTCCCTTTCTCTTTCCCGAGCTTTATCTTTCTCTCGTACTTTTTCAGCTAACGATAATCTGTCTTTTGACTTTCCTTGATCATTCAACCCATCTCTCTTTTCTTTCTCTTTCCCATTACTTTTACCTCTCAATGGCTCTTCATCATCATCGTCCTCGCTGGACGATGAGTAATCAACTTCTTTCCCTTTCCCTTTATTCTTGCTTGAACCATGTACTTTCTCTTTCTCTTCTTTCTTCTTATCTTCAATTTTGATCTTGTTATTATCTTTGGCAGGTTTAACATCCGCCGGGGTCAAACGTGGACTGGCGGTCCCATCGGGAGGCTTGGTATTAGGTAAACTTGTCGACCTCTGCTTCTCAGCCATGAATTTCGCTCTCTCCCTCGCTATCCTACTTTGAGGTCCGGCCGCGGTCGTCCCTCCTGTTCCTCCACCTCCATTCGTCGATTTTCTAGTAGATTTTGCCTTATTTGTTGCACCACTTGTAGAGGGAGCGGGAGACTCATTCCTACTGGGAGGAGCAATACTAAGACCATTTTGAGGTACAGTTGGTAATGGTTTTTCTTTCTCTTGACTTTGACTACCGTTCGAACTTTCCGCACTTGCACTATGATATCCACCTCCATTTTCCAATTCTGCTTCTTTCCTATCGAGCTCTTCCCTCTCTTCAGCGTCGAAAGGTAATTCCAATTCGTCGAATGCTTCTCTAGCTAGACGGATGACCTGCTGTTGTTCCGCATAGGTATATTTCCATTGTCCAGGACCAAGTTTGATCTTGGAATATTGGTTGGGCAAGAGTGTATATGTTGGAGGATGGGTAGAAGAGGCTCTGCCGACCTGCATTACGAAACAGAAATAGTACGTCAGTCATAGTGTATCAAATCGTGAGGTGTATTTGAGGGTATCATTGAGATTCTGGTCGATACACACCACATTAACCACTCTCATCACATTCTGTTCATCACCTCCTACTCTCCTTACTATATCTTGTACGGTCGTAGGTCCCAAAGCGAGTAACTGCATAACTCGAGTTTTGAGAGGTATCATCTGTCCAGTTCCAGTTCCAGTTCCAGTCGTACTCGCTCCCTGTGTAGGTGCCGAGGTGGAACCACCCATCTGAGGTGAACTATTTGTTCTTCCCATGCCTGCTGAGCTCACACCAGGTGCAGCAGCAGCTACACCAGCGGCAGTTCTCTTTTTCAACGGGGGTGCAGACCCTTCTACTCTGATTGCACGTTCTTTCCTTTCTCTCTCGATCGCTTCGTTCTGCGCTTTCAGCTTGTCTGCTGCTCTGGCCGTCGAGGCTGATGTTAGAGGGACGTTCAATCGTGTCGAAGCCATTGCGGCGAGTGAGAGGGTGAACGAAGAGGGGTTGTAGGAATGCAGCTCGGACGGGATACCGGTTGATCGGGGGTCGAGAGGTATAGGGGGTAAGTTTGGGACGCTGAGAATCTATCAAGGTGTTAAACATCCAGTAAGTACCTCGATATGCTCTTGTATATACTATTTGAATAATAGGTTGGTTTCTCCTGAGAGACAAGACTTACCATCTTTCCATCTTCTGTCACGGTCACTTCCAGTCCCCCGCTTCCTACTTCCTGGAGAGACTGCCATACTTCCTCTGGGAACTTGATGAGGTATGCCGGATGAGGGGGATGTTCAGAGGTGGGAGGAATCAGGGGTATCGACCCGGATGTTGGTAGAGGCATCTTGATAGCAAGAAGGGTGAGATTCGAGTCGAATCTGTCTTGGAAAGAGAGTGATTTCGAAATATATCGTGAGCAAAACTGTATACTGATGTGTTATGCGGACTGACTATCCTCCCTCGGATACCTCATAAGAGTTAGAAAGAGATTGAAGCCGTGTTGCAATCTCCTCAATCTCCTAATCGATAGCTCTCCACTGTTCTTGACACCGTTCAATCCGTTGTCATTCTAATCCTTCTGCCTTCTTTGATGGTCCTTCGGCCGACCATATACCATATATTGAATGTACCGTTGTTCGCTATTGACGAAAAATGACGCGCAAAGAAGACGTCTGCAGAGATTATTCTTTGAATAGTATGAAACTAGTATAGAAGTTCTATTGTATCGTGTCGGAGTGTACTGTATAAGATTGTATGTTGGTTTCGACCGAAAGGATGGCCAAGGGAGAAGAAGGTGCGGAAAGTGTGGAACTGAATTGATGGCGATGATGATTGTCTCGGTTGAACGTTACAAAGGTACTGGTGATCTCGGTTCGCTGGTAGATACCTCCTATCAGTCTTGTTAGAGCAGGTGACAGTGTGTATGAGAGTGCACGCAATGATAGAAGTTGCAGTTGTTGTTATTGTTGTGAACAGGTGCCGTTATCGGATGAAAACAAGGTTACCATACTTAGTCCGGCTACATACTACTGCTGATAGTGCAACCCTAATCATCTCCGGCAAATCGCACAAACTATATATATACCTTATACCCAAGAGCTATACTCCGGGCATGGGTGTTCATCTCACTTCGAGCTTGGAAGAGTGAAGCAAATAGCCAGTCTGACAATTTACTACTATGCATATATACTATTCATACTTTATTATACGGCTACTGCTTCCCTTTTGCTTTCGATTCTGCTGTTGGATCTATGTCTAAGCGGAGATCTTTTGCTTGATTTGATCGTGAGAGAGCTTCAACAAGTCTGATGAACCTCCGATGAACTCCTGGTTGAGGTATACGTGAGGGACGGTGGATTGACCGTTGAGCTCTTTGAGGTAGGCTTGGATGGCAGCTGTACATGAGGGATTGGTCAGCCAAACTGCTGTCTAATACATGGAGCCATCAGGAAGGTCGGTGTTACGGGGTTAAGCATCAAAGGAGGGTGATGTTGGGCATCCCGAGAATAGCGGAAGAGGGGAGAAAGACTCACATCCATCATCTCTTTCATCGAGTCTATGCATCAGATCATATACGTTAGCATTACTGAGTTGGGATTGATGAGTAATGACGAACTCCAGACTCACTCAAGAATGGCGATATCGCTGGTATCTTCACCGAGGTAAGACTTAGCTCTCTTGCAGTACTACGATGACTGCATGTCAGCTTATTAGTCATTGATCGATTGATGGAAATTTGGCAGCTTACTGGACAGTAAGACTTGGAGAACACAACAGCCTTGTTCTCCTTGATGGTCTTATCGACGAGTTGCTTGATTTCAGCTGACATGGCTGGTGATGAAGTTGAGAATGAGGAACCCAGTTTGATAGATTGTAGAGTTGTAGTTGGTCTCAAGTGTGATGATAAAACGTTGATACGTCTTAATGCTGTTAACATTTATTCTTGATGAAGCAAGTGAAAGACGATGATGATGATGATGATGATGATGATGCACCGTTATATACGATTTGCAAATATGGTGGCCAAATCTACGGGCTGCATGACGGAAGCGTAATTATTCATCATTGATTTGGGTGCTTATTCAGGGTGGAGGACATCATACACCCATCGGTGATTGACAATTGAATAAGACTTAGAACCAAATAGAATAAAAAAAGACTAGTCACATCGTCCTGCCTGATAAGTGAATCATCCTCATCCTCGTCCACATTATCTTCATCTGACTCATGCAGATCATTCGGACTACCATGACTCTCTCTTCCTCACCAGAGGGATGCTTGGTATCAAAGGAACACTCGTAATCACGCTAATCCCGGAACAATCTTGAAACGTCACATCTACCTATCTTCGGATACACAAACAATAAACTCTCTTTCCGTGTTTGTAACAGTCTCGATTGTGATACACGAAACACAGCATTTGCAGCTCTTCCTTCTTGCTCTTACGGTCTCTTCATAGGCACAACTTGGTTTGAGGGTGGTCGACCAACTGTTCACTTCTCTTTTGTTTGATCGGTCTGGTGATCAAAGCGTTCTCGGACATGAATGGGAGTCACACGGACGTGATCGAGCCGATATACCTAGAGTTCCCTTGCCGATGATAGAGGGACGAGCTAACTTTATGCAGGATGATCAAAGGGAATGCGAAAGGATGCCTTGAAAAGTCTAGAACGGGATTATACAATCACATACGAGTACAATCAAACATCAAGCCCCTTTTTCGCGATTCGACAAATCACGATCGCAATCACTCACACTGCTTTGGGAATCATGGTCCATCTTTTGTCCTTGTGGATGTCAGTATCTTACTTCTCATCGTGATCCATTCTCTCCTGGCTGATCATCGATCTCATTCACTTTTCTAGGTTTCAATTGGAGGGTGGGGTGATCCTCTTATCAATCCCATTCCAAAGGCATTCAACCATCTTTCTCATCTCTCATCTCCCATTTCGCATCGTTCCAGGCTTGATGCTTAACCCTCAATATCACATTTGATTCTCATTGCATACCATAGCATAGTATCCTGCCAACAACAGCATTACCGAAAGTGGATACGTTTTACTCTGACGATACCGGATATCGTCATCGTTCAATCTTGAATTCCACCCCTACCGTTACTTTTCCGGATAAGGGTAGTTTGCTATTCCTACAAGGCTGGTATCTATCTCACGATACCTTCGGCATTGTTTTGGTGAATAGGAAGAGAAAGAGGCGAAAAACGTGCTGAGAAAAGAAATATCAGTCTGGACTGGAATTTCTCATCCACCTTTTTCACATTTATTTGATCGGGCTGAACAGGATCACAACCTCCTACTACCCAAAGAAGATCATTCTCAACTAGGCTTGACTCCATCGTTCTACTTTTGGACAACATCAATACCTAAATGATTAGCAACATATGGAATAGATGAATCGAGATTCGGTCTTTCTCTCCCGCTAATAGATACCTAGATATCTCTTTCTAGACGAGATAGGATATAGGATACACACAACACACGAAGACGATCGTACTCTTAGACAGGCAAGGATCGTCCTCTTTACTCACTTGCGCCCTTGTTGTTTCTTTTCGGTTTCACTTTCACCGCTTTCGTCTGATCGACCTTTATTCATCATGCCAAACTCATTCTCATCACCACCATTACGCCAATCTAGATCACCAGGTAGTAGATCTACTTCAAGCTTATCTTTCCATTCGGTCAATACACCACCACTCCCTCAATGGGATACTCCCGTAAGTCCAAATCCACCATCCCTTGTCCCATCTTTCTGTGGTCATTCACTTATCAATCATTTTTGCTGATTCCCTTTGGATTCTGATTACTCATCTTAGACATCCCCGTATACATCAATGACTCGATCATCAAAATACGTACCCTCACCTCATAGGGCGGCACCTCCTGTACCGCCTTTACCATCATCTTCTCCAGCTACGGGATCGTTTGGTGTCCCGTTTCCATCCGCATCAGCATCCGTATCACCAATCGTCCGATCAGCTTCTTCCTCGTCGTCCTCTTCCACTGCATCTTCTTCTTCTACAACTTCACAGAGGGTTTCAACTCCACCTCCTCCCGTGAGGACACGTCGTACTTCCAGATCCAGCTCAAAACTACTTCCTGCCCTTCCTTTATCAATCGCTACTACTCCCGAACATCATCACTCGCCCTACGCCTCGCCAGCTGGCAGTGTCAGATCCAAAAGAGTAGCAGTGGACTACACTTCGGACGGGATAGGTCTTGGAATAGGTCTCTCCTCAGATGAAGTGCAGATAGTCGTCAGTAGAGAAGGTAGAAGATCAAGAGCTGTTTCGGTATCTTACGGAAGTAGGTCCAATGCCAGTTCAGAAGATATGGCCTGTCTACCCACTCCACCGATAACGGGCTCTTCACCTTCCCCATCCTCGATGAATGATAGAACACCTAGTAGATCATCACTCAGACCCACGGTCACTATCCCTAACTCCGGAGGTACACCACCTAGACCAGCTAGAAGAGCTACATCAGCTTATCCTTCGCCTGCTTCTGAGTCTGCCTCAGCATCGAATTCGAGACGATCACCATTACTTGCACCGAGACCGATCTCGCTGACACCTCAGTCCCAATCCGATCTGGTCCCACCCCAGACTAGCTTTTCAAGAAGCATTTCACCTTCAGGAGACTCGATTTCCACAATCACTGTTTCGCCCGCTTCGACACCTCGACCCTTCTTCACTGATATCTCTTCGAAGCCTTGTGTCACTGCTGCTCCAGAGTCTAGCTCAGCCTTAGCTTCGGCTCTGGAGGAACCGTCTTCCTCTGTACCACTGGGAGGTAGAAAGCGGGATTCTGCCCAGAGAAGGTTATCGGCTTTGAGGGGTTTAGTGGCTAATTTGGATTTCAATCAACCTTGGTCATTCAGCCCTAACACCCTGTCTGAAGAAACCCTCTTTTCGCCTCAGCCTGAATTCGAAGAAAGACAAGAAGATAGTCAGGAGGTATCATACTATTGGACAGATAGTAACGATCATCCGGATTTTGGTGCCGAACCACCATCAGAGTGCTCAGACGAATCGTTCATCATGACTTCTTCGTCTGAGGAAGTCTTGGCTAGTCCCGTTCATTCCATCTCTCAGCCAATCCGGTATGCTCAGTATGACTCAGTCAAATCGGTCATCCAACCTGATATTGCTGAATCTCACGGATGGCCTGAACCTAAACCTCAACCTCAGCAACCTGTTAAGCAGATAGGTAATTCGCCCAGTACACTAACCCTCGACTCACCTCGAATCGACTTTAACCCTGTCCGACGAGATTCTGGATCAAGCAAACAACCTAATTCTACTCCACCCAGAAGACCTAGACAATTCAGATCATCATCCGAATTACTTTCACGTACGCCTGAACCACCCAGACCAGCCACTCGAGCAAGGAAAGAAGTATTCGAAGTAGCTTCTTCAGGATATTCTAAATCGCTAGAACCTGTTTCTCCCATCTTACCTGTCACTCCCACATCAACTTGGAGATCTTCTTTACCCAATGACGAAATTTATAATCGTCTTTTAGAGAATTATGGACCTATGGAGATCAAACGACAAGAGATTATTTGGGAAATGTGCGAAACTGAACATACATTTATCAAATCGATGAGAACCGTCTTGAGACTTTTCGCTACTCCTCTCAAGACTCCGCAGGGAAATTGGATCGATGGTATCCCAGGTAAAATTACGGATTTGTTCGACTCGTTGGAATGTATTGCCCATGCTCACGGGGTCATATCGGCAACTGAAAGAGATATGAGAAGGAGATCTGATATTTTGGATGTAGCCAACTTCGTCTCGACTTTCAAAGCTTGGGTGTCGAGATTGGAAGTACATGAGTGGTATTTGATACGATTTGAGAGTGTCGTCAGTCTTGTGGAAGAGAATGTAAGAGATCCGGATAGTGTTTTTGGAGAGTTTGTGAGAATGCAGATGAAAGAGGAAGTTCTGGGGTCGATGAGTTTGGGTAGTATGTTGTTGAAACCTGTTCAGAGGTTGACCAAGTATCCTCTGTTCTTAAAGGTGAGCTGAATATCGAGACTTTTTGTATCGCCAAGGCTTCCAGCTGATAATTCATATTGTTCATTGATAGCGATTACTCGATGCTACTCCTCATCCCCACCCGGTCCACCCCGAGATACTTTCCCTACTCTCCACGACGGAATCGATTATACTGAACCTACAAGCTACGAAAGCCCGCGAAGAGGATTTCGAACAACTCCAAGCTTTGGAAACGCGCTTGATCGGTTTGCCCGAGCATTTCCGTCTGGCAATCAGAGGACGAAAGCTGCTAGGACAAGGACAAGTCGTCCGTGTGCCACCATCTAAAGATCTGTCTTCTGCGTTCGGCGCGAGAGCAAGAGCAGGGTCGATGCATTCTTCAAGAGGATCAATCTCATCTTCCGTATCGTCTTCTGCGCCATCGACCGTATCCTCTGTATCTCCTTGGGACTTCTCAGCTTCGTTGACCCCTTCTAGGACTAGTGCATTTTCAGTATCGTCTAATGGATCTTCTTTTTACTCTGGCCCGCCATCTAGATCAAATAGTATTACAAAACCATCATCTTCCGCTTCGGCTTTCTCACCTTCTCGACCATCTATGAACCGATCGCCATCTTCCACTTCGAGCTTTATGGATAATAATTCGTATTACAATACTTCGAGACCTAGTACACCCAGTTCGACGAAGAATAGGAAGAAAGAGGAGGTATTGACGTTGTTGGTATTTGACGATCTCCTGATACTTGGACAGGCTGTACAGGAGAAGAGTGGATTGTTCGGTGTAGGATCAAATAAGAAGAAGGGCTCCTCGACGTTGAGGGTATTAGGGGAGATGGAAGGTGGAATTGGAAAGGTGGTAGAAGTGAAGGATTGGAGTGGATGGAATGGTGAGTGGTTTTGGTTTTTCGTATCAACACTGATGTTCAACGGTGATGATGAATCTTGTACTGATAAGTTGTTTCGATTTGGTATTTGTTCACAGGATATTCGAACTTGTTCAGTTTGACTTTAATACCTATTTCTCACTCTGCTCGATATCCTTCAAATCCCATTACGACGGCTTTCACTCTCCCATCAAATCATTCGAATGGTTTGGGTATGGGAGTTTTGTCAACTTCGCCCTCATTGAGATCACTTAAATCATCGACTTCATCTTCTTCTTCATCCACGTCGTCTTCATCAAGTTCGAACAATTCAAATATCCATGGAGGATTAGCCAATCTCAATTGTCCGATATTGAATAATATGAGCTCGTTACTTGGGATGTTAGGGCAGGTATCAACCTCCGGTATGGGACCGGGACGAGGAAGTGAGTATGTGATTGAGGAGAAGGAGGTGTTAGCTGGTGATTTGGTGAAGGAAATTCCTCTTGAAGAAGAGGAAGGGGATGGAGAGGTACATGAGTTGTATAGGGAGATGCAAGGTGAATGGTCAGGGATGGGGATGGGGTATGCGACGTAGTTCATGTTGTATACTAGATAGCTTAGATACAGATAGATAAGAATAAAGATACACATAACATAGGATCATAGATATAAAGAAATGCAATATGGGGAAAATAATACGAAAGTTCCTGGCATCACATACTCGAGCGATATATCACTCGAGTAGAGCATGCCAAGTGTACCATATAGAAGCAAGTGATTAGACCGAACAAGAATGGCTCATGGTGATCACAGAATGCACGGTACACCCACATCCTTGCGTGGATGCTGCTATTGCCATTCCCACTCGGCCTTACTTTACCTTCACTTGCTCTCTGAATATCATGTATCGCCTCGAATACATAGGCATTACCTACTTGAGACTCGACTTACACCAAAACAGAGTAGAGTAAGCTGACGTCACCTTTGTTTACACTCTTTCCTTCGGTTACGTGCGCTGATCTCTATTTTTTCCCTTTGTTTTGAACTGGGACCAAAAATAGATTGTCGGGTCTAAGATCATCTACAACTTGTACTGCTTTCGTCAATCAACCTACATTCCTCACGTCTCTTTCTTTCTTTCTTCCTATCTCTCTTTTACACTGTTATTAGCTACATACACGAAAGCTATATCACGTTCCATTACGACTCGACTCGATCGTAGCCCAAACGCATCACTCAACATACCTCACAGATAATCAGATAAACAATACCCTTCGTATCACCTAAAGCTTCACTTGACTATGACCAACGATAAACCTGCTGGGGGTTACGACTCTACCCCCCTCCCACCGTCCAGTGGTCCAACATACATAGTCAGAATCACATTTCATTCAGCGACCAACCTCCCCATTGCAGATTTCGGCTCTGGTTCAGCAGATCCGTTCATCCTCGCTCAAGTTAAGACTTCTCATAAAACTCGTCATTCTCATGATCCATATTTACGTTGGCGATCAAAGACTATACGCAAATCCCTTGAACCGTCTTGGGAAAGTTCATGGGTTATAGCGGGAGTTCCAGCAGATGGGCTAGATCTATCGGCGAGGATATATGATGAAGATCCTTCAGATCATGATGATAGATTGGGAAAATTTGAATTGCATACTGGTAATATAGATGAGGGGTGGAAAGGGATTAGAAAAGAGGAATATAAAGTGAAGAAAACTGGTGCGGACCTTAGAGCTTATACTGCCAGATGGGTATGTACTATCGTTGGAAAGAAAGAATTACATGCTAGGTTAACCCTCAGTATTGAAGTTTTGGGAAAAACAAGGAAAGAGGATGATGTAGGTAAAGCATATACGATAAGTAATTTCTGGTGGATACATTATAGTCCGTTGATTGGGCGGTTGGCAGGGGTTAAAGGGAGGAACGATCAAGGTGTTGAGAAATATAAGTGAGTTGGGTGGTCGCATTGGGACAAGGCAAGTATGAATATGAGGGTATGCTAACGGATGGATGTTGATCTTCTCTCGTTACTTCTGAAACTGGTTGACTCCCCTTCTCTATTTCTGCGCCAACTCTATATCCTGCTTACACTAAACCAGCTTCCAAGCCAACGAACTCCAACTTACCGGCCCAGTACCTAACGAGCTCTACCACCGATATGTAGAATTCAAAACTTTCGTTGGAGGGATGTTCGAAGCGACCGGTCTGAGAGGAAGATTATTGAATAAAGCGTTACATCATCAACATGAGAGGATATACAATTTCGATAGACAGACAAAGTACGGTGAATGGGAATTCAACTTGGATGATCATAATCATAACCTTGATCATGTTGGTAAGAAAGGGAAAGAATCTGAGAAAGCTCAAGATCAATCCAATGGAGGTAAAGATCAAGATACTACGCAGAAGGAATTGACGTTGAAATTCTTGGAAATGTGTCATTATGATCAAGGTGGTCGGATATTCACTTATGTGCTCACGCTAGATGGATTGTTGAGGTTCACAGAGACGGGCAAAGAATTTGGAATTGATTTGTTGAGTAAACATACGATGCATTCGGATGTCAATGTGAGTTGGTGATTCCGTCTAACGCTGATAACTGGATATATCGCTGACATTTTCCGATGTCTTCCCACAGCGATATATCGCCTGGTCAGGTGAATTCCTAATTCGTCGTCTCGCCCACCCTGAGCAATCTTCCAGTGCCACCCATCCACCTGACCCTGTATCTGGTGGTCCACCAAAAGATGATCCTCCGAAAGATCCATCGAAATACGAACTTATCATCGATAATGATAGTGGGACTTATCGTCCCGATAAGAAACTCATCCCGGTCTTGACTGATTTCCTCAAGAATAATTTCGTAGGGATGAGAGTTAGAGTTATGGCTTGTGATGATGATAAATTGAGTAAGATCAAAGATGATCAAAGGAAAGTTAAGAGTAAAGAAGGAGATCATATGGTCTTTGGACAGACTTCTAGTGTATCATCTTTGGCCGACGGGGATGGAGGATCCATATCTTCTTCCGACGAAGAGGATTTAGAAAGACGAGCGAGAGAACAAGATGGAGCGCAAGGGGAGGGCACAACAAAAGGGAAATTGGATAAGGGCGTGGAAGCTTTGGAGAACCCCAAGGATACGTTGAAAGAGGCTGTGGATGGTGTTAAAGACAAAAGTGGGAGAACAGGGAAGAAAGAGAGGGAACAAGCTGAAGAGAGAGATGATCAAGCTTGAGCCAATGTAAGAGTGTAGTAGCCTTGGTTTCTTGTTCTTGGGGCTTCAGTGTTTGTATATATATCCTTATAATCCTTCCCCAGATATCTGTAGTACCATATAGTTTTAGCAGTTCCGCAGCATCCTATAATCCAAAATAACGATCAGCCATGATATGTATCGAGGTTAGTTTCTTGTTCGTTGATCCCTGTCGCCACTAACGGAATCAAATTGAGATTGGAATGATGTGCAACTAAAGTGCTGATGGTATGTCGCGTCATGCATACCATTTAACGCATTGACGTCATCTACCGACATATAGGCAAACTAGCTGATTCCCACTGAAAGCTCACAACCCAACAACCCATATAACATCTCCATCTCCATCTCTACCACTGACTCTCTTCCCTTCCTTCTTTACGATTCCATAAGTATACCTCTCAGCATCCATTAATTTTCTAAGAGAGAGGATCATCCTTTATATCACATACCTGTAGCCATTAGTACTTCCACAGCCCATCATGAAAGTCTCCAAAACCCTCGTCATCACCGCTCTAGCCTTAGCAGCAGGAGGTGAAGCCAAACTGTTTGGTAAAGACAAACGTGAGTAATGGTCGATGGTGATGAATGATCTTCCATCCTGATGTATTAACGTGATAAGCTGATGATCATCTTCCTGTTTACCTCTATCCTTACATTTCATGTCCATGATCATGTTCCTTTCATACTCTGTTTCTCGCATCTACCATCGATCATTTGCCTCCGTCCGACGCCACCCACGAACGAACAGCGGTCTACGAAGATTGGTCTCTCGATCAATCCGTTGCGTTCCTCAAGGAACAAGGAATCGCAGTTAAAGATTCTGCAACTTTGGCTGAGATCCAAAAACAAGTAGCTGAAAATGCCGATGCTGCTGCCAAGGTAAGTCAGCACAATCCGCCGTCCGACCTATGGAAACTGTTTGATTGACCATCCTATTCTTGCCCAGTGGGGTGCCGCCGCTGCCGGATCAGCTCAAGCTCACTACGAAGCTTACAGTGATGCTTTACTCGAAACGTAAGCTGGTGATCTAACCGTATATGTTCTGCATCAACTGACGCGAGATTTCCCTTCTCTAGCTGGTCTGAAAGCCAATTGAGAGAATGGTTATTGGAGAAAGGAGTCGTTTCCCCTTCTTCCAACCGAGAGGCTCTCTTGGTTAAGGCTAAGCAATTGTGAGATGATTTCACCTAACCGATTCAGGCCTAGCTGACGATAAATTTGCCATCTGCAGAGCCAGCGCCGCTTCAACTGCCGCTTATGGTCACCCAACTGACCAAGCAGCATCCTCCGTCTCCTCAGCAGGCTACGGTGCCGCTTCTTCCATCTCTTCAGGATACTACGCCGCTTCATCTCAAGCGGCTTACGCATCTGCCAAAGCCCAAAAGAAACTTGACGATGCTAAAGATTACGTCTTCTCTACCTGGGACGATAATCAACTTCGAACATGGCTCGAGGAACATGATGTCATCTCAACTCCCGCCCCTACCGGTCGAGCAGCCTTACTCAACAACGTCAAAGTAGCTTACCTCAAAGCTACTTCCCCAATCTACGAGGCTTGGTCCACTTCCAACATCCACGAATGGCTGGTCGAACACGGTATAGTCCACCCTGAACCCACCGCCAGAGACAAGCTCCTCGATCTCATGAAGGACAACTACTACGAAGCCAAAGATACCGCTTACTCTACATGGTCAGAATCTCAAGCTAGAGACTGGTTGATCTCTGAAGGTATCATGTAAGTTGCTTCTCCCTTCTCCCTTCTTCCTTCTTTCCCTCGTACCCAAGTCAAGCAGTTCCTCAAATCCATTTGTGATTGAACATGCGATGAAAGATGTCAAATTGACAAAACCCATTTTATCTCTAACTATCCTTCCTTTTTACACTGGTATTAACGATTCAACAATAGCAGCACAGACGCGGCCCAACTCAAGAAGGAGAAATACGAGAAACTACTCAACGAACACTACACTCGATCTAAGAACACCGTTTGGTCAGGCTGGTATGACTCTGAAATTCGATCTTGGCTTGTCGACCACGGTTACCTCAAATCCGATGCTGAAGCTAAGAGAGATGAGGTGAGTCGGTTCAACAATCGGTGACGTGAGATTTGGATGCTTACGATTTCATGAACAGTTGGTTAGCCTCATCTCCCAAAAATACAAGGAGAACACCAATGCCCCTTACCTCGCTTGGCCCGATGCTAGACTCAGAGCTCAACTCAGATCTTACGGTATTGATGACACCAAATTCACCTCGAGACCTTCGCTCCTACACGAGGTTCGAAGTGAGTTACCGCTTCCGATTTCAGCTTAATTTGAGATAACTGACTGATGATCGTTCGCTTAGTTCACTACGTCCAATCCCAAAACAAAGTCGAACAAATCCTCGCTTCTATCCGAGAGACCATCTCTGGTGGTGTTGAGTTCGCTGAAGAGAAACTCGCTCACGTCCTTGAGGTGAGTGCATCGACCCTTGTCAGTCCTACAGTTGCTGACTGTCAAAATATTAGCTTTTAACTGCTTCCAAATTGACCGCTGAGGAAAAACTCGACAAGGCCTACGCTTCCGTCTCATCCGTCTACGAAGTTGCTGTCTCTTCTGCCAGCTCTGCCGCCAACTATTATGGTGCTAGTGCTACCTCTGCTGCCTCTGTCGCTTCTGTCAGCGCCTAGTAAGTTGAAAATACTATCTCTTCGGGAAGCCAGCTGACAGTGTACGATACTTAGCTCCTCCGCCTCCTCAGCTTCTTCCGCTGCTGTCTCTGCCGCTTCTTCCCTCTCTAGCAGTCTCTCCTCGGCTGCTTCTTCAGCTTCCAGTGTCGCTGCCAAATCCGCCAACAACCCTTCGTTGACCTCGGCCGCTTCCGTCGCTAGCAAGTCTGCTTCATCAGCCGCTTCATACGCTTCTTCTTCAGCTTCATCTCTCGCCTCATCCGCTTCATCGGTTGCTTCCGTCTACGCTCACTCGGCTTCGCTCTCTGCTTCTTCAGCCTCCAAATCATGGTCGCTCTCTGCCGTTTCAGCCTCCAAAGCTGCTCTCGAGACTTCGGCTTCAATCTCCAGCTCGCTTAGCAGCGCTTACTCTGTAGCTTCGAAATCAGCTTCCTCAGCTTCTGTCGCTGCTGCCTCATCAGCTTCGTCGGCCAGCAAGTCTGCTTCATCTTACTCTGCTTCTTTGAGCAGTGTTAGTGCTAAAGCTTCCAAATCTGCCAAAAGCGAGCTTTAAGGAGGGATCGAATGATTGCGATGAGTGAAGAAAAAAGAGAGAAGAATGAATGCAGTGCAGAAAGGTGTAGAGCTGGTGCACAAGAAAGCAGGTTATCGAGGAGGATGGAAAGAAGTACATATATATTCCTATTGTTCATAGTCACATCCCGTCCAAAACTTCCATAGCTTTAGCTTTATTCATTTTATCACCTGATAGTTAGTTTTCTGATAATTCACGAATACGATTGAACGATGTGATTGTTTTTCTTTTCTATTACTGTGGAGAGTAGGTGGTAGTGGTACAGAGAGTAAGAAGTGGAAAATGGGGAATGAAGATGAAGAATGAAGAATGAAGAATCAATGAATTATGCAAACTAAATTGTCTCCACTTTGTTGTTTTTGCGCATGTGCCACATTGTATCTAACACGGTATGTCGCAGGGTGATCTTGTCTTATTCGAGTATCCCACTTAGGGCGTCATGACTCTTGACTCTCAAAGTCAATGTTCTGCGGGTATTCGAGATGATCACTCGATAACTTTATACGACCATCTCATTCCTGATACAATCATCAGAAGAGTCCAGTAGGTGAATAGAACAGCACCAATAGACGATCGAACTCCACCTTCACCCGAAATTCAATAAGAAGAGCACACTGTCAGAAAAGATGTCAACAACAGCAGACTTGGAAAAGGATCCATTCTACCTCCGGTGAGTCGCGGTCATATGTCAAGACTGTCTGATGAAGGCTGAAAGCTGATATCGAATGTTTATGACCGGTGTAGATACTAGTAAGCCATCTCATTCAAATCGATGCCCCTTCGAGATTGATGGACAACGATATATAATAGATATTTAAGAGGAAAAGAGTATAGCGCTAATTTCGTTTGGTTATGGTTCGTTTGGTATGATAGTACGGGACATCAAGGTATGCATGGACACGAGTTCTTGGAATTCGAATATTCTCATGGTAAGTGATTGATTCCCGTACTGTGGACAAAGAGGGAAGAGCAAGTCTTAGATAGATTAATACGGATATTGATCATGTTTTGGGTACTTTTCAGGTCGAATTAGATATGCGAATAATTCAAATTATAGGAATGATAGTTTGATCAGGAAAGAGAGTGAGTCGGAAGGTTTCATTTGAAACATATGGGAGTAAATTCTAGGGATATGGGATATGGATAAGGATAGGTGTGACAAGGATCTGGAAGCGGGGAAGGTATAAACTGTAAACATTGTTCTGAAATGGGAGGTATGGGGAATGGAGAGATAAGGAAGATTCAGTGTATGATATACCGAGTATCGGGTCGAGCGAAGAACATCTGGTTGTTGAGCGAGGACGACATCGGGGAAGAGCAATCGTTGAAGGGTGTGAATGGGTTGAGATCCTCGTCCTCCTTCCTTCTTTCCTTGAAGGACTGTATTCGAGAATCTCAAGGCGAAGACAATCCGATCACTTCTAATATCCCCCATGATCAATCATAAATGAGTCGATCGATACGATTCCGAGAGAGGATCACAAACTGATATCGCTCCTCTTCACTCCCTTTGCAGTGTTCGTCGGTCCAGCGGTAGTTGAGGAATTGAAGAGGATCGTGAGGGAAAGCGAGATTACAAAGTGAGTCAGCCGAACCAAATCATCCCGATTCTCATCTTCTATTCTATCCTATATCGACCGATAGAAGGGTATCCGTAGAACCATACTGATGGTGCCTTTGGATACTTAGGGAAGACGACGTAGCGTGGCCTAAGAAGAACGTAGTGGGTAAACAAGAGTTGGAAGTCCGAATAGATAAGGAACATATCTCGTTTGAGGTGGGTCATAATTTATAATTCTGTTCCTTCCTGGCTGGATCATGAGAACTTCTATCTCAACTGTCCATCTGGACTGAACGATTCAGAGTGCATCGTGGAATGAATACAGAAGAGTATCGCTGATGTAATTATGGTTTCTACAGACCGCCAAGATTGGTTCTTTGGCGGATGTGAATGAATCTTCCGATGCTGAGGGTTTGAGAGTGTTCTATTACCTCGTTCAAGATCTCAAGGTGAGTAGTTGCCGTTTACGACCTGGATCGCTGGATTCCCCAATGCTGACCAAGACTGGGGGCTTTGTTGTTACCTCTAAAAGTGCTTCATCTTCTCCCTTATCACCCTTCATTTCAAGATCAAACCTAGTAAGCTGCTCTCCCTAAAGAAGAGGCGAGCTTCAGCTGACTTTCTTTTACTTGCTATTAGTCCAACAATAAAAGAAGAATGCAAGAGAGACCCAGAGAGACCCAAGAAAGGGGGAGCGAGTGTGACGTGAAAGGGTGAAGATAAAAGGCTTTACTATCTTCGTGCAGTACGCTCGTGTTCTGGGCTGAATAGCTATGCCATGCATCATGTATAACAAGTATATACTATCCTATCCTATCTATCAGTCTGCAAAGACGGTCTTGATGGCATGATAGCATTCAAGAGTGAGCCGAGGGGATGTCACCCGTAGACAGCTTTTTCGGGTTATTCCGGCGGAGGGTGAGATGGTGATGATGAGATTTCATGTTCTGACTTTTGAACCAAAAATATCATATCATCGATCGTTGCCAACTCGAAAGAGTTTGTTTCTTCTCATTGTTTTGACTATTACCTCACCTGGCCATACCGTACAGTACATTCCAATCCAGAATACTCACTCCAATTACTCTCTTATCCCTTTATCTAAATCTACCTAGTATCACTCTACTCACACAAAACACAATGACCCCCGTCATATCTCGATCTCTCATCCCCTCGTGTTCCTCAACCCTCGCCAGCTCTTCTCGCCTCTTTACTCGCTCACTGGTCTCTCACGCTTATATGCCCCCTTCCCCTTCATCATCATCCTCGCCGGCTTCATCTCTACCTATCGAAGCTACCACGACGACTCCCACGGATCTGACGGACGAACAGAGGCAGTTGATCGACTCGATCATCCGTGTGGATCAGGCAGGGGAATTAGGGGCAAATTGGATATATAGGGGCCAGAAATGGGCTATGGATGTGAAAGGCGACAAAGAGACTGGTAAACAGGTTGAGGTGGGTTGTATCTGCTACAACTGCTCACAAATACACTACACAATGGAAAGATTGGATCGGAAGACTGATAAAAAATCCCTGTGTCATAGGAAATGTGGGAGAACGAACGACATCATCTGACGATCCTCTCCCATCTTCAAACTCAACATCGAGCTAGACCCACGATGTTATACCCTCTATGGCAAGCTATGGCTTTTGGTTTAGGAGCAAGTACTGGCTTACTGTCCAAGGAGGCCGCTATGGCTTGTACAGAGGCGGTGGAAACTGTTATAGGTGAACATTACGATGAGTGAGTGTACCACACTATATACCATATCAAACATACCTACTTTGTCTTTTTCTTACAATGAATACCGTTGATCAATTACCATCATCATTGTTCTCATCGTCTTGTATCACTGGGATCTTCGCTGACTATCCATCGACTTCTTAGCCAGCTTAAAGCTCTTCAACCACTCCTCAACCCTACCGATCCCTCATCCCCAGCGCCCCACCCCTCACTCCCACTGATGGCTGACATCCTCAAAGAATTCAGAGACGATGAATTGGAACATCTCGATTTCGCCGTTGAAGAAGGTGCGCAGAAAGCTCCCGGGCATAGTTTGTTATCTGCCATCATAGGAGTAGGATGTAAAGTAGCGATCAAAGTCTGCGAGAAGGTTTGATCCAGGATCACGATAGATCGTGGATTAAGAGTCATGTAAACTTTATAATCGGTCTCGTGTATTGTACATGTACATTGCGTTGCTTAGAGAAGATAGGTAAATGGAATATTTGCACAATTGAGATATGAATAAACGTTTGAACCTATCGTAGTGACAATGACGATTTCATCTCGAAAGATTCATTACCATTGTCATTGTCATTGCCAGTTGACTTGGACTGTATACGAGAATTGAGAGGGAGCCATCAAGTACGATAGTGCAATAGATGATATGCCATCAGATCAACTGTACTGTACTAAAATGCATTGCATGATGATATAGCATAAAGAGAAAAACCTATGAAAACAAATATTTTGGGACCGGACTAATGGAGGATTGAGATCATAACAGACAGATCTTCATCCCCTTTTTTTGTCTTTTGGAAACCCTTTCCATATTCTACTTCTATTCCTTACACGTATCCTCCTTGAAACTAAAGCTTAAGCAGTAGCATCTTCAATTCTGGCTCTCTTGTTTCCATTGGCACTTCCATTAGGTGAAGAATCTCTCGAGGGCATGTGCTAACGATCAAACAATAAGACATCAGCTCATATTTCATCTTTCAGTTATTCCCTAGATGGGTGATTCATTGCAAAAACAGAAAATATCAACTCACCTTCTCGAGCAACCTGTCCAATACAGCAGATTGACCAATCTTGAGATCACCCGATTGGATACCGGTGTGGTAGATACGTAAGATCATATCGACATCTTCCATCGATTGAGTTCTCACATCGGCCAACTCCTTAATCTTGGCGGTGGCATCCTTGACCTGGTCATCGGTGAGGTTCAAGTTGAGTTGCTCGACTCGGGATTTGACGGCGTTCCATCCGGTAAGTCGGTGACTAGGCAAACAGGTCAGCAAATTACAATAACACAAAACACGATGTATCAAATTTGGCACTCACCCGATAGAAACGTATCGGGTCATACCGAAATCGGCAGGGTTCAAGATCTCATATGTAGAGGGGTTGGCAAGGATAGCCTTAGCGTGAATACCGGCCTTGTGGGTGAAAGCGCAGAAACCAGTGATGTAATTGTTGCTATAAACGGGTAGAACATCTCAATTAGCATCGATGTCCTCCTACACTCCGAAAGTCAAAATGCAGTGAATATGGATGCTCACAAAGGAACGGAGATCTCGACAGCTTCAGCCACGACGTTCTCCAATTCTCGGAGCATGGACAACTTGTATTTGCCCTTGACGTATTCAGGATCGGCGACCATCATTCGAGCGATCAAACCACCAAGAGGGGTGATACCGTTTCTCTCACCGATACCGAGCTAATCAGAAACAAGAGGATCAGCTGATTTGTGCTTTATCATTGTGCTGCAGCATCCAGCTAACTCACAATGGAAGTGTCGATATGGGTGGCACCGGCTTCAAGGGCAGCGTAGGCGTTTGCGATGGCTACGAGATACGAAAATGTATGTCAGTACTGATATTGATTTTGATTCACCGATTGATAAAGGTGAAAACGAAGTGGAAAATCGTGACAAAGAGGGAGGATTACAGAAGAAGCGAATGGAATGAAGGTTGAAAATGAAGAGATAAGATTTAACTCACAGCAACCAGTATCATTATGGAAATGACATTCAATATCACAGCTGACAACACCTCTCAAAGTTCTCACAAGGTCATAAACCTGTCTTGGATCGGCACATCCTACAGTATCGGCGACACCCACTCGATTCACGTGAATCTTATCGACCGTTCGGTAAATGGAGAGTAAATCGACTAATTCGGATCTGAATGAATCTTCAGATGAGAATCGGATCTCGATACCCTTGGATTTAACGAATTCAATAACTTCAATGGCGGTCTTGGTGATCCATGTCATGTCCTTTCCGTGGGAATGTTCTCTCAAGAATGAAGATGTTCCGATGACTACGTCTACACCGTCGACACCTAAGTAATAAAACAAATAATATGTCAGTAATTTAGCTCATATGTCGATATTTGTAATTTTCCCCTTCCCCTTCAATTTTGCTGAATCTAAACATCACACTCACCGGTCTCAACGGCCAACTTGGCATCATCCATATGACATCTAATGTGAGTCAAGATCTTGGTCTTCTTGAGACCCAACTTGCAGATAGCTTCGCAGTGAGCTCTCGATTCGGGTGAGGCAGCAGGGGAGGTAAGTTCGATGTATTCAACACCGAATTCGTCAAGCCTTTGAGTCAACAAATCGATGCAAGTCAGCGATTGCTCATCGTGAACAAACAAAAAACATAGATGTTGTGAAACGTGTCAAGAAAGCGCCAGAACTCACATCTTAGCGATCTTGATCTTGGTTTCAAGAGTGAAGAAAGCATTGGCGAACTGTTCACCTTCTATAAAATTCATAGCAATGTCATCAGTTTGAGAGATCAACAGCAGCAGTGAGAAGTGTGAGACTGACCTCGAAGAGTGGATTCGATGATCTATAATAACATCAATTCAAGTCAGCCCAAATCCTTAATGGGTATATACATATGGAAAATTATGGCTTCTCAAGTCAAACGAGAAGTGGGTAACTCACACTCCAATTAGAGGTATTACTCAAGAAATCACTAGCTCTACCGTACAAACCCTTATGCGACTTGACGGCAGGTGGCTGTTGACTCGTACTTTCATTTGTTCGTTTGATTTCACCGTTGGTAGATGATGAGATGTGAGGTCCATCATTTATGATTGGGACCATCTCTTCGTCACCGTTGGAGGTTATAGGTTGGTCTGGTGTAGGGCACATCTTGGCGATTCGTTTCTTTTCTTTTCTTTTCTGATGTATGTGTATCTGAGAGGGAGGTTATGTTATGCGAATGATACTGTTATGTAGTCCACCAAGATGTATCTGTATGTGTGTATGTATGAATTGATGTAATAAAGCAGAAGTTTTCGTTCTCGGTTTAACTTGGTTTTTTTTTTTAATTCGACCAAAGCTGACGTTATGTAACCGACTGAGATCCAATCCAACTACCAATTAATTTCGACTCATATAACCAAACGCCCAAAAAAGTGGAGTGCTCATGAGTTACTGGAGTATTGTTATGTCATGACTCCTTGAATGCCGCTTACTACGTACTCATCCCATGCATTCGCCTGCTCCTCATCCTCTTCTCACCCAGCTGAACCCCGAGCACATATGAGTTCGCTGACTGTATGACTCGATGAAAACGCAGTCTTTTCGAATTTGCCTGACTTTTGCATTTGTGATTTTCGAATTTTTCAACACACACACCCCACCCCCACCCCGGGAATTGATCCGATCAGAATTGCCCATTCAGGAAAATATACAGTCTGATTGCAATCGAGCTCAATTGTCATGTCACGTGACGAGCCCATCCATGACGTTTCCTTCGACGTGTTTCAACATCCTTTGATCATAGGATAAGATTGACACCCGCTGTTCGACTACGAGCCAAAAGGTTGACTGGGAATGGACATACAGTACTAACCTAGCTATCAGCTACCTTGGTATCCTCTACCGACCATGATACGGTTCATCTTCCTCGCGCTATTCGTGTTCCCATTCGCCCTTGCCCAATTCGGCGGTTTCTTCCAACATGGATTCCCGTTCGGTGGACATGGCCCGCCAGTGCATGAGCAACAACAGGATTTTACGAGGCGGAGGGAACATAGAGGGTGGACTGAGATGGATAATGGTGAGTCGGATTCCGAACACGTAGAAGGGCTGAATTGGCGTGATTTTTGCTGACGGGTGGTCGAGTCGATCATTCACAGTCCACTGTCGAGCAGGTTACGTTTGTCCATCATCTCTAGCTTGTGTACCTACTCCGGCCGACTGTCCATGTCCTTATCCGTCAGTATTCCGTTTCCAAGCTCTCCTTCGTCCTGTTAACTGATCTCTTTTGCTAAATGTGTGTAGCGAGGATATCAAATGTGTCATACCGGATAACAGAGAAAGGGATGAAGGCGAAGGTCCGCCATTCGTTTGTGTAAGGTCAACAGGTGGTGATCAAGCAAGTTGCGACACAGTGGTAGAATACTCAAAACCTATATGATAGAGATGCATAACGACGAACTTGTATATCACGATGCAGTCCAAATCGTGCTTCGGTCCCAGCTTAACATGTTGACTAATGCGAGACAAGTGGGTAACGAAACCATAGGTATTGAAAATAGTATGCAAGGTATATCAATATCAATCCGAATTGCGTCGACTAATAAACAGGAAACTCAGGATCGATCTCCCTACTCCAAGCTCTCAATCCACCTTTCACGTCCCTTATCCTCTTCTCACCCGAGATCTTACGCAGAGCCTCAGCAGCTATCTGCGAGTCGTTTCCTCTTCTGCAGAGGAATATCACCTCGTCTGTTGGTGGGATGGAAGATGTGTCTTTGAGGATACTTGGAAGTGGTATATCTGAGGAATAAAGGTATCTCGGTCAACTTGGTGCTTGTGGTTTTGGCTTGAGATCTTGACACCTAACTATTGGACTCACTGATGGACCCTGGTAATGAACATATACCATATTCTACAGGTGGACGTGTATCAACCAGCGATATCTGAGAATCAGAGCTGAGTAGGACAGATAGTTCCTGATTGACGGCAGGGTATCAGTCAAAGCTCGACATAACGAGATGCTGCATTGGAGCAGTGTACGTACCTTCACATTTATCCTCTCTCCTTCACGTCCTTCCACTAGTCCCGTTTCCTCATCGACTTCAGGTCCCATCGCACCTGCGCAGAACGACTCGTATCCATATACATCCAGATCATCTGTGATCGTAGCGGACGGTCCACAGGCGATACATTTGGGTGAAGGACCTTTCATACGTATCGTCCGTATTAGCGGGTTCGAGCAGAGATGATGAAGGTGTAATAACGGTTCTTGATCTATGACACAACTCTAATCAGATTGAATCCAACATCAAGCGCAGAATTACTATTGATGGACATACCTTCCTTCCCTGTTATAAGTTTTATAACTTCCCCTGCCATTCCTGTTCCTACTAAACCAGTCACGACACCCCATACTCCCTCTTCCTCACATTTACCCCCTGAACCAGGTAATACACTCGGCCAGATACACCTATAACACGCTCTTCGTTTTCCTGCCCTTGTAGATCCACCATATACTGCCCACTGTCCCGCAGAGGAGATTGCCGCGCCGGACACTAATGTCATACCCAATCGTACGGAAGCGTCGGATAGGAGGTATCGGGTGAGTGGTCGATCGGTACAATCGACAAGAATCGAGTAGGGCTGTAAGAGGGATATGGCCGTCGAAGGGGTTATAGGTACAGGATGAGGTATGAGGTTGACACTAGGGTTATTCCTGACAGTGCATGAAAGATAGACTGTCAATGAGTGAATTAGGCACTGGCGTGATAACACTCACGCAGATAATGTTATACAAGCAGATTCAGCCTTGTTCATACCCACTCTATCCGTCGTATGGAGTATCTGACGATGTAGATTACTTAAACTGACCGTATCATGGTCGAAAATAGCGATCGTTCCTACCACACATACATCATTTGATCAGCTTCGGATCACTAAAGGCAGTGGTCGCAGAGCCGGTACTCACCTACTCCTGACGCCGCGAGGTATTGAAGTGTCGGACATCCCAGTCCACCAGCACCGACTACTGCTACTTTAGCATTTTTGAGTCTGAGCTGGGCTATGTGATGTTCCAAAAAGGATGTAAGCCTCTGAAATTCCACATGTAAATTGAAATTGATCGAATTCAAATTACACTCACCGGGAAGACCGAATCCAGGCATGATCATCTGTCTACCATACCTAATATACTCATCGAGGGAAAGGGGTACCTCCTCTACAGGCGGTAGAGTCGAGGTAGAGGCTTCGATCTGAGTATCCATATTGAATGGCGGTCCGGAAAGTAATGCCGCCAGCTTGGTCTTTACCTTTTGGTGTTCAGGTTTAGGGCGTGAGATTATATAGTTGACAAGGCTTATACAATCTCTATTCCCTTTGACCATGCAGAGACGAGACAAGATAAAAGCAACTTTTTTGGAATTCACCTCCACATGCCGCTGACAGGTGACACTTTGTAATGGAATTAGGAAATCTGATTAGCGGAATCAAAAGCTCATTTACAACTTCATTCTAATCCTTCGTAACCCTCGCACGGAGCGCTTTCCGTTGGGTTGACCTCGAACCTCAACCTCTCTGTTCCATCTTGAATCTTCAACTTTGTTAGAAACTCTTGTCTGGACTCTTCCACAACGGAACGACAATCGACAAATCAGGGGAAATATGGCCACTACATCTTCCTCATCAAAAGGTCAGATGGAGACCAACCCCAGGGGAATACCCAAAGCGCCATTTGTGGTAGGTGTCAGCTACAGGTATCTCTCTTAGGACAAAGCCAGCTGACGAGCTCTTAACAATAAACATAGGCCGATGTGGACGAGTATGTGGGAGGTAAAGATGCAGAGATACAAAGTACGATGAACAAATTCGAGGAGACAACTGCGTGAGTAGGATTCGTCACTCAGCTTCCCTCTGCTGATAAGTTTTTGTGATTGTGGTAAGCTGACATATGCGAATTCTCTCGAACATATAGGAAATATCGATATATGGAGATATCCTTACAACAGCGACGTAAAGCCCTCTTAGGTAAAATACCAGATATGGAGCAGACCCTCCAAGTGGTGAAGTTCTTACAGGTCAGGAGGAAGAAAGCCCTAGGTGAACCTATCGAAGAAGAGGAGAACGATGCAGGTAGCGATGATGATGATTTGGATGACCTGGACGATTTGGATGAGGATGCAGATGATCAGAAAAAGGAAGATAAGCCGTTAAAGACGTTGTTCGAGTTGAATGATACGCTCTTTGCGGAGGCTGAAGTGACTGAGACGGGAGAAGTGGGATTATGGTTAGGTGTAAGTCAACTCCTCTTACTTGAAGGTTCAAATTAGTATGAAAGCTTCAAGCCTTCATTATTCAAGGGTTAGCGTTGAGGTATATCGCTGATAATTACCTCAAATAGGCAAACATCATGTTGATGTACCCACTGCAAGAAGCTATCGAATTGTTGACCAACAAATTATCAACAGCTAAGAAATCGCATGAGGAGACTGTGGAAGATCTGGAATTCTTGAGAGAACAAATCACGGTGATGGAAGTGAATTTCGCTAGAGTACATAACGTGAGTGCGGATCTACTTGGACTCTCTCCTAGACAAGGAGGTGCACATGAAATGGGATTGGATAGCAGCTGACGTTCTATTGTGAATAGTGGGACGTGAAGAGAAGAAGGGAGAAAGGTTTGATAGGTCAACAATCTGGATTATTACCCTCACAGAGAAAGCAGGGTAATGATGATGATTCGGATGACGATGATAGGGATTAGTGTCATCACGACACATAATGCATGCAAATCATCGTAAATAGAATAGTGTGGGGACATCAAACTGATACTTTCAGACTGACTCACTATTCATGCCCGAGACTCCATATGACTGTGCTTAGCTAGCTATCCATTGATCTCGGCAACGAATGCATACGATGAGCCTGTACTGTAAACCCAAGGAGACGGCAGTATCTTTCTACAACCTGATTTGGATGACTCAAAATCACTCCCCTGTAGTGACCAATTTGACAATACTGACGAAAATGCAAATATGACAGCGACCTCCTTTCAGATAGATTACATTGCATGATCGATTATATGTATGCGTAGATGTATGTGTTATACTGATTCTCTCTTCCACTAACGTATAACATTCTGATCACATTGATTTCTTTGGATGTAGACCATGCCCCCGAAAACTACTGTAAACCCCTTGCGAATTCGCTCAGTTGTTTTCGGACGTTCTGACGATTGTCGACCAATTGTGATTTGATCTGTTGTTTCGTCAGACCGGTCTGTTCGAACAAATATCCAAATGTAAGCTAATACAATCATCGATGATACCGTTGAGATTCATTTATTTCTTAACCGATAGAAAGCTCATCATGTTTGAACTGTAAACCACACGCGGCTCCTCCATAGATAAATGATCCACTCACCATCTGAGCCAATTCATCGAGGTTCGCCATGGCCACACCCTTACTGATGATATGTTCCGCAATGGCAATCTTCGCTTCGGTAGGTATCCTAGCTTTAGGTCCTGGTATACCTTTATGTTTACCCTTTGGTTTCACTGTCGCGGTTGAAGTCGACTGAAGCTGTTCAAGAGAAGGTATAGGTGAATCTTGAACATTTGACGTTGACGTTGAAGATGGTACGGCGACAGATTGAAGTGGCGGCGAAGGTGATGGCTGGTAGGCGGCTGCTGTTCCGGTGGCGATTGGTGTCGGCGAGTTTGAGGGACTTCCCGCAGTAGATGGTGGTCGAAGTATCGAAGTGGTCATCAATGGACCAGGTCCAGAACCGGAATTTTGTGATTGGATAGAAGCAGGTATATAAGTAGGTATAGGATGATGAACGTAGTGTTGAGGATGTGGATAATTGGTATATCCCAATCCGAGTCCACCGCCTAAAGGCGAAGGATAGAAATCTTGATTGGGATTGGGATTGGGATTGGGATTGGGATTGGAATTGGGATTGGAATTGGGATTGGAATTGGGATTGGGGAATCCACCAGGTGCATGTGGCCTTATAGGCGTAGGAGGTCTACTGAGATTGGAGGATTGGGTCACAACAGGTGCAGGTCCAGCAATTGGAGTATATTTCAAAGAAGTGTTGGAGGTACTGCTGGGAATCGAGAATGGTTGATCAGGCCCATGTGGATGAGGGAAAGGCGGAGGCGGAGGAAGGTATCCCATAGAGGTAGGAAAGGGGAAAAGTGGCGATTGAGCTGGACCAGGCAAAGGTTGAAAGTAAGGAGATTGTTGAGGTGGATATCGCTGTCGGTTGACATTCATGTCGTCATGCCGATAGGAAGAAGATCTGAGACTACCTCCACTAGTGTTAGGTATAATTGAAGGTCCGAAATTCGAAGGTTGACCATGGCTTTGACTCTGCCCTGATGGTGTCGTAGATGTTGAAGAAGTTTTTTCAGAAGAATGGAAAGTTTCCGTTTCTTCAATTTCAATTCGAGGTCGTTTGGCACTGGTGTTTGAATCTGGATTTGGTGACTGAGATTGAGAGAGGACCAATTGACTGCGTTCGACAGTTTGAGTATCGGTGGTACCTCCGGATAGATTTTGAGAAGTCGTAGGTGTGGTCGTCCATAATGACGAAGGAGGTGGCATTGACTGTTTATCTTCTTCTGACATGTTGTCGATCAAGAGCTGGGAATATTATTCTGTGATGCGTGGTGTATATCTATTCACGACAGGTATCTCAATCTACTCAATCAGAATCGAATCCTTCCTGGGATTGGTTTTAGATAAGTGATAGTCAAAGGTATTTTGAAATGAATGTAGTTGACCAAAAGAGCGTAAAGTATTTGGTTGGCTGACAACGCATAACACAACAAACAAACAAACAAACAGAAGCGGGAAAACACCAAAAACAGGTCTATGTCCTCTTTGAATGTGTGTATTGATCGGTGATAGGGAATTATAAGATTATGATTATATGTATATGTATATGAATGGAAGGGAAGGAAGTAAACGGAGGTGATGCAGGAAGAAGGAAGATTAGGTATTTTGGTCTTCTCTGTGTTGATTCAAAGTGGGTTTTCTTCCAAGTTTTGCTGAGATAGTTGAACGACTATGTGTCTCTCGATATCTCCATAAAGAAACATGAGGATTTCTCCGAGTTGACAACAAAGTTGTCTTCGCAATAATTCGACCTCGATACAATAGGTGTTTGTTTCCCTAGTAACCAACCTCAAGTATTTGAGTAGGGTGAGATATTCGTACCGGATAGTCAGGTCGAATCGGATTGGTTCACTCCGCTGTGTTTGAAGTATCAAAGTCAGTACGGTTTGGAAATCATTACTCGTTATTAAAGTATCAATTACCAACAACTAATCTAATCCAACTTGACAACACGCCCTTCTTCCTTCTTTTTCTTTTTCTTTTACCTTCTCTTTTTTTGGGATTGACCAAAAAAACTGAAAAACGGGTTCCTTTGAGGCAGATCCGGTATCAACCCCCTGTCTTGATCTCTTGCAGCATTCTTTGTATTACCCTGTCAAACGGTTTGTCTTGGATTACATCACTCGTTGATAAAGCATTGAGTGGGGTATCCTATAAGTAGGTCGATTTTGATGGGAATGATATTGATTCAGGTATCAGTTAATTCCGAGAATGAAGACTACTGTACACACGTCCTTTCGACCTATCGGACCGCGTTGACCCGCACTCATTCACCAAGTCGTCAGGCCAGATCATAAGATATGCACGTTCACAGAGTATGTAACGTGTATCACAGTTATGCGTTATGTCGGGTTCCTTCTCCTTCACGACCTGTGACTTGACAACCATCAAAAATCGTTGCTCGTACTGCCACTTTCCACTTTTCACTCGATCGAAACGTGTTGCAGAATATACAGGTGGATAGTATTTGATCCGAGCGTGAACGATGGGGTCATTCACCGGATCATATATTATTGATGGGACCTGTACCTTTACGACTAGTCAGTGCTTGGACCACCCAATTGCGTTCCTCATGTCGTGTGGGTACTCATGCGATCTGTCATTTTGTCCTTCTTAGGTCATATCTCCATCGGCACGAACGGTAGAATAGCTTTCTGTTCATCTCAAATCATCACAAATACTGTAAAGAAGTGGTTGGGAAGGGGTATAATTTCAAATGACATTGTAAATTGAAAAATCATCTAACAAATAACATGAGATATATAAAAGGGAAAAGAAAGGAAAGGAATGAATAATGTACCTGTCTACCTACCTACGTGTGATTAACTACTGAAATGGAAAAATTCATAAACGGGAAAGGGATAAGTCTTCCAAAGAAAAGGAAGATAAAAAAAACCCCAAACTCTAAAATTTATTGGCGTGGCGAGAAAGAAACACGAGCTATGCAGGATAGAGAAATATGCTAGAGAAAAAGAAAATGCTTGCGGCGTAAATACATTATATATAGATATGTGAGTTTGTATCGTCCTTGGACGACAGAGCGCGGCAAGATGTTGTTAATGATTTGTTGTATATGTTGATATCGATCCGGAACCTATGCAAATGGGGATAAGGAGTTTTCTTGAGTATCTGAGAAAGTTGGATTGAGTCATGTGATCGAAGGGAAGGGAGTTTGAATTTATTTTGAAGCGTTCTTGATAGCCTATGCATTGCCATATCGTCGTCAATACAAGGACATCCTCATCGCTCGGTGTTTATACGAGGAGAATAATCACTCACCTGTTGAGCATAAGCTGCATTAGTCTTAGCTCGCTTGTTACCGGATCTCGTTCTACCCCAAGTAACAGCTTGCGATACCCAATCCTGTAAGAGCTCATCTCGTATGGATCCCTTGTAGGCCTCAGCGAAATCACCAATCAAACCGAGCGAAGCAGTGCTGAATGAGTCGCTTCGATCTTCGTCCAACCAACACGTTTTCAGGAATCCCATAATTCCAGATACGTAAGGTTGCATCGCAGAAGCTACATTTCAATTGGACCTATCAGCTGCGCACCCTCGGCTCTGCATTTGGAGTATGATGTTAAACTTACCATCGCTGTCCTTGATACCATTCATAATACCGATGAAAGCATCTACAATGGACTCTCTCATGGTTTGCACAAAGTCAATCATAGCTTCGTCACCTGGAGCAGCAGAAGTTGATCCAGCTTGAGAAAGGATGGTCATGGTAGTATCGAGGTAAGGTCGGAATCCACCTCCAATCGCCAAGGCAACTTCACCAATAGTCGTGATAGCATTAGGTTTGACTTGTCTCTGAACGACGGGACTTCGGAGCAGGTCGATGAGCGCCACCATCAATCGTTCGGCGTAAGGAGTCAAGGCTTCGTTGATAGCTCGCGCGATATCACTTCCAACGTATACGGCCGCTTGGGCGACTTGCCAGTCTTCGAAAGAACCAAGAGCGGAAAAGAGGAAAGGACTGAAAGCATCCATGTATTTGACGAAACCGGCTTCGAGAGCACTGGCTAAGCCACCGACGGTAGCAAACGCATCCTCTAAAACACCAGCATGTTTACCTGAAGCTTGGATAAGGCCTAACAAGTTGGTCATGATTCGGTCGGCGAATGGCGCAGCCATCGATGGTGATCGTCGGATAAAAGATTGGATGACGACACAAAGGTTGATCTGCATATCGTTCCAGTTGTTTCGATCGTCCATGCCGACCAACTGGTTCTGCATGCCCAAAAGAGCTTCTTGTCGAGCGAGCATGGCAACAGCGACTTCCTGAACAACTGGGAGAGTATCATTGGCGGATGAGCCGAGGAATACGGATATCGTTTGGTAAGCGGCACTTCGACTGTTGGCGTGGTTGGTAGGTCTTTCGGCGATAGGCATCAACTCCTTCAATATGCCAGAGTAGTATTCGGACATGGGTGATGTCTGCACATCATCCCCTAACAAATCGGCATCACCTGAAATCTGTACCACTAAGCTGTTGAGAGCAGCACAACAACTGTTGCAAGTTCGAGGAGAAGCGTTGAGACCGATGACGAGAGCAGTGATGAGGTTTCGAAGGTGAACAGCCGGATCGATGACTTGAAGCATGTTCTCACAGATCTTGCTCAATGTCCAAGCAACCGTATCTCGTACTTGCAGACTAGGGTCGGATTGCATCATTCCGATAAGGGCACCGAGAGCTTGAGTGACGAGAGGAGCAAGGACTTCGGGATCAGGACCATCAAGAATCGAACCGAAAGCCATGACAGCAGCTTCTCGACGTTGCCAGTCGGATTGTGTTATACCAGCTTCTACGAATGGTACGACCGGTTGGACAATATCATTGCCAACGTTATTCGCGAGTAACTCTAAACAACAACCAGCAGCCATTGCTTTTGTCCAATCATCTTCGTCATCATCTTCGTTCTGTTGACAAAGTAATTCGAGAAGTACCGGAAGGATATCGGGAAGAGCAGCTTTGGCGAAACCTTTCGATACGTAGAGTGGCTGTTCTCCTTCTTCGTATGCCTGACACAAGTCAGCTAAGCCAACAATTCTGAAGAACTCACCTCCATGGCCGCCTGCGCCAAGTCAATCTCCTCTTCACATACTGTACTCCAGAACTCGATAGCTTGAAGGGCAACGGGTTCCTCGTGATGTTTCATACCCATGATTGTCAACTGGGTGTTTGATCAGCTACAATCTGACTTTTCTATCTACAGGACACTCACCCCAAAGAGAGCTCGTTCCATGTAGAAATCCATCTTTTCGTAGTACAAATGCATTATTCTAACGAGACATTCGAAGGCACCAACTTGGACAGTGACTGCTGGGCTCTGAGTAGCCTCGCATACTACTTGCATGATGTAATTTCGCTCGCCCTGCGAGGTTATCAGCCTAAATGATCCGAGACCGAGGAAAGAAGGGATGCGGCGACTTACCTCTCGTTCAAAGTTGTCCCTGATGAATTCTAACGAGTTGAGTAAAGCCTGGATAGCAGCATGCTGCACTTCATGGCTGGGTTCCTCCTTTCTAGCTCCTTGTACGACGGCAGTGAGAATCTCATTCGATCGTGCAGAAAGAATTTCAGGATCCTACGTAAAGATTGAAGAAGCATGTCAGAGATGAAACCGGTTTTGGGGAGGTGATATAGATAGATAGAACTACTTACAATCACTTCACAAATAAATCCGACAGCTTGGAGAGTAGCCACCCTCAACCCTTGGTTCTCCTGATTACCTACAAACTCCAGTAATTGAGGAATCAATTCTGGCCATTTGTTAACTGGTAATTCGATTGCTGCAATTGCTGATACACAGGTAGCGGCGACTGCACCTGCACGATGTTGAGGTGAACCAAGAGTTGATAGTACAGATTGTTTCAATGGTGCTGTTGCCGTATCGGGAAGTGATAACCATCTTTCTGTCAATTGAGGTTGGTTTATGGCGTCCTACAATTGATTAACCATTCCAAAGTGAGTGAGATGACCAGCACGGGGTAAGGTAAAGAAAGGATGAGCTCACCCTAGCGGCGATAGCGTTCTTGAATGCTAGACCAGCAGCATAACGGACATTCAAATCTTGTGATTCATTTGCTAATTCTACTGCGAGTGTGTGAAGGTATCCGTGCTATCATGATCCCCATACATAACATCAGCTTGAGATTTATATCAGATCTCTGGGAGGGAACATACGAAATTATCCCTGGCGGCGGCTTCGAGTTGCTGAGTAGCTGATTCTCGAGCACCTTGATCTATTGGCAGAATACAACGAGTGAGTTTGACCTATGAATAGTATGAGGAAAGGCGGCAAATGACTACTTACTGGGCGACAAGGAATCTTGGAGCAGCTGAGCCGCGTTCATTTTTGATGATCTTCAGAGTGGGAGCTGTAGGAAGATGTATAGGATGCTTTGTGGTCCGGTATTGCTTGAGTTGAGAGGAGTCGGAAGATAAGGAGGGTAAGGTGTTACAAAACTGATTGAGTGGATGTATGGTATGGTATGTGAGAAAAGGATGAATATGATATCCACTGGACGATGATGATCTTCGGTGTGTCTGTAGCTGGCAGAGAGCTAGAGCTATGGCAAACAAATCTCATCCATCTACGGTGTGGGTCTACGGTGCACGGCGTACGGTGTCTCATACAAACGCGTAACGTGGTAGGATCGATTTGGGATAAATTATGGAAAAATACCATATCAAGAAATCATCCTGCATTTAAGCTATGACGTTTTGGCAAGTGGCACGCAGTTGATACAGAGAGGAAAAGGTGGAATCAGAGTTCCCGTCCTTCCTTCCTTCCTTGTGGTGTATAAAGGCTCCACAATCAAAGCATTGATATCCGAGGTACTTGGTCTAGATGCGTAGATACTCAAGCAGCAAACATGGCATGCCCATGTATGAATGAGCTTTCGAAATTAAGGTCAGACAGGTGATGAATACGAAAATACCGATATCGTTTCATCACTTGAGCGTATGTCCAGGTGAACGTGCCCATATTGGGTTGATGGTCCTGTCCTGTCCAGACCAATTTGTCATATCTACCAGTTCCACTTTCATGCAGAACCATAAGCGAATATAGTGAATATATAAGCGGTAAGGGGAATTGGAGTGGCAGAGCCGATCGAAGTTATCGGTTGATTTATGGGGCGCCACATGATCCAAACTCGTGTTTTGACATTTGCCTCTGAATTTCGAAAGATGGCATATCTTCCTCAACGAGTATCGAGCCAACTGAAGAAGGGTGAACATTACCTTTTCACGGCGTAGAATATCGCCGAGACCAAGCTAGTCACTTCTCGACTTCGATACGAATCCCACATTGGAGACATTTGTTAAATTTAAACAATCAGTGGAAATGGAAGATCCATCAGGCTGGTCGTTGACCGAATCTGATCCTCAGGTGTTTACCCAACTATTGAGAGATTTAGGTGTAAAAGGTCTACAAGTTGTGAGTATCATCTTTGACCAAATTCTATCACCGTTACGATCGGATTAAAAGAATGGTAGATTGTTAGAGTATGGATGCTTATCACTCTTTCGCAATGTTGTAGGACGACCTGTATTCACTTGACGAAGCGACACTCTCCACACTCAAACCTATACATGCCCTGATATTCCTCTTCAAGTATGTCGAACCTTCTGCGAGTGAATCAGAGGGGACGAGTGGCGTAGAAGTAGATCCTCTAGATACGGGTGTATGGTTTGCCAATCAGGTGGGTTAACAATAACTCTCATATGTGGTACGGAACGAGCGTAATCATACAAACGATTGAGACTATGACTTGATGAGTATCTCGCTAATTCCTGTTTCACCTTTCACAACAGGTCATCAATAACTCTTGTGGTACTGTGGCTGCCTTGAACGCTGTGAGCTTCCTCTCACATGGTCTTCCAGTGACATGAACCTGAAGCTGACCTTGATTTGGCAGGTTATGAACATTCCCACTCAGGAGTCTCAACATTCCGAAGAATCGATAGAACTAGGTGTGAGTAGCCATCTGCGATCTCGCTTTGTTGATATGAACATACCTGATAATTATTGTAGGAAGAATTGGGTAATTTGAGGGAATTTGGAGCTGGTATGGAATCGCTAGAGTGAGTTGGACTATATTCAACCAGCTTGCAGTTGTCCATACCAACCTCTACATCCTCAGCCAAGTCCGATATTGATCAAGTTCCCTCTCGTAGTCTAGGTCATCTGATATCTTCTTCGCCTCATATTCGAGAAGTCCACAACTCTTTCTCCAAATCCTCCCCATTCTCAATGGATCCCTCCGCCTTCCCCGAAAGGGAGAAAGAAGACGCTTATCATTTCATTGCGTACTTACCTATCAATGGGATATTGTACGAGTTGGACGGATTGAGGAGAAACCCAATTATGCATTCACCGATAGATGAGGAGAATGGCGATTGGCTGAATAATGCTAGAGAGACTGTTGAAGGGAGGATAGCGACTTATCCACCTGGTTCGGTGAGCCATCCTACACCTCAAATTCCCACATAAGGATCCCTTCAGACCCAATTACTTAATCAATTGCTCATGAATCTATGCTAATCTAATTTATCAGTTGATGTTCAATCTGCTCTGTATTCGATCATCACCCCTCCCTCGACTTCAACGACTACTCAATGATCCCTCGACAAACCAGACGGAGAAGTACCAAATTCAAGATCAACTAGAACACGAGTTGAGTAAATCGAATAGAGGGAAATTGGAGAATACCCTGAGAAGGAATAATTTGTTACCTGTCGTATTCCAATTATTCAAGGGATTAGGGGAGAGTGGTCTTGCTGGTGAGTCAGAAAAGTACAGGAAAGACATATAGAACCACTATATGGACCGCTTGGTTGGAAATCAGGTAACGTGATGAGTAGCGTCGCTGATTTATTCGACCTGTTGATCATTGTAGGTAAAGCGGTGGAAGGAGCTCGTGCGAAACGTAAAGAAAGGAGAGAAAAGAGGTTAGCTAAAGGTGAAGAAGATGATTGAAGATAGTCACTGCATTTATATACCTGTTTGAATTGGTTGGATACAATGATCAATGATCAAATCATCAATGATCAATATCTACATATCATGCATAGCTACATAGCGCTCATCCGTATACCGACAGTGGTACAGAGAATGTTCTTTCTGAGACGATATAAAATGAACGGAACGGTCGTGAAAGGATTGTTCAACCAAAAGGAAGGATAACGACCACGAATAGCTTTGATGTACTGTTAAGCCAACCCCGCTTAAAGCGCATCAAGGCCTTAGAAATGCGCATCAAACAGACATATGCAGTCGATTATGGCACGACGAAGGTTGACTGATCAGTCATCCACCCATCGCAAGATGTACTAGAGAAACTCAGAATGAAAACAGATATTGGGGCAAAAAAAGGTAAAATTGAGCAGAAAACTGCTGCTCTCATTTAAGTCGATGTCGTTGTGGTATCAGTGACCACACATCGAATGAGATGTCATTTTTGTCAGTATTATATTACCAGATAGTGATAATTGATCAATGAGACGCTAAACAAGTATACCTCAATCCTATTCAAATTTCCAATGCATCCTATTCATCCGCATTTATTCTATTGCACTCCATTCCAACTATAATCTCTATTCTACACTTCAACCGTTTAGTGGTGAGCGTCAGCCTTGGGCAAATCCTTTTCCAAGAACTTCAAGTATTCCTCGGCAGACTCTCCACCTTCGGCATCGGTAGCGGTAGCGGTGGCCTTGGGGGCCGATCCACCAATGACAGGTTCCTCAGCGTCGAATTTGGATAATTCAGAGGCGAGGTCTGAAGGGAGGGTGGGGGCGGAGGGAGCCTTGGGAGCGGAGTAGGTTCGAACGGATCCTACGTGGGCGTCGGCGGACTACAAAATGGGGGCAGGTGGGTTAAAGTGAGTTAGTGTTTGAGCCGAAAAGATTCAGATTGATAGATGTTTCGATTTCTTGTTTGTTGATGACGGCCAATAGCGAGAACCATTTGAGTGAAAGAGGCAAACTCACCTTGGCAGCGGGCTTGTAAGATTTAAGTTGGTTGACGTATAAATCTTGAACGAGGTCTGTATGCAGATAAAGATTATCAGTGATAGTTCTTTGTGATCTTTGATATATCCACAATTCCCTTCATCGTCTACATCTTCTTTCCGTAAATCTTGCATTCCGCCCACCGACATTCCACCATTCGCTGGTCTCCTAGCTTATACGTAGTGATTGATCCACAACACTCACCCATCTTGACGGCCGATACAGTGAAAGATCGAGTAAAAGAAGGAGCAGCTCGTTGAGCCTATAAGCCATACAAGATATTAGCTATCCCATTTCCACTCCCCTTGACATGTCCAAGCTGAAAACAGTATACGCACGGTAAGTCGGAGGATAGAAGCCATCTTGAATCTGCTTTTTTCGTTTTGTGAGTGGTGACTAATGAGATTAACTGAACCGTTTTGATGATATTACAGAGGCGGATTAGGGTAACGACGACGACCGAAAGGGTGAGAGTGAGCAGAGAGGGACGGAACAAACGGATACAATCTTGCTCCATGCGCCTAACACAGTTTGACGGCCGAACACTCCTTCCCCATGCCTATATTGTTTGCGACTCGCGGCGACCTCCGCCTTTGGACGCGTCGATGGTCAGCCATTCTCCGTTAGTTGTAATGTCGTCACGTCCAATTCCACTCAACATTTCAACATTACTTTGTGTTCAGCCATATCCTCATCTTCGCACGCTTCAGACTAAAGCACGATGGGTATAAAAGGCAAGCTGTTTCTTGAGGATCGATCTTCCGCAATAGCTGACGCATATCGTACTTATAGGTCTCACCGCTCTGTTGAGCGAAAACGCACCGAGATGTATGAAGGAACATGAGATGAAGACTGTATGTGGAATAACAATTCAGCATTGTCCCGTGCCAGGTTCTCTTGGACGTGTAAGCTGATCTTCCAATTTCAGCTCTTCGGTAGAAAGGTAGCTATCGATGCTTCCATGTGAGTTGTCTCTCCTTCTTGGCCCACATCCATGGATAAGAGAAGGAAGGAAGAGATAATCTCAATGCCGATAGAAATTTCCTTATGATCTGATCATTGATTCGGTACTTTACTGATTTCCGTATGCTTCACGCAGGTCGATCTACCAGTTCCTCATCGCAGTGAGACAGCAAGACGGTCAGATGTTGATGAATGAAAGTGGAGATGTAACCAGGTGAGTCTAGCTGTGCCATGAACTCCTTCCAGCATGACGAAAGGGCAAGCTGGCATGGCGATGCAAATTTCTGGCAGCTGATTATATCTTATAGTCACTTGATGGGTTTCTTCTACCGTACGATACGAATGGTAGATCACGGGATAAAACCATGTTACATCTTTGATGGTAAACCACCCGAATTAAAGGGTAATGTTGTGAGTAGAAGTTCTAAACATTAGATCACCTTTCACTCATTTTTTCCAAAAGAGCAACCTCGTTGACCATATACTCTACCTAGCTTGCCAAGCGTTTCGCTCGACGGGAAGAAGCCAAAGAAGGTGAAGAAGAAGCACGAGAAACTGGTATGTAACTATCTGATCAGCTTAGTAGCTTATCCTTTTGGGCGAGCATATAGCTGATTTTGATTTTTATGAACAGGTACGGCTGAAGATATTGATAAGCTGGCTAGAAGACAGGTCAGAGTGACTAAAGAGCATAATGAGGAATGTAAGAAGTTATTGGCTCTGATGGGTATACCGGTGGTGACGGTAAGCTAGCTTATAAACATCTGTATCCCCTTCTGATATGATAGCTGATTCAATTACATTCAGGCGCCAGGAGAAGCTGAAGCCCAATGCGCTGAACTTGCACGAGCAGGAAAAGTCAGTTGATCGGTACTTGAGATTTCCACGGCCACATAGCTGATGAACTCCTTATAGGTATACGCTGCTGGTTCCGAAGATATGGACACTCTCACTTTCCACACGCCCATCCTCCTCCGACATCTTACTTTCTCAGAAGCCAAGAAAATGCCTATCTCAGAGATCAACCTGGATATAGCATTACAGGATCTGGACATGACCATGGATCAGGTGAGCATCTCCCTGTCCAACAGAGAATGTATGAACGAGCTAACAATGAAGCGCAGTTTATCGAATTGTGCATTTTACTTGGATGTGATTACCTAGAACCATGCAAGGGTATCGGACCCAAGACTGCCCTGAAGCTCTTGAGGGAACATAATGGCTTAGCGGGAGTAGTCAAATTTGTAAGAGGTAAAATGGCGGAGAAAGAACAGGAGAATCAAGTTATTGCGTCTCAGCATGATGATGATGATTCAGATAGAGAGAGCGAAGAAGGTGGAGGGGGCATGATGGTGAATTCAGATGGAGAGGAAGTACCTGTCAGTAGTCCCGTCAAGAAATCACCAGCGAAGAAAAAGAAGAAGGTGACTAGTTCCGGTATGCAAATTCCCGAACATTGGCCTTGGGAAGAGGCCAAACAGTTGTTCATCACTCCTGATGTGGTGAAAGGAGCAGATTTAGATGTGGGTAACATAGCGCGAAAATCCCACAAATATTCAGTGTGGCAGGCTGATATGGTGTGATGATTTTTACAGCTCGAATGGAAAGCGCCTGATGTAGAGGGATTAGTAGAGTTCTTATGTCGAGATAAAGGTTTCAAGTGAGTCAACTACATTTTACACCGTCGGGGAAGTCGCAGCTGATATATGTGTGATGGGCTATAGCGAAGATAGGGTTAGAGCGGGAGCAGCCAAGTTAGCCAAGATGTTAGCTGCTAAACAACAAGGTAGATTGGATGGTTTCTTCACTGTTAAACCTAAAGATTCTAGTACAAGTAAACCCGCTGCTGGAGGAAAGAGGAAAGGCGATGAGAAGGATAAAGGCGGAGCTAAGAAGAAGGGAAAGAAGTAGAGATGATCATAGCATTAGGCGTCGAGACTGTGATGATTTGATATTATTGTATAGTATGAGAGTAACTTGTGCAAACAAACCAAGCAATCCAAGGGTTTACTATACATGATTGCAAATTGATCGAATTTGACGAGACTATGCAATGCATTAAAAGCCAGATATACTCTTAGATGATTGTGAAGTAGATTATCTCACTACCAAATCATCATACCTGATGTTTCGAATCACACACTACCTCTTTTCCTTCTCTCTTCCTCCCAAGCTTCCCTCCCATCTTTATCCTCATCAAATCTAAACATCGGTAAATCCAATAACAGACCCCTCTTCAACCACTCGGGAAACCTGACATATACAGAAGGAGGGAAAGGGATAATTATACTTGTTCTTTTGAGGTATGATTTGTAATTTGACCAAATATCATTCTCAGCTTCAGGTAACGAAAAGCCCCGTTCCCCTGCGGAAGTCGAGTTGGAAGAAGAAGGGTAAGACATTAAGAAGTATTTCTTGGCTGTCGGTTTTTCAGCTGTAGGCAAGCCCGAGGCGAACAACAGAAGGACCATGGTGAATAAAGGTGCTAGGATGGCGGCGTATTGGGCTGATTTGGCTGATTTAGGTAAAGCACCGTTTGTCGTTGGTGTTACTGTTGGATCATGATATATGTCAGCTACTGAATATAATATATGTGTGGCCTCAATCGTTGATAAATCTACTCACAACACAATAACCAGAGTCCCCAGTGTAAGGTGATCTCACCAAAGTAAGGAGGATGACTGAACAAATTAATTATGGCACATTCAGCTGTGCTTCACGAAATCCTGATAACTTACTCAGTTGTAACTAAACTCACCGAGAGAAATACCATAATCCTTTCGTACAGGGTTTACCCTTAGGTGGGTTTGATGATTTGAACATGTACTATCGGTAGCGACACAAAGGTGATTAGCCATTTTGTAAACAATCTATGGATCATGAGTGCTGCCCGAATATGGATATGGATACTGCTCCTGATACACCTCACTTACCTTCTGGATATCACCTACTGCCTCCCAAAACAATCCAATAGCAAATAGTATAATCCCAATTATATCAGTTGCTTTGCCGAAAGACGGATCCCCCGATCTAAATGGGGAAGATACAGCAGGTGAATTGAGGATGACTACTGGCAAGGCTAAAGAAGCACAGATATGATTTCAGCAGACGAGGAAATCGGTCAAGTCATGGCCTGAGTTCATTGGTTTTACTTACATACTACCCATACCCAGACTATCTGTCCTACCCAGAACCCAGCGAATTTGAAAAAATGATTTCTGATATCGTCGAACCGTGTATCACCTATACCATCCTTCCATGGTCAGATGATTCCCGATGATTGTCATCTGCAGTAGATTAAGGATTAAGCCTACTCACTGCCTGTCTTCAACACTCTGAATAATAGGAAGCCTGCTAATCTCGCTGCCCATAACATCATGAATACAGAGGCTCTGATCATTCAATGAATAATCAAAATCAGCATGGCTTTTCTGACGACTGTTTATGATATACTTCATCTTTCACTTACACGATGTTCCTGTAAAGAATGAACATTCGCCACGAGTTGGATCAGCAATTCGTACCAAGGATGTAATTGAGTGATATTGCGTTCGACATATCTTACCTGGCTGTATAGGCTATAGAACCGAAAGGAATGGACAGTCAGCCTCAGCGATGTGGGATACACCACGAGGAAAGAGAGAGAATTTGGCAACTCACTCCCTCCTGTAGTTAGAGTGATCAAAGCCAGTATGAAAAAGTTGGAACCTCCTGTGAAGCTATTCAGTTCACCCAAAATCTTGTAATCAGTACAGTATCGCTTCCGTTTATGTGTTCTTTCCTGTCTTGTACGGAATTACCACTCACTCTGTGACCTTGTCAAACTACAGACGTTTCAATCATCCAGCACGACATGAAGATCAGCACAAGATCAAAACCTCCCTCCGTGTAGGGTACACCTCTTATACTCTCAGTTAACATCGGTATGTACTCACCTTGAACGTCCAGGCTATAGCAAATCCCAACATCTGCCAAGCGAGGGTAATCAAGAATGATATTGTGAGATTGTATTGATCTATAATTTGATACGTGGGTGACATCTTGATCAAGTTTCACCTTGGATGATTATAGGTCACAATGGTAGACTTCTGCGTCAGATGATATAACGGTGATATAGTTATCTTTCTTGTTGAGTTGTAAGTCGTAAGAAGCGATAGAAGGTTCAAGGTCCAGACTCAGGTTGATATCGCGACGAGTGAAGATTTCGATTGAGATTCGGTCCAAGCTGATTTATATATACAGTACAGTACCCTCCTGTCGTTTTCACATATGTATGTCTATCCTGATCAATCCAAGTTGAACGGTCTTTCGTGACCATGGCCGTGATCATATTAGTCACCTAAATATGAAAAGGAAAAACAACGGTGACATAATACTTGCCGAGGGGTGATGTAAATGTTGATGTTGTCGATCGATCATGATTCGTCACAGTCAGGCACGAGTTGGGTACTACCTCCAACATCAATCAATCATCGGTCCATCTGCATGGTGTGTATGAACAAGGGAATATGCATGCGATGGTTTAATTGGATCAAGTATCTCTATATGAAGAACCCTCCACTTCTTCCGCGTTATTATCGTACCAGTCTGTCATTACATAGGAGTCGACTCAATATTCAAAAAGCCCAAATGGAAAATACATATGGTGGCTTTGATACCGCTTAACTCCAAACATCAGTCATGAGTCGCTATAATCAAATCAAACATCAGCTCTTTCCTCTGAACATCCCTAGATTCACAGATGATCATACTGTCATCTGTAAAAAACACTCACATTCCTCTCCTTGAGCATCTTCAACTCTTTTACACCTTCCACTTCCGCACTTCCACCTTTCGCTTCACCAAGCATCTGGGTCAATCTTTCTTCCACAGCCTTCGACATGCTCTTGGCATCACCACAGATATAGATGTAAGCTCGTTTGTCCACTATGAGCGGTGCAAGTTCAGATCGAAGATCATGGATGAGATCTTGGACGTATACTTTGCCTACAACAAAAGAAGATAACCATAAATCAGCCAAGATAGCAGTGAGAAGATTGTATTCAGTGGTGTATGCAGAATCCGAACTCACTTCCATCAGGTTTTTTCATTTCTCTTGAAAAAGCCACTTTCATCCTAAACACTCCTTTGAGTTCCTTCTCATATTCTGGCCATTCATCTCTATATAGGAAATCTTCATTCGATTTCCTACATCCGTAAAACAAGTACATCGGTGCCCAATCTTTCAACGCGTCAGGTCCGTTCTTCTCTATAGCCTTTCGAGCTAGGGCGATACGTTCTTGTACGAATCCTCTGAAAGGTGCTACACCCTATATCCATACGTGACATCACAATCATATCCACATCAGCTACTAACACTTGATATCATATTGTAGAATAGAAGTCGACTCACGGTACCTGGTCCAATCATGATGATCGGTACTTTTGGCGAAGTGGGTAATCTAAATGTACTTCTCCTAACATGTATAGGAACCTTGTACACATTCTCTTTAACATAACTATTTCTAGGTCCAGCCAGCTTGTATGAAGGTACTTTCTTCATCGTGACCGATTCAAGGGCATTATCCTGTTCGGATGCAGGTGTGTTCGCTCCCGAGTGAGCGTGTTTCACATTCAATATGAAATTCGTACTAAGACCAAACACCCATCGAGGTTCATGATGATGAACGGGTGAAGCTGCCGATTGGTATTTGAGGACAACGGCTGTAACGTGAATAGCAGTAGGGTGTAACTTGGATGAAGATGAGATGGAATAATAACGAGGTTGTAATCTTGGTATGGAAGATACGATCCTATCGAATGGGATTGGCCATTTGGTCGAACTAAAAGCATTATCGCTATTGGCATCTACAGAGTCTCCTACAGCCGCTTGTAAGACTTCGGCAAGTTTCAAAGCTGGACCATCGATCTCTTTAGCATATAATTCCTTGTTCGTTCCCCATGCTGTTAATTTCTCTCGAGCGGATTCGGTAGGAGCATATCTAGCTAAGAAAGCGATAGTTTGTCTTGAAGCTATAGCGGAGATATCCAAATAATGTCTGAAGATCGCATCGTATGTCGCAGGAGTAGGGAAAGGGACTTTTGCCAAAGCAGGATCCAAAGATTCAATATCGATTATATTGAATCTCTTATCTTGTGAATCTAAACCTAAGACAGATAACATTCGATCTACTTCGATATCGGGATTCGAAGGCCATATTCCAACGTGATCACCATGTTGATAAGACATTCCTGAACCGGTCAAATCGAATTCGATATGAATACAATTCCTATCACCACCAACGGTGAAAAGTTCTTTTGAAGCTAAGACAGGAGCAGGATAAGGGTTCTTGAGACCGTATCCACCAGAGGGAGTATTGGCTCCACTTGCAGCTAACAAAGCTCGAGGTGAAAGTTCACCATGGAATACCTTTTCAGGTGGATGATCTGTTATTTCAGTGACTAAGAAATCTGCTACATCACCTGAACCACCTTCTTCTACACCCATAATCTTAGAGAACGATTCCCACATTGGATCTTTCCAAGCCAGATAATCTTCCTCCATAGATTTATCATCATCACCTTCACCTCTTTCTCCAATTCTCCTTGCTCCCAATTCACTCAATCGTTTATCTAATTTTCTGGCCACTTCATTGTAAAATTCATAAGTCTTATTTCCTAATCCGAAAATGACATAGTTGAGATTTTCCAATTTACTCTCACCAAGGGAGAATTCAGGTTCAGGTTCAGAGATCAATTCCATCAATCCCGCTGCGTTGTCCGTAGGTTCACCTTCACCGTATGTGGCCATTACGAAGAATACCACTGCGTCTGAAGGGATCTGGTCCAAAAGGTTCATATCGTGTTCTTCGGGATCGCAAACCAAGGAGGAGAGACCGAATCGTGATTTGGCTTCTTTAGCGAGTCGGATTGCATATTCTTCAGCTGTACCTGTTTGAGATCCGTAGAATATGACGGCGCGTTTTCCCTATAAGAGTGTTGAGATATGCTTAGCATTTAGTGGGTCAAGATGAATGATAGAAGACTGCATTGTAGAGCTAAGAGTAAGAGACACTCACAGCTCTTTCCATCTTCTCCACGAAGTTCCTGGGATCTCCCTCCTCCTCAACCTTCTTAGCTTTACTTGAAGCCGAGCCATTCTGCGTCGTATCGGCGAAAGGTTTACCGCCGATGAATGGCAGTGATTCTCTGAAGAAGTACAAGAGGGGAAGGGAGACAGTGAGGATGATAATGAGGAGATCGAGTTGAGTGGCCATGGTAGGCAAGGTATTGTTGATTGATCGCTCGGACCAAGCCAAGTGTTACCAATGATTGGTTCCTATTGATTTTGACAGCAGATCGAGCTATATGCTAAGCCGATCTGTACTGTATCTGAGTGGAGGATCTCCTCAACGTTGAGATGATCTTGATATAGACCGTTTGCTGTAGTATGTACAATCTGTAGATCGCGATGCGACAACGAAGTGGACCGGCCGAAGTTTGAGAGAGGTGACACGATGAAAACCAAGTGTACTCTAAAAACATGGCCTAAAAAATCGGATGGTGACGGACCACAACAAAACCACGTAAGTTATATAGTTCAGGGTGAAACACGTGGGGGAGGATCAATGCTCAAGGTCAAGTGTTGATTATTGTGATTGATACATCACCCAGGCAACGAACAACGAGCTAATCATCGCATAGACTCTTGAGATTTACATCAGCGGGTGCCATCGGATCATACCAAACCTCTGTACTGCGGATTATACAATGCTGGTGACTACGAATAGTCTGATAGTGGCTGTCGAAAATTCACTTATGGGTAGTGTGGACATGCTCATCACAGTGCCACCCATCGCATGATCTCGCTCGTCCTTAGAAGGACAATCGGATCGGGGGACAAGAGATAACATATCTCAGTGGCATACCCAAGATGGATAAAATGATGATCATCAAATGCAAGCTCCATCATACGCCCCTGGTTGTAACTCTCCAAATTGATTGTATACCTACACTGCCCCTTCCCCACTTTGATCGATCTCATCCACTAATCTAGACCCTTCATCAACACTACCATACATATACCCTGTAGATCCCGACCGGCGGTTTGCAAAGGATCTCGAAACTCTCTTGCGTGTTAATTGCCCTTCGTATATCTTTTTCAACCCTTTCGTCCTGAAAAGGCGCCACAGAAACTAACATTAGCTCAAGGGTATCTTATCAATGCAGAGACAATGGATGAGAAGTGTTGCTTACTTTCTCGGTTTATACGCTGATCTTATCACTGGTATACGACTAAACCAATCATAATTCCATGAGCAGTTTTCTCGCTCGTGAAAAACGAGGTTTGTTACTAGTTTGACGTACCTGTGCGTATCTACGTAAACGTCCGTTTCATCCTGAATTTCAAATTATAAGCATTGGCCAGCTTTTATCCAAATTGATGCAATGTACTCACGATGATCTCTTTCCCTATCAATTCCTCCACTACGTCTTCTAACGTGACCAACCCTAGTATTTTACCTTCCTCACCTGGTGTCTCGGTGATGAGCAACATATGGCTACGACCTGTTTGGAAACTATACCAAGAAGAACCTCATTAAGAACTACTATTTTTCGAACTTAAAGTAACGAATAGCTTACTATGCCATTGCTAAGTCGATCATGTTCAATCAGCATCAATTGACAACTAATTGGAAGTTAATGTTTCGTGTTGTGATTTGTACTCACCTTCAAGTAGTGGTAAACCCGGAGAGCATTGAGGCAAGACTTGCGAGACCAAACTTGATGCTGGATGGAGATCTGTAGGATCATATGATACCAAGCTTCGTAGACTGACGTCAAGTAGAATCTGCCACATCAACGACTGTCATTACATCTGGGAGTACAAGAATGTACTGAACTCACGTCAGACATCCTCTAAGTGTAGGTATCAAACGTATCAGCGTATCTTTCGGGAAGTGCGCTCAAAAACGGCTGACTCACGTATACGTTGATGTTCGAGTATAGTACACCGGTATACGACTATATCCCTTCTTGAGAATCTATCAAGCACATCGACTTGTCAGTATATTGTATATGTCATAACATAGTCTTTCCCGTTAGACTTACTTCCAATACAAGTTCTTCATCCTGGACCAATCCATCCTCAATCAGCGGCATGTCATCTGTATATAAATGCTGTGAAAGTCACAATAGTACTCACAACGATCCTGTCCGACGACAGAGTGTACATATCTTCCCTAGCTGTCTATTTCACCGCCAATCCCCAGATATATCAGACACAGCCATAACCGAAATTTGTTAAGGGTGACATACCATGACATCTCCAACTTTCTTATTTGAAAATTCCAATACACTCCCCAACAATCCCAATTCATCTTCGTTCAATTTATCTTCAACACCTAGACTGACGAACGTTTTTAGCTCGGCTTTTCGGTAGGTGACTGGATCGGAATGTTTGCCGAGGATATAGTCGAGTATCTATATATGTACGGTAAGGAGCGAGTCAGAATTGTTATTCTCCATTTGGACTTGATTGGATGAGGATACAGTAATAACACTCGTCATGTGTATGTCTGACTCACCATTCCTATGGGTTTGGCTATTGGATACATGAGTATGATTAAAACTTTGATAAGTGGGGTAAAAGTTGATCCTATCGCTAGACCATATCTATCGCATATCGCTGTATAGTGTACAGTAGTCCAAGGCGGTGATTTGCATACTGGTCAGTCTGAATCTGCTTTGATCGAATGGTGACACCAAAAGTGTGACTCACACTGTGGTAAGATTCTATTTGGAAAAAAAGGATCAAATAATGCGCACGATGGTATAATCCATATTATCAACATTTTATACCAAAATGCTCAATTTCAAGGTATAAGAACACCTGCGAGTTGGTGGGTGAAGACGAATGTTCAACTCACTCTCCGAATATGAGCTAGAAACGAGTTTGTGTAGATCAGCTGCTACAAGATTTATTCATTCATACATCTGCCAATTGAAAACTTGATAAACTCTATTGAACCAGCACTAATACTCACGATCAGCAATGTGGATCCTAAAACCGCTATCAACCCTCCTCCAACCTACCCCCAACTGTCCCTCAGCACTAGCGACTTCCTCATACAGCTAAAGTATGACGGTATACCAAATTACACTCACGATTGAATCCAAGAAAATGGGTAAAGAAGTATTGATCAAAGTATTCCCCAGTAACAGCACGACCAACATGGTATGTTTCCCTTTACCTATCAGGTTCAATACTCTTGGAGCCTGCTTGCGCTCTTCGGGTGTACCGGAGATGGCTAATACCTGGAGATTTACCTGGGTGAGAAGTGGTAGATTAGCAGAGTATCTTTTGAGTTGAGTTGGGATTAATTTTATTTGGTTTGGTGTGATGTGGACGACTTAGTACATATCTTACATTTTCCAACGAAAACAAAAACAAAACTTCGAGAATAGAAGAGGATACGATATGAAGTTAGACTCACCGTATCAAGTCCCATCAGACCTAATGTTAATCCTGAAAATACCCCTCCTAGCAATACCAATCCGACGATGATGAGGATGTACCATAGAAAGAGGGTTGAATGTGGATCGACATGGACATGAGGTTCAGTTTGAACTGGTGGGTCTGCATGGTACAGTCAATGGAATATACAGTAGGGTCAGCCTTTTTTGAATCTACCTGCTGATATAAGTTGCACAAAGAGATGTACAAAAAAGATAAAGATAGAAGAAGATGTTATGAAATAATGAGGTAATCTTACGAATACTCACGATTGCAAGTCACATTCTTCAAGTGATGCGACGAAGTGATCGAAACCATCTCAACAATGTCCTTCTATCCTCAAAGTTCCAATAAGCTTATTGAATTCTTCTGTCTCCTACTTGGACTTGATATTGTTTTATGTCCATCTAGGTCCCAAGGTAAAGGGTACGTTCACTTGAGTCGACCTCGTATCGTCACAGCTGGGTGCGACCAAAGGATCAAAGCGATAACTTATCAATCTTCGACGTCGTCGTTTGGTTGATCTTGAATTACCATGTATCCCAATCGAAAGCAATCAAATAGATGGAAGAAGCATACTTGATACTCTTTCTTCTGATCATCATGATCTTGATATTTTGTGGATTATTCGATTGGTCTCTATGCAGACGAGTTATACGCTCGTGTGATATACGATCATTCAAAATGGATCATGCACGTTCGTTATTTTTATTGTCGAATTAATTCTTGGACTTGCCGCTTAATCGATGACCAACTAAAGTCACTCCACTCCCTCCTGACTGATCTGTCTGTAAGTCTGCAAGTCTGTATTTTACTTACATCTATAGATAGACCGATAATCGGGAATACTGTATTCACAAGCAAGCAACGACGAGACGTTCATTGACATGACATAAGGTGCATATGAAAGTATTTCATCACCCATAGGGAGTTACACATGATACTGATAAATGAACTATAAATCCGCCCTATAACAACACGGTATCGAGACTGAGACTGGAATGATCGATCTAAAACCTAAGCAGTCGCGCTGATCTCACTGGCAGCTTTAGCATCCGATCCTCCAATCTTGACTTCTCCAGCAATCATGTTAGATCCGCCCGATGGACCGAATTGACACTCGTTGACGAAATCAGTGAACATCTATATCGAATAAGGATATCAGTATTTCATGAATTTATTACATACTTTCAATCTGATTTGAGTGGGTTGACTCACCTCGATGGTATCTAATGGACCACCAGCAGATTCAGGATGGAATTGGACACCCCAAACTCTTTTGCCGCTCTCTGGAGTGGAGATGATACCCTCCACAGAAGAATCATTACAGTTGATGAAGAATGGTGCCCAACCTTCTGGGAATTCTTCAGTCAACTTCAAAGCGTATTGATGGTTTTGTGACTACATCAACAAACACATCAGTGTTCTACTCTATAGGTATTTGATGAAAGACCTTTATTTTACTCACAGTGACATAAACTCTACCAGCATTGATACTTCCCGAACTAGCCAAAGCCAATACAGGTTGATTATGACCTCTATTTCCGAAAGTCATTCTGTACGCTTCCAAACCAGCAGCTAAACCCAGAACTTGATGTCCCATACAAATTCCGAAAATTGGTTTATCCCACTGATCGATAGTTTCCCTTACCCTAAGGGCAGTTTCCATAATTTGCTTGGGGTCACCCGGACCATTGGATAAGAACAATCCATCGAATTGATCTCTGATTGAATTAAAGTCATAATCCCATGGTAAAACGGTGACTACAGCTCCTCTTTTAACCAACGATCTGAGGATATTCGCTTTGGTACCGAAATCCAATAGGGCAATTCGTGGTCCTTTACCTTCAGCATTGAGAACGTAAGGTTGTTTGGTCGACGCTTGAGCAACTAAATTTTCGGTTGATGGATCCCAGAATTCGCTAGATGCAGGAGCAGGCTTGAGAGATTCCTCACCTACTGCCAATCGACCGAGGGTAGTTCCCTGATCTCGAAGGAGAGAGGTGATAGCTCGGGTATCAACACCGGTTATACCTGGTACGTCGTATCGCTTACACCACTCGTGTAATGATTCGACAGCTTTGTAGTGGGAGTATTTGAGCGCGACGTCAGAGACGACTACACCTGTACATTGGATTTTCTCTGATTCGAGGTATGGAATACCTGGGAAACCAGGTGGGGAAGAGTTGGAGGGAACACCGTAGTTTCCGATCATAGGTGAGGTGAAGACGAGGATTTGACCAAGGTAGGAAGGATCGGTCATTGAGTCGGTGTCTAAGTTGAGCGAGAGGCGGGTTAGCTTAGTTGTCATTCTTCTGGTTCCCAGTCTGACTCGACTTGTGATGTGAAAATTGTAAACTCACAAGAAGTGATACTGGTACTGAAAACGGTTTCACCAAATTTAGAGTTCTCACTACCGAAATTATGTCCATGGTAACTTTGACCTGATTTCAAGTGTAACACCGCTGGGATCTTGGCGGGTAAGACTGGGGTGTATAAGTTGGTGTTAACGGGAGTAGCCAAAGTCCTCTTTGGTAGTGAGAGTTTACTGGAAGAGCCAGTTTTGAGGGCTCGGATTGATCGAGCGATTGACATTGACATTGTGCTTGTATTTGTGTTTATGTTTTGTTTGGATTTGGAGTAATGATAAGTTTTTTTGGCTCAGAGGTTGGGAAATCAATTATGTAAAAGAGTGAAAACTTGATCAGAAAGGTAACTGCAAGGTAGGAGTGGATTAGTTAGCTTATCAGTCCGAATTCTAACAGACAGAGAACACAGGTAGGATAGTATGGTATACGTGACAGTCGCGTCAAGGGGATCGAAGAGGACAAGTACGATATGAGAGGAGATGGGATTCATAAGGTGAATGGAAGATGAAACAAGACATATATCTCTTTAAAAAGTAACACCCACTCGTCAGAAATTCTTTCAGTCCACAGCATTCGACTTAGCGTTGATTGAAGATTGTTTGTTGTATCAGAGTGAGCTTTGATATCTTCTCTTTGTTGCAGTGAAGGTAGAAGATATTCTAGGTTGTCAAAGACTTGTTGTTCAAGTGGATGTGATGATGCGATTGAGTGCGGAAGAGTAAAGAGAAGAAAGAAGAAGAAGAATGTAGAGATAACGAGGTGATGAGGCGTTTTGTATGAGAGGCCTTTTTTCCACCACTCACGACTCAGAAATCAATTCCCAAATTAAATTTCAATTTTCGATCCCTGAATCACTCGTTACTGTACTTATCACCGCCGGGATCAAATCAAATCAAATCATAGCCCAGTATGACTTAACCGAATCCAACCATAGATAAGACGGCCAAACATTCAGCATCATCTCGTATGTAACCCATACAGCAACTTCATGCATATCTACAACCAAGTCATTCGCATATATAGTGTCATCTCATTCATCTATGTACTCAATCCATCAGATTCACCAGATCTGCAAATGCATCCTTCTTCTGTGTCTGCTGTGGTTGTTGTTGTTGAGGTCGTTGATTTTGTCCATTTTGTTGAGGCTGTTGAGGTTGTAATGAATATCCAGGTATGGAAGGAGAAGGTTGAGCTGGTTGCTGTCGGAAGCCGTAATCAGGTTGCTGTTGTTGGAATGGTTGTGATTGTGATTGGAATCCACCGAATCCACCATTATAATTCGGTTGTTGTTGTTGCTGGAGGGGGAAAGATGAGGAAGACGTGGGAGTATTGAAGAAATCCATTGGGTTTTGTCTCTGATGTTGTGTTTGTGAGCCAAAAGCGGAAATACCACTTCCACTTGGACCAGCAGCAGGAGAAGGCGAACCCGAAGGACTAGGTGCGAAAAGATCGAAAGGCAAGCCAGCGGCAGTCATACCTGCGTTATTCGACGTATCGGCAGGTAATGCCAAGCCACCTCCAGTTGAAGGGGTAGATGAAGATGGTTGATCATCATCTGCGAAAGCATCGAAGGAGATGAGATCGGCTGCTTTCTTATTGGGGTTGTTACTATTTTAGTGTTTAGAAACGATACATAAGCTGATTTATCTCTAAAAGATGGGCAACAACCTACGCTTCAACGACAGCCTGAGCTTTCGTCCAATCTCCAACTTTACAAGCTTCGAATCTTTCCAACGCGGTGTTGATCAGATCATTGCAGAGCAACAATCGGTCTGTACGCATTTCGATGAGTTGACAGTCTTGATCAGCCGCAATCATGGGTGATGAACAATGAGAAGATTCACCCATCATTCCCTCTCTCGATCCATCATCATCTTCAATCCACTTTTGAATCTTTGGTCTCGCACCTCTACAGGCCGCAGCCACTTGATCGTAGACGTCTCCTTCCAATCCTACTTTCTCACCTTCCTTGGCGTTGTTGAGCATATCATTGAGGAGTATAGCTTTCGATTGAACTTTATCGAGTTCAGTGAGAGTCTGAGCAGCGTAGTCGGGTTGTTTCTCGGGTTCCTATTGTCAGAGCATAGCGAAATTAGCTTACTCAAACAGACAATCTATCTGGAAGTCGAGAATTGAGTTGATTATGGCAGTAATACTAGTAGTGGAGGAGGATGATCAATCGGACCATAGAAATACTCACAGCACCGGCCAAAGCTTTCATTAATTCCTGAGCAGCCGCCAGATCTCTCGGTGTACCTCTTCTTATCAATTCTTGCAATTTCTACGTAGACAAGAAATACTGATCAGCTACTTGGGTTGACATTTTGCAAGAGCACTGGCAGCTTACAGCGGATTTAGCTTGTCTATCTTCTTCTTCTAGCTCCTCAGGCGATTTGAGATCCTACAGCATGATTGATCAGCTACAATCTTTCGAGATTCGTGGACAGTGTAGCTCACCTCGTTGGGATTAGCAGAAGCCATCGCTCGAGCAGCGTCAAACGATTTGAACCGATAACCTATTCCAGTTGATCGTTGTCAGCTACTCATACATTGTGCTATAAAGAAAGCAGCTCACCTTTATAGCTTAACAGCCTGTGCATATCTCGGATATGTACTAGATCATCCTTATATTTCGAGTGAACGCATAGTGTGTTTTTCCATTCATGTATCATCTGTAATCACACAACACAATCGAATCTCAGCTATAACCACTCCTGGATCCGTTGGATTATACCTTTGTCTGTATATTACTCACCTCCAGAATCCTACCCATGACTCTACCCACAACCATCGGTGGTCTCTCGGGAAACCTCCTAACCAGTTCATTGAGGAATTCCTTGGTACTAATCTGCAGATGTACCGGGTATCCGCAGTTCTTCACCAGGTGATCTAACACTGCTAGAGCTATGATAGCTTCATTGGGATTACGTGAGTTTATATGTGGTAGCAAACCGTGAGTCGCTTCTCTCGCACTATAATATTAAAGGAGGGTTATCAGTAAATGGCAGTCATCGATAGCCAATGTACAGCTTCAATATAACAAACGACGGATACACATTTCGACTTACCTGTTTGCCTTTCGGTTATTGATCATCTCCGCTAGTTCTATATTCGCAACGTCATTAGGGGTAGGTAACGTAGGATCACAACATTGTTCTGTAAGGCCATTTCACAATTAGCTAACAATCGGTTGTGGGTATATGATTATACGTACCGACTAAAGCCTGAACGGGAGTGAGACTCGACCAAGGTCTAGAAGCCATCATATTGTTGGTATTGGTGTTGCCGGGAAGTTGAATTTGACGTTCTTCGACAGAATTTGAAGTTGAAGGTGAAGAAGAGAAGGAAGAAGAGGGAGAGAAGAATCTCGAGATTGATATAGCTAAATTTGCGTGTACAGGATCCGTCTTGACTGTTCTTTCTTTACGGGTATGGATCTATCGTCAAGGGATAGAATGATGATCCACTTGAGAAGGAATAGATGTCAAAGCTATGTCTTATAGTTGTTGGTGCACCAGGTCAACAAGGACGTGTGATGTGCACAGTGCTAGCAGATATACACCGTGGCATGGCGTAATACAGGCTATCGACGGAATCAAATTATGCCACATCCAGTCCCACTCAAATACTTTGTTCCGATAGGTTAGAGTGCACACCTCCAATCACCAACCATCCATTCCACTGTCACCGCTTGAAGCTCTTGTTATTATTGTTGAGATCAAGTATATCGTTGTTCCCATCCTCGACATTTGAGACCACACGTCAAAATGGCTTCTATACGAATGCGTAAGCTTATCCAGTCTTGATTTCTCTCATGGATTTAGCTGATGAAAACATACACCGTTGTGGGGAGTAGAACCCGTCCTTCGAGGTAAAGGCGTCGTAGGAAGAAGATCAATACTTGCTACTCGAGTCAGTTTTGGTATCTTCATAAATCGTCCAGAGGCTTATGTCTGATATCTGGTGTCTTGATGTTTTGTCAATAGTCTGCCCATCAATTAGTAGTGACCTCTTCGCCTGACCCTTCTCACACACCTAAACCAATAATCAAATATGGACCGCCTACCGGCGGACGATCATCCGATTCAGGTCATACGGTAACTGTATTTGGATGTACTGGGTTTTTGGGTAGATACTTGGTACAGAAACTAGCTAGACAAGGTACACAGGTGGTCGTTCCTTACCGAGACGAAGATGAGAAGAGGCCGTTGAAGATTATGGGTGATTTGGGTCAGATCGTTCCTATGGTGAGTTTAGTGTTTAATCTAACAGAGGAGTAGTCCAGGAGTGTTATAGGGAGTGGGGAGATAAGGTCACTGTCAAGAAATACTGGATTAGGTTGAGAGGCAGAGCTACAGACGGCTCCTCGAATGCAGCACAACGGTTAGAAAACATCAGGCTGTGAATGCTAATTCTGCTATCTTGCAGGAATGGGATGCCAGGAACCCTGATCAGATTGCTGAATGTGTCAAACGATCGGATGTGGTGTATAATTTGGTGGGAAGAGATTGGGAGACAAGGTGAGTGAGAAACTCTATATAACTTTTAGAGAACTTGTACTGAATGGTTTTGATCCACTTGCAGAAATTTCAAATACGAAGACGTAAACGTCAAGTGAGTAGATATGCCATTTGCGATACAAGGAACATTCAAGACTGACGACAATATGTTTTTGTGTTCATCTCATTCAGAGCCGCTGGACTTATCGCTGAAGTATCGGCATCCCTCAATGTCCCTCGACTCGTCCACGTATCACACCTCAACGCTCACCCAGATTCAGCATCTGCTTTCTACCGATCGAAATATCACGGTGAAAGAGCCGTTAGAGATGCTTTCCCCACTGCTACTATCGTTAGACCATCTCAGATGTTTGGTTATGAAGATTGGTTGTTGAATGCTATTGCTCGTAAGTCCATTCATGTCCACTTATTGAAGCATTCGACAATATAGTTTGCTGGCATAGACTTGCTCATTGCAAATAGCAAGAATGATGTTGATGTCTGTTATCATCTAGAATACCCAATCCTCTTCAAACTCAACGAAGGAAAGACCAAGATCCTCCCTGTACACGTGATGGACGTAGCTGGTGCACTCGACCTCATGCTCAATGCTCCAGTCACAAGTGTAGCATCTACATTTGCCCTCCCCGGACCAGTCCTTCATACATACAACTCCTTACAATCTCTTATATCATCTATCACTCTCAACCCCATTTCCACTGCTCCCACCGTACCTAAAGCTTTAGCCAAAGCCGTTGCTACAGCGTTGAATAGGGGGATCTGGTGGCCTACCGTTTCACCTGATGAGATTGAGAGGAAGTACATTGATGATTTGGGTATCGAAGCTTTCCAAGAATCTTCTGATGCCGCCAAGGTTCAATCGGGTTGGGCGGAATCGTATAAACCTGAAATGAAGGGAATAGACGGCGAGGAAGTTAAAGGGTGGAAGGAACTTGATATGACTCCTGATCCCATTGAAGATCATGCGATCAAGTACCTAAGAAGATACAGAGCAGCGTGAGTCATACTTACAGTACAAGACGAACTTATGAATGTTTGCTGACCTGTTGCGCTCAATACATATACAGCACAAGTTACGATATACCCGTCGAAACTGGAAAACACAAACCTCCAAAGGCTTATCACGTCCTTCCTTAGAAGCACTTGTGTAGTGTAATGTATCGATTATATAGATCGAGCGATAGAGTATATCATAGCGTATATGCATGGTCTTGCCACTGAGCGATAGCAATGCAGAATCTACTGTTGCAGACGGTGTACGTCCTTTTGTTTACCGATTCAAGTCTGAACAGACCGGACTGCAACGTTAATCACATATGATCAGATGGACCTTTATAGGTATAACAGTTCCCATAAGATATACTTGTTTGCTATATACAATACCTTCATGTTCACTGACATCAGTTACGTTTTGGTCACCTTTGGGGTTTGGAAGGTAAGTCTGGCTCGTTGAGTGACTTTTTGTACTGTTATTCTGGCTACTAGCCGAAGAACGACATCTGGCGTTGAGTCGTATGTTCCTCTCACTTGAGAGACTTCTCATCATGAATGTAGAGTTAAAGCCTCAAGGAGGCTGGATAGTCATCTTACTTCCTGTTCCAATCGATGTCCAACCCTTTCTCATGATCCATAATAGCGTATTTATACAATGCATTCCTTGGATAAGATCGACCTAATGATGTCCTGATCCATGTTCTTCTCCGTGTCCATGTCCATGTCCGTCCCAAGGATGTCTAAGACCCTATTGCATAAAGCAACAAGCATGTCAGCATTGACCCTCCTCAATTTTCATCTGCGTCCGAGCAAAACCATGATTGGTCTAAATATTACCATAATCAAGTAGGTCTGAGATTTATCGAAAGATACGTACTATCAAAGCAGGTCCATCTTGTCTATTATTCAATAAATGCATCAGCTCCTCCTTCCCATCACAAGGGTTGTGATTACTTGATTGACTCACCTAGCACGATAAAATATGAAAAACCACATTCCCGCTCCTAAAGCTTTAGCTAACCCTCGATGGAGGAGTGATGGTGGATGTGGGTGAAATCCTATCCATGTGACCAGGTAGCAGAGTCAGCGATTCGGTACTTCCTTGCTTCCAAATGTGAAATGCCATCCTCTGCTCCCTTGAAGAGACCTTATTGCTATACGGATAATCGTACTCACCTGCGCCGGCCATCTTGACTATACTCTGCTCTTTGCTGTTAATGCTGATGCTACAGAGCGAAGAGTATATTGATGATCTTAGTTTTATGCAAAGGGTAACGGATGGTTGGATGCGAAGGAACCAGGGTGATACATTTGACACCGTCCGGGGGTTAGTTAGGCTAGTAGGTATGCCACATCACGATCTGGTGATCCTTATATCCATGTTAATGTTCGATAGATACGCGATTCAACGTTCAAACTACGATAATAGTTCACATTGATGTTCATCCCATCGTCGCTCCTTTGCCTCGACGAGATTACTTGTTCTCGCTGTTATATGCAACCCGATAGCTACGGACTGAGCCAAACTCATCATTGGGACGCCAAAAACGGCCAACTCCTTCTGAGGTGTAATCAGGATCCAAATCTAGCGATTTGCAATCGTCACGATTAGTCCTCATGTCGGACCCGGAAGCTAAACAGCGGCAGTTGAAAAGGAGGATGCTGGAAGAGCAGCTCAGGATACTAGATGATGAAGAAAGACAGTGAGCATATGACAACTTCTAGAAAATGATGATGCATGGAGGCAATTAGACATGGTAGTTAATAGCTGATAATCGAGGTCAGCTCCACAACGACTATGTCGAATACACCAGTGACTGCATCGGGTTCCTACCCACCTCAATGGGCAGCAACCATAACTAATCCATCCTCATCAAGACACTCGGCGTTATCGTCATCCATATATGATGCTAGTCATAGTCAACAAGGATCAACCAGTCGTAACCCTCACATACCTCCGAGGGCATCATCTTCTTCCTGGGCAGATCTTTCAAACCAAAATCGTAATCAGCAATATCATCCACAACCTCAATCATCTTCCCAATCACACAGACCCTCTTCAGTCTCAAGGTCAAATCAGCAACAACGCGCTCATACTCAGCCTGAAGCTCGTTCAGGACACCAGCAACAGCAGCAGCAGCATGATGATGGACAATATCAAAAGCAGAACCAGAATCAACACCAAAGTCAACCTTTACCTTACTCATCTGGATCTACTAGGCATCACTCCTTCAGGGATTTAGATAGTTCTTCTACGGGTCCATCATCCTCGATATCACCCCAATTTTCTTCCGCTCTACCCACACCTCAGAATGCGACTTTCTCAACTTCACAGACTGTACCTCTGCCGTCCGAAAGGCAATTGCACGATTGGCTCAGAGATTGTATGGGACAAGTTGAAGGGCTAGATACGGATTGGAGGATTAATGGGAAACGAGTGGATATGTACAAATTGTTGGCTTCTGTCATAAGATCTGGTGGAAGTACAGAGGTGAGTGCAACTTCTGTGAAATACTTGATCTCATTTGTCATACCAGGATGAAATGCTGATATGTGGATTTGCAGGTATCATCAAGAGGATGGTGGTATATGTTAGCGAAATTACTCAACCTGGCAGATGATTTGACGCCACAAACAGTCAAATCTTCAATAGCTAAACAACTACAAGAGCTATTCCTTCAGATGTTAGGCGGATTGGAGATACTATGGGATAAGACAAAAGGAACGGAAGAGAGAGAAGCGATACCTCGAACCCGTGAGAACTCCAATCTGAGCGGTTCCTCTACCCTACCAACGCCTATTTCCGCTACAATCAATCCTGGAATATATAGCCAGCATCAGTCGTCTGCGTTAAGCCGACATGCTTCAAACAGTGGAACAGAGGTACCGTCACCTCAACAGGAACATCACTATGTTGATCCGTCAAAGCTCACCCTACCACCCAAAGCTGCCAAACTGCTGAGTAGTCAACAATCCGCGAGAGGAGGGGAGTCGACGAATGTGCGACGACAATCTGCTATATCCACCTTTAATTCGAATTCAGCACACTCCAATACCGTCAATTCAGCAAATTATAATCCCCGTCACTCTCCTTCATCCTTTGCTAGACCTACTTCAGTCGCTTCAAATGGTACTCAACAATCACCCAACATCCCTTCGCAGATACCATTGCATCAGCCTACACCTTCTCACCCACCCCCTCATAGGCTACCTGACCTATTGACTTCACAGAATGATGGTGGATCTGAAAGGACTCAGACTTCATTATCATCGCAATCACATATCCCTCCTCCTGCCAAGTCGACTTCGACAGACATGCTTACTTCCCCATCACAGCAGTCCTCACGAACGGTCCAGCTGCGATTTGCCAATAAGTCCCTGGGTGAATATCAAGTAACAAACTTATCCTCTTTCCAAGAACTGGTCACCTCTCACGTCTTGCCTCTACCTCCGCTCGAACCCGATAGCAACCTTCAAAGGATGACTTGGAGCTCAGATCCGTTGATTCGGTATAGTAAGAGATGTCATGAACTGGGACATTCGGTCAGGAAGCTCAAAGCTGGTCAAGCGTCCAGACAGATCTCGCCGGAAGAGTTGGTCTTTTGGGCTAAATTATGTAAGTCGTGCCTACCAATTCAGTGCTGACTTTGAGAATGAAATGTTGACTTGCATCGTCCTTCATTCAGTGGTCATCATGGCTGGAAATCCTAGTGTCATTCCTCCACCTGTTGATGATCGACCTCCATCGAATCCGCCGCCAACAACCATGCCCAACCCGACAAGCTCTTCGATTACGACTGCAGGCCCTCCTGGGAGTTTCACCAACCCCGTTGCACTTGTACCTCCACCGAGTGACCCGAACACGACTGCTCATAATCAGGGTGATCAAACATCCACATCGAGTCAAAACGGCCAGGCGATTGGGCAGTCGACCGCTTCCCAAAGCAAGAAGAGGCCTAGGAAATCGGGCGACGATACAGCTGGTAGTCACACCGATACGCCTACAGTGCCAAAGAAGAGGGGCAGGAATCCGGGAGTACCCAACAGGCCGAAACAGCGAATAACGATCACACCCGCTGTTCCTTCACAAGTTGAATCACAGCCAGTACCGCAGTCTACTCAAGTCTCTCAGAATCACAACAATGGCGTACCTCAAGCACCGCAATCACAGGCAGCACCCTTATCTCAACCACCTACTGATATTGTCTCTGGGACGCAACCAACTCAGATCGAGCAAGCTTCGGCAGCACTCGCTTTCATTGGCGCTGCCGAACGTGTTCCTGCCAAACGTGGTCGACCCAAGGGATCGAAAACTGTGAATCGTAAATCCTTGCCGAAACAGAATCAAAACGGACAGGAATCATCGCAGTTGAATGCTAATATCGATCCAACCATTCTGGTTCCAGCTTCTCAACCGGAACTCATCCCTTCGTACTCACAGTACGACAGTCTCGCTCAATTGTCACAACCACCGACAAGCTTTCAAGACCTGTTTAGATCTGAACATGAGAATGAAGGGGTTCACCCTTCTCTATTTGCTGGACTCGCAGAAGCGGGACCTCCGGCATCAGCTCCTGCTTCTACTCTTCCATTTTCTACCCCGTCACGACCTGATCAAGATTCATCGAAAGCTTTGGAAACCAACAGTGTCAGTGGTGGTTCGAATAGGAAACCTCTGACAGCTGAACAAAGAGCCGATAAATCCGCGAAAGAGAAAGCTAGACGCCAGAGGCTGAAAGAGATTCAAGGTATATTGGCACCACTTATGAAATATAAGAAGCCTCCTATCGATCCTAGTACTAGAATACCACTGGTACCGAATTTGTCACCTAAGCGAAGGATCGATCTTTCTTCGCCTGATAGAGCTAGCTCCGCGCAAATTCGTGCTCAGGATATGGGACCTACGAGGATCATAGGCAGAACAGCATCTGCTCTATCGAACGAATTATCTGCTGGATCTGCTTCCCGGGTAGAAAAGACAAAGAAGTATAAGAAGAAACAAAATGTCGCTCATGATGATAGAGCAACGGGACAAACCTCACAAGCGATAGCGGTGAATATCGATATTATGAATATCGATCCTAAATTCACGCAAGATGATGGGTATGAACCTTCTCCTGCACAAGTTCAGGAACTCGCTAGGGCCCTGGTAGAAAGTATTGGCCCTATTCCTGATGCTCAGGTTGAAGGTGAAGAAGAATTGCATGGAGCCAACGATGCTGACCGGGAGGGTGAAGCTGATTCCGAGATACCTCATTCGCGAATAATCCAAAGTAAGAAGAAGAAGAGGGGAAGACCCAGAAAGGAAAAGAAAATTGTTGGTGCGAGCCAATCGCAACAAGGATCTACCGTACTTTCCACACCCGCACGAAAGAGTATTCTAGTTGTTGAAGTCCCGTCATCGAAGAAGACTGCTAGAGTGAAATTCGATGAAGAAATTGACGGAGATGAATTGGACCCGGAAGCGGAGATTGAGGTCATTCTGAATCAAAGGGAGGAATCACCAGAATACGAACCTTCTCCTGAACTCGAGGATGACGGTGAAGGTGAACAAGAGATCGAAGAGATCGAGGACGAAGAGCAAGATGAAGTAGAGGGAAGGCGAAGTAAACGTAAACGTGATAAAACTACCACCAGTAAACCGGTGTTCGAGAAGATTCCTGGGAGTTCAGGTAGAGGTGGATTCAGCGTTGTTGGAGCTGCTTCATCTGCTGCCAAAGCTCGGTGGGATGGAATCAAGAGACGATCTCTTGACCTCAGTCCTTCGACCAGTACGAGAATATCGACGAGAGAAACCCCGCAAGCCAGCCCTTCTATCAGCCGTTCTGCAAGAGAAAGACGGACGAGCTCGGTCGTACCTATACCTGATCTTCAATCTAGGTCTGGATCAGCTGGTAGAAGGTCGAATAGTATACTTGGCTCGATAAGACGTGAAGCTCAACCTGATCCGTCTGCTAGTAGGACAACAAAGACGAAATCGAAATCGCAGAGACGAGTCAGCTCTGTTGTTGTCAATTCTGAAGCTGAAAGTGACGATACACAAGAGCAAGATGAGGATGAAGGTGAAGATGAGCTTGAACTTGAAGGAGACCTAGAGCATGAAGATGATGATGTTGGATTTGCGATTGAGATTGAATCGCCAAAGATTGTTAGGAAGAGAGTGGAAAAGAAAAGTAATGCATCTTCACCTGTGGATAGGGCTAAGGTCGTCATTCCCATATCCAGGAGACGGAGGGAAGAATTGATTTCTAGAGGTCATTATAGTGAGTCAGCTTTTGCATCTATATTGTCCGGTGGAACTAATCATTGGCTTGAAACCCAATTTGTAGACGCTCTCCGAGATGATGATTCCGACGATGAGAGATCACTCCCCCGTAGAGCTCACGTATCTCTTCGACCAATGAAATTGACCGTTCAGAGAGGTTCACGTATCATCCGACCATCATCCCCTGAACCAATTCCACTTCGATTCATGTTTCGCCCTGGACCAGCACTGCTAGAACCATTCGCATCTATCTTGACTGAAAACAGTCTATCTAATAGGGTACATGAATACCCATGTCGATGGAAAGGATGCGATTCGATCTTGGCCAGCGAAGAGCTGTTAAAGAGACATGTGGAGAATAGGCAGCATGCGAAACAGGGCAAAGAGGTGGTATCGACAGAGAGATGGAGTTGGAATACTAGGAGAACTACCGAGAGGCAAGTTGTGAAAGGGAAATGGTTTTATAGGTAAGTTAGACGATCACAGGATATCGCTGCGCCGCTCGCTGATTTCATGTCGGAATGTTTGTAGATGTCTTTGGAAGGGATGTGAGCAACCTTGTTTCACGTCCGAAGCCGATCTCCTGCAGCATCTTACTGCTAGACATATCTCGAAAGTAATGAAGTGTCCTTACGAAGGTATGTTTGCTTTGATGTTCGTGCTGAGATGTTCGGATAGCTGATATGGTGAATGCTCTTATACAGCCTGCGAATTGACGTCATTGAATATCTCTCATCTATCACGAGTAAGTCTTCATTTTATTATATGTCAAATCGTAGTTGTGGAAACAATGGCTGATGTACATATTCTTGGTAGCACGTAATGAAGCAACACGATTCACCTTCCGACCACCCAGTCCCTCTTGCCAATATTTCCATACCTCTACCTCCACCTTCACCACCGACCGAACTACTGCCAGAAATAGCCAGGGCAAACGAACTCACCACTCAGCGAGCACTTGGTTCCGCCCATCGATCGGCATTCTACAATAACAAAGTGAAAGAGAAAGTTGCTTCGCACTGCTTTGCAGGTCCTGATCCTGTCATTCACGTCGTACATCCGCCACACATGTTGGAGATTGTTGATGATGAAGATGATGTGATCGATTCGACAGGTAAAGAGAAGAAAAGAAGAGTTCAAGTTGTTGTTGAAATCCCGTTGAGTAAACGAAGGAAATTGACCGAACAGGAGAAAAGAGACAGGGTATTGAGAATGATGAATTCCATCGATACCGCCACCGTCCCGAATGCTCAACAACATCAACAAGACAACAACAACGATAATCAGGAAGTTCAAATTCAGAATCACAATGTCACCGTTGGTGGTGATAATGGGTCGTATTCCCCTTCATACGCATATGAATTAGCTCCTACACCATGGATCGAAACTGATGTGTTGATGATTGAAGATGAACTGGTTCTGGGAGCTCCGACACCTGCCCCCTTCCCTATGCCATGGAATGATCAAGATGACGATGATGATGAGGAGGATGAGCAAGAGGCAAATGCAGAGTTGCAGGAAGAGGAAGAAGAGGAAGACGGTGATCTATTCAGGGAGTTTGCTGAAGCTGTACAAGCTCAAGCTGAACTTGAGGTCGAGGGTCCTGAAGATCCAGAAAGTGGTCGACAAAACGGTACGAACGAGGATCAACAGGAAATCGATATTGACACTCCCAGTCGAACTCAACATTCTATTATCAAGCCCAACATGTCTACCAGTGTCTTCTTCTCACCCAGCATAAGCACTCCGGCCATTCCGGCAGCATCTAATGGGGTTGCAACTCCGACACCACAGAGAAAAGGTTCGATATCATTCCCTTTCCCACCTCAATCTCGACCTTCTCCAATACTTAACAACATCGCTGCATCTACCGGTGTGGGCACCAACAGTCCACTGAGATTTGGGTTCGCAGAGAGATTTGTAGCTACTGAAGTACCCTCGACTTTCGATGTTCAAGATGAACCGACTACGGCTACGTCTACGGTTGTAACTTCCGCTTCTTCTTCGAAATATACGGCATTGGAAGAAGCTGTTCAAGTGACTCAGGAATCGGAGGAATATCAGAATGGTATCAATACTGAAGACGTGATTATGGATGAATCAAATGCTATTGCCGATGATGATGTTGTGAGATTGAATGAGGTTCAAGTTGAAATGTTATCGTGAATATGGATGTAGATAAATTGAAGCCTGATTGAAGAGGAGAGGAAGGGTTAAAGAGAGTCATCTACATTATTTACTGTTTTTGTAAATCAACAAAAGTTGTACCGGTGATACCAATACCATATCGAGATGTATTGTAACAAGTAGAATATAATATAGTACATGTATCCACAGATCCGACAATATCGAACAGACAGGGTTGTAAGATATATACATTTATACAGTTTTGTCAGATCCTATTCCACCAGCTTTCACCGATTTTCTGTGTTTCACCTTTTACCTCTTGATCATTCAACCCATTGACTAATTTACCATAAAACCTCAACATGTCTTTCTCGTAGTTCACAACTTGATTGTATATCCTCTTAGGTATCGCCAGTACGTCCTGCATCTGTTGTTTAGACTCATCGTCTATGAAGTTCTTTGGGAATTGATAAATTAATGGTATTTGTGTATGATTCGTAGGGTTTATCACAGGTAGCTCTGACGAATCGAGCCATTCTTGAGGTATTGAGTGAACTCTCCTCCTGAGATCCTCATTCAGGTTGATGTATTCTAATAGTAACTCTCGGAATGATCTATCGCTCCTATCTTGCTCAAATTTCGTTAATTGGATCACTTCCAAAATGATCTCTAATGTTTCGTCATTGATCTTCAGTATTAACGTACTATCCTTCAGGTCTGACGAGATGATCAGTGGTTCTTGCCTGGATATCGGTGGTAAGTAGGAATGAAGGGGAATTAAAGGATTAAGGATCACACTCTGTGGGGAGATCAATCTAACATCCAAAGAACCAGAAACATACATCACTTTCAGCTTCAGCCACACAAATTGATCCACGATGCAACCTATGAACTTACAATAACCACTTTCCCCTACCATCAACCCTCTCCAATATCTCCAAAGCATTCTTCAAGACTACCAAACCTTCATCCCTTCCCATTTCAGGTGATAAATGTCCAGCCATACATCTAACATACCTATATCCCCTAGCTTCACAGTACTTCCTAAGTGATCCTTCAGAATACGATCGTATACTCCTCCCTTCCTTTTGCCAGTCATATTGCGCCCGCTCGATAGATGGAAAGTACTGTAAGATTGCTATATCATGTGATGGCGACTCGATGGGAGGACGTAGGGATCGTATAGTACGAGAAGGGAAAATACCTATAAGGTGGATGAAGACTAGACTGAATATGATTAGGGTTAATAGGATGGTGTGTTTTAGTATTGGGTGAGTGGTGATATGCCGTATACGATCGAACAATTTTGACATTTTAGATTGGTCTAGTTTGTTGATATCTTATACATATGAATGAATTCTTTTCATTATCATTCTCATACGTACTCATGCTCAGTGAACACTCGGTACTCGGACACAAAGGAAATAAACACACATGCGCAGTGCACAGACCCATCAGGAGACAGATCCCTTGAAATGCACAGACCATCATCGATCCTCGATTACAGCATAACAATAATGTGGCAGATATTCAAAGTTCATCGCCACGGAGTGAAAGAGAATACGTACTCTATGTACAATTTGCAACTCACTTCCGTACTCTACGTACGGTACTTACTCATCCCGTACATTCACATTTGCATTCGCATGCAACAACTCGGTGATATAGCGGTGCATGACCCCGAGGACCTTTGAAACAAGTAGCTGTATTTCGTGCGACATCAATCAAAGGAGGTAAAGCGTGTGCGCGTGCGTATGAGTTATGCATCAAATCTGATCTACATCTACCGAACCTTGAGAGCAACTCATGATCACATGATCTCGAGTGACATTGACGTAGGGACACGGTGATTGCTTCAACTCCTACACTATGCTTTACATCATCCATTCATATAACGGCTATAATATTGTAGAAGCAAGGCTATCATCCTGTCTCTTAGTGATCATAACGCAAAATACCGCAAACTTCAGAGATATGTTCGCAGTAGAGTGCAGTACAAGCGTAGCCCGAGAGGGTAGAAGTCAATTAGCCAGCGGTCTCCAATTCTTTCGCCACCCAGAATCATCCTTTCAAACCATCGGACGATCATCAGCTCAATCAACACCCACGTTGACACATTCGACGAAGCGATCAACAACTTCGACCAGGCTCGATACGCCTCTAGGGTCATTCAAGGATGACTCTAGTGTAAGCAGACCCGTTCATGCTCACCAATCTACCCGTCGACTTTCCCAATTTCAACTTAGTAATGTAGCAGATCAAGCAGCGTCCGAAACTTCTTCACCGTCTCAAAGCACCTTCCTAGGGAAAGTCCTGCATCCTGTACCGGAATTAGACACCTCAGACCCTTCCAAAGACGCACCATTAGACATCTCCAAGGTGCCTGATGTCGTGGAATCCATCTCACAGCAATTACCATTCCAGCTCGTCGGAATGGTCGAGTCGATGCTAGGTAGCAAACCACCACCCCCGTCAATCGTCCAATCAGCGCCGGTGTCGGCTATGCAAAGCCTGAGGGTGATCAAGTACCTAAGGCCAGGCTATCTGTGGGATTTCTGGCTAGGAAAGCACTCTCAATATGGCGAAGTCGTTGTCAAGCTCGTATATCTACCCGATTATCCTTGCAACAACCCCGAATTCGACGACTATGTTCCTGATGAACAAGTAGTCAAAGAAGCCCTTAAAGAGGAAGACACGTACTTGGGTCCACTCGCTGATCTGCAAGGTGAAGTGGTCCCACGATATTATGGGATGTACCATTCGGTCCCGGATGGTGAACACATTGCGATAATGTTGGAATACATCGAACAACCTACGGGTGGAGAACCGCGTCTGGCGGAAGAAGAACGGAAGTGAGTGTATTCTTATCGCAATTTTACAACGCCAAGGACTAGCCTGTTGATGACCTCCACAGACATAGGCTGTATTCAGCATACGAGCGATTACATTTCCGTGGCGTACTTCACCGTGATATAGATTTCCGACACATCTTAATGAATAAAAGGGATATGACATTCAGATTGGTCAGTTTCCGTCGATCTTGTCGGAAATCCCTCAAGAACGAAGATGATGTTGCTAGTTTGATGAGTGAATACGTAGTAGTGAGGGTCAGCATCGGCTGGGAGAGGGACGAGGATATCGCCAAGTAAGTCTAAAAATGCATCTCGTTCACTGTGCTTGTCATACCGAGTGCTGATGCTGTGTTTTTGGACAGTGAGGACATCCCATCAAGCTATACCTCACGATTGGCCGATCCAGCAGCATTCTTGGCGGAACTGCAAGCTGCACATGAAGTACCGCTAGATGATTGGATTGTGGAACATAATAGGAAACTGAGCGAAGGTATCTCCACCTTCTGATTTATATGCAACAATCATATGCTTGGTCAAATTCGATTTTGTAAGACATATAACTGTACTTTCATGCTGAGCCGTGAGCAATCGAGGTTTAGGTAAACAGAGGGGCACCGCATTCCGAGATCGCTCTTAGCTACATCTGCACGTTGAGCCATCATCACTTTCCATCAAGCATCGTCTACCACCTTCTACTCAAAAACAGGTGGATACATCAGAAGCACATCCATCGTTTTCCTACAGAGAAAGCTAGTACGATGTCATCACTCCCACCATTATACCATTCAGCAGCCCTCATAGCGACAGCCTTAGGTCTACATGGATATCGTAAAGGGTCATTATCGTTAGACGGAGCTATTGCAGCTTGGTTGGTGGGGTATGGACATCTTGCGAATCCCATAAAGGTATTTGGGGTAACTATGATTGGGATGTATCTCATTGGAAGTAGGGCAACAAAGGTGAGTAGCATTCATACGGTCCTCGCTTTCTAGAGTTGTATCTCTTAAACTTCTGATGTACACTTCCATATTCATTCACATGTCTTGATGGTACTCAAACTTGTATACTGACTGACTGTACTGCCGACTTTCTTAGGTCAAAGTCGACGTAAAAGCTAAACTTGAAGATGGACCTGATCCCTTGAAACCAAGTGGGAACCGAAATTGGATACAGGTGTTGTCGAACTCTCTTCCTGGCTTATTAGCTGCTTTGTTATATAGATTCGGACCTGCTTCTCAGGTAAGCGTAGACTCTCATCCTTACAACATATGAACGCTGAGGCTGACATATGGCAAGTACAGCTAGACAAATCATCTGTCATACTCGCTCTTCATCCTCTCGCTCGACCATTAGTATACACTTCACTAGGGTATGTCCACACCACCATAACCCTATACATTCTTTATACATACGAGTGAATATATACTGAGACGATTGCTTGATTAGCCTAAATGCAACGATCCTAGCCGACACTCTCGCCTCGGAATTAGGTATCTTATCGACCAACCAACCCATCTACTTACCCACCTTGAGAGCGGTACCAAAAGGAACGAACGGTGCGATCTCACCTTTGGGTATCGGTATGTCAGTGTTAGGTGGAGGAATGATAGGTCTCATCATGGGTCTGGATCTTCTGGTGGAGAATCCTGTATCGAGGAATGAGTTGGGATGGATATGGGAGTTGGTAGGGGTCGGAGCGGGGCTGGGTCTAGCGGGGAGTTTGGTAAGTCCACCTCAAATAGATACGTTGTGCCATAATAATCGCTCATGCCTGCGCGGTGTGACAGCTCGATTCGATACTCGGTGCATTCCTACAACCAACTTACTTCTCAATGTCTACTAATCAAATCCTAACTGATTCATCGAGAAAATCAATCACAGACGAAGATGTCAAGAAGATTGGATATGGAATCAACGTTCTATCCAATTCTGGGGTGAATTTCGTTTGTGGACTTGTATTAAGTGGAGTTGGATGGTGTTATGGTAGTAGATAATTCAGCTACAGGTGATCAATCTACCCTGTGAGCATTTATTTGAGAGCACTGTACATCATAGACTTGGTTGTCATATGAGAATAAGTAGCAAAATCACAATCGCAATGTGAATGTAAACCAATCATGCATTCTTGTATCTTCACATTACCTAGACAGATCTATGAAATATTCCATGCTTTTGTCTTTTATCGTTATATCATATTGTATTTCCCCTCAATACCTCACAGCAGCCTGTTTAGCAGCCGTCAGTCTATCCCTCGTATCTCTCTTTGCTTCATTCATTGGAGCTCCGTTCGTCCGTAACAAATATGCAGATGCGAATCTCTCCACCTGACACATCATGAAACCTCAACAATCAGTTCTGATGCAATAGGTCGATCAAATAGATTAATCACTCACCTCTGCAGCTGGGATCTCATCTTTCTTGTGTATCCACCTCGAAGCGATCACCGATACTTCTTCAGCGTAGTAATCCCTCTCATCGTCGTCGGACTAAGAGCAGAACCAATACATCAGTAAACATGCTCTACACTACTCAGTGTCATCCGCAGAAGGCTCAAATCCGCACTCACATTCTCATACAATCCCACGGCAGCCTCCCATAAATCTCTCAACGGTACACCACCCTCAAGCAAGGCAGATGATGCCCATCCTGCCTGTCCCCCTTGACAACCCTGAGCCTCAGCGTATACGACAGGTACCAGAATATCTATTTTCATTCCGTCAGCCATCACTTCATACGGGATTCACTTGACACTCACCTAATGGAGCAGCTTCCGAAGGGAAATATCTCCTGGTCAATCCAACAATCGCATCAGACATCGCTACATTCCCAGCCAATCTATAAGAACCAATCAACTGTCTCCAAACAGCTTCGCAGACGTCGTCTATCCTGGTATCCGCGGTTTTGAGAATCAACAGGATAGGTTCGTACAACCTTAGAGGTCGAGCGAAATTTTGATATAACTACAAACGATCACATGATTAGTCAGCTACATAAGTAGGGCCACAACATATGGTTTAGCTAAGGGAAACACCGCATACTCACTTCATCAAGCTGTAATAAATCTGTATTGAGTTTAGCCAAAACGTCATTCTTCTCATCTGCACTCATATCAGGGTGAGTTTCGACCGCACGGGCAACTTCCATTTGAACTTGAGCAACATCGATCTGTTCTTGTAATCTGGATGTAAACTCTACATCTTCCGATCCGAGAGAGGCAGCTGATTTGGCAGAAGTCAAAGCTTGAGCGAGGTAATACAGTCGATCGTGCAATACCATTGGACTACAGACGGATTGATAAGTCAGTTCGATCCCACTATGAATGGTCTATGTAGAGGAAAAAACTGACCTGGGTCGAGTGGCAAGACTTGACAAAGCTTCTGCAGCAGGTAGATAATCTTCTCGTCTGGCATAAAACTTCCATAGCAGGTCTCGTCGATCTTCCACATTGTTGATGGTGAGTTTCAGGTATTGTTCGATGTAAGGTGTATCAAACTATGATGTGAATGTCAGCTTTGTGTACCAAAATGGGTAGTGTTTAGCTTACCTCCAACAGTTGTTCTTGTAATCCGCGTTCGACATGCCAGTCATACAGATAGAAATGGAACAACTCGTCATCAGATGCAATGGCGAGTGCATAGGCTTCGTCTCGTTTCTGAGTCGCGCTCGCAGCTAACCACGTTCAAGGTGCGTCAGCGTGACCGCACAATACAGGAAACTGGTAATAGTCCAGCTGAGAAACATACCATTCCCCTGTGCAGTAGCTTTATCCAACAACTCATCAAACATCCCCAAAGCTTCTATGACCATCTCATAACATTGTTTTCTGGCTTCGAACAATGCTTTACGAGGATCAGCAGGATGTTCACCATCGCGTACGTAATCTACAGCTTTATCGTTTGGATCAAGTTCGACAGCAGTCTTCAACGGCAATTCGATTGCACCTGTCCACAAAATCAGCATTTATCACATATGGACGCCAACAGAGATCAAGCTGGAAATACTCACCAACTGTATACTGCATATTTCTATACCGCTTGGAGACCTCCTGTAGTCTAGGAATAGGTATCGATCCAGCCGTCCTCGTGAACAAACGTAACGATTCAGCAAGAGATTCGTTCTTCTCTCCGAAATCTCGGGCACCCTCCGCGCGTCGCATGGATTCTTCAGCCTACATAATCGGGTGTCAGCTAGAAAATAAGAGAGCAAAGCAGCACTCAACGTACCTTGTACATGACTACATCTCCAGGTTGACAGAAGGTCCCACATCGTTGCTGTAAGATTTCGCTCAGGGTATCGATCTGCCATAGATCGTCAGTGATACTATCGTGAGGCTTGTTCAGGGATCTAAATTCACACCTAATTCTTGACCAATCTGCTGCTCGATCAAAGCAGTGACCAACTTCCTAGCTACATCCTTTCCGTCAAGACTGGTCAAGAGACCTTGGAAAGTCAAGTTGGACAACGTCTGCTGTGTTTGAGGATCGGTTCTGATGAGTGATGAAGTGGTCATTGGTTTTAGCGTCTCACTAATGCGGACATTGCACTGCAGACTCACCGAAGGATGATATCTGATATCTTGTAATCCGATAGCAGCAGTACAAATGAAATAGCTTCTACGGCCTGTTTCAACAATACTTCCAAGCCATGGATTGACATATCTTCCTGATCCCATGCGATCTTAGCGTCACCTTCAGCTTGGTACCGCTGGAAGGGATGTCTACTCAATTAATCAGCTACATGTCGATGGAAGAAGACCGAGTAGCTTACTCGTCAAGATATCTTCTCAATTTCTCCAATCTCCCTTGAACAGCTAACAAAGTAGCTTCAGTGACAGCCAAAATTTGTCGTCCAGGTACACCAGCAGGTACAGTGACTTTCACATTCCAAATGGGTCTGAGGTATCTTGCGATAATCAAAGCCAGACCATCGTGTCTTCCAGAATACGTGATATTCTTTCCACCTGCACCATCCTTGATTGTGGGTTCGCCCGAAGTAATCAGTATGGTTGAAATTGAAGAAGCCAAATCAACTGCTTTGAGATCGTTCGTAGCCCCCAGCTGTAATGACATAGCAGCTAATTGGGATTTACCGAATCTTTATGAGAACATACCCAGATATCAGCATTCTCCGCTCAAATTCGCAGTGCATACGGAAGCTGAACTCACTGCAATCGGACGGTATTTATAGCTGCGTCTTTCTCCAGATCCAGATCATCCCTTAACATATCGATAGGTCTAGGCTGACTGATCGAGAACAAACCACTTGTCGCCAACACCAAGAACTCCCTAGATTGGGTGGTAGCCTGTCTTGGCAATGCGGAAAGTGCAATACCATTTGGATTTGTCAAGCTTGGCGGGGAGAATGCGGGGTTGGTAAGAGGAAGTTCGACAATGGTCCATACTTGACTAGGGATGATTTCGGTCGTTGTCCATTCTTGGAATGCGGGGGACTCATATGATTCTAAATTTTCCCTTAGAGACGATTGTCTGCCGCAATGAGGCACCGCGATGGATAACTGGGTTTGAGGCATTGGCGCTGTATTATCATGCTGGACAGAAATGAATGTACCAGACGAATAAAATGATTGAGAGGATACGGGAAGATTAGCTTGCGATGGGATAGGAGCTCGAAAACAGATTGGCCAGAATGAAGGTGAAGAGGAGAAATAGACTCGATATCCTACAGAATCAACTCGTTCAGTCTACTTTATGAGCAGAACAAAATGGTCCAATCACTCACCGTTGGAAGCTATAGCAACCAAACAGGCTCGCTTACTCTCATGACCTCCGACAACGGCTAGAGATGCTACAGTGATATTCCCATTTTGTTGATTCCTGTTCAAATCGTGTTTCAATTTGGTATACCTAGCCCTGCTCTGGTAATTAGTACCAGAAACATCGATGAATTCAATTTCACCGGCAGTGTGTAAGGTGTACAATCGTCCTTGTTGGCTATCCAGAGCGAAAGATTCGATACCTTCTTTCGCTATGCAGTACAAGAAAACCTATGAGCTGTGCCTCTTATCACGATTGAAAGTGTGCCTCTTATCAGTGAATGACTCACTCTTAGAAGCCAAGAAGCCGGGTGTCCAATTCGCCAAACTACCACTACTTCTATTATGCAATCCTACTTTAGTCGAACTTCCAAAGAACCATGAACTATCTGATGAATAATCTAATTCGTATACATCTTTGTTTGCACCTAACATGAAGATTCGACCAGCTGCAGTACCTTTGATATCTATCATTGCTGTTGGAGTCTCGACCGATAGATTGGTAGCGTACAGACTAATCTCCCGAGAATTGGGTGGTCTGGACAAACCAAGTAAGGTCGTTTTGGACGAAGTACAGATTATCAAGACATGGGTAATCTCATCGACAAACACGTCTGAATGAATCAAAAAGTATCAGCATGAGCTAATATATCCGGGAGATTAGATGCTAGCTCACCTTTTCTAGCTCTGACTAGTCCGACAGCTTGGATGGTATCGTTCTGTTCATCATATCTGCTGAAGTCGCGTCTATGTACCAGCAACGCCTATTAGCTTATATCCGGGATGACCGAGTAGTCTTTTTGAGACTTACCCATCACTGTAATCCCATAAAAACAACTTATTATCCACAGTGAACCAAGCTCTCTCTATATCCTCAAACAGACCCATTTTAGCGGTCAGATGTTTGTCTAGGAGTTCCACGGAGTATCAGCCGTGTACATCCAGTTATACCTGTTGCAACATGTAACAAAGTTGAACGATTGGACTCACAGTTCAACTCTTGGTGCAAAGCATCTGGTAAAGGTGTTCTCTTAGTCACTTTAGCAGGTTTGAAGGCCGCTGCGTTACTTGGTGGATGTATATATGGTTCAGAGGATTCTACAGCGACCAGATACGACATCAGCTCATGTTCATCCATCCTTCATCTTGATCTGAGTCCACTCACGTAAAGGATGATTGATTCCATCCGCCAGATCCGTACTGATCTCATTATCTCCCGTCAAGGCTCTATCAATCTTACTTCTCGCCCTACCCAGCGGTCCATATATGGGATCTTCATCTTTCCCTACGCTTTCTAAAGGTTGAGGTGATAATTGAGTCTGAGAAGATTGTATCCCAGAAGTAGGTACAGGGTATCTATACCCGTTTGCCTGTTGTTGCTGTTGGACATATAATGAATTTGACTGTGGGTTGTATGGTCCAATGGCATTCGAAGGAGGGATATAAGATGGTCCGGATGGTACAGTGTAGGGTTGAAGAGGTAAAGAAGAAGGTTGATATCCATACTGTTGTATTTGAGTTTGGTTTGGTAAACCTGGTAATTGAGGATACAAAGGTTGTTGTCCTTGTCCTGGGTATCCTTGTATCTGATGTTGCTGTTGATATTGCTGTTGCTGTTGCTGTTGAGGATCAGGTCCAGCAAGTTGGTTCAACCGCGAGAAGGAAGGGAGGGAAGTTAACATTTTGGAGATGGAACGCGATGTTCTTTCCTTCTTTCCTAATTTTTGCTGATCACAAGGTTTCTTCCTCTCCTATGGGTATATTCGTGAGATTATACAGGAATGGGGAAGGAAGTCGTATGTATCCATGGATTGTGGATTGACGAGGGTGGGGTATGATGTGATGTTGGTACTCGTATGTGTTCATTTTCAGCTTCATTCAGCCTTTCATCTTCTGATTCTACCTTCTACCGTGTAAGGCTCAAGTCACGTGATACGCCCTTCTCTAGTGGCACTGGCCCATCCATCGCAGTGGTGTCAACTTGAGATTTGACCTGTAGTTGTTATGAACATGGTGCTGCATGAGTACATGGATTAAGAATATTCATTCTATTAGATATATATACAACCTAAGGCATAAGTGACTCGACTCGATGCTGATATGATACTGGGTAAAATGATGAATGATGGGTATCTTGGAACGAAAGGCGGACTTGATGGAATAATATTGTACTTTACACATATATTTATGGCTGGAATGCGAGGAGAGATATGAGGTCATCTATATTGCTAGAGATTTCGAGGATGTCGGATGTTCCATTCCCTTCCTTTTCGCCTTACTCGATCATTGCCGAAGCACTTGGTTTTCTCTCGTTGAAGGCTTTAGCGCGTTCGAGAAAATCTGGATTCTTGTAAACCTGTCGCAATCTGCGGGAGCACATATGTTCTCAGAAAATATCAAGTTGGATCAAGATACGGTTGAGCATGAACCTACCGATATTTGACCGCTTCATGGGTTCTCCCCAACGATTCTACAGCAGGATCGAGTAATGCATCGCAAGCTTGCGAGATGATTGCAGGAGATAACACTGATTTTCCATCCCAGCATCGAAGGAGGCAGGCGTCCTACATGCTCATAAGGAGTGTGTGTCAGCAAATTGATCAGGTGATAGTTTTGGGGACGAACTCACCTCGACTAATGTCCAACGTTTGAGCGTTTCTCCTTTACATACCTTTTTGGATATGTGTCGTTGTGAGAGACTATCCGAGTCCGATTTTGAGGGATCAAGGGGGAGGGGTTGTTTCCTTTTTTGGACGGGTTTGATCTTTGGTCTGACTTCTCTATCACCATCTTGGATTTTGAAAGCTGCGTTGGCATTTTGAGCGGCTCGTCGTATAGGAGGCTGTTGAACAGGCGACGAACTCGATGGAAGACGCTTGCTTTCGAGCTAAAGGCTTTGAGTGTAAGAGAGTTCCTTCTAAATATCAAGCACGTCGAGTACTTACCTCAGTAGGGGCGTCTGTATCCACAACCACTGTCTCTTCATCTTGCATAGAGTATAGAGCATTAGCTTTACCTTTACGTCCTCTCTTCGGTCTGTCAATAGCTGTCTGTGTGGGTTGGGTCCTGGTAAACATGGTCTTCGATCGCCCTCGAGAAGTTGAGGTAGAGGGCTATATTCGGTATCGGCGCGTGAAATTCTCAATAGATGAATACAAGCTCGTGCTCACCATTCTTATCGTGGTAGGCTTGGAAGTTGTCAGCATCCTACTTTTGCCCGGCTTCTCTTCACATGCCTATCTGGATGTCAGCTTACATACCAGCTCCGAATTATGCATAACATCCTTACTCACATCTGCATCCAAGGTATCTTCGTTCTGACCTTTCAAGTGCTTCATGGGTGGTCTACCAGGACCACGCTTGATTTTTTGAGGATCCTGTCGATCCCCTTCCTCTAGGTGAAGCTGTTGCGGTGGTAACTCTGCGAAAATACTTCCTCTTGTCTGAGGAGGCTGTGTATATTGGATCGGGCGAAGGCATCATCTTTGGCTTTCTACCTGGCTTGCCTTTTGGCTTCGATATGGTAGATTCAGGTTGTTGATCTTCCTCAATAAAAGTAGCTTCTGCCGGTATATTGTCTTGAGTCATGTCGACATCGATAATTTCGGCGACGTTCGCGTTGGAAGTTAACTCGATATCGCAGGATTCCGAGATCGACCTTTGGGTCAACTCACTATTAGCTTATGTACCATGTAGATATCGTAACGACAACATTTTTACTTACTCGTGCTCTTTGTCTTCATCAAACCCTTCTTCTTCTTCATCGCCTTTCTTCAGCTCAGCAATGGTCATTGGGCTTTCAGGTATCTCCATTTCGATCAATCCTTGTTCTTCATGTGATTTCTCATGGCCCATTTCAGATGATGCTGGTGCTTTTGAATGGTCGTCGTTGTCAGGCGATTCGGAATCGATATCAATAAGGATCGGACCATCGTCATGTCCATTAGAATTGTCAGATTTCTTCTGACCGGCAATGAACATCAGTACCTCCATTTTGTCGTCTTTCGACGTATCTTGCTCCGAGATTGAGGACGTATTGGCATCTGTCGTCTTGCGGGTCTCTTGGCATGTGGCGAGAGCGCCCACGCCGTGCTTGGGATCTTCTGAGATACTTGTACCTGCCATGTTATCGAGAGGATCAGACTCCGACAAGGGCAAGTTGTCGATTATATTATGAATGTCATTTGTAGCAGGTAATGGTACGCCACTTGCTGAATCCCTTTCCAAGCCTGAGAATTCAGATCTTTGTGATGACTCAAGGGTAAGATCAGGCGGAATAAGATTGTTTGGTGATTGATCAATGTCATTAGAAGAAGCAGGGACTCGAGGAACGCTGGAGATTATCGTTTCATCCTCGGTGCTGTCGTACGATTGGGAAAGAGAGGATGAATTAGTAGATCGGCTGTCTCTAGGAAAATGAGAGGGGTCCGTAGCATAGGTGGATAAGGGTGAGGATTCCGAGGGTTGAGAGACTGAGGGAGTTGAAGGCATCTGAACAATATGATGGTCAGTGGTGACTGTATTGGCCTTGATGCGTGGCTGGACAATTTGCGGTATGTCCATATCTGATTCGTCCGTGAGAGAAGACTGAAGGGGACGTTCGAGAACTTGAATACCTTCCTCTCTGCCTTGAGAGACTCGAGTATCTGTACCGGGTGTCACCAAATGAGGTGATCTGGGAGATGAAGGAGTGGAGGAAGTCGCGGGAGAGTCGACGTTCTCCATAGACGGTTTCGTGACAGCTTCTACTTCGATCTCGAGAGCAGGAAGCAAGACTTCTTGGGTGATTTGAGTCGCATGGGTATCGGAATGATCTGGAGATATTGTAGGGGTTGATATTGCTTTTCCGACTGGAGTAGGAGAGCCCAGTCCATTATCTGATTGGCTTTTGTGATCTTCTCGAAGTCCGTCCTCCTTACTTGTAGAGTTGGGCTGTTGTGGAATAAAATTGGTTGCGGTAGTGCGGGATACTCTTGGCGCAGAAAGCGAATCCGATGAGACATATTCGACAGCGTCTGAGAGCCCAGCTGAATCAGGATCGAGATCGATGTATTCGTTGATAGCGTCCTCCTCGAGTTGATCATTAGTACTGTCTTGCGCAATTTCCTCTACCCGATCGAGAGCTGATGAATCTTCAGCTTGAGTTGAAGCACCTTGTGATGATACAAGTCGGTCGCGACTTGCCGCGGTCGAGTCGTATGAAACGGTCTTTGAAGGTTGCCCAGACTTGGCTGATACTGTTGTTGGAACTGAGAGCTGAACCCATCGCGTATCAGCAGACGATAACGTGTATAAATAGGAGCGTCTGGTATACTCACTTTATTGGGAACAAGCTGTCCACCACTTGGCGAAAGAAGGGTGTTGGCAATGTGAATCTCAGTCGTCGAGGTTATGAGTCGGGGTGTGGTGGACTTCATGAACCGACGTCAGTCATTTTGGCTAAGAGGAAGGATACAAAACATTTGGAAGGTAACTCACTTCCGGTATTCCTTTCTCCACGGACAGATCAGTCGAGGGATCGGTTGACTGGAGAAGCATGATTAGTGGTCTACGACAGTTATCGCGTACATCAGCAGAACAGCTCAACTCACAGGTGCTTCCACGATATGCCCTTCGTCCTCCTCTGCCATCTTTCTTTCCGCCATCCTACCAAAAATACCCTCCATCTCATCCTGTCCATAACCTTCATTAGGCGCCAGCGGATCGTGATCATAATGACGTTCAGCGATGAAAGGATTCTCAGGCTCCCAATCAGCCCAGCTCTCTCTAGTATATCCTTGAGGTAGATCCCAATTCTTGATGATCATCTCGTCTGGGATGGGAAACGCTTCTCCATCCCAATCGAGATGTCGTTTGTCCCGTCTGATCGGCTGCATGAGCACGTCGAGTACATCAGGAATGTGGATTGTTCCTTGGGAAGGTAGAGAAGAGCATGGCGGAGGTGGTTGGCCGGCTCGCGTTGGCATGTCGAGAGTGCACCGTCTTGAAGGGTATAGAGACAGTGAAAGGGGACGAGAGCAGGAAAAGAGGATTGACGAGGGAGGAAGAGAGAGGTCAAGGGTGGGTATATATAGGTAGTAGTGTGAGTCAGTTGACAAGTATATGAGAGAGAGAGGTGACGTCAACTGTTGATACGATACTGGAGCGAGTGAGTAAGTAGAGAAGGAAGATGAAAGCGTCAGCATGACGCGAGGAATGGAAAAAGTCAGTCAATCATTACGAGTAGCTTGTTCCTGATATCCAAGTGTGTGTTTGTGTATCTAACTTATGCCAAAGGAGGGTGGGTGTACTGGGTGATCCGTGCGCCTGAGTCGATAGATAACATGATGAGAACGCCTCGATATCCCCCTTCTGCAACTAGATCATTCGAAACCTCTCAATCCTTGAGTACCCATACATCAACTTATCCTAGAGACCAGCATGGATCGTCCGACGCTGACATGGTATACCTTGTGACGTTCGACCAAGAACATATGTATCCAAGTAGTCGTCGGAAGAAGCATAATATTGATAGCGGTATTGATAGGGGTCCTTTGGCGATCAAATCAATCTGTGGATTTGATATGAATGAGTGTATGCGAGAATGTCTTCTTTGTACGATCGAGGATACCATCTGGGCTAGGAAGATGAGTTAATAACCCTATCAGCAAGAGCACAATTTGGCTGTTCACATGGAAAAACCAAGAATCGAGATATTCTTCGAGACCTGTTAATCTGACGAACTTCGGCTAAACTTCGGTCTCACGCAATCCCCACTTTCGCGAACTTTGTGGAGAAGCAGGTGCTCCCAAACAACCGACTAATAAACCGACTACTCGAGTAACTTACATTCTTCTGAGTTAGCATGGCGAAATATAAAAAATCAATGTGTATATACTACTGAGGATCTTAGTGCGCGAGCGATGCCTAGGCAGGATAGGATTAGGTTAACGGCGAATTAGAAGTACTGTAAAGCTTGTATATAGTGTGAATCGTGATCTCATATTCTAGCCGATTAGCAGGACCACAAAAGTGTATAAAGATTCAAGCTACTCGACGTTAATCCCCAGCTCGATCTTACACTCGACAAACCTTCGATCCAGCACTTCTTGCCATTCCTTTTGGCAGAACATCTGAAAAACAATGGAACGTACTATCTCTCGCCCGTCTATACGATCTCATCGTTCACATTCCCTACGACATCTCTCCGACATACAGGACTATGTACCTCAAGAACCTGTCGAACCCACCATTTCAACAGGTGTTGGTATGATAGCGCGTTCCCAGTCCAGGATAGATAATCATGAGGAGAGGAAAGATACGGCTGGTGTGGAAAGCAGAGAATCCAAAAGTCATTATGTCTTTAGATTCTTGAGAGAGGAGAAATCTTTACCTTCAAAGAGGATGGTGGGAGTGATGTTGTGAGTACAATTCTGTATCTGGGTTAAGGAGAACAATATGTATTGATCGAAATGATGTCTTTCTAGAGCGGTGTTGTTTTTGGTGATGTTCTTAGCAGGCTGGAATGATGCAAGTCAAGGACCTTTATTGCCATCTCTACAGACGTACTATTCTGTAAGTCTGTCATCTAATACCTTAATCGTTAATGAGCGTATCTTACTATATACTGCATATGAAATATAGGTCAACTATCTCGTTAGTAAGTCAGCACTTCAGGGTTGATCGTCCATACATCGGAGACAGCACTGATACCACTATGCAGTCTCCACGATATGGCTCGCGAACTTCGCTGGATTCATGACATCAGGCATAACCAATGTGTTCATTTCAGACGCATTCGGATTCGGTATAGCAGCTCCCTTCGGTGCTGCGATGCAGGGTCTAGCATATGTACTGATCTGTTGGGGATCTCCTTTTCCATTATTCGTGATTGCTTATATCTTCAATGGGTTCGGATTGGGATTACAGGTGAGTGACTGCTACCTGATTGCATGTTCTCTGCACATCACACTCGCCCTTCCTTGCATCAGCAGGGACCATCACCCACCTTGCTAATCACCTGTGGACTGATGCCAGGACGCCCAAGTCAACTCACTCGTGACTCGTCTCGAAAACAGTTCTACCAAGATGTTCCTCATGCACGCGATGTACGGCTTCGGCGCGACCGTCTCGCCATTCGTATCGACAGCTTTTGTACAGCACGTTCCCAATCACGTTTACTACTATTTCGCCGTATCGTTGGGACTGGCCCTGGTCACGGTACTAGCTTTGGTCGTGGTGTTCAGAGGAAGGACAGATAATCAGGTTGTAGGGAAGAGACAGCTGGAAGTAAGAATGAATAAGGATGGTACGACCACGGGCAACGATCCTGCCAGTAAAGAGAATGAGGGGAGTGGTGGTAAGATGAAGCAGATCTTGAAGACTCCGGTGGTACACTATATGGCTTTCTACATGTTAATCTATGTGAGTGAATCAAATCATCATGCCTTTTATGGAAGATCAAATCAATCTGATCGTCCGATTGTCCAGGTCGGTATAGAGGTCACCATAGGAGGATGGGCTGTAAGCTTCCTAGGCACCAAAGTCGTCGATCTTTCCATCAACTGACAAAGAGAGTGATGTTAGACATCATTCCTCATAGACGAGAGGGGTGGTGATGATAATTCAGGTTATGTATCTTCTGGATACTTTGGAGGTGAGCGCTCTCGACTTTCCACACAAATGTACCTTGGAGTCAAAGAAAGGGCCTATCGCTGATCTGATAAATGGGTATTACTGTAGGTTTGACCGTAGGCAGAGTAGTCCTTATACCTGTAACCAAGCGAATAGGTAACCACATGTCAATCTACCTATAGTACGTTGTACTGACATCACTCTCTTACGTTGCCTCTGACATATAGCTTCTTTACTGATCATGTCCTATATGTAAAAATATAGCTCGCTGATCACTCTCGTCCTTACAATTATCATCTGGTTCACTCACTCCATCGTCGGCAACGCAATCTGTTTTTCGCTTGTTGGTGTATTTCTAGGACCGATGTATCCAATAGTCATGAACGTCGTTGTGGAGATCTTACCTGGGGAATTACAAGGAGGTACAATCGGTTGGATAGCTAGTTTGGGTCAGGCTGGAAGTGCAATCATGCCATTGTGAGTCTCCGCTCACCGTACAGAATTGGTACAGAATTGGTAGAATTAGACTGATGATGTTCTTGTAGTATGGTTGGTGCTATCTCGGAAAGGGTATGTTCAATTTCATCTCTCTTTTCGACCTTTTATACACAGGTCTTGCTGATCTGCCTTTTCGGATTTATATAGTACGGCGTCTGGATCCTCCAACCATTCACTCTGGCATTCACCATCGCGGATATACTCCTATGGTTCCTGGTGACCAGGTCATGGCGTAAACACGTTAAAAGCGTAGATAAACATCCTTCCAATTCCGATACTTCTGATGAGAAGAAGGATGGAGAGGGACGTGATCAATCGTCACGCTCAGATAATCCAGTGACATCGGATGTCAATGAAAATGGAAATGGGGAAAACGCGAAAAATCAAGCATAGAACAATATACTGCATATTGTAGCATTTTACATTGGAAAGTCATTTTCTTCATTGTATCTCGTTTAAGGACAATTCACTATGTTTTTGGGATATACTATACGGATTCAAGGTAAAATATCAATTTAGTTTTTTATAATATCATACAGTATTACAATGGATGACGAAACAACTATGTCACGAGCATGTATGCAATTTAGCAATTGCCATGTCAAGTACTGTGCAGGTTTCATACTATGCATCTTACGTTCATCCCTATAAGTGTACTTCTCGAATGTTCAGACTACATCAAACGTATTCGCGTACGAGCCATCAATATCAGCCCTTACTCTCCTCCTTGGCTTTCTCGTTCTCAGGAGTGGCAGAACCATTCACCTTCAATTCCTTGGATTTCTCCCTCTCAGCTCTTTTAGCCAACTTCTTCCTCTCCCTATCTTCGTGCTCCTTCCTCAACCCATTGGACCACTCTTGGGCTTTGCAAGCAGCCGATCGAAGAGTCTTCTTATGAGTAAGTAAGAATCCTTGTAAAGCAGCCATGGAAAGTCCAAATTCCACTTCAACTTCCACTTTATCGTCTTCTGCGTCACGCTCAGGTGGAGTTGGGTGGAATATACCTTGAGCGAAGCGATGAGCAAGTTCATCAAGTTCTTCTTCTGACCTGATCACACCCTCATCTTCAGCCACCTTCTCATCATCGATCGTATTTTCAGATTTAGGGGCGTTGCTGAAGTCGGATAAAGGGAAGAAATGCTTAAATAAAGCTTTGGCTTGATCGAACGTGGCGTCCTTAAAGGAGAGTTGAACGTCGAATCGACCTGGTCGAGAAAGAGCGGAATCGAGTCGGTCAGGGTGATTACTATTGCCATTTCGGATCAAGTATCAGCATGATAAATCATCGATAGGGTCTGTCACCAATCAGGAATGATAACCTACGTAGTGGCGAATAAGATGCAGTCTTCCTATTTGACAAAATCGAGACAATCGAAGTCAGCTCTGATCACTATTAGCTGATAAATTTCCATTCTTCTGAGTAGAGGTGTCATGGTGATTTTCTCCAATGCAATATCAACCGTAGAGATGAAATCTCGCTCACCTGACTTGAAACACCATCAATAGCAATTAACAACCCGGACAGAGTCACAGTAGACCTTGCCAGTCCATATTTCCCCGGATCAGCAGCACCAACATCTTTATCACCGAAGGCATCGTCTTCGTCATCGTCTTCGGAGTCTTCTCGTTTAGGTCGGGGTGGCATGACACAATCTCTATGGAGACGACGCGCATTGGCAATGAGTTATGATGGCTGAAATGAGTGAGAAATTTACTTACATGTCTTCGATGAGGATCATATTTTGTGGCGGACAATTTCGGAATGCCTTATTGAGCTTCCCATCGTCCATACCTCTCGCGGCTGGGTTGACGATGTAGATGTCTAGACCAAGCTGAGAAGCGATTGCAGTGGCTATAAAAGTTCTATGGCAATCAGCACTAATCAACTTCAGTGACGTGATTTATAGGACCTGAGTTTTTACGAAATAACTCACCAAGTGTGGTCTTGCCTGAACCTGGTCGCCCATGAAGTAAATAACCTCTTCTATGTGGAATACCTTACGCAAACATGAGGAGATTCAGCAGGCACCAAGATAACACATCTCAAAGAATGAAGAGCACGTACCTCTAGCACCATACCAGTCTTTTTCCTCTTCAGATAAGAAATTCTTGACATCCTTCAAAAGTGGCGCTTTGTCTGATTCAGATAGAATGACAGATGACCATGATCTCGAAGGTCGATGGATCGGGTCAATCCAATTCCCAGTGTAAGGGCTGGTCATGGATAAATCAAAAACGTATTCTCAGAGGATGGAACATAGGATACATACGAGACATTGAAAATGAGTAACTCGTTATCGGCTTTCTTGAAGAACATAGCATGAGCATCGATGATGAATTGCTTGATACTTTCAGGTTGGACCGAGAGGCCACTAAAATTTGTGAACAGTCAGTAAATTTGCACCCAGGTAGGGTTTCTGCCTGAACCCAATGAAGGACAAGTATGGATTGGTAATTGAACTTACGTTATCTCAAGATGTTCCTCCTTGTCAATCGGATCATAATTGGCATAACCTTTAGATTTCCTCGTGATCCAGAGATAAGTACCATTGTGATTGATAAAGATCGCTTGTTCTGCATGGACATACATTAGATATCTGCTCTGCCAATCAACGTGGCAAAAGGTGCTGTCGACATGTAGTTCAACTTACCGTTAACAGGTGAGATCTGTCCTACTACATCATCAACGAACGTAGCGTCTTTCCTAGCTACACTTAAACCTTCAGATTTCTTAGTAGACGTTCTGAGTCTGTCAGCGTCATCTCGCTTGGATTGTCTTGCATCAGCAGTGATCAATCGGAAAGACTTGATTTGACGTTGAGCCTCGGGGGATTGAGCGAGGTACGACATTATCCATTCGAATGCTGGGTCCGAGTACGTGATATGGGCTGTAGGGAAGATAGCTGTTCACATATTTGACGACCACAGTGAGTACTGTAGTGATTACGGAACAGCCTTCTTGACTAAATGCGGGAATAGGCTTACCATCATACAGCCGAGACTTGGTACTAGAGAATAATTGTCTCACAGCCGCTGCCAGTAGACCGATCAATGCCATACGAATAGCAAGATATAGATTATCATCGAGTCTGGTATTAGTAGATAAAGAAGTCAGGGTACCACCCCCTAGAAGGGCTGGAATGGTGGAGATCATAGCGAGTTCGGGGATAAACTAATTGGTGAATTGGCGAGGTTTCTGTGCGAATGTGTGTGGGTGTGGGTGTGGGGGTGTGTATACTGTAGATAAGGGTTTTCTGTGTTGGGACAGGGTGACTCACAACTCGATCTGTTGAGGAGGTTAGATATATATATATATATATACTTTCCGGAGATGCTGCTCGACTCGACAGTCCGTTCTTCCCAGATCCTTTGACAATGAGATCCAGTAGAATATACGTCAGATAACACCAAGATTGATAGCCCTCCTTTAGTAGCTCAAGCAGTATTTCTTATCGCAAAGGAAACCATGACCCTCAGTACTGTATCATGCAGTATCCCCGCAAGTTTCACAAGTTTCATATTTTGACCTGTCAATCTTCGTCATGGCCCATGGGTTATTGTGGTTGACTGTGAGTAGCATCAACCACGATACATGGCCTAGAGGGATTCGCCTGCTCTGCGCCTTGTCATAGGTCGATCATGTACCAGTTCGAATTTACATGTCCATCAACGGTGATATACCTCTGATCTGATTTTCGTGCTATCCGGTCACTGTACTTCAAATTCTATAGACAAATGAAAGGATGGGCTGACTGACAACGAAGTTTCGATACTCGTACACTTCGTCATTTACCTCTTACATATCCCTTCTTTGCCACCTCCTCACCTGTTTGGTAATGATCCGAAATCATATCTCGAGTGCTAGATGCGAAAGGAGGGTTTCAGTATATCGTTTTCCTATCATTTATGTAATAAAGGGCTTTTCCTCCATCGTCGGTCGATAGTCCAACCATTAATAGTACTGAGACTATCATGCCACGATATGCCAACCGATGGAGGTTCTCTCAGCCATTGAAAAGCTCTCTTCGTTATCCCAACGCCTCAAATTCCCACCCGAGACCAACGAGCGCATACTTATCAGGCAAAAGATAGATTTCCCTCCATCCCCGCCTCAAATCAGTGATGGTTCAAAGATCATATGGATAGGACATGCAAGCGTATACCTTCTCTTGCCGCATGCCATCCCTGCTGAAGGGAGAGAATGGAGAGGTATTTTGCTCGATCCCGTCTTCTCCGAGAGATGTTCGCCTGCTAGTTTTCTAGGCCTCAAGAGGAGGATCGAAGCTCCCTGTAGAGTAGAAGATTTGCCACGAGTAGATGTGGTGTTCATTTCGCATGATCACTGTGAGCCAAATTTATAATACAATTCTAGCATCATCGGCATCTGCTAATCACTCGATAATGAAGATGACCATCTTGATGAATTATCGATCAAGTCGGTTCAGAAGCGACATCCGGCCGCTCAGTATTTCGTACCGCAGGGTTTAAGAGTGTTATTGACCAAATTCGGAATTGGCTCAAATGATGTGAAAGAGATGAACTGGTGGGACGAAGATGTCCTTTCCTTGTTCTTAAACAGCCCGGACTCTCAAGCTACATTGCCAGGTTTGAAGGTTGCAAGAACAGTATACATGTCGGCATCATCGACTATCAAGAGTCAGTCGCCCTTAAGTGAAGAAGAAGGTCAAGCTCTGTGACTCTCTCCTGTCAAAGAGGAGCAGCATATCGATGAAGTCCCATTTCCTCCTATGTCTTATGTATCTCCTGTCACACCCAGTACACTATGCCATACTGTCGCTTGTTCAAGTACCAATAAGAGTGTGAATGATACGCTTAAGGTCGTTTGCTGTCCCGCACAGCATAATTCCGGTCGGAAAGTGTTTGGCAAAAACAAGACACTTTGGTGTACTTGGTGGATCGAATATAACATGCCAAATAATCAAAAATGGAAATGATTCTTTGGGGGTGATACGGGTTACAAGTCTATTGTTGATGGTCCGACTTGTCCTGCTTTTCAATGTGAGTACATTACTATAGTACAAATCAGCTGTGAATTTATCGCATATAAGGGATGATGACTGATTAGCTTTGCGATTTGTATCCCAGTAATAAGAAATCGATATGGTTCACCCGACCTAGCTCTCCTTCCTATAGCCCACGGATCAGTGCTACCATACCTGCAATCTTTATTCCCATTCATTAAATTTGATGCTCAACTTACAACGTCTGCTATCCACTGTTCACCCTCTGACGCCATTACCTTACACCAGGAACTAGGCGCAAAGATCACTATGCCAATACATTGGGCGACGTGGTCGACCGAGATTGGTACGAGGGAGATGGCCAGATATCTATATTCCGCATGTATGCAGTCGAATGTCAATCTCAAATAGCAGGACGAAGACGATGGAAGTATTCCGGATTCGTACCAGGGAGTGATAGTGAATGATATTGGTAGTTCAGTAGGTATAAGTATAGGGAATGGTTTGATTTGTTCCGCCCAGTAACAGTAGCTCGGTGATCGCGTAAATTTATAGAGGAACAGAATTCTATAGTAAATATGTAAATATGCAGATATGTGGAATGTATACTTCTTGCGGAATGGATTCAAGGAGATCTAGAACTACTCCGGTGACTATACGCCTTTCTTCTTCATGGCGTGAATCAGAAGCTTATTGGAGGGAGAGATCTGCAATCACAAATCTGTGATGCGGTAACACCTATTGTGTGAACTTTGCTAAAGGTGAGCTGTCGTGCTTTCCTATACGCAGCAAGATAACCGTTACACATATTTATCTGCATTGCCTACGGAAGTATTCATGATTCTCAAGTTCAAATTCCACTTATGGTAACATTCCAGTAAAGCCACCGGATGAACTGATCTACATACGATTATTCATGCAGATCAAACCTCGTGTTCGGTGGTGATGTGCATTAATTAACGATCGAGAAACACCAAACCCCCAAGAGTGAGTGAGTGCACCGTATTTATGACCGCATCAAGGAAAAAACATAACCAAAAAACAATTGCCGATAGTTTTACAGTACTCCCACTTTCTTTCCCTTTGGCTCCGAAGGTACAAGGTACCTATCCTTGTTGTGTGTGACGGCTCTTACCCTTGATCCTTGTTGATAGGTCCATGCTTGGACGGTAGGGTAGTACTGCATCGTAGAAGCTGGAACAAATGAAAAAAATGCGGATGCATCCTTTGTTGCCTTTAAAGGTGATCTGCAAATTTGGTGCCTTAAAAAACCTTTTTCCCTTTGAGGGGGTATGTCACCTTAGCCCGCCCACATGGCATACATGAAGGATCTTAAAAACGTTTGGAGGCGTTCTCATATCTCATTCACCTTTAAGGGATGAAGGGATGAAGGGAACGCGTCGAATGTCTCGGAAACCTTGTCGTACGTACATGTACGAGCTCAAGTCTTTGTAGATGGCTGTTCGATGGCGAAGACGCCTTAGAGGTACCCATATAGGTCTCAACTTGAAACGCTGCGATTGCATGTTGTACGTCACAGCGATGTAGGACTTGGTGGATGACATGAGTTCGCAGCGAGGCGTCCATGGTCGTACCTCTCGCTCCTGCTGCCTACTCGGTCCCGTAGTTGTTTTGACTATGCCATGCCAAAAAAATCGGTTCGCCATGTAAAGACAAAAGAAACTTCCTAATTTGATCGTATTCTTCCTAACGAAGTAGTTGAGAGAGACTTACGTCGACATGTATGGCAGGCAAAATCTAGGTGCCGTTAGAAATGAACGGTACGATGATTGTATTTGGTATGCGTTGTGTGTTATGCAAATGGATGAAGACACATGTTACGTTCCTTTCCATGATCATCATCATTGATACTGAAGGACTTGTTCTCCCCCACCTCTTTTTACATACTTTCCTAGTATTCTCTCCATCATCGTTTATATATTATATAAACATATAGATATCTGCAGACTCTCCAGAGACCGACGACAGTTGGAATTGTGAAGATCTCGATCGACTGAGCAGATTAATAAAGACTTTACGTTCAATTTGTAATACAACCCACCAGAACGTATTTCAACCAATTACAAAGTTTACAAAGTTTTCCTAATTCATCTTTTTTTCCGATACACCCTCCAACATACGATCGTCAACAGTCGTCATTTGTCAATTCACCAAATTTGAAGGGGAGTTAGAGTGTTGATAATCCAAAACTGGGTAATCGCAAATTGGGCTTTTCACTTGTCTCGGACAACAAGCAAGCAGAGGAAGATAGTATAGACCGCGAAGGAATAGAAATCTCGAGAAACACTCTTTTCACAATTGGACAGACATCCGAACTGAATTGAAAATCAATGTATTGAAGTCATCGTTGAAACATCAGATACCAATCATAACATGGTTTCGATCGCGGGTGATAGTGAGACTGGTTCAACTGTAAGTCACCTATGTTATTCCATATTCCTTGGCTATCTCCTGGATTGTAAACATCTGCCTGATCGTTATTCTCCTTCATGGACGGTTGTGTTGATTACTCATCTTGTCCTATCTTACAGGTCCTATCATCACAACATCAACAACAACACCAGGCGACCTCGTCTCAATCGCAATTCTCGTCTCACAACGGTACGAGCAGTTCCTTGATATTTCGACCTGAACCAGAATCGCAACCAACCGATGTATCGCCAACATGTTCAACTTTACCTAGAGTGTTAGAACCTCTGCAAATCCCTCAACCTTCTTTACCTACCGAAATCTCTCCTACCACCCCTCATTCATCATCATCCACACAGACCATCAACCCTAGTAGTAGTAGCTCAAATAGTGGTAGAAGAGGTTCATTGGCTAACTGGAAAATCCCCCAAATCTCAGAATTGTCGACCTCGTCAAGAACCAAGTTAGATAATAGAAACACCAGCGGATCCAACACACCATCCAGCGAAATTCACAATAGTCAGGATAAGAAATCCAATATGAGACCTTCATCATCAGGTTCAAGGAAGGGTAAAGAAGTTTTAGAGATGATCACTCTACCTATAACGGATGCTTCGGCTCCTCTTGGGTCCAAGCAGATTTCCAGTACGGCGGAAGAGCGAAGTAAAGAGGATATGGCCATGGCTAAATGGAGGGTGAGTTATGATAGTATCAACTAAGGACCACCTATTATAAGCGAGACGATACTGATCATGAGTCTGTATAATAGAAATGGGTAGTCGAGCAACCTATTCAAACTGTCCCCGTCGATCATTCACCTATTCGATCCCGTCGTTCAAGTCCCGGAACGACCACAACTCCAGCACTGAACACCACTGCCTCACCACGTCTAAGTTCCCTCTCTTCACCTCGGAACGGCATGTCGTCTCGCCAGTTCTCACCCGCTGGATCACCTTTGGAACCCGTCGGATCTGGTGGATCAGCCGGCTCGTCCTCGTCCTCGCCGGGAGGTAGACATTCCAACTTCTCTCCTCCAGTCAAATCCATGCGACTGGGTTCAGGCTCAGCATCAGGAGATTACATCGAAGTGTTCAATACCGAATCTGTGATGGCTTTGAGAGATGTCGAATTAGCTATAGATGAGGAGGTACTGGAAAGGAACGAAAGGATGAAATCTCCTCATGGTATACAAAATAGAAGAATGTCAACTCAACCTCGTATCTCAGAATTACCAAATCCTTTTGCGGATATCGCTCACAGATTAGGATCAAGGAGAGTTAGACCGATAGTCTTAGAGTTGATCCAGGCTTTGGGACATTACCTCGATGCCGTATGGTGTATAACTTATCCTGATAGACCTTGTCCATGGATAATAGGTGTGAATGAAAGTCCCATCCCACCCTCGGTACGAAGGATGACAATTGCCCATCAAACTCATGAACAATCTCAGAACACATCGCAGGATCCTCAATTGACTTGGAAATCGCCTATGATCACTGCTGTGCAAGAAGGAAAGAAGACCGGTCATGTGATTGTACCGCCCACGGTGAAAGACGTCAAGTTTTGGGGAGACGAGGTAACTTTTGCGATAAGGGATGTGGATGAGGTGGTGGGGATATATAAAGGTGTAGGATGGGCTTTTGGTGCTGCGATGAGAGATGGAGTGTACGGGACTGTATCGGCCGATAACGTATTGGGTATGAAGGGTGAAGGAGGTGGTATGGCAAGGTTGTTGAATGATCTTGAAGAAGCTATATGGTGAGTTTGTCGTTTCCACCGGGGACTTCAAAGAGCCAAGCTGATTGTTGAATTTTGATTTGAAATCAATATAGGGGTGATGCTCAACCTCGACCTACAGATTTGTCATATGACCTACCAATCGATTTCGACCCATATGCCGAACCGGACGATCAAGAATTATTGATGGCAGTAACATCGCCTCGTCACGCCGCTGCTGGAGGTACATCGTCCAATACGAGATCAGCATTGACTGATTTCTTTGGTGAATCCCGATCGAGCTCAAGGGAATCCGGAGTGAACGCGAATGCTCCGTTACCAATAATGGAAGAAGAGATTGATGCTTTACCTGATTTAGTACAACCCGATGATCAAATGGAAGAGGAAGAAGAGAGTGATAATGATAATGATAATAAGTCAGATACGCTCATCAAATCACCAAATTTATCATCATCGGCATCAGCTACGAAGAGACCGAAATATAAACATAATACCAGATCGAACTCGACGTTGATCATACCTGGTATAACCGATTTCGAGGGTTCTGAAGATTTGTCTTTAGAGGAACTGGGTAAGAGGAGACATAGGGAATGGTTGGAGAATCAGAGGATGGGTGGAGATGCTTGGTGAATTAGACTTCCCAACGAAGGACATAGTCTTGGTTGAACAAGTAGTGATTTCATTCATTCGATTGTATATAATATAGAGAGATCTTAGATGTAGAATAGAAGAGAGTAGAGTATACAACTTTCAGATTAGATATCCATATCACATAGAACCCAATCATCACGGAGATTAGAGGTACATAGGACATATCAGGGGATTGTTGTAGCATAGATACGAACATCATTCATGCAAATATAGCACTTCGAATTCGAACATGATTGTATCCTGGAGGGTGACGCGGAGATGATCAAACAAGATCTGTTATGCATATCTTCTCCTCTCTACCTCTCTGCTGATCATGTAATATTCATTGTCCACTTATCCACTTCACCTTTCTTCTCTTTCACCCCACGTCTCTCTTCGTTCTAATAGCATACGTCCGTATCATATCATCTAATCTTAATGATTTTTCTTAGCTTCGAAATGGAGTGTCCAGCTACTCAACAATTTCCTTCTATTAACCTGTTCGCCAGTCAACCTACAACCACGCACAAGAATATCATTCAGCTTCCCTTGCAACATAATCACAGGTTGAATAGAAATTCACTCACGTTAAAGCATAAGTCAATGGAGCCAACCACAAGAACATCCCCACTACCAACACCAACAAACCAATTACCACACCCCAACCGGTCTTACCCAATTTAGCTCTTACAGCAGGTCTCAAACGAGTTTTAGGTCCAGGATAACTGATAGGGTAATTGACCACTTCTACTAGGATGAAATTTAATACTGATCCAGCTACTAATGCAGATGCGAGATGGGCAGGCAAGTAGTGATGTAAGAATCTCTGTCTTTGCATTAGGTAAAAGGGGAAATAATGGAATGCCCATGCACCGAGGAAGAAGCCGGTATTTCGATATAATCGATTTCGGATGGCTAAGCGATAAGTGAGGGAGATCCAATGCTATCAGTATGATGATACATAGCCGTGTGTATCGTAAACTTACCATCTTCAATGGGATCCAATCCTCTTCTCCTTGCCAGCATATCAGCCGTAACTATACCAACGAAGACCGACAATGATATAGCGCAAGTCCACCATCCAAGCAAATTACCAATCATGTAAATCTGCTGATTCGTCTCCGAGTCCGTCCAGAAACTTATCCCAGAGAGACAGAATGGCCATTCGACGGGAGTAGACGCGTAAGGATGGGAAGAAGTCAATCCTGCATTATGCTGTAACATGAGGATTTGCAATTCGAAGAATTTCTTGATAAAAGCTACTTTCTTGGTTTTCTTAGGTTCGACGTGGGTAGTACGGTTCTTGAAATCGTTACCAGTCCCATCAGCGATGATATCTTCAACGAACCAAGAGGTAGTTCTATCTTGCTGATTCTTATTTCCATTCACTTCTTGTTGACCATATGCCCAATCTGGTAATGCCTTTGGATGAGTCCACAAAACCACTTTGGTAGGTACGTGCACTAGTTTGAAATGCCCTGATAGAGATCTCCACGGTTCTCCCTCGTGCGCATCAGTTATGACCACTTGGAACATCGTATCATTTTTTCGCTCTTCGTCGTCGGGTGCGATAGTGGTGAATTCTTGGTTGGTGGGCATGAGTGGGGAAGCGACATCGTGAGTGAGGAGGATGGTATCAGTAACGATATGTCTCAATTGAATCACATCGTTGTGTCGGACTACTCTGCCTCGTCCTGATTCTGGGATCTCCTTTGTAGGAAGGATCTGCCAGTGATTGTTGGTATCATTGTGTGGATAACAGGTTACCTGCTGACCTTGAGAGGAAATTCGACCATCCTCGTATCGCAATGGGTAGTGATCAGCGTGAGAGTGAAGGAACTGCTTGGTATCTTTATGCTTGATGGTAACGGTATCGAAGTATCGGATCTCTATCAAGCAGATGAAAAACGTCAGATATCGTTGCATAAGATTGCGGGATTGTTTGGTCTCACCTTGAGCATTAAGCAATAGCTCGTTACCAGCCAAAGTTTCTTGGAAAGCAGGACTCATGAACGAATCGCCGGGCCCAGAATATTTGAGCACTTTGAAGTGAATCCAGAAGAAGGAAAGGTAAATCAAGAATGGGACGAGGATGAGACCAACCACACGATAGAAGAAGTGTCTCCACACGTAAGACTGTGTACTCGGAAGAGTCAGCTACCTCCCTGTCCAAAGACTTTGCGCGAGTCCTAGCTCACCATAGAATGACCCCTCTTGATATCTAAAATTTCCCATAAATCCCAAATCACAGCGGCACCAACGGACAGGAAAGTGAACAATCCAACCATTTTACAACCCAAGGTGCATGCTAACCAGCCTCCAGTAGAGAGTAACCAGAACCACCACCAATTGGTGAATTCCTGATATCGGTATTGATGGAACTTGACGTAGGAGAATAAGGAAAGAGCCATGAAAAGCACAAGGGCAGCATCAAGGAGGATAAGTCGGGTCTGAGTGATGTGACCGTTGTCTGAGATGTGTTGAGCCGATTGACGTGATACGGGTAAGCTCGAGTACATTGTTCATGTACAAGGAAATGGGCAGAAGCCTGTGACAACTCACCAAATGCAACTAACGCAGCTGAAAGTAAAGCTATTCCAACTGGATAACCTGATTCTCTCATAATTCCAAATACGATAGGGACAGTGATGGAACCCATGATGGCACAGAAGCTTCTCATACCGACGTATGGGACCTATAAGTATCAATCGAGGTCAAAGTCAGCGTTCTTTCCTTTCGTAGGGCATATAGCATTCCTTGGTCTGTCCGGCATACTGAAGTCTTGGTATCTCTGATAACCCCTTTCTTCGTTAGCCATAAGAAGGAAGATAGATTCACTCACATTATGACTTATATAATCGTCACCAATCTGCTCAAAACCAAAATCACCATTGAACCCTACCACCCAAGCTGCCAGCCCATTCAACATCTTCGCTAACGGCGGATGAACATCGAAATAATATTCTCTTCTGATATAGTGAGACGCGAAAGAACCGAAATGAACTTCGTCAAATACCACTTGAGAAGGATGGCCTATTCGCCAGAATCGGATGATAAACGCTAATACTGTTAAGACCAGACCTGTAGACCAGGAGAAGAAGTATTCGGAGCGGATTGATGAGTCTGGTGGGACTGGGCGAGGAGAACGTTTCTACAAATCACAGTATACAGGTCAATTTGGATCATATAACCCATATAGTTGAGAATGGCAGGACAAAGGGATATGGTACCATCAAACATTCCAGATATAACGGTTGATGAGAAAGCAGTCAACTCACCTTCTCTTCCTCCAATCCACTGTATGCCCTAACTGTTTGAGGTAGACCAGAAGGAGAGTCTTGTCGCTCTGTCCTTCTCTTACGAGGTGCGAGCGACATTTTGTGTGTTGCTTGAGGAGGTATGCAGTTGAGAGTATGGCTGTGGACGAGATAGATAAAGGAAGTTGTCATTCAAAGATATCAGAGTGAAATGGTTGCGTGGAAGATGGAGGGGGGAAAGAGATCCAAGCTCAACTCAAACGCGTTGATCGTCGACACGTGGCACGCAATCATCCCTCTTCGCAGCATGAAACTTGAACCGAGCAGACTTGTAACAACAAACGGTAATGCATAAAGAATGTATACTATGGATGAGCACATATCTCTGTGACCAGAGGTACCGCAGTAAGGTGCGCTTATTGTATTTGGAGAGTATGGCAAGAAAGCTGGCGCAACAACAAGGTATATCTGGCTTCCAATTTAGAAATTCTGTCCACGCAGTAAATTCAGCTATTTTATCTTTGTCATGATTACATGCAAGCTGACAAAACTTACCTCCTTGCCGAAGAAGAACCTACATCCCATCGGGGAGGTATACTTATTACTCATCTGATGTAACGTCCTAGACAATACCGCCGGACCACAGAAGAATACCCCGCAATCTGTATCAGGGTGTTTGTTCGCAATAGATTCGAACACTTTGTCCCACTATGCCACCATATCGATCAGCTTACTGAACAGGGACAACGTTCTCGCAGCTGGACGCTCATTATAGATAGATGGGAGTCACGTACGTTTGGTCTACCGAAGTGCGTCGGTGCACGTAGATTCGTAATCGTATCTTTATCAGCTCCGACATCTTGGATCAAAAGGTTCTGCATCTTGTCCTCGCTAAGAAGAATACATCAGCTGCGAACTTTGGGAATAAGACTGGGCAGGTGATATCATATCGATCACTTTTGTGGTCGCAACTCACTCGATCTTGGCTGTAAGGTAAATATGAATCTCGATTCTACCTTCTGTATCCTCAGCTTCAACGGCTTGTAACAAACTGTGAAACCCTATTGGCGGACGATCTCAGAATGTAAGCTCACATCTGGTCTTTGTTCCGTGAATTCAAGGGAGCTTACATTCAGCAGAACCGAAATCTCTGATCACCCATACGAAATAAAGCTTTGATAATCTCGTTTTCTTCTCTTTGCCGAAATTGTTCATTCGGTACCTAATTATTCATCATCAGCTGTTACTGTTTTAGCTATAAAAACCAGCTGGACGTTACCAGATAGATTTCAGGATCGATGCAAAAGGAGTGACACCAATACCAGCTACATGTCTCATCAGCTGTCGAAGGTGGTTCATGCATCTGGAGGCAGCTGGCTTACCGCCTACGAGTAAGATAGTCTCGTATTTCGTGAAATCTTCACTTGCTGATCCGAACGGACTGATCAAAATCATGATGAGCTGAATTCCGTTCAAAGCATGAGATAGCTCACCCATCTACCATCACTCGAGGTAATACCTAGCTCAAAAGATTCGATCAGTTCCCGTTCGTTTTCCGCCTACAGTCCTCGACTGACCTTGTTCGTTGGCGCAGTAACGACTTTCCCGCCATTTGCTTCCTCCTCCTTAGTTGTCTTAGCATCGAAGTTGGCTCCTAAGGCTTTCGCAAATGCCTTCATCAGGCATTAGCTTTTCATGTCTGTTCTTCGGGCGATGACAAGGAATAAGCTCACGGTGGTCCAGTCTCCCACACATCTTATATGTACTGAGATACAGTCTTCTTCGGGGGCAGAGGTAAGCGTAAAAGGGTGGTATTGCCAGTATGATATCTATAACATCATCAGCTTTGCCTTGCACTGTAACGAGACGTAGTTTCACTCAGCTTACCTCGGGACAATTGATCTATGCAAATGCAAATCAGCATATGTTCTTTGGCTCTTATGTAGGCTAGATGGATCGGCTGACTCACAAAGATATATTGCCCTGCTCTTCTAGTAGTATTTTCTTTCTTGATTTGTACTTCCAGCACCTTGGAAGGATGCTGGATGATCTTGGAGATATACGTGACGTGCCGAGCTGCATTACCTGTGTGAGCTTTCCGTTGGAGCTTGAGGGCGTATTTCAGCTCACCCCTAACTTCACGCAAGATACGTTCTGAAATCCAGACCAGTCCACCAGGTAACCAATATTTCTAAGTGTTCACATCAGCTAATAGCCCTAACCGATCACAGGAGCCGCTCAGCTCACCCAGAACACACCGATTGTACCGGCAGAACAGAACGGTGGTCGATCAGGCTGGATCATACCTGAATTCACAAATAAGTCAGCTTATTGACACTGGCCGGGAAGTTCAGGAAAAGCTCACAGAACATTCCATGTAATTGCCATCCGACGAAGAATACGATGAACAACTATCGTACCAGCAGTCAGCTCGACCTTTCACTCTCATGGGGCAATGCTAGTCGATACTCACATGGTGAGAATACCAGAATCTCTCGAAATGCGCTCTTCTTCGTTTCTCCATTGCAAACCATACCATCACACCTAGAGCTACCCACATGATCCATCCTGTTGCACCAGGTCCAGTGATAAAGTTGAACTTGAGGAAACCGACAATACCCCTGAAGAAGGTATTCATCAGCTTCAAGTGTTGACCGTACCATTTGGGCGGGATAGAGGTAGATCCACTGAGCATGAGTAGATTACTCACGTGTTCGTTGCTATCGCCAGCAAAGCCTATACATATGTATCCAAGCAACGTCAGCTAATTTTGCTCCAATATAGCGCAAATCTTAACTGACAAAGTTCCTCATATGAGCTATTGTATGAATCAAGGAGAACAGAACGATCATCCAAGCGACTTGTTCTATTAAAAATTGTCAGCTCTATTCCGCCACGTATACTGTATTTTGAGAGGTAGCTCACTATGGAACGTAATGTTCTTGTCAAAAGGTATAATATCGTTAAGCGGTGTTCGACGAAGTAGTGAGATGAAATTACGACAGACGGGAAAGAGAATGAAGATGATATCGACTAGAGTGTTCGAGCAGATACGTCAGCTGTTACCTGAGGGGTTTTGAAGAAGCTTACTATGTAATACTTGAGCGGCACCTCTAGCAGCGGCTACACGTAGTATATCTTTTCAGCTTACTTCCAATCTGGGTACAATTAGCTGACTTACAGAAAGTCCAATTGAAACTTGATCTAGCAGTAACGAAATTATCTTTCAATTGATAGTGTACCAAGGCAAATGCAAATGCCATTATGTGAAGGAATATCCAGAGGAAAAAGAAGATCCTTCTACCACCTACAATCCCATTTTGTCAGTTCGACCCCAGACCATCTGGTTTCAAATATAAGGGATTCCTCAAGAGATGGAAAGATGATACGCACCTTCATTGACCATCCATACTTTCATCTTCTCCGTCCAACCTGAAGCTTTCGTGATAGGATTGGCATTATCACCCAGTTTACTCATAGTATGTACCAATCCTTGTAATCTACCTCGTTCAGTCTTGTTTCTAGCTAGGAATGTCGGTCCATTGTTGATTGGTCGATCGTCAGATGAAGCTTTAGCTGAAGGTGCGTTGAATGCGTATCCACCGAAGGGGATGGGTGGACCGGAGTCGAATGATAGTTTGGAGGATCGTTGTTTGGGCATCGTGTATCGAATTCTCACCGATTACGGAGGTTACGGTTATGCAAAGGATCAAAAGGCGGAGGATGTACTGACCAGCAGTACAGATGGTAGAGTTAGTACAACGAAGTGAATGAATATTAGTGTTAGTATAAAGAGAAATAGATGATATATCGAGAGAATTTACAGGTGTGGTGTGATCAATCGTGGATACGGATGGTAACACAGATGTAACACATTTGCCAAGAGACGTCTCTCTGACTGTGGAGTTGTGAATGATCGTCAAGAGGAAGGATGAAACTTGACAGCGGAATGCGGATGAGGTCAAGGCGTATCGATGTTCCCACCTCTATTCCGTATGAATGAGTGGGATGCTTCCGATTTGCTCCATGATGACGACGAGAAGGGGAGGTGGATGCAAGTCTGGACAAAGCGAAGCAAGGATAGCCAGAATAGCCAGAATATTGATGAAACGATATCAGAATGATGGAAATGGAGGGGACTACTTTGACACCATACGAGTAGGTCGCATCGCACAGACCACCGTGTAAGTGTGATGTCACGTGATTCCCACCATCAATATGAGAAATCAAACGCGTCGATGATCAAAGGAGCGATGAAAGAGAACATTACATTGCCAGTTGATTCAACCTGGGGCCATCATCATCATCTTTCCTTTTACCATTACATCCCGTCAGCTATCATCTAGATCACCTTTATCATAACGAAGATGTCTTCTACATCAGCTAGGACATCACCGATAGCACTATCCTTCGCACACGTATATACACTCTCCCGCGATCCCAATAAATCCCCTCCCGTCCGATCATCTCATTTACCTATGTCATCCCAAACTTCCCCAGGAGAACCTTCGTCGCCTATCAAGAGACCGACAAGCTCTAACGAAGTCGAGATGCATATCGAAAGCATCCAAGAGGACGACGAAGTGGACGAGTTTGAAGGATTGGAGACCATAGGATTCAGTCAGTGGGAAAGGGAAGTACCTAATTTCAAGTCTAGAATCAACGACAAGCAGGAAAAGGAAGGAGAAACATCATCCTCATCTCAGAATCAGCCTCGGATGGAAGAAGAGATCGATGAACTTGATGAAAGTGAATATGGATTGGAGATGCCGATGGATCTGATACAGGATGAAGAAGTTAGAGCGCAAGTGGCGATACACTCACCTATAGGTGAGTTGATTATACCACCCATCTTGATAGCATACCCACCATACCTGTTTCACTCAGCTACAGATATATGATCACGAATGGAATGTGGATGTACTGACCTGTGGATTATATCTAGCCAACCCATCATCCCCGCCTTTACGCACACCAGCATTCTCCCTTCCCTCACTCAACTCGGACATCCCCTCTGGACCTTATCCCCAAACTCCACATTCTCCCTCTCACTCGAATCGCCGTCAACAGGCAAACCAAAAATTCAGATCTTCTTCCCCTGTGAATTGGACACCTTCACCCCTCTCATCGAGAGGTAAGAAACGATCCTTAGTAATCCTTTCGGACGATTCAGATCAGGACGAAGAGAATGATCAAACGATAGCTATCCCTCAGAAAGGTAATTTTAGCTCACCTAATAAGAAAGGGAAAAGTAGTAAAGTCATTCAATCTGGTGACGATGAGGACGAAGAAGAAGAAGAAGAACCGTTGGCAGTGCAGAAGAGACGTAGGGAGAAAGGAAAGGGTAAAGAGATATTGCCTTCTCATGAGGAAGAACCCATCAATATTAGACTGGAGCTGGAAGCTCAAGTTCCGGATGGACCGACCCTGGATGATCTGTTTAAGGATGATGTTGAAGAGGGGATTTACGAATCCAATGAATACAATTACAATGAAGGAGATTATGGAGAGGAGGAAGATGATGATTATGGTGATTTCCCATTCGATGAAGTCGATTTGGATTTCCCAGATACCAACAAAAGGAAAACCAAATCGAAATCTAGATCACCTGAAAAGCAAAAGAGCAAAACCCTTGCAAATGACTTGTTCCCACCTGATGAACAAGAAGAAGACCTAGAAGATAAAGAGAATTACGATCGATCGTTCAGTGGTGGGCATGGATCATCAATATCGATATTGGATAAATTCGAGTTGATCAAAAAGAATGAATGGGATATACCTCTTATAAGCGATTTAGAGATTAAATGGCAAGATTTCTATAAGAATCATTGGAGGAGAGGTGTAGATAAATTGAATGGGAAATCCGCCACCACGGCTACGATTACGACTAGAAGAGATGAAGTTGGGACGATAAGGAGTGATGATGAGAGTGAGGAAGAGGATGTTAGACCTAAAAAGACTACGGCGGCTAAGAGAGGTGGTCCGTGGGGGTGGAGAGGGAGAGGTAGAGGCAGAGGGGCATGGAGAGGGAGAGTGGCGAGAGGTAAAGCTAGGAAGAAGTAATGACATTTCAGATGGGGTTGAAGAAGAAGAGAAAGACTAATGTACTTCAGTACTCTTGTACTGTAGCATCGTAAGAGATGAGTATATGGCGTCTGACATATCTATATGCCATTCAGGGATGAAGAACTATATTGCACGCTGTCGTCTCTGTTGTGCTTACTACACTCATATTTGTATTCATTAGAGCATTCCTCTGTGTATGCTATGCATCATCCATATCATTAATTCATAGGTGCATAAGACTGAACAAGTCCCCATAATTAATTCCCAAAACGAACAATGCAAATATAATGAGAAATCTATTCTATGGAGTGATGTATGTTCAACACGACAACGATCATTTTTTGCCCCCACCTCTCCTCTTCGCTCCACTCTTCTCCTCAGCTTTCTCCTTCTTCTCATTCAAGAACCCACCCAGCTCCAAGGCGTCCCGAGCAGCCTGATTGATATGTTTGAACCTATCTGGACCTAGGTGGATACCTCCAAACCACCTTGTCACTACTATCAATACGTTTTCTAGTTCCAATATATCTAGGAGGTGTTTCAAGCGGGATCCAGCGGCTGTCTCGCCGTCATCGTCGTAGTCTAAAGTATCAATCAATCAAATCAATAAAATGTTCTTCCAGATATTATGGGTATGTTCCCTTCTCCCAAAGGGGCAAAGCGAGGAACAGACAGGTCTTAAAATGGATGATGGCGATATACTCACCACTTTCGTAGACTTTGCCCGCCGCTCCACCAACCTCCCTCACAAGTCTATAAGCGAAAATAGCCGGATGAGCCGCTTTAGCGATTTTCTTGTCATTCAATAATTCATGTATGATCAACGGTATCTCTCTCTCGTTGGTCACTCTTATCGCATGTCCTACGAACGTCGATTTACGATCTACGATCGGTTCCGACGTCCATATCTTCAACTTGCTCACGTCAATGAGTTCATCCGAAGAATCATTAGGTGAGGAGGAGTATGAGAATGTTGATCGGAGTGTAGGAGGTCTAGACATCGATGAAGATGATTCTGGTATTTCCCCTGTGTCTGATGGAAAGTGATATTCTCGTTCTCGTTCAGAAGAATTGATATCTAATGTGGACATTCCCCGGGTTAGGTGATGTGCCTCTACTGCCTGACGCTGATTTTGGTTTTGTTTTCGTTCTGCATCACGGGCAGATTCACCTTCTTGTAGTGAGGACAGATGGGAGATGTACCATTGTCTTACGACTGATTGGACGTGAGTCAGACCGTCAAATACACAGACATCGCCTGGGACGAATGGCACGCCCGTCGAAGAAATGTATGTGCGGGTTATATCGCCGACTGGAAAGGATAACAATGTCAGCGGATAATCCGACAAGATTTCTTCCCATTTGTGAGACATGTATAAGGAAAGGTTGAGGATGTACGATGTAAGATTGGAATGACGATTATGTATTTTCCAGAAATTGATATCTTGTGAAAACTGAATGACACTCACACAATCCACTATCTATCCCAAAACTACCCAAATACCTTCCCAGCAACTGTAACTGTGGTGGACTCGAATTAGGGTATGTAGGCGGTAGACTAACCAATATCCTCATCGTAGGTGGTTTCTCAGGTAACTTTGATGGATCTATCCCATCCAATGATTCACCTTCTTCGTATATCGGTAAAGTAATCTCATAACGTATTCTCTCTCCGGGTGTGAAACCAATTTCTAAGTCCCATAATGCATCCGTATACTGTTGACTATCTCTTCTTCTTTCCATCCGGCTCGATACCGAGGATGAGGTCGGTAATGAAGGAGGTAAGTCATTGGTGGTAAGCGATGAGGAAGAAATGATTGATGATGGTCTAGAAGCGAAAGAAAGTTTGACTGCTGATCCACCATATATCGATAGTAGAGCTTCCAGTTCATATCCTATAGCTGTAAGATGAGGTTGGAAATTTTGATTTTCAGTTGATGTGAGATGTTCAATAAACTTCTCGATAGAAAGTATATCAGGAGGTATTAGCTTATTTATCAATACAATTCACACCCAAGACCGTTAGTCCACCGTATGTATACATACTCTGAAAAGCAAATGTGGATATAGGACTTACCTTGAGTAAGACTCCCTCTGGATCTCTCACTTGCTCAGGTGGACTACGCCTATGATCTTCAAGCTCCTGACCTGCACCTAAACCTTCCAGGGCGGATAAGGCTACTCTCCGCGCTTCTGATTTCAAGGAGAGGTGGGATGAAGAGGAGTCATTGGGTCGAAGAGGTGATGATGATCGGGGTATGGACGTTGATGATATCATTCTGCAACGAGCTCTGGCTTCGACGTTTGACGCGATGTGGTTATGATTTGTTGATGATAAGAAGAATGGCAATGTCAAGATTGATTGGATGTTTGTGATTGATCTGTTTCGTTCTTTCTTCCAGATGAGATTTCTTGACGGATCTAACCCTCGATATCACCTGTGCCGCAATTACGAGATAAAGGGTCTTTTTTTTCCTTTTGATGACGATGAGATTATATGTCTCGTCTCGGGATTGTCGTAGGACCTGCGTGTGTCGGCTGTCCGATGATCGGCTGAGTCGCTATACAGAGTTGTCCAATTCTGTATGTCTCACAGCTGACGAATGGTCATAAACATCCCAGATTTGACGATGGTGACTACTACTGCTAGACCCGACGCACGGATCGACTAACTTTCATCTTTCAGACATGCCAGGCACGGATACACTCCACGTGGTTGATACAGATTACCCCGTGGGAAAGCTGACGATTTGGCTATAGATAAGTTTAACGCTCAACAACTCACTCAAGTGTACATTCATCCTCAATCTTCAACTCTTCTTCTTCTGGTTTGATCATCATCACACTATCACTGATCAGAGAGAGGGAGCTGACCGACTTACATCTTGACGACATGTCAGGTGCAGGTACTACCTTCCCTTCGACCAGCGCATACACCTTTGAATTGCCTCCGCACAGATATGACGTCGATCAGCTAGCCAAGAGCGTAGAAGCGGCATTGGGAAGCAAAGGCAAAGGGAAAGACGGCGATGGTGAGCGAAGTCTTGTTCCTTCTTGAAGCGATGAATAAAACAGCTAACCTTCCTATTCAACAGCCTCATCCTCTGCAACCCACTTCCACCTCCATACATGTACCATCGAAAGTTCACTTCAAATCCCACACGCAGAAGTATTCTACTGGCGCAGAGGGCCACAGCCTAATCCAGCATACGAGTTATACACCTCTCTCCGTTCAAAACTTACAGACAACTTAGAACCATACAGCACATTAGATATTGCTTCAGCTGATGATATAGTAAGACCAAACTACTCACCACCGGCTCACCTCGCACAAACCGGCCCTTATTCACAAGGCATCAAAGTTCATCTACCCGGCACTCACAAGAAAAAGCCTTTAGCCGAACTGGAATCCTTACCCAGATCGGTAAATAGAGAATGGATCCCTTCATCTACAGCATGGGATATGCAAAATTGGTTACATGCTTTATTATCTTTAGATCCCAAGTATGAACCGATGAGGAAAGGGGGTTATAGAGATGACAAGAGAAGATTCAACTTACAATCCAATCTGAAGATCTGTTGGTTGCCTAATGATTCGGATGACGGTGTGGACATCAAGCTTTTGCTCACTATCAATGTGATGTTGAGTATGGAAACTATATTCGACCCCCTTCCAGAAATCGGTCACGATATGCTTGGTCTAATCCTTCATTCCCTCATACCCTCTCCGACAGCGAAGATATTCCGAAGAGAGTTAGAATCTCGTGCGGCTGCTTTAAATGACTTCTATGCTTGTCTGAGACCTGCACCCGATCTTCCTTTCAACTATTCGGCAAATCAACTTCAACCAACAGAGATGGTATCGAAATTGTTGCCATTTCAGACTAGAACCGTCAGATTGCTCTTACAGAGGGAGCAAGGTGCTGACCACAAAGAGAATCGTGATCCAATAGGTTTCTGGAAAGGGTACGACTTCGGTCAGAAAGATGGAAGAGTGGCATATAGAAGATTGACAGGTGATGTAAAGCTTGTCGGTGGACCTGGTCATGCTACCAAAGTAGATAGGAAAGGGAAGGGAAGAGCTATAGAGGCATCGCCTGAAAGAGGTTCAGATGATTTGACGCATGAAGAGGAGAAGGATGTTCCTGCGCTCTTGAATCTATCGGGAATAAGAGGGACGATGCTGTGCGAAGAAATGGGTGAGCTGAGTACACAACAGCCAGGAAGAAATCAGCTGATCCACTATCATAGGTCTCGGAAAGACTGTCGAAGCAATCGCTCTTGTCCTCCTCAACCGTCATCCCCTCTCAAAACCTCGTATTGTCTCTGTTCCAACTGATTCACAGGCCTCTGGTTCCCTCACTACCTCTTCTGAACCGCATCGAGCAACGACTAATATTAGCAAGGGAGGTAAATCAAAGAAGAGGGAGAAAGAAGCTACCCCAGATCCGGTGCCTGTCATTGATCCGCTGCATGGAACCCCTGGGATGGAAATCGAGGAGGTCAAAAGATGGGTAGAGGGTGAACAAGCTGCCTTTGCAGATAGAAAAGCTTGGGACGATCAAGCTCAGCTGAACGTCACCGAGGTTGCTGTGAGTCTATCTCCTTGACTCTCCTTCGCATCATGTAATTTACAAAAGGCTGACCTTCCTCCAGACCACGCTCATCGTCACTCCGCCATCGCTACTCAAACAATGGGTATCCGAAATGCAACGACATGCTCCCACTTTACGAGTATGCGTGTATGAGGGTTGGAAGTCACTACAAAAGGGAGTGGAAAAGCAGAGATCAGCTAGGATGAAGGCCGCTGAAGCTGAGAAGAAACGAAAGGCTGTCGCATTCAGAGATCAAACCAGGAATAAATACGCTAGGAATAATGCTAGTAGGAGAGTCAAAGTAGAAGTAGATGCCAATGGCAATGACGTGATCGATGTTGATGGTGATGATGATGCGAAACCTGAAGTTCAGGAAGAGGAAGAAGGAACTCTACAAGTTACTCAAAGACAGTTTGTCGAGTATGTCAGAGCCCATGATATCGTGGTTACCACCTATCAGTGAGTACGCAATTGAACGCTCAGACGATTGCTGATTCGCCTTTGATAGGGATTGTAAGCAAGAAGTCTCAAGTTAAAGGTTATATCTCCTAACATACTGTCCCTTCTCAGTATCGCAGGACCTCAAGGTAGCTTTACCTGCGCCGCCGAGAAGTAGGCGATCTACCGCTAACTACAAACCAAACGAAAGACCTCGAAGTCCACTTGTGATGGTTGAGTAAGTCGCACTTGTTCACCTTCGAAAGGCTCAGCTGACCGCGTCTATAGATGGTGGCGAGTGATCATGGACGAAGTACAGCTTGCGGGCGATCAATCAGATGCAGCGTAGGTAGTGTAATCTTATCGTATACACGATACAACTGACTCGATCCTCGTAGCAACATGGTGTCATTGATACCTCGTAAAAACTCTCTGGCTGTTTCGGGTACTCCCGCTAGAGCGGATATCAAGGATCTTATGGGCTCCCTCAAATTTCTGCGAGTTCCTCTCATTCCGTACGATCAACGAATATGGCATCGTCTTCAACAAGCATCCATGCGATCTGCCTTCGAAGGGTTATTCCGTGCAATCGCAGTTCGTACTACCAAAAAAGAGGTATGTGACATCAGGTTGACATGACACATTTGATTCTTGCTGAATCCTGTGAAAATAGGTATCTGGTGAATTCAATCTCCCTCATCAGACCCGATATGTCGTTCCTATCGAATTATCAGAGATCGAATTGCACTACTACAATGATACCCTCGACCGATTTAGAGAAAGACTCCGTCTACCTCTCTATCCGGGAGAACCAAGACCTGAAGATTGGGCACTAGACCGACATCTGTTCATTGCCTGCTTGAGGAATCTCAGGCAGATCTGTACCCACATCCAAGTTGGTCAGATGGGTGAGGGAGTCGTTCCCAGAGCAGAGAGGAGATTGCATCTCGGTAGAGCGTTGATGACTATGAGTGAGGCTTTGGAGAAGATGAGGAACGATCATACGCAAGAATTCCTACTTGACACCCGAAAACAAGTGAGCCTTGAGGGAGTCTGATTGCAATTTGATCGGACTGATCATGATTTTCTAGACCCGAGAAATGATCAAAAAGGCTCAATTGCTAATCCTCGATGAAAAAGATGAAGTACGATATCTTACGGCTATCAATGTGAGTGATTTATACTCTATGTACTGATTATCATAGCTGATTGGGCTTTGTAGATATACGAAAAGGTCAGGACGATATTGGACAAGCAGCTCGCGCCCGTTCGAGAACATCTAAAAGAGCTTCTGGGAGGGCGAGAGGATACTGCGGAACTTGATAGGAACAATTCGCCAGAACGCCATCAAACTCAGCAAGAGAAAGAAAAGGCTTTAGCTATTACCACTGCTAGACAAACGTGAGTCACTTTCTTGTCCTATATTACCGTGTTTATTGCTCAAAACCGATATCACATACTTAGGATACGAGAAATTCTCATTGTCTTGCATCAAGCCTGGTTCTTCGAAGGTGATGTCCGACATATGCTCAAACAGCAAGAGGAAGAGAGTAAGCTAGCTGCCAGACCGCTGCCAGACCCGAAGGTTGTTGCTGAAAGCTGATGTTTTGACATTTTCTGTAGTCAATTGTTATGCTCAAGCTGATTCTATACGAAAAGAAATCCTCAAACAACCTTTGCACAGTGCCAATCTATCTGTAGAATACCTTCAACGTCAACTCGGTCAAAAAGCAGCTCTACACGATGTCGCGGAACTCACGACCGAAGAGACCGATAATAGAGGTGGTATATTGTCTAACGATACCATCAACCAACTGAATGATCTGCTTGAGATCATGAACGACAAGTGAGCTCGACTAATTTGTCATTTGTTCAGTATGAGTCGACTGACATCCCCTTATAGTGCATATCTCGTTTTCGAATGGAGAGCTAAGATCATAGCTCTTCTTTCGTCTCCAATTGAAGGAGATAGTACGGAGGATAGTGCCGAAAACGCGAAAGCAGGACAGAGCACCGAAGTGGAGGATCCGGAACAGGAATTCTATGCTGAAGCTTTGAAAGCACAAGGAGAAGGTGAGTGGTTGACTGATACTGTAACTGGGAAGGCAGACCCAGCTGACGTAGCTGTATAGTCGAAGCGTACTTGATAGCTCATGCAGCTGCGATTGCTGATCGTAGAGGTGAGATTCATCTCAAGAAGATGGAACTGCTAATCATGCTGATCATTGGAATCTGGTAGAATTTCTGCTCGAGAATCGAACTACTTTGGAGGAATTTGAAGCCAGGCAAAAGAAGCAGGTGAGTCGTTATAGCAGAATTTAGAGGAAATGACTCAGCTCATCTGCGATTTGCACTTGCAGAGAACCACTAAAGCAGCTATGACCGCTGTAGCTGAAAGCACTTTGAAAGATGTACCTGATGAGTTGAAAGAACAGACTGCCCTGTTGATGGCAGAGAGACAAGTGAGCTATCAAATCAAGTAATCACTCAGATTTCGCTAATATCAACACTAAGGCCTTTCGTGATGCTCGAGTTGAGAAGGGTTGTGAGAGACCTCTGAAAGGTTTACTCATCGATCTTTATGGTGAGTGTTGACAAGATCATCTCACAGTGAAGCCATTGCTGATACTCTTCGATCAGGCGTCGCTTCTGGACCAAATCGACATGAGGAAGTACTCATCGCGCAGAGGATGGCTTCAATGTTGAAGGCTTATATTGCTAAACAAAGTGAGTGAACGCTTACCAAAAATTGATGATATAACACTGACTTGACGTCTCAGCTGAATACGTCGACAAGCTGAACGAGGAATTGGACTTGTTCCAGGCAACGTTCAACAAACGTGTCAAGTATTTCGCAGCTTTACAAGAGATTTCAGATTCGGTAAGTCAAAGCTGTCCGACTCCATTGGCACGATTGGGCTAAAAGCACGCAACTCAGGTTACTGCTCCGGAATACAAAGACTTGGCAACGTCTATCGAAAAACATACCGCAGAAATAGAGAAATTGGAAGTGAAATTGGCTAGAATGGTAGTCAAAGGTCGATACCTCCAATATCTGGGTAACAAGGATCGAGATCATGAAGATATTAGAGAAGACTGTATAATCTGCTTTGGAAGTAGTGATGATACACAGGCGGTACTTCTGGAATGCGGTCATTATTTCTGTTCCGTGAGTAAAAAGATACCACATACTCACTGTCCTCAGCTTGAGCATCCTGAACACTAAAGCTGATGATGCTTTTCACTGTTGATCGTAGTCTTGTTACAAGGAATACAGGAAATCGCCGATGGGAAGGAAATGTCCTTCTTGTAGGATGGATAGTAGGTCGATTCTTACATATTTCCCGGGTATCGGTGAATGAGCTGAATTTCTTCTTTGTACAGTTGACGGAAAAGAGGTCACAAAGATCAAACTGAATACGCATAAGATTGATACTACTTCCATGGATCCGGGCTCAAAAGCCAAAGACGATGACGAGATGAAAGTGGAAGCGGAAGTCGGAGCAAGTGCGCAATTGCCCGAATCTCAAGATGAGGAAGTAAGCGCAGAGTATATAGAGGAAGTTGAACGAGAGAGGAGAAATGCCGATCTGAGGAGATTGAAAATGATGGACATGGATAAAATAAGGGATGTGAGGGGTATGGATATGCTCGGGGAATATGGGTCCAAGGTGAGTCATGAACATTGAGATCTCGAAAGACAGGTTCGTGATTTCTGATGAGGATTTCGAATATAGATTAACTTCTTGATCAAACATTTGTTATACTTCAAGTCACGAGAACCTGATGGTGAGCTATAAGAGAAGCGAGGAATTGATATCATGTAGCTGATAGTGGTTTTCCAGCTCGTCATGTGATCTTCTCGAATTGGTCAGACAGTTTGAACAGTCAGTTGACTGATGACCACTATGGTTATGGCTATGATAAGCTCAGCTGATTTCTTGCTGGTTGATCAGTCGTGATGCAAGCCCTCCGAGCGAACGATATCAAATTCACGTCGTTCGATGAAGGTAAAAAACGAAAAGACGTAGTGGATAAGTTTTTGAAAGACAAGAGTATAAAGGTGTTTTTGCTTCATGCTGAGAAGGAAAGGTGAGTTTGACATTCATTGTAGTATGATTCAAAGTGTAAGCTGACGATCATGTAGTTCCGGACTGACTCTTACGAGTTGTCGAGTGGTTCATCTGCTCGAACCTGTTTTGAGACATAGTTTTGAGCTGCAAGGTGAGTAACGGCATTTCCCATCATCCAACTGCATACTACAAGCTGACATCTTTGGTTCTGCTCATAGCGATCGGAAGAGTTGATCGGTGAGCTATCTTTTATGTTGACTGTTCGCATGGATAAGCTGATGAATGTCTCTTTTATAGACTCGGTCAAGACAAGGAAACTTCCGTATACTGGTGTGTCCCATCCATCCGTACTATCCACCGACTCATACTGATGGCTCAATTGCAATTAGTTATGCGACGCTCGAAACGGTCGAATCTCGTATCCTGTCCCAGGGCGTCCGTAATGGCACTTCGATCTACCTCGACGAAGAGAACGCAGATCAACATGTCGCTGAAATGCCCAATGTCGCTTCGGCAGCGAATAAAGGTGGGGATGTAGGTGGAGATGGTAACGAGGAGGATTTGTTGGGCTTGATCATGTGATTACACTTTTCAAGAGAATGTGGATATGATCAAGTTATGTTATGTGGATATCAGAAAAGACGTGGGATAGATATCGAATGGTATTAACAATAAAATCAGCGAGTAATCGTCGATTTGTATAGATTTTATTGAATTTCTCCATCGCATAAACATGTTTGTATATATCTGTAGATATCGGCTTCTGGTTGTAAGGATAGGAACTATTGCTGTGTATACATTTATGTCAACCTATCTGTAGAAAGCAGTCTTCCAGGTGAACATGGAGTGTTCTTTTCTCGCAGAGTGGTATCATTTCACGCTCGCAATATGAGAAATGTAACCGTAGACTGTGCGACATATCATCCACATACCATATGGATGATGCTTGACAAGCAAGCAAAAAAACTACAGCACTCGGGATTCCCAACTGGTCCCCCACGTTGGTACTAACCGAGCGACACCCAGGTTAAATTGCGCAGATCTGACGGGATGCGATGTTTTCCAGGTTCTATGGCCGTAGATGAAAATTGAATTTGATCCTTACTTGTATTTCAACAACGGCATGCCTAGCTGCACGACCAAGGGCAATAGCAAACCCTTGTCAAACAAAATGCCTGCATGTACCATACCATATGAAATGACCTATATCATATATCCTAAACATTTTTTGACTCCTATACTATATTGATAATTTAGTAGTTGATAGCTTTATCGTAAGATGCCAAAGCAGCTTCCTTGAAGGCTATATTCGGGGCAAAATAGTATGTCAGTGGATGAAAATTGGAAAAAACGATGAAAAAATGATGGAAAAATGACATACCTTCCGATAAAGTTGGATGAGCATGACATGTTCTAGCGATATCTTCAGCAGAAGCCTTGTATTCCAATGCGAGAGTAGCTGATGCGATCATTTCCCCTGCGTTAGGACCTGGCCACAAAAATCGAAAAAATCGTTAGCCTCAACCAAACTTGGATATATAGTGAAAGACTGACCTATAATGTGAACGCCCAAGACCTGGTCTGTCTCCTTCTCCACGATCTAAAGTAAAATGTCCATCAGCTTATACGTCTTGGGAGGGATGTGAAGGGACCGGGGGACATACGAATTTGACAAAACCGCTATTTCATAAGACAACACGAGTCAATAAATAATGTTTAGTGTATGTTACGGTTGAGTGGATGTCACACTCACTCAGCATCTTGGTTGGTCTTCGCTCGGGAGTTAGCAGCGAATGGGTATTTTCCGATCTTGTAAGCTACACCGGCAGCCTTGAGTTCCTCCTCGTTCTTACCGACCCATGCTACTTCGGGGTGAGTGTAGACTACAGAAGGGATAGCATCGTAGTTTACGTGTCCGTGACCTGTCTTGATAATTTCAACAGCGGCAATACCTAAACAAAAACAAATCAATTAGGATTCCGCCATTTTGACAAGGTATTGTAACATTTGGGTTACTCACCCTCCTCCTCAGCCTTGTGGGCAAGCATAGGACCGAAAGTGACATCACCGATACATTTAACACCCTTGGCAGATGTGTTGAATTGATCGTCAATGATAATTCTTCCTCTCTTGTCAGTCTCTACTCCGATAGCTTCAAGGTTGAGTCCCTTGGTAACGGGTCGTCGACCGATGGCGACGAGAACGACATCGGCTTCGAGCTGGCCGCGAGATGTAGAATAGTCAGTATAGCAAGACTGTATATAATGTATGGGTAAGGGTCTACTCACAGTCTCCTCTTTACCACCTTTGGCAGCGTCCACCTTGAGGGTGACCTTGTCACCATCTCTTTGACCGCTGACAACTTTGGTGTTGAGCTTGAATTTGAATCCTTGCTTCTGGAGGATCTTTTGGAATTGTTTACTGTGGTACAGCATGAAAGCAGTCAGCATTTCGATATTCAGGAAACGGCATGGTGTTGTAACACTGAGAAAAGTCACTCACCCAACTTCACCATCCATACCAGCACCGACGGCACCGAGGTATTCAACAACGGTAACTTCAGCACCTAATCTGGACCATACTGAACCCAGCTCAAGACCAATGATACCACCACCAATGACGACCATCTGTGTAGAAAAGTCCACATAGTCAGTATATCATGTATGATCTGGAGTCAAGGCATGACTCGCCTTTTTAGGAACCTCTTTCAATTCCAGAGCACCAGTAGAAGATACGATCCTCTCTTCATCGATCTCAATACCTGGGAAAGGAGTGACTTCGGATCCAGTAGCGATAATGACATTCTTAGCTTCTACTTGAGTTTCACCACCTTCTAACAAGTTCACGTTGATCTTTGATGGGGAGGCGAATGAAGCTTCTCCTTTAATGTAGTCTACACCGTTCTTCTTGAACAAGTAAGTTTCGATACCACCCGTCAAAGCTTTGACTGAAGATTGTTTGGCAGCTAACATCTTGGGTAAGTTGAGTTTCACCTCGGATACGTCGATACCTCGGTTCTTGAGATCGTGCTGGGTTTGATGGAAGATGTGAGAGTTGTTCAACCTGTGACAGTATAGAGTATCAGCATAATGTATCAATACATACACATTTCGACACAGTTGCCATTGCCGTCTGGCTAGGTAGATCTCGATGTCACGAAATATCACTCAGCGACTCACATAGCTTTAGATGGGATACATCCGACGTTCAAACATGTTCCACCTAATGATCCTCTTTTCTCGATACAGGCGGTCTATAGGTATAACAGGACAAAATAGTCAGCGATGTTTTCATATCACAAGCACGATCGCAGGCTCATCTGATTCCATTCCGAGTCTAGGATAATCGCGATGTAAATGACAGAATGCACAAAATCCATTTGTTGCCACCATGAGTAAGCAGACCCGCCCCTTATTATCACTTGCACATATATCCTTAAACAGCCTTTTCTGAGGCAGTAAATTCATTCTATTCCCTATTTGTACTTCTCATATACATGCACTCCCTCAAATGACAAGGAAGCAACTCTAAACTCACTTTGAAACCCAACTGAGCAGCCTTGATAGCCGCAACATAACCACCAGGTCCACCACCGATGACTACCACATCGTAAGGATCAGATGATGTTGCCAATCCACGAGATTGGAGGAATGTCAATCGAGGTAAGGTGGATGATCGTGAGAAGGATGAGGAGGGTTTGGATAGGGGTCTGAGGAGATTTTGAGCCTGTGACGAAGAGAGATGAGAGTTGGTCAGCAAACACGAAGGAGGTATGCGATGTGATGGGCAAATGAGGTACATACGAAAGGTTGTCGTGAGAGCATCTTGATCACTTGTTGATATGCTGTGGGAGGATATGAGGTGTATTTTGTTCACAAGATATGAATCGTAAGATCAAACGAGAGTAATAGTATCGATGAGATTGACGGCAAATCCATGTCTCCCATTGACGTTGCTGTTTAACTGAGCCGTGCCGATAAATCCGTCTGTGAGTGTGGCACATGATGTCCGTCATAAGATTATCCCCAACCTCATAACCTCGGAATATCCGTTGGAAATACTGCACCACTAACTTATTGGGATTCATGCATCGATGCATACCTTGACATCGCGGATACGCTTTTGTCTCTGCATTCACATCGGACAAGCTACCTATACTTATCACTCATTGAAAAGAGGCTGCCCTCATTTATCCTGGTGTTGCAAGGACAGTAATGCCGGAGCAAAAGCAGGGTCCGAGCAGATCGAGGTCAAGGTCAAACAAAGTGCAACAACCATGTGATCTCGACGACGATCGGCTTGTAGGTTGATGGAAGGATTAGCTTTATGTCGTAGGATGATCTGGAGAGTCAGCGCGACACTTTAGCCAAAGGTCTCCTGCAAGTGGATGGTTTTAGTGATCGAGATGATCCCGTTCCAGCTGAGTGACCCTATGAGTATGACCCAAAGGAGGTTTATTGTCCTTGCACAAAAGCGCACTCACCATCAACGTTGATTGATATCACACTAACAACAATAAAACACGCCGAATCCGGTTTGTCTTCCTACCCTCAATATCCTTCCTCATCATCTATCATCTTATGAACATGCATGGTATCAACTTCCTGCCTGACACCGTCGCGTTGCTCCTCAATCACCTGCTGATACTTATAGCTTAATCAAGCGCACACGGGATATTTCCCATTTTTCACTAAATCTATTCATAATCATATAGCCCATATAACATACCCTCTTCAATTTTCTTGGTATCAAGTCAAAGTCAAAGGACACCATCGCCAATTACTTCGCTCAACTACCTCGCTTTCGTTCATATCCCAAAATCAAAACTTTCTTGTTCCATTGTCAACTTCCACTTTTCTTGCCACCTCGTGACCCGTCTGTCTTGATCCCTTTGTCAAAAAATATCGTAATGGCGAAAAAGAAGAAGACTCCTACCACCGAAGCACCTCCTCCAACCGTACATTCTATTGGACCTCCTACGGAAGCTCCTGATCCAGATATACCACCAAGTCAACATCATCATCACGACCATGAACACCACCATCATCATTCGCATTATGCCAGATCAGTAGATTCAGGAGGGAATGTCAAAGAAACCAAAACTGAGATAGTAGAGATAAAAGAAGTGAAAGAGATTCCAGTGGATCAAATTGATCAAGAGGAAGAAGAGGAAGCTCCTTCGAATGCAAGTAAGAAATCTAAAAGTGTCAAAGCCCCTACAGCTCCACCTAGTGCCAAACCACCTTCATCAAAACCGCCAACGGTGAAACCACCTTCTACTAAAGCTCCCACGGCCAAACCGCCCTCGACAAAAGCACCAACAGTTAAACCACCCTCAGTGAAAGAACCACCTCCACCAGCCTCTCCGGCTCCTTCTCACAAATCAGCCAGATCATCCCATTCACACCATCATCAACCCCCCGTCATCGTGAACGTTACCATCCCTCAGGCCGCTCCTGCTCCGCCTCCCGCACCTATCATAATCCCTCAGCCTGCTCCCGCCGAGGTAGTCGAACAAGAAGAAGTGGTGATTGACGAACCAAACACATCTACACCACTGGTCGTACCTACACCCATCAAAACTCCTACGATCATTCCACCAAGTCCTAAACCATCTTCAATCAAATCAGTCAAATCGAAAGCCAAGTCCATCGCCCCTGCACCGACAGTAGTCGAGGAAGCTGAAGAACCACCATTAGAAGAGGAAGTGACAGAAGAAACTAAAGTGGTAACTACTACTACTACTACAACAACAACAAAGAAAAGACCTCCTTCACCACCCAAAACTCCTAAAGTCATATCTACGGATAATCCATTCGTTGAAGATATCGATGAACCCCCTCCACCACCAAAATCAACAAAAGCTAAATCTGTCGCTCCTCCTCCTTCTGCTGCTGCTGCCAAATCAATCAAATCTAAACCTAAGACTTTACCTCCTCCTTCACCTGTACCTACCATTCACTCTATAGCAGCCACACCCCTACCACTCACTCCAATGAAATTACCTTCTTTATTCAAATCTTCCCCGGGAGGATCTGGTGGATCCGGTAAGAAGAAACCTATGAAGATTATCGAAACTACCACTGTAGAGAAGATAATTGTTCCTGTGGATTCTGATGAAGAGGTCGAAGAGGTCATAGTGGAAGAAGAGGTGGATACGGCCGCTACGACCGTTGGGAATACTACGACGAAGGGAATAGGTGGTGCCAGAAGTAATGCATTGACTGCTACGCCTGGAAGGAGGAGTGGGACTAAAGCTGGTTTGCGACCTATCCCAATGGGTAAGTTTTGTTATCATTGGATATCGCCTAAACAACGCACCGCGCAGAAGCACGAGCATGAGAATGAGCACTAATGATGTCATTTCCTGTACTATATTGTAGTCGATTATCAAGCTTTGATCCAATCTACACCACCTCCATCTATAAAGAAGACTCTCCCCTCCCTTCCTCCTTCCGGTACGGTCGCTGGTCCAAAGACGATCGTCACTTACTCGGCTCAATTAGATAGAGACTCACAAGGTAACGAACATATTCATGCTAGGATGAGAGATCATACAGGAGTCGTCAAAGGTCCTTCCCCATCTGCAATCCCCGGTTCTATCCATTCTCCACCACCACCTACCATGCCCGCACTAAGTATCGCTCCTCAACCTCAAGGTCCCAAGACGATCGTCACCTACTCTGCTCAGCTGGACCGAGATTCTCAAGGTAACGAACATCTCCACGGAAGATTGAGGGATCATACAGGAGCAGCACCAGCAGCTCCTACGATGGCTGCACCAACCGCATATACCCAAACGACCTATGTACCTGCAGCTACCACGTACATACCTGCTCCTACGACTGTCGCACCTCCCCCTGCGCCTACTTTACCTACCGCTATCCCTGGTTCAGTACCTGAAGGACCCAAAACCATCGTTACACTCTCTGCTCAGCTCGATCGAGATTCAAAGGGAAATGAACATCTGCATGCTAGGATGAGGGATCATACGGGAGTGACTAAAGGCTTGGAACTAGATACAGGAGAAGGTCTACCTTTGGAAACCGAGAAGGAACGTAAGAAAAGGGAGAAAAAGGAAAAGAAATTAGCTGAGAAGTTAGCTGCCAAAGAGGCTGCGAAAGGATTGGAAGGTAACCCGTATAAACCGATTGGAGGGGGTGTACCTCCTCCTAAATCTGAAAGGTGAGTTCCTATCCTACATCTTTATGGCAATTCCTACGAAGAAAGGAGGATTGCTTTGAATGTGAACTTTAAATAATGACTAATCGATGGATTGAATCTGAACTTAGATATGCATATCCACCTGCACCGACCGTCATTGAACAAGCGGCGAAAGAAAGATTCCAAAATAGATTTAACGGCGGTGGTGGGGGTGGTGTACAACCTCCTGGAATGGGTATGAGCATGGGGATGGGAATGGGAGGTATGGGGTGAGTTTTTAGTGCTCTGTCGTCATTCCTACTTTTACTTTCGCGAAACTTCTCCTCTACCCTTTTCCCTTTGTTCTGTCTTGCGATTCGAACGGATACTTGACAGAAGGACGCTGCTTTTGGATGGTATGATGTTTTGTTCCATTGGGGGGATTCCGTTGGTCAAAGTGACTGTCAGGGACCATCCTTTGGTTCAACATACACACCAACGCACTGACCTCTTTTCTATTGCATCACCACCCCACCCCTCTGCCAACTACCATCGCACCAATAAACGTCGATTCCAACTTTTATATGCGCTATCTTATTTTGTACTCCTTTGTACTTTTTGTACTTCTTATATATAAATTATATACTCTACTCGTAAACATTCTTCGACTTTGTACCAACCGTTCATTATACCACCTTTTCATGCTCATACCATAGACCACCTTACCCACCGATCCAACCAGCTTTATATCCAAGACCACCACCACTAGTCGCAACTCGTCCACCAATGTTTGGTCCACCCATGATGGGAATGGGAATGGGAATGGGAATGCCCATGGGAGGAATGGGTATGGCGATGGGGATGCCAATGATGGGTATGGGAATGCCAATGGGGATGTCAATGCCTATGGCCACTCCCATACCTGGTGTGGTACCTGGCCAACCGGGTATGGGATGGTATAATTCTTTACCTGGAAGGTTCGGGAGAGATATGTTGGGAAGAGGTACGCAAGGTCCTGGAATGTGATTCTGCCATGAACCGTAACATGAATTGATGTTTTTTCTTTTCTTGGTTAATTCGTTGTTGTGATGCAGATTTTGCGGGACCTGGTGGAGTTGGTTCAAGGTATGCAAGTTTGTCCATTATGTGAACACACCTTGTTATCTACAGAGAACTTGATAGATCGTCTGTGACATCTTGCATGAGATCTATACCCCACTTTCAAAATTCTTCGACCCGCTACTCCATCGTTCACGTCGCTGTGACTTAACCTCCCTGGGATAGAAGCTGATGGTACCCTTTACACCTAGTCAACCATATCGACCACCCGATCCATCCGCTCTACCACCCATGCCGTTCGGATTACCATTTATCGCCAGACCAGGCCAAGAAGGTTTTGATCAGTATGGAAGGATGTGTAAGTGGATGTTCGATCTTGACCTACATTGTTGGTACTACCCATCACGGACTTACGCTGATATTTGATGTGATCAACCTAGTACCGCCTGATTTACCTGAGGGTGAGTATGCAGTCCAAGAAACCATCTCTCCTTGCAATATCCCAATGTTTTGATATAGGACATCAGCTAAAATGTTTCTGCTTTGATCAGGATGGGATGGATGGGGACGCCCTTTATTGTATGGAGGAGAAAGTCTTGCACGATTTCGGGTTTTGCCACTGTAGCCGCCCATTTTGATAAGTTCAGTTTAACTAATTTTTGATATGAAAGTCTGCACAAAGTCTCACCTGTCTTGCAGATAGAGGTGAGAAATATCGACATTCAAGCCTCTGCTTGCTTCATGGCCCATTGTGCTGAGCCTGGAGGGTGCACACTAGAAGCCAGATTGTCAATAACCCTTAAAAGCGAGATTTACCGCACCAAAGTGACTGTGGCAGCCGTTCAGATCGAGCTTCCGTCGACATTTTGGCATTTCTCCCAACACAGCTGCATGTGAGCTCAGAGGACTTGTACCCGCCCCATTCAGATGTACTGACGCAATCTTAGCTGAAAAGTACATCTTCTTTGATATGTAGGATTGCTTGTATTACTGGTACCAAAAGCGACCTCTATGGTGGCAAAACCGTCAATCGTGCAAGATTTTCTCCGCCATACAATAGTATCTACCAACCCTGCACCGAACGCTCCTCCTGGTGGACCAGGCGGACCTCTGCCACCTCCCGCTCCAGCAGCAACACAAGCAGCCGGTGTACCTCCTCAACCTACCGCCACTCAGACTCAACAAATGCCATTCAGCTCTTCGTACGGTACATCCTCGATGACAGGGACGGGAAGTAGATCAATGTCAAGTACGCTGAGTTCGAATGGGACGGGTAGACCTGATCAGTACGTAGGCTGGTTGAACTATTATTTGATTAGTCCTAAGAGTCATTTGGATGATCCGAGAGGGTATGAGGAAATTTGGGAGGAAAGTATCAAGAAGAGGATTGATAAGTGATCTGACCTCTGGATAGAGAGGAAAGAAGATTGGCTTGAGAAAAGAGTGAGGTATAAGGAGAAAAAAAAAAAAAACAAAGAACGAATAACCCTTTTCTTGTCCTGTGTTTCTGGGGGAGAACTTATTGTAAGCATATACCGTGGAATCATGCATATTGATATATTGGATTTTCTATTTTATTATAGACCACCATGTTTCGATCGACCACCCGCGAAATCAGATTCGTATTTCCGATACGACCCCTTTCAACCTTTCTCATTACCTTGTTCGAGCTTGAATTACCCACATCAATTGCATTTACCGCCGGAATTGGTTAGTCATGATGTCAATGAAGAAGATTGGTGAGTACCAAACTGCTCTTCTCGGGTAGGATGCAGATTAATGATCTTGTGATCAACAAATCCTAATATATCGTACCTAGCTAATCATTTTCATGAATTGATTTCAGGTCAAGGTTCATTGACGATCTCTCCAAAGAAGCACTAACCAACGCCCGACATCCTCTTCATCTTCATGCTCGTGGTGGAAGAGGTATGGGTCCCGAACCCGTTCTGTCGGAGGCAGTCCATTCGTTATTAGCTTCTTGGGCCGTGGCTTTTTTCTCCCCTAGAGGAATCAAGATCTATGCAGCATCAGAAGAATCAAACGAACGTATCCTCCCGCCTCCTATCGAACCTCCACCTCTCAAGAGAGGATATTCTCATGCAGACGAATGGTCAGATGAAGAATATTCTTCAAATGATGAATACAATTTCGATGATTTGTCTGAAGATGAGGAAGAACGATATCAACGAAAGAAGGACATGTATCTCCCTAGGATCGAAAGACAATGGCGTAAAGATGAGAGATTAATCAAAAGACGAAGAGAGAAGAGAAGAAGATTGAGAGAAGGTGAATTAAGATTAAGTAGGGTGGTGGGTAATTGGGAGATTCATTTCATTTGTTCGACACCGACTATTTGGCAGCAGGGTGCTAGACCTAGAGGTTATGGAGAACCTGTTATAAGGTTGAGGAGGTAAAAAGAATACAATGTCAGCTTCATTCATTTCGTTCAGGTTAGTCAATAGGTTCAAGAAGGAAAATGGAATCATGTGGTTTCTGATGATGATCAATAAAATATGTAGAAGATCAATTCGGCAAATTGTCATTTGGTAGATATGATAATTACATTGCCCAAGTTGTTTTGTCAATTTATAATACTGTTATATATTATGTTGATATGCATTTTGAAGTTACTTGTACAACCACCTGACAAACAGTACAGGACAATCCGAAATTATGATGATGATTTGATAGTTTTAATACAGTGAGTAGATTGGTATATGAGTTGGAATGGAATGTCGGGTATATATGTATAGAATGTGAAGTAAACCTTGGATCGTGAATCGTGAATCGTGAATCATGAATTTATCAATGTCTTCTTCGTTGACCAGTTGGATCTTCAGTAAAGAATGAGATGCTCTACAAAGTAAAACATGATATGATAAGCCAATCTTACTACAGGAATTCCCAAGAGCTCATCCCAAATCATACTCACCTGCAAATCGAGGTATCTTTTCAAGTCCTTTTTCCATCCTCTTTTCTCCTTATCTATACCGGAAGCTATGGATTTACTTATCAGCTCGTCGAAGCTTATTGGCTACATAACAATCACTCTCATCAGCTTCAAATAACTATAATTCAAAGCACTCAATTGAGGCAGATACAGAAACGTCAACTTACCTCGTATCGTAATATCCTTAAATACAATTCTTGATCGTCCATAATCAACTTATAAAACATTTTACTCAAGTCTTCATATGTAGTTTTCCCTTTTGGTTCCTCCCTCTCTTTCTCCTTCTCTTTGGCCTTAGCTTTCGCTTTGGCTTTACGTTGCGTCGGTGTTGGTTTCGTAAGGGGTTCTTCTTGGCTATCTTTAACATTTATAGCTGTCCCTTTCGATTTGCCTTTCTTAGATTTCACTTGAGCGAGAGGTACATCGGCTGAACTGATGCTTGATTCTCTTTCTCTTTCTCTATCTCTATCAACCATATCATTCTGAACCCTTTCAGTGGATTTATTGGATGTTGATGTCGTTTTCGATCTACCATATGCGGTAGATTGTGATAATGGAGGGTTGATGGCTTTCCAACATTCCATAGCTATCTTTTCTAATGCCAGATGATCATTACTCGTCCGAAATCCATATCCAGTCACCAGTTTCTGTGAAAAATGCCATCCATCCATCAATGAGCTCGACCCGACAATAACATTCCAAAGACATCAAGTGGATTATGAACTTACTTGAAGTTTCTTCAATTCCCATGTAGAGTAATTTGGCATGCCTCGCTGTATCAGCTGAGCCGTAGTCTCCACTTCTCCAGTCCCCTCATTTCCGTCTGCATCATCTTCATCTGGGTCTTGCGTAGGCTCATCATCACTAGTGGCAGACAGACCATCTGCCTCGTCCTCTTCATTCACATCGTCCCCATCCCAGGCCCATTCCAGAAAAGCATCCCTGCCCCACTCTTCCTCATCTGCCTCCTCCTTATCTATTCCAGCTTCGGACGGTGCCACGGAAGATATAGATATAGCTTCATCATCCTCATTATCTCGTTCTTCTTGACCACTGCCACCGCCAGCTCCATCCCATGACAGTACAGCTTCATCGCCCCAATTATCCTCATCCTCATTCTGGTGGATTATTTCGATCTCTGGTGAGCTAGATGGGATAGTATACACTATCTGAGCAGGAGTGGGTGTAGTCGAGTGTTCTCTTCTTCGCATCGTCGATGTTGATGCTCGAGGTGTAGGTGTAGTGGAGTATATAGATGAGGGACCAAGTAGCTTTTGAGGTGTAGGTGAAGGTGTAGTTGTGGAAGCAATCTTTACAGATTGTGATTTATACAAATCTACCTGTCCACCCTCCTGTTCTTCCGATAGGTACTCCCCCACCTCCCCATCCAAGAGCGAAGAGTCGTTCGTTATTGTCGATTTCGTTATAGGAGAGATCCCCATCGACTCGCGGATCTCCCCATCCTCGAAAGGGTTTCTTCGTCCGAACTCTCACTCCTCCTTCTCCTTCTCCTTCTCCTTCTCCTTCTCCTTGCTCTTCTGGATTTTCATCCATACACGACAAATCGTTTCCATCTTCATGGAAATCCAAGCCCTCCCTTTGGGAATATTGACGTTTCTGAGAAGAAGGTGGTAATGGTATATCAAAATCTGCATCTTCATCTTCAGATTGACGATTTGGGGAATCAACGGGTGTTATAGGTGATTTCGATGGTGAACCAGAAGGGGAACCAGAAGGTGATTGTTTGGCGTATATTTGAGCTAGGGAAGATTCACCTAAGGATTGTGTGGAAGGCAGGTACAGGTCCATCTCATCCTCTGTATCGCTCCCAGGTTCTGTAGCATTCAACTTCCTTTTACTTGGAGAAGTATTAGGTGAAGGTGTTTTCGATCCGAGTTCAACTTGATGTTCAGGCGGTGGACTTGAATCACCTATAAATTCCTTTAATCTACTTCTAACTTGCTTCTCCCAATCATCTTCTAACCTCTCATGAGTAGCTTTAACACTTGTAAAACTCTTCAACCCCAAAGTCGACTTTTTCTTTCCTTTATTACTTGTCGAGGAAACATCTTCTAACGAGTCTGATCGACGTACGTGCAGATCTAACAATGAAGTAGGTTCAGTAGATTTCGATTTGCCTTGTAGTAGACCTTCGTTGATTAGGTGTTTAAGGTCAGGTGGTGGGTTGGGTGGTCGATAAAGTGGTGGACGACAAGTTGATATGTGTCTCTGAAACGAATCATTAGCCAAAGATCGTTCAACTTTACATATTTACCGATCGAAGTGATAATAAACAAAGATGTAAGGTGCACTTCCCCATACTCACCCACTTTGCAGCTCCCGAATCAGTCTTCTTAAACCTGATTTTACATACTACGCAATTATCCAAAGGTAACAGTATAGCTGTCCGACCCAACCAATCCGGTACGGGTAGAGGTACAAGTGCCAAATCAGGTAACAACGGAAGAGAAGGCTGTCGTTGTGTTTCATCTCGATCTGGATTTTTTTGTTCTTCGTCGTCGTCGTCGAGAATGGAGATTGCCTGATTTGTCTTCGATGTGCCTTTACTTTTACCTTTTCCCGAAGAAGTATTTGAACTTGAGTTCACTTTAGTTTCTTTCTTAGATGATTTAACCTGTGGTATTACAGTAGATGGTCCAACAGAAGGTGATCTAGATGTAGAGGAATTTGACGATCTAACTCTCACATCATGATTCAACTTATATTTCTGAACGAGGTTGCTTATTTTCGTTCCTACAAATACCGGTTCATCTTCGTCCTCTGCATCGTCATCTAGAGTGACCAGAGATTTAGGTTCGGCGGTCGATCGCTTTGGAATGTATCTATGAGTCGATGGACCAGGTCCAGCTTTGGACGCCGGAGGTGAGATGTAAATGGGTTCATCAGAGGAGGTCGACGATGTTGAGGGATGATGGGATAAAGGTGGAGGAGCCATTTTGAGGGCGAACTAGTAGGCTAGCATTTGGACAGACAATCGTGGAGCTTCAGGATATGATAGGAGCTGACAGGAGTGAGAATTGGAGATCAAAGGTTGCACAAAATGATATTGTGAGATGGACGATAATGCAACAGTACGTCACGTCTGATAAGTTGGATTGTTGTCGCAAAAGTCAAAACTCACGCGACAGATCGAACACTCGACATGTTAACAACCAGTACTTACTTCGCACGCTTGATGGAGTACCGTACTATTCAAATCCAATACCTCATATGCATATACAATTGATTTTCCATACCAGTCAGAAGCAGACGAAGAAAAGATGCTATATATAATTTGATGGGTTTGATGTTTTGATGAAATGAAATAACGAAAGAAGATGCAAGTATATATATATATATATATTTAATGTATATAACGTATGTTCATGATGAACGGAGAAGATCATATGCTAAGTTTCATTTAAATTTCTTTTCTTTTCTGCTGTTGTCGTTGTATGAGGAATCTGTGTTCCGTTTCACTCTACCTTTCTTTCTTTGTCTAATTTTTTATAACCTGCTACCACTCTGATCGATCAGCTCCAGGCCAAGATCCTGTATATCATATAGGTATCTCTTTTTGAGTATCTACTATAGTTTCTCCGTAGCAGGATCGGGATGTTCGTTCCCTTCTCCTAAAATCTTCGGTCCATCCCCACCTATACTTTTAGCCGGGGGAGGAGGTGCACCGACTCCGACTCCAACCCCAAGTTGACCAAACGAATTCGTCAAGCTTTGCACACCTACACCCGGTAGAGGAGTACTCTCATTGGCAGGCGATAGCAACGTACTGGGCGAGATAAAGTTCGCAGGGGTATCTTGTTCTTTCGCCTTTGTCAGATTTCTATTCGACTGAGCGACTGCTGAAGTTTGGGATTGTCTCACTGAAGGGGGAGGTTTGATTGAAGATTTCACTGAACCCGGTGGAGGAGGGATCAAAGGTGCAGGAGTAGAATCGAATGGTTTAAACGCAGGCAAAGTATCCAGATTACCTTCTGGTACACCACCTAGTTGTAATCCCTGCGATCTACCATTGGGAGCGGGTGGAGCAGAATTTGGACTTCTGGGATTCCCATTTCCACCAACTTGAGTGCCGATTCGAGAAGGTCCAGGTCCACTTATCCTGTCCATAGGCATACCTGGACTAGCATGTAATCTTGGATCATACCCTGGCCAAGCACTTGAAGACGAAGAAGAAGGATTATTACCGGAAGCGGATGCTGATGATGAGTGAGGTTGAAGTCCCTTTCCTAATTCCAATTGGGCATACAATCGATGAGGACTCAATGGAGCACTTATCGTTCCTGACGTAGGGCCATTCCCACCTTCATATGCTGATGCTGATCTTCGAGACGTTGGTGCTCCCCTATAGGCACCACCGGGAGTTTCCAACCCCCTCGTACCCTTGTCTCTACCTCTTCCACCTCGTTCACTAAGCCCAAGATCATCGAATCCTAATCCCAGTCCTCCCACACCACCAAGATTCGATCCTTGACTCTGGAGCCACAGATCTTGAGCTGAGTACTCAGGGAAGTCGTCATCGTTCTGTTGACCTCTTCGTGCATTAGGTGCATCAAGCATAGGTCCTCCACCGAATCGATCAAACGGAACTTGGGAGTGACTTCGGTATCCGTTGTTCACATGAGGATTGGAAAACTGCCCTCGAGTGGCAGACAAAGCTCGAGGAGCGGGAGAGGCGGATCTTGGAGCTCTATGTAGGTCGTCGTCTCTTTCTCTACATAATTCAGCGAGAGCAAGGACGGCTCGATCCGGTCGTTGAGTAAGGATCTGAAAGATAGGTTGGTCAGCTCAATTCATGGGAATGAGTTGAATACGTGATCACTTACTCGAGTGGCTCGCATAAATTCTCCTCGGATCTGTAAGAAAAAACCTGATTCAATATTTGCATAATCGATTGATCAAGAGACCTGGACGTACCGTATACAATCCGTCTTTCGTCACCGTTCTAGCAACATTATAGGTAACCTCGAATGGATCCTGTAATTTAGGGTCAGCTGATATACCGATGTCCTGGTGATGAATGAGCTTACCTCGATACATAGTCTATTACGGTCTCTAGCCATCTCGTTCAACCCTCCGACATCGATCTAAAAGGGGGATGAGAATCAGCATTTAATGTCTCCAACTCAAGAATTCCGACCACGTGATACTGACATCGTTAACCCAACCTTTACTCTCTTTCGTCAACTGACCAGCTCGCAGCGATAGTACAGAATTGTTAAATTGGAAATCATGTGAGAAGAAGCGGAAGAAGTCGATGAGCCTTGAACAAGGAGCAAAAGGCAATCAATCAGTTGACTATATAATTTACGGGCCCAAATTCGCTTACAGTTCTCCAACACTTTCGAAATTGACTGAACTCCATTCCCTTCTTAGTGTTTCAACATCATCAAAGAAATACACGTTTCTACCTTCGAGCATGACTTCTTCTTCTTCCATCGGTCTCATGGGCATGATACGTTGCAAGTTCGGTAATACCGGGGGTTGTTTGACATGCACGAGATAATAGAGTACCATAAGGGTGAAACCGTCTATTGTTTCACGTCAACAACAAACCCCTACCATACGCAGGAACAAGTTGATTGGGTCATTATACTTACATGAAGATAATGTACCTCGGTATGGTGAGTTAATCCTACGTCTCTTTGACCAGACTTTGACTGAACAATTGTATGCCAATATCAGCAAAATTTCCGATAGATACGTTTGATTTTCATGCTATTGTAGAAATTATTGAGGTACTCACGGAATAACACCAATGTCCTGACTCGAGCAGGATCAATCGTAGCATAAGTCAACAACAACCTCGTATTTTCAATAGCCAACCTGTTCTCAATCCCAATATCACAAGCGATACCTGAAAATTCCAAAGCCAAATCATCAGCTCCCACTCACATCCCAGATGATTGTCGCGTCATTTAGATTGGTGTTATATTATGGGCAAATGGATGTTATTCGAAACTTACCAAAAGGTAAAGCAGGTGAAGGGGCTAATTCCAATTTCAGTATAGGTATTCTAGCTCTTGGTAAAGGCTTAACATTAAAATTGGTTTCCTATAGATGAACAACATGACGTTAGTCATTCATCGTTTTCTTGGTAATGCTAGAGGCAGGGATGTGGTTGGTACTTTTGGTACTTACGCGTTCGAGAAGAGAAGCCATTGATTCAACGAAATTTCCAGGTTCAATAGTAGCATTTGGATCGTCGATCAATACTACCAGATCCATATCTACCCGAATACAAGAAACATCACCAATATTAATATAATAGAACATGCAACGCGGGGAATGGTAGAGAAAAGTCGACTCTACTTACCTGAATTCCTCAGCCCAAATGAATTACAACTACTTCCAAAGCTCAGTAGACGTGCGGAAGGTTCGAGTGTTTTGATCAATTTTTCAATCAGACCTCGTACTCTAAATACATCACAGGTAGTATGATTAGCTTCAATTTCGGACTTATTGATTTTGTTTATTCATTGGATTTAACTTCATGTTATGTATATATGATGTGGTTGATCCAAATACAGGGGGTTCAAGATTTTGATTTTGGTACATCTCTGGGTCAATCGAAAGGGATATAGAAGTCTAGACTCACTCTTCTTTCACATTCAACTCTTCACTCGTCGGTAAGAGGGGCAGCACAAAGCTAAATAACGAAGTCGACAGATCATTTAGGAATCTTCGATGTAACACACCGGGGTGCATCTTGTCAGGCATTGGAAGGGCGGTGGTTCAAAATAGGGTAAAATCTGTTTTTAACAATAACAGATATCCATCGTTAACTTTGCTCTGAAATCTGATGATTGCAAGAACTTTGCAGAGGTGGGATACTGAGAAGTATAGATTGATTGATGTTGGAGTACAAGCATGATTCGGCTTACCGAGCTGACGATTGATCTAAAATGGCCGACGACACACAGGTTTTGGTATTCTTCTACTCTGTATGCTACTGTTCACTCAGCCCTCAATTTTTATGTATCACTTGAAGACTACCGGAGCTTGGTCGTATGCTGTATCGATGTATGCCAAATCAAGTTGATGACGCGAATTTGGTGGTTTGATTGGATTGATTGATTCTTATTCTATTGTGGTGAAGTAAGGTGAGCCGAGCTGAAAGGCTGTTGTGTGTCGTATGGGTTTCTCTCGAGGGGAGTGATGATTATCAAGATGGTCTATTCAGATGTTATGCAAGGTTGCTATATTCTCCAAGCTATCTAATTCTACTTGATCTGATCTGACGTTACGATAATGATCCAATTTGGCACGCATATATCAATCCGATCCAATCCAAATTCTGATTATGCACGTTAAATCCAAAAAACCACCAAACTCCTCAGACAAACGTTACTCGTCCAAGCGAGAGTCCGAGCGTAACCACCGGTCATCACGTGACTTCCCTTCCCCCACTTTCATAGCTACTACTATTTTTGTGCCACATATACATGAGCAGCACACACATGTACCCCGGTTGTATGAAATGCATGATGTGAATGGTATACACAGATCTACGATCATCCAGCTCTATATATAAGGCAGTACTAAACTCCTACTCTGCAATTGTCCAATGCGAAGATAAGTATATCCTCCGCACCAGTTTTCTCCAATTCATCCATGACTTTCGCTACTTCTTTCCTTTCTACCATTGACGAGACCGCTACCCAACCCTCAGTCTCTAGTGGAGACACAGTAGCAGCCCTTCGTCCAGGTGTGATGACCAAAGCTTTGTCCAGATATTTTCTCTCAATGTTGTAAGATGCGTAAACGTATTTCTTCGAGGCTAACACACCGGCGAATCGAGATTTGATCAATGGGATCAGAGATTGCAAATCCGGTGTCAAGCTCGGGTGAGGGGTTTTGGATGTGATGAGGACTGCTTCGGATTTCATCAAGGTGTGGATAGCGTGAAGACCTGCTGCTCGCATGGTATCTCCGGATTCTGCAAAGAGAAGTAATGGGTTAGCATTGATTTCTTTACTTTTTTTACTTTCAGGTTCCATCCTTGATTACGATAGACGTAGAAGTGGATGTGTCTTGTCGGCTCCCAATCACATCATTATGCGATGTTGATACAATACAATAAGACGGGTACCATTCGCAGCACACACAACGGATGCTTTGAGGTGACATGATCGAGGTAATTTGCACTCACCAACCAAATCAACGATACCATCTGCCATACCCAACGCACAAGCAGCCTCAACACTCCCACCGACATATTCGACCTTTGTCTGCTTTCCAGTTTTCGAATCCACACCTTCTTGACCGTTGAACAACTCGCCAGCTAAAACTTCAAAAGAGGTGGCTATCCTACCTCCGGATAATCCCTCGACAGTCTGGATAGGTCCAGTGACAGGTACTTGAACTTGTAAAGAGCATTTGCCAAATCCTAATTGCAGTAGTTCTTCAATCTGTTCGGAATGGGTAGATTCGGCGATGACGTCCTGGCCTGTTATTCCCAATGCGACTGATCCGAGGGCTACGAATCGTGGGATGTCGGCTGCCGGGAGGAAGACTCTGGGTAGGAGAAATGGAGATTAGCATTTTGCAAATTCGAAGATGTTTGGTATGGCTCTCGTAGATAGGTAGATACAGAGATACAAGTTGTGTTGTGTAATGAGAAAAAAGATGTAGAACGGCAAACAGGTTATCAAGAAACGTGCGCAATGCACCGAAAGCAAGTTTGACAAAACATCATGAAAAAGGAAATATACACGATCACTCCAAGTTGTCTTGTATTACAGAGATGGAGCATGATCGTTTCAAGAAGCAAGAATTACTCACAAGGCAATAGGATGATTCTGAACCAAAGCAACATCCAATCTATGAGCTCTGTTATATTTGATATCCGCTCCTGCTAAAAGTTCCAAAGTCTTTTCCATCAATCTACCTTTTTTAGGTACGGCGAACAACAATCTGTCTTTTAATGAATCAACTAATAAAGACATGGTCGATTCCGCACCGAAAGAGGATTTGGAGGCTCGACCACCCATTGCTGATGGTTCGGTTGCTGGGGGAGTGACGGTGGTGGAAGGTAAGAGCGAAGAGATACCGGACATGTTGGCTTGGCGGATGTTAGTCGGAAGGATGGAAAGACAGAGACTCGATGAGTTGCAGCAAATCTAGCCGCTTTTATTTTGCACTTTATTATAGATTATCGCTATGTGAAAAGAGAGATGAAAGAATATCTTTATTCTACTTCCAATTCATGACGTCCATCCATCGATATTTTGATGGAAAACCAGCGACATGCAACATTTGATCGATTCAACATTTATTCAGGGTAAACACAATCAGGCCTGCAAGAAGCCGTTCCTGAAGTGTGTGGTAGGCATGCGGCAGGGAGATCACCAGGCATTGAATACGCGTATATCTGTCGAGTTGTACGTTCTTTTGTTGAAACACAAGAAAGCACAGGGAGGGAGAATGATCTTACAATGAGTAGAAAGCAAGCAATAAAAACTTGAATAGCTCTCATCTTAGCTCGACCAACACAGAGATAGCGAACGCGACACCAACAAGTACCGCTCGCTCATCGAGAATACGTGTATCATAACTGGAAATATCTGGCCGCCCGAGGACCTACACAATCTGATAATTTCCCTTTCAACGAAGTACGAAACGACTTATACACGAGGTTTAGGAGTCATTCTTTCACTGACTGGAAGACATTCACTCGTCCGGATTTAGGTGTCTGGCACACTGTCCCCTCTTCTTGGATATACTCGATTACCTGGAAAATTGCGACATCCATCCATCATGTCAGGTGATTCAGCTGTGGGGAAACCAGTTTTCGAGGAGGATGTGACTCCGTCAAGTGAGTAGCATGTCAAAGTCGTATCAATATGCTGCAGATCGTATGAGCTGACAATTCTTCATTACATCAAACTTAGCATCGGCACCTGCCTCGGCTCAAAATCCAATCACAACTTCCCCTCCCAAACCTTTAGCTGGTTCATCATCCCCCTCCAAATCAGTCGAACCACCTCATCCATTACAGCCCACTCCTTCTCATTCTCATTCCGGTGTAATCGATCTTACTTCACCCCAATCCTCTCCATCAAAGAGACAATCCGCCACACCATCACTCACTTCTTCCCGTCCAGCTCCAGCCTCTCCGGCATCTTCCAGACCACCTTCGACTCAATTCGACTCTTCTCTTCGAGACCGTTCCGGTTCTCTGTCAGCCTCCTCCAACAGGAGAGTATCTTCCTCTTCAGCTTCGTCATCTACGGCTAAAGGACCAAAATCCAATTCGAGATCGAGGGCATCATCGAAAGTCAGACCTAAATCTATGCTTGGAACAAATATAACATTACCCGAATCGTCAACTACCACTCCTCTTTCCGAAGATCAAAAAGATTCAAGTACATTACCAATACCTGAACATAACGAACAAGATCCATCTGCTTCTACATCGGTATCCGCATCGCAAATGATGGAATCATCATGGGGTGATGATACTCCTACTGAATCATTTCAAGTCATCTTACCTTCGGTTATAATTCGTGATTTCGCATACCCATCGACAGACGAGAGGTATCATGGCAGAGGTGTAATAGAGGATGAAGGAAATGCAAGTGAATCAAATTCAAACGTGTTCAAATGGCCTTGGAAAGGTGATCCCGCGGAAAGTTCGTCAGGTGGAGCGGGAGGGGGTTGGGGTGGATTTGGTTTCTTGGGAGGATGGAGAAACAGATCTGCTCAAGATACAGATGATAGACCGACATTCGAAGATGACGACGACGAAGATGATATTTCAGATGATGAAGATCAAGGGGATGATCAATATTATTCGTCACCTGCTCAATCCGATTCCGGATTTGGTCCCTCGGCTTCGACATCTTCGTACTCTTATAATATTCTCGAACCACTTTCACCCTCCATAGAGCCCAAAGGATATTATCGTGCGGCCTATCCGTTCCAGGCATTAAGCTCGAGCGAGATGAACCTCCAAGAAGGTGATTTGGTGAATCTCGTAGGAAGAGGGAATGGTGATCCAGGTTGGGTCATTGCTAGAAGGGTGAATATTCAAAATGGCAAGATTATAGGTACAGATGAGAAAGTCGGGTTGGTACCGGAGAGTTACCTGGAGAGAGTCGAGGTGGTTGAGGAATGAATAATTGGGGTTGGGACAAGAAATGGAAATGATAAGTAGGGTGGAGATTTGAGGAGGAATGAATGGTACTTTTACCTTCAGTTACGAAAAATTCAGTTGGAGGCAAGGATCAAACTGTGTAGTGTATGAGAAGAAGAAATAATGGATGAATAGTGAGATAAGACAGAGTCTTATGATCAGCTTGAAGAGAAGGAATCGAGAATGAGGATGAAAAAGGTGATGTGATTTCCACTCTTTGAGTGCATGGAATATAGTCTAGTTCAAGGGATATATTCCCAATATCTTCGTTCCCCAGTGTATTCAAACCATGTTGACTGATTCGTTCTATTCGACTTGACGTCAAATGAGTTACATAGCCTCGTCTCGGTTTTTTGCTTCGTCGACATTCGCTTATGTATTTTATAAGTATGAAAAGCATCCCATCAAATGCATTTAACAAGTCACTTGTGTCTCCTCTCTCCCGTTACCTATGTTACATAACAGTATGGCATGCGACTGTGATCTATGGCCGTTGGGGCTCGGGAAGGGCATGGTGAATGAATCATTTCATGAGGACACGTTAGTCGTTCTGTGCCTCACCACCTTCTTCACCTTGTCCCCCTTGAACGACACCAGCCTGATGAGCTTGGTTGGTGGGATCAAAAGCGGGCTGATCAGCTGGACCAGCGACAGGCTCATCTACTACCGCCCCCCAGTCAGTATTCATCGTCTCACTGCGCAACTGCTGAGGCTCGAAAGCGAAATCTCCATCGTCCCAGATCTGTTCTCCTTCCGATCCGCAGTGAGAACTTCCTGTAGAAACTCGGGTATCTTGCCTCTCTGGGACATTACCTTGTGAGGTTGTTGTTGTCAGTGTCAGAGTTGGAGGCTGTGGTAGAAATTTTGTTTTGAATCAACTCGATGTCACAAGAGGAAGGTTGGAAGGTCGTGATAGGCAGTAATACCCAAGATTGACAAACCGATTGGGCTTAATGTGGTCTTTTATATGTAGTCCAGAGCTCCACAGCGATGTATGCTCAAAGCCAGCTCCATTGATAGAAGACTCCATGTTATCTACACAACGCTTCCTGATACCTACACGATCCTTGGTACTTCTATCTCGACCAAGAAAAGATGTCATTGCCTTTTTGCTCCTTCGATTTAGGGCATTATACACTGAAGTCACTTGGAGAACCCGATGACGTATATAACCCTGAGACTATGTGCATACATGTAACACAAAGGCTATACAGAAGGTCATGGCGGTAACGCTAAAATGATTTGTAAACTTGAGAGGATGAAACGACCAGAAGAAACGCTTACAGTACATTTCGCAGAGAAAGACACGCTCTTTGGATCTTTGCGCTATTCCTATAGCCCTCACGATCGCTTGTATTCCCAAATCTTCTCAGACAGATCAGACAGCAGACCAAGTGAAATTAGGAAGCAACACGAACTACTGTAATGTCCGTTGAACGACCTCGCACGACAAACAGGAACGGGCCGTTTAGCAAAAATGAAAACGCCACGGTGTGTGCCTGTATCCGCAACCTTGAGTCGTTCCTCTGACATAATGCCGGAGGATTGATAAGTCTATAGTCAGGAGAGAGGATAGCAAGTGAAACAAATCTACAGAGTACTCGTACACGAATACATTGAAGAGTATGTCTGAGCACAAGTCATCCCTCCATACCTCATGGTGGCGAGGGATGATCTTTCTTCTTTTTTAGTTATCATCACCAATCACTCTTTTACTCATCAGTTTGTTACCAGGCCTGTGTTCGATCAACTTTATCACAATGAGGTGGTCCAACATCACCTTACTCCTACTCGCTTCCGTCAGCTTGAGCTTCAGCGCGGGAGCAGTCCAAATCTCATTCTTGAAATCAAACGATAATGACCAAATATCATTGTCATCCGATATCACCATCGACGACTTGGTCGATAACCAACAAGACAACATCGATCCCGGTATCGAAGAGAGGATCGAAATTAAGGAGGATAAGTGGGAGTGCGATATCAGATCATGGGTCCGTGCACCTGATCTTAAACCTTCATCTGTCATCCCTGCAGAAACTAGATTATCAGCCAATGGATCTGATTGTAAGGATATTGAGAAGTGGGAAGTAGGATTGAGATTCAAGGAGAGAGCTATTGTGAAGTTGAAGTAAGTATTTCCTTTCCATATGATTGTCTTCAGCCTTTTACACATATGGTCTCGAGATATATCATGGGATACTTGATGGTGTGAAATACCAGAGGTATCTATCTAGAGTAGACACGAAAGCTGACAACCAATATTTCTCCCTTCCGTATAGGACAAAATCGCTTGATGCCAATGACTTCCCCAAAAAACCTACATTCCCGAAATTTAATGATACAGCATACCCACAATACGATTTTAATGATATTTACTTCGTGGGTGGGAATTTGGGTAAAGATCCATGGGATGAGTACAACACTCAGATGAAAGAGTATAGTAAGTCCTTCTCCTCTCCTTATCCAGTTGAGTGCACTGGAACTTATCCCTTAAAAAGTTGATTGGCGGGATCATCAATTACAACACAGATGCTAACTGCTGACCATCGCTATACAGACCTCGCAATCAAGAATGAATCTCTATGGGATGTTCATGGGTCCGAACGTATCGTATTCGACATTACGAAAGAGTTACCTTATACACCCAAAAGTGAGCATCCCCACTCCTCACTACTAGAGCAAAACATCTAACCTGTTCGATAAGAGGAAAGTGAGAATATGCTAACGCACGACTTCCCGAACTGCTTACAGATACAAAGAGTGTGAATGAGATACACTCTTTTACGGTACAAGTCCCAAATACCAATGTGAGCATCCTTTAAACCATGTTTGAGATATGAGATTTAGTCTGATAATTCGTTTTCTTTCAGTTCCCACCTGTTGAGAAACACGGTCGTGGATTCATATCAGGCGGTAACGGAGATCATGTAAGTGGAATATCCCTACTCATCTGTTACCAATCGGTTAGCTGCATTTTAGGCCAAGCTTATTCTACTATACTCCATAGCTTCTCAATACAGAGAGGTTGATGGAATATTATCATCTCATTCACCTGTCGAACGGTACCACCCTGGATATTCCAGCAGGTAGAACAGGTTTTATCCCCCAAATCAAGTCAGCTTCCGAGAAGGACAGTGATGGCCACTGGTCAACCGATATCGACCTTGATACGAATAGGATACAAACTGGCGAGGAGCCAGATGATTGTCCCGGGATGTTTGGCCGAGGCAGATACGGTCCTAATGCACCAGATTGTGTGAGTCGATCGTGGCTTGGCACTCTTGAAAATGTATAGACCTAAAGCTGATCATTGGTACCATTTAAGGATAAGAGCAATATGGCCAATTTCCACCTTCAAGTCGGATCGAATATGACAGAAGTCATTCAAGGTAAACAAGCCTGTCTATACATCCTGATTGTACTGATGTTCATTACCTGTCAGGTCAAAACATCACTCTGAACTTCACACTCACCAGAACAGGCAATGGAAGTGAATATCCTGCGTATCTACAAGTCGGAGCCGGTACCCAAAGGAATGTGACTTGGGCATACAACTTTATCGATTCGGATGACGAGTATCACACGTTATTGGGATTCGATGGGATCAAGAATAGACAGAGATTTGGTCCACCAATCAACATGCTTCAACTTCCTAGTAAAAGAGAATTGGAAAATATGAGAGACAGTAAAATGCATATGTCCATGTCTTACAGTCTTTCCGATAGTCGATTCCCACTGGATTATGGTCAATCGAGATATGATATTGAGATGAATGACGAGGTTGGCAAGGATGTGTATCAGTTCCAGTCGGAGGTAACTATGTGAGTTGACTGAAAGTGGACCCTTCAGATCGTCTTCGACTAACCGTTTTTACTCCTTTAGCCCAGACGACCATTTCCCTTCTTTCGATAGTACTTTCGAATCTTATCGCTCGATGCTCGAATTCAGATTGACGACTATATTCCTATGCGAGCCTTTGGATCCATATACCGCCAAATCCGAGGAGACTCAAAGTGAAGATGATGAATGGACTGAATATGAATTACCCTCAAGAGAAAATAAGAAGAAACTTCGAGTTGGTAATCATCTTACTCATACTGGATCCATTCCAATCCATCTCACCCTGACAACGAGACATACCATCGCGAGTGAGGCTGCTCCTGCTCCCACGCACTATCTCGACCCAGACGCTCTTGGACCTGTCATACTCCTTCCGAGCCAACAACACTCGCAAGACCATGGTACATTGGGTGTGACCCAAGAAGAAAGTAAAGATCAACTTCGCAAGAACCGATACTCTTCCGCGAGGTATGAACGATACAGACCTGGCAATATTGGTGGTGGATTTTTACATGCTGCCAGACTTTGGCAGAAGAAGGAAAGAAGGGATATTTGAAATTCCAGCTGTTGCCTGATACACTTGGTTGTGAATAGTCGAGAAGAGTGATCAGCAAGAAATATGTTATTTTGCGTATTGCTGTTTATAATTAATGCCTACCTGATAGTATACCGTGACAAACCATGCATCTTGTATATGATGATATCAGTACGATGAAAACAGCATAGATTCAACCAATGGTCATGGCGTCCGAAAGCACTTCATGTTTCTTCCATTCTACCATGCAGTGTGCCAAGCAAGCATATCTACCAGTCGAGATAACAGCATAGAGTGATAAGTTTAACACTGTTAGTCAACGCTCTATGCGTTTCCCCTCCGCCCGTCCTTTAAGCGCCACACCATCCGGAAATACGGCATAGTCGGCCGAACCCTTCCTTCGGAATCACTTCGCTGTGAGCGCGAGTGAGTGAGTCAGCACGTCATCTCCACCATACGGAGGAACATTCCTTCCCACAAACGCAAGAAAAGGCCTCATCTCCATCGTCCATTGGTATCTTCTTATTGCCTCAACTACACACATCTCACTTCAATCAAATCAGATTATAACTCAAAAAGCACAATCTAATCTAATCAAAATGGTCAAGGTACGTCTGCATCTAAGCTATATCAGTAATGCATCCCACGTGTGCTGATCTGATTTGATTGAATCTCTTGCATGTTCCTCCTTCATTACCTCTCGGGTCTTCATTCCACAAATCCTCCTTTTCCTTGTTGTGCGATCCTATTGCATCCTTCTCGTGATCATCGTCTCACGTGATGGTACTCTTCACGGCGTATGTCGACCTGCACATACATATGGCGACCTTATCGGCTACATATGATCCTATAACATTTCCCTCCACACTTCACCTGATCTCCTACCTTCGTCTTTGAATCGACCTTCGTCTCCCTCTGCCCCAACCATTCAATAACCCTTCAACCTGCGACGATGATACCACTCAATAGGCTATCGCTGTTCTCAAAGGTGACTCTTCTGTCTCTGGTGTCATCACCTTCACTCAAGAGAAAGATGGTGCTCCAGTAACTGTATCCGGTGACGTAAGTGTTTCGATCTCATCCTTATCCTTCCTATCATGATTGCTTTTCCTGACTACTCTGTACATTGACACGCTGACTTGTTTTCCGCTAACAGATCAAGAACCTTTCTCCCAACGCTGAGAGAGGTTTCCACGTCCACGAGTTCGGAGATAACTCCAACGGTTGTACTTCCGCTGGTCCCCACTTCAACCCTCACGGTAAGAACCACGGTGGTCCAGATGCCTCTGAAAGACACGTTGGTGATCTTGGTGAGTGCGACATCACTTTTGATCAATTTACCCCAGATCATCGATCATTGTATACACATACCCACACTCCGCTGCATGTCACCATCCTCACTCTTTACTGACTTTGTTTAATGTATACCTAGGTAACGTCAAGACCGACGGTTCCGGTACTGCCGCTGTCAGCATCACTGGTCAGTCTATTCATCATAACATGACCCCTTCAGTTCACCAGAAAGCTGATTGATTTGTGTGCTATAAATACTTTTTCTAACATGACAATGTATTCCGACACAACTTACGTTCATCCGTTTCCACAATTCACCTTCACAGACAAATCCATCTCCCTCTTTGGCCCTTACTCCATCATCGGACGAACCGTCGTTGTCCACGAGGGTACCGATGACTTCGGTAAAGGTGGTCACCCAGACTCCCTCAAGACCGGTAACGCCGGTGGTAGAGCCGCTTGTGGTGTCATGTGAGTGCAGCTGTCTTCTTTTCACTCTTTCGAAAGATGAAGCTGACATACCCCTCTTTGACATATAGCGGTATCGCTGCTTAAGCGTATTGTTGATACGTAAAAATGCTAAAGGGTTGATGAGGTTCTGAGGTGGTGATGATTGTTATGAATGAGTAATGAGGAATTAAGTATAAAAAGCAAAGAGATGCATATTGTAGTCGCAGTCAGATCACATAGAGAGGAAGCTATATCGCGCAGTACGATACGAGATTGGTTGCATGAGTACATTATCATCAGAATCAATGTTGAGCAGGGATGAGACAAATGAAGGAATGAGAAGATGACAGAAGGCATTTGGGAGGTGAATGAAGATGAGTTGGAATGGTTTTATAATACAATGGGTCCTATTCTAGATATATCACATAAATCCTTCCAATCGATAAGGAGTCAGACCGTATATTCATAGCCGTCCCTTTGATAACAAGGTAAGTTGGCTGCCGAACGACAGATATCCTGATCCCATCGCTTCATACTCTTCTTGTTTATAAGCAGAGGAGCGAGGTTTCATATCTTTGCTGCCGAGGAGGTATCATCATTTCTATATGAATATACGAAATCTCTCTGTCAGCTGCAGATCCCGAAGCAAGCAGCGAATACAGCTAGACAAACACAGACTCACCTTTATGAAAGGAAGGATTGAGGAGAAGAAATCGTTGAAATGGTACTATCATTTGTATTTATACGCTACAGGAAGCAGGGCAAAGTGAAGCGTGGTGAAGGTGAAATTATATTACCGTATAATTCCGGTTGATGTGGCATTTACCGAACAATGGTTGAGTCGCATGTCATGAATGAGCCAGATATTTCGTCAAAATCTATTATGCAAATCGCATCTTTCAGCTATCTCTCACCATTCAAAAAGGGCTATCAATCAGAATATCATCGTAAAGTCATAGCTATAAAACAGCCCAACAGATCTCATACCGGTCTTAGAAGAAAGAAAGGAAGAGCTAAACGGAATTGCAACTTTTATCAAACTACCTATCATCAAATCAACGATCTTCACAGGCATGTCTGATTCAATCAACGACCCAGCCGCTGCAGCAGCTTCAGGCCCTTCGGAACCTATAGAAGAAGTTCAAGTGGACGTAACGAAGTTGACAGCCTTGTCACCTGAAGTAATCTCAAAACAAGCTACCGTGAGTATTCATCGTCACCTTCAACCTGGTGAGGACAGTGAAGAGAAGTACGGCAACTGTTCTTTATCAGAGATCTTCGTAATACCAGCTTATGGTGATGGAAGTGGTCACGAAGAAAGTATGCTAATTCTCTCCAACTTTGTCTGCAGATCAATATCGGTACGATCGGACATGTAGCTCACGGTAAATCATCGACAGTAAGAGCCATCTCAGGTGTGCAGACCGTCAGATTCAAGAATGAGTTGGAGAGAAATATCACCATCAAATTAGGTTATGCTAATGCCAAGGTGAGTGATTGTCAGAGTGGTGGGTGGGTGGCGAGAATCAAGAAAAGGCAATGAAGAAGGAAGATGGTCTGGTCGAGTCGGATAATGTAAATCGTCGTAATGCGATAATCATTCTCGAGTCGAATTCAAGTGGCGATAGTGATGGAGCTAGAATCACTGGTGCTATAGAAGAATGATGAAGACATGCGGCAGTGAGCCACGAGCTGATATGATGGATTTCTGCGCTTAGATATACAAATGTCAAAACCCAAACTGTCCCCCTCCATCATGCTACAAATCATACCCATCAAGTAAAGAGTCGAACCCTAAATGTGAGAGACCAGGATGTGATGGACGTATGCAGTTGTTGAGGTGGGTACGATAGTCTTATTCATATCGTAGCAGTTGATCGAGTAGCGTTATCGTGCTGACACAACTGCTTGTGCTTCATTCAGACATGTATCCTTCGTTGATTGTCCCGGTCACGATATTTTGATGGCTACCATGTTAACAGGTGCTGCCGTCAGTGAGTATCGGTAGTGCACATTAGCTTAATAGCATTTATTGTGAATGTCCGAGCTGATACCTTCCTTCATCTTCTAGTGAACGGTGCTCTTCTACTTATCGCAGGAAACGAATCGTGTCCTCAACCACAAACAGGTGAACATTTAGCTGCGTTGGAAATTATCGGTGTAGACCCCAAGAACATTGTGATCCTTCAGAACAAGATGGATCTGGTGAGAGAAAGTGAAGCTATGGAACATTGTGAGAGTATCAAGAAATTTGTTGAAGGTAATTTAGCTTTCCCCCTTAGTTACATAATGATAAAAGCTGAGCTCTCTGTATGATCTCAATAGGTACAACCGCCCGACTCGCCCCTATCATCCCCGTTTCCGCCCAGTTGAAATTCAACATTGATGCCGTCGTACAAGCCATCACCAACATTGCTCCTCCAAACTACGATTTCACCGCTGACCCACGAATGGTTGTCATCCGTTCTTTCGATGTTAACAAGCCTGGTGCTGGTGTCGATGAATTGAAAGGTGGTGTTGCTGGTGGTTCCATCTTGCAGGGTGTATTCAAGGTGAGTTTCTGTGCAGGGGTGTCCATTTACATATGGTATAATCTGACATATGACTATCAATGCTGACCCGAAATTTCACAGGTCGGTCAAGAAGTCGAGATCCGACCAGGATTGATCACGAGAGATCAAAATGGTGTTTGTACCTGTCGACCATTGAGGTCAAGGATCGTCTCCTTGCATGCCGAACAAAACCACTTGCAGTTCGCTGTACCAGGTGGTCTGATTGGTGTGGGTACTTTAGTCGACCCAGCACTCTGTAGAGCGGATAGGTTGTTGGGTATGGTCATGAGTTCAGTCGGGAAAGGTCCTTCGATCTATACTGAAATCAAAGCTGAAGGTGGGTTCGCGATCTTTCTTTCGATATCTCACCGCAAGATCATGACAGACCAGCTGACCATAAATCTCTTCGCAGTGTTCTTGCTACGAAGACTCTTAGGTGTAAAAACAGACGACAGCAAAAAAGCCAAAGTGTCAAAACTTGTCGTTGGCGAGACCCTATTTGTCAATATCGGAGCTTCACAAACTGGTGGAAGAATCATGGCTGTCAAAGGTGGTGATGTGACGATAGCGTTGACTACTCCCGCATGTACCGAAAAGGGAGAGAAGATTGCTTTGTCGAGAAGAATAGATAAACACTGGAGATTGATCGGTTGGGGTAAAGTAAGATCGGGAGGTACTTTAGCTGAAGTCGTTGATCAAGATTAAAGAGATAGCATTATTAGTTTTTGATTGGTTGTCGTGTTGTTGCATGAGAATGCATTCATGTAGATAATTTCACAATGATAAGATGCAGACGAACATGACATAGCACGCATTGTTTATATGTCAGGCATGATGTTTCTCTCGAAATACTTGGTCTCCAACTAGTTTGAACGTATCATTATATCTTCGTACAGTACATGCCGGGATCTGGTATTTAACGATATACAAAACCATATTATATAAGTTACATAAGAAATCATAGTGTTATTTCATCAAACAATCATTCAGTTATTCATTTCACCATTTACCCTTCACCATTCACCATTCACCGATTCTCAGGAAGTAGCAGGTCTGAAATCCAATTGACTAACGATCAGAGGCCAAACTATCACACACCACATAACATAACATGATCAGCACTTCGTAACTAACGAACGTTATGGGATCTTGACTGAGTAGAGTTAGCATCCACTTACCCTCTTCAAAGCCAACATGTTTACCATTCCTGATCTGTTGCCAAATTTGAGTCATAGTTTCTGATTTTTTGATTTCCGACCAATGTTTAAGGAAGAATGCGACTTGGACCTGATTCGATCGAAGCAATATCAACATCAACGTCAACATCAACATCAACATCAACATTCACATCAATTGAATCAAAAGATTTTATTGCTTGGACGGAATTACTGACCTTCCTGATATCTTCATAGGTATTACTAAACCTACTAAACACTTCCGCCGGTACGTTTCCAGCCGTCAACCCTGCACAGATATGTTGGAAAGCCCTCAACTTCAACGCAGGCAAGTCCAACTTGTCCGCTAACCTATATGCAGCTTTGGCAGATACAGGTCTGGGTCCAAGTACATATAAATCTTCATCTTCATCTTCCTCGTCATCTTCGTCGTCGGTGTAAGATGATGAGGTCAGAGGAGGTGGGGGTGGATCGATATCCCGTTCGTACATCCATCTTGATATCCACTCTGAACGAGATTTTGGATTCTCAGCGTCAGCCGAAGTGGAACTGACAGGATTGATGCCAGCGTTGTTGATGGTTGTAGTGGATGATCGACGAGGTATTTGATGTTCGAACGAAGAGGTTAAAGGGGCAAAGTAGATTATATCGGTGTAGATCTGATAGTCGATGTTAGCCATATTCGAAGACCAAGTGGATCGACAGAGAGATCAATTGAATCCATCAAGCGAATTGGGGATGGAAAGAGAGGGAGAAAAAGAGTAGAAACTGGGAGACAAACCAAAACCAAAGCTTAAGCACCCGTCTCCAACTCACCCAATACAAGACATTCCACCAGGTACTCCAAGCAGCATCCCTAATCACCACTCTAGTCTTCTTCGGTCCTATCGGAACTTTCGACTGCTTGTTCCGAGTAGATGTAGAAGGCTTCGAACCAGATTTATTGGATGTATTCGTACTACTAATCAAACTAGATTCCTTCTTCTTCGTGGACGACTCGTCATTCGTTCTCTCTTCTTTGTCCTTTTTCGATTGCAGATGTTGATGGCCCTCTTCAGATTCTATGGTGACGTTACCAACTGCTCCTCCATCTTCATCTCCCTCTTCCTCTTTATTATGAGGTACGACCTCGGAAGAACTGCTCGTGGACGTATCATCCTCTCTCGCTGTGATGGATGGTCTGCGGATTGAAGAATTTCGACTTGTTGTCGTAGTAAGATGTAAATCACGTTCTCGATCGGGATCTGGTACCAAGCTGGACTGTATATCATGGGAGCGAGAACTTGCTTCTCCATTGTACGATGAAGATGATTCTGCGAGGGTCATCTCATCGTCCATATCTGAATCTGACAATACCGAAATATCATCATCGGAATCGTACTACAACAAAAAACCGACAACAATCAATGAGCGGTTGTTTGCTGAATGATGCCCTCAGAAGATATCTGACTTACCTCTTCGTATATCCCTTCAACCTCTTTGAATCCACCATGAAACATCGCATGGAAATAATCACACCTTCTTAACAATTTCTTGCTCGCGAAGATACTTCTCGGGGCCGACCTCGATCCTTTTCGAGGAGGTATGACGAATTCGACATCCGAGTATACTACATCCAGCCATCGCGATATCAGTCAATGTCAGTGATAGTGGCAAGGCAAGCAGATCGAATGCATATAGATACGGATCCATTGTACTCACGCGGGTCATCCAACAACGAACCAACACTACTGACCAATTCCTTGGGTACAACCCTCTTGATACCTCCAGCAGCTGATGTCCCTCCTGCCACCCCTCCCGCAGACCCATCAGCAGTAGACCATGCGCTGAGTCCACCTCCACTTCCCATCCTGCCTCCAGTGTTGGTACCCAACGTGTTCGTGGTTGGTTGTAGACCTACACCGAGCCATACTCCAGCAGGAGGCTGAGGTTGAGCCTGAATCGTACAAACAATCATAAAACTATCTGACTGGAGTACTTGAGGATGTTGAAATAAGGCTTCTCGTTTGGCAAAAGCTTGCCATCCCCAATTAGCAGTTTTGACCGCGAAGGTATGATCAGATGCATCTTTAGATGCCAAGGCCTCTTGCTGTTGAGCATTATTTCGACTGGTATTTGTACCTTGACCTGTACCGGGTCTATTGGTGTTCTCGGTCGAGGAAAGTGGTAAAGGTCGTATTTCGAATTTAAACCACCATAATCCCTTTCTAACCCATTTGTTCTGAATACACGAATCTCGCTCTTGAGCTGTTGGCTACGAGAGTATACACATAATCACACCTCTGTCAGATTAACACATTTCCAGGCGTGACGGGCAAGCAGAAGAAAAATGACTAGTAAGTGATTTCAATACTCACCACACAAGACAAGTACAAGCTAACGTGATCACCAGCCGTCTGGGTGGAAGTTCCAGCATTAGGATACCACAGTACTTCCCATAAATTATCTGCATCTCCAAACACAGCAGATTTGATGCATTTGCTATATAGAAGAGCCCAATCCGTGTAAGCTTCGCGTACTTTGATTTGCTCGTACTCCCACTCCCATTCCCACTGAATGTATGTTTGATTATTTAGAGGAAACGGACGTTAAACTCACGATTTCTGTTCTCCCCTCGTACTTTCGTACATAGCTTTCAAACCTGTCAATCTCCATTCGAGACATACCGATGTAGTCTCCTGAAACTCATGTCCTGGCGTTATGGCTGAGGTCGTTGTGGATGAGGAGGAACCTGCGGGGGCAACAGCTTGGACTGGTTGATTGGTGAATGTATAGCGAGGTGGTGGGGGCGTGGACATGATGGATATATATGATTTTGATCCAAGATTTAGTATTGATTGTAGGCAGAGAGAGAGAGGGGAATGATCGATTCATGAGGATATTGATAAGAATCAGCACGGATCATAGGAGGATGAGTACGACCGTAACGCCGTGATATGTTCGACGCTATGATCAACAACACTCCAACTCACCTTGAGCATGTTCCCTTGTAGTGTATGGCGGTGGGACACTTGTCATCTGGCGAGTCTCTGATATACTTGTCTCTCCTCTACGTGTGGTCGGTGAAGATGATGTTTACTGTCACTGTGAAGCAAGATATCAGTTTGATGTTGATGACTGCTGTCAGTCGTCGATTGATGCAGCATGGTCACTTGGACGTGTCTCGGTGGCGTCATAACCGGCTATCACTACTATCTGCATATACAACAACACTGTTCTCTCAAAATCACCTTGGCGTTCAAGCTAGTAAGAGAGAACAGCATACACCAAAGTGGACGCTTGCAATCACATGTATCTATGCTGTTCCACATCTATGCTTATGTATCCATGCTGTTCCACATGCATTAGATCTTTACACAATCTGCATACGTTCGTCAATCAAGTAATACATATCGATAAAACATCAAGTTTTATCTTATATGAATCACCAGATCAATGATGTTTTTCAAATTTTCAATCACACTTAATCGTACACTACTAACAACTTGGATACTACTACAATGTTGATAATTCGTCTATATAAGAGAAAGAAAGGAAAAACATGTATGTAAACAAAAGAAAAAAAAAACATATAAAGACGGTCCAAAGATCCTATCACTAGGCTAACCAATCTTTTCACTCTTTTCGATAGACATCTTCCAATGTTGATGATTTACTTGATTTATGTTATGTTATTTTGTTGAAGCGGAAGGATGTGAAAAGTGAAAAGATCGGATCGCGGGATGGATGAGGCGGTCGAGTATATGATTTTTGATGATATTGACGATATGAGCGAGAAGAAAAGCGAAGAAGACGATAATAGTTGGTAATGGATGGGAGTGGAGGGTGAAACAGAGTGGATAGAGAAAGAAATTGTGTTGTTTGGTAATCTGTTTAGAAGTGAGGTGTGGGGCCGACTTTCATAAGTCAACATATACCCCATGTCCATACCTAAACTCGTAGAGCAGGTTTTTCCTTTGTGTCTCTAACTTCTTTACCAAATTCCAAAAAGAGCTAATGCCACTATAAGCGGCGGCGCTGCATTTTGGTTTTTTCGTTTGGTCGAGAAGCAAGATGGGTCGTAGTGGAAAAGGGACTCGGTATAGTCGATTGAAAGGGTTGAGTCGGAGAGATAAATAATTGTTTGTGCTGGATCCAGAAACAGAGATACAGAAAAACGAGGGATTAGGGAAAAGTCTCGGTGAGGCGCGAAAAGCTAAAACCTCAATTCATTTGGGAGTCGATTCAATGAAGAATCGACTAGATGAGACTTCCCGACTCGGCTCGTTTTTGCATTCTGTTCTGAGCACGAGCGACGGCTGGTGAGACACCTTGTCGCTTGGCTTCGACGAGCGGACCATCAGAGTGGATACCTTGTCGATGTCGTTCAAGATCGTGCAATCGGGAGAAACCACGTTTACAAGATGTGTGGGGACATTGATAAGGTTTTGGTCGCAGTGGGTTGTGGGTTTGGATATGAGACTGAAAGGCATCTAAGTTAGCAAACATGATAAAATAAGACAAACGATGACTACTCACTTTCAAGTTGAAAGCTCTGGCAAAAGCCCTACCGCAGATTTGACATTTATGTCTCTTCTTTGGGTCATCTGGAGTTTGACCGGGAACATATCCTCGACCGCCACCATGGGCGTTAGGGATCGGCATACCAGGTATCATAGGCTTGAGTTCTTCAAGACCAGTTCGGGGAGGTGGTGAGAACTCGGCAAGTTCATCTTCACCTTCGTGTTCGCTACCATTGTTTGAGACTGCTCGTCTCACTACAGGAGAAGGTTCTTGAGAGACGAAAGATGGTAGGCTGGCTGAAGTTGAAGTCTTGGACATTTGGATTGGGGTGAAATCTGGTACACCGGCATATACGGGGGTTGAGGGGTATGGAGGGCTGTTCGCGGATAAGGTAGACGTCGGCGGTCTTGGGTAAGGGGCGAACTGTGGTACCGCAGAATCGAATGAGGATCGAGTGCTTGATGGTACAAAGTAGGTAGGCGAGGCAAAGGCTCTCTGTTGCTGAGCTTGAACCCTGGCAACATCGGCGGCTTGAAGATGGGCTTGAGCCTGAGCGTGCAAAGCGGCTTGAGATGATTGAGGGTGGTAGGTGAATGAACCGGTAGGTTGGCCCCAATTGGATACCTGTTGACTCACACCATAGTAAGGGACAGGTCCGGGCTGAGGTTGGTAAGCAAGCATGTTATTGTTATTATTATTGCTAGTGTCTTTGTAAAGAGACGCTTCATTAAATTCACCGGGACCCGGCATTAAGAGGTTGCTGTTGTTACAAGAGGCAAAGAGAGCGTCGAATTGATCTTCTTGGACTCCAGTGGCGAGTGCCCTGTAGTGGTGATATCTTTGAAGGTGATGAAGACTCAATGCTTCAGCGGTATCAGCGTCACTGTGGTTGATTGAGTTCAATGCTGCCAATTGAGGAATCGAGGGAATCTCGATGTTGGATGATTTGGGTGAGATAAGGGTAGTTGAGGTGGGTGTACACGTGGACGCGACGGGTGATTGATCTAGATCCAAATCGAAGGAGACCTTGGGTGTTTGCACTTTCTCTTCGCCGATAGGTAATGCGTCAAGCAAGATGGATCGAGGTGAGAGATGAGTGAATGAATCAAAGTGATCAAAGTCCAATCCTCCAGTCTCTGATGAAGGTGGTGAAGGGAAGATCAAGTTTGGATTGAGTTTGTTATCGGTATCGAAGGAGAAGGGGACGAGAGAAGGGTGCTCGGCCATCGACGACATTGACGGACGATGTCGGGGAGTGAGGTTTGATATCGAGTTGATGTGTTGATATGTTCTGTCAGAGAGAATGGTATGTAAGTTTTTTCGTCGATGAAGGTATGTCTGGTTCAATTATCGTCTGGGTGTGAAAGGAAGTTGACACTGACTATTTGAGAGCGGGTTGTTGGCAGGATGCGAGGGTGAAGTATATATATATATATATATATATGTGAATATGGTGTTGACGTTGTCAGTAGTGTTGCTACGGAGTGTTGAAGAGATTTTATCCCAGGTGAAAGAGGGATGATGGGAGGGTGGGGTTGTTATAGGTGAGATGGAAAGAGTGAAAGAATGGAAGAATGAAAAAGGATGAGAGAGTGGGTGCAAGCAGGATAAACAAGAGTGAAAAAGGAGAGGGAGTGGGAAAAAGGTAAAGGAGAAAAGGGAAAGGGGGTTCAATTACAAAGGCGATGCAGTGATTATGCGGGAAATTCGTTTATTCCTCTATTGGAGTGACGTGATTAAGCTATTGCCCTACAGGGTAATAGCACATCCCAAGGTTGTATGGTGATACAACCCAAGTTTCCGGGAAAACTATCTTGTTTGTCTTCTGAAAACTTGACCTACCTTTGTGGCACCCCCTTTCCAACTGTCTGTTTTACGTCTGTGATTGCATCGAGAACATTTCTATTTATGGCTGCACATGTGAGACAAAAGGATAAACTCTCGGTAACTGCTCAGTTGGGAGTCTGGGTTCGTGTCGGACGCTGAAAAGACCGTGTACTCTATCACCGTTGCTATGTCATCAGCTATGCTATGCGTGAATGCAAAATGCATTAACGATACAAGCGAGGTGAACTGGGGTTGGGAGGTTCTGAGATGAAAACTTGAATGATTTCGTATGCTCTGTTACAAATTGAAGAAAAGAGGGCTAGCGTACTTGACCACAGAAGACCTAGTTAGAGCATATATGTTCATGTTCCTCACTGTCGGATGGCACATCTGGATTTGTTCCTGCCTTTCGTCATGAATAGTACGATTCTTTACCGCTTTAGTGTACCTCATGTACATTCTAGATCATCCTTAGTGCGATGGCTACTTTCTTTGTGTGGCAAGAACATCATCACAATCTCGATGCGCGATCCGTCATGTCGCCTAGTCACGATCCAGAATGTTAGTACATATCGCCACCTATCGGAGCCCATTTCTCCGATACCTCTCTCTTCCTACATCCGCGTGCATCCGGGAATCGCGGATTATTCCTTCAAACGTTCTCTGAGAGGAGCAAAATGTGACGTTTCAGAAAACGATCGTCTGTCAATTTTTATTGACATAACGTTATGCCAATTTATCAGATACGGCCGAGAAAGATGAGTACTGCATTCCCCAGTTCTCACACTGTGATGCAATGCAGCTTTGGAGCTCTAACTCACATAGGAAGATCCCTCCTTTACGGAGAACATACAGTATGGCATGACACTGCTCACAGCTTTTTAAACTGTACTGTGACTATCGACTGGGGATGGCATCGCTATCCGTAGTCTTGTCAATTCCATCCCGAGGTGTTGGATAGACTGCGAGAGGATGATCTGCGTAGTCAGGATAAACTTATGTGAAACGTCCTTCTGGAATTTCTGTCGGTTGTGACAAGCTTTCCCTCACCCATTCACTTGCCGCTGTGCATGTTTGTAAAAAGGATCTTTGAACAATCGACATGCATATTTCTGTGACCTTACATACACGATTGCACAAGGATAGAAAATAAGATAGAGGAGATATGTCAGATCTCCGCGCGTACGCGTATCACAACGAGATATTAACTCGCTTCACTTTCACTCGTAATGTTCGCTATTCTCCCTCACTCTCAACGGAGTATGAAGTGACAGTATGGCGATTCCTCCCCCCCTTCCTGATGCACAGCATCCCGATCCTGCCTCTGTTCCAGAAGCAGCACCAGAGGCAGGTCCATCTACACCTAAATATCACCTCAGTCAAACATTGTCAGCTCATAGTCGAGCTGTAACCGCTTTGAGGTTTTCGAATGATGGAGAGACGTTGGTCAGTGCAGGTGAGTACGAAACCTTCCACACATTCTGAAATGTCATTAATGAAGATTGATTGCTGATCTATGTGAGCTCTGATAGGTGCAGATGGGTATCTACATTTCTGGTGAATCTTTTTGACTTTTTGCGATAATCCGTTTGGTGTATTGACTTTTTCGATACGAGAAGGAACGCACATTCCGGTGAATATCTAAGGGGCTTTCGAGCCCATAAGACAGGTATGTATCACTATCACTATCGTCCAAAATACCATATTATCGATATACGCCAGCGAATAATCTTAGGTTAATCTGAGATACAGGTATAAACGACATATCCATATCTCCCGATTCTCTATACATCTCAACAGCTTCCGATGATAACACCTCCCTTATATTCCCTCTTTATCCTCCACCTGTTCCTCAGCCCCAGAATGCGAATGAACCTCTCAAAACATTAATTGGGCATACAGCACCAGTCTTAGCTATATCATTCTCGCCCAAATCGAATTTACTAGTAACAGGCAGTTTCGACGAGTCAGCTATAATTTGGGATGTGAGACGAGGGAAGGTATTGAGGAATTTGCCGGCTCATGCGGATGCGATTTGGTGTGTTGGGTGGGATCATGAGGGGGCGATGGTTCTAACGGCTAGTGCGGATGGTTTGATGTGAGTACTTCATCGATTCTGGTTGTCATTCCGTGAGGAATATATGAAATAGATTGTGAATGAAGGGTTGAGTCAGAGCAGGGTGCGAGACAGACGTGTTGCTGTGTCCAAGGATAGATCGTGTTGTTGTTCTTTCAAAAACCTGCTCGAGCTGATACCTTTTCTTGTCGCTTAGTCGACTATGGGACGTAAACAGTGGACAGTGTCTGAAAACACTCGATAACGATACCAACTCGCCTGTGTAAGTTACTATCCACTCCGGTCCTTGATTCCTTCATTATCACACATATTAACACTGAGGCTTTTGATTACCCACAGCTCATACGCCTCTTTCACCCCTTCGTCATATTTCCTGCTTTCCTCCACGCTCTCATCGACATTGAGGATATACAACATCCATACATCCAAGGTTCTCAAAACCATACAGGCTCCGGGGGTTTATATAAGTGACAAATATCCTTGTCCCGCCATAATATTCGAATCTCCACCTGTGTCCCAAGATCAAGATCAACATCAGGATGGGATGGATATAGACCATAATGATAATGGTATTACCAATGGTAATATGAAGAAGAGCAAGGAATCGAATCCAGCTTTGATAGTAGCCGGATCGGAAAATGGGAAAATCGTCATATGGGATTTACAATCTAAGAATGTCTGTCAGGTATTACAGGGACATCTAAATACGGTCGTCGCTATTGCTGTGAGTGATATCAAACCTATCGATGATGGAATGATGGAAGAAGCTGATCGTGATTTCGTTTGTATTTAGGTACACCCGAATGGGCGTATAATAGCTAGCGGAAGTCTGGAACCTGAGAAGAGTATAAGGTTATGGAGAGTTGATTAAGCGTAGTACCAAGATAGGCTTTGAGTCATTGAGGGATTTCAAAGACTGTTGTTGGTCATACCTATACAAATACGGTATCGAGGGGTTGATCATGTAATTATCGATGAAGTAGGATAATTCCAATTTGTTGTATAAACCTTGACAATGTAAATATAGACAATGATGCATCTCATACTCATCGTGCACAGACAGAGTCAACCAACTTTCATTAACCACTCTTATCATCTCTCGGATGTTGGACAATTCCAAAAAAAAGGACTCATAATCCCATAAAAATGCATCGTCACCTTATATACAGCAATCTACAAAACAACTTTACCTCCTTTACCTCTTACACCTTTCAAGACATTATCCACCCAATCTTTCTCTTCCCTATCTACCAATACGAAATCGCCCCCGACCCCTCCCCCTTGGGTGTTAGTATTAGGAGGTGGATCTTTCTTCTCGAAAAATAAACCTGATTTGGAAGGTGAAGAACCATCATATGGTAAGTTGAATATCTGAGCGGTAGTCTTGGAAGTTGAGTTGGACAATGGGTGTGGTTTTGGTTGGGATTGGGATTGGTTTAGGTTGGAGGAAGTTGATGAGGTTAGTTGATTACGGATTGGTGTGGATGAGTAGAGGGATCGTTGGGATTGGGATTGAGATTGGGAGGATGAGGAAGGAGTTGAGGATGAGGCGGGGGAGTATGAACGTGTCTAAACGGGTTTGATAGTGAAATTAATATATTTTCTATATTTGCGCGCAAGATAGGTAGACAGCAACAAGAGTACTATCCGACCTGAGGAAGACTACTCACCAATGGTGAAGATACTTTCGAAGGCGTCAGTATCAAATTTTGCCTTATAGGAGGGATATATTCCTGTGGATATTGAATTGATATTATAGATTCGATTATATTCCAAACCAATATACTTGAAATGAGGAATTCTATGCCGTAAATATATTGAGATCAGCTTAAATCTCAATCATGAGGTGAAAAGCTGACTTACCAATCACATAAATCCCATTTTCACCCCAGCTCTCTTCCCTCCCTTTCCTCCCTTGCAGGTACCCATCCGATAGCTTGATAATGATTGACCGAAAAGTGATATAAGGTGAGAAATACCCTTTGATCAATTGGAATAAGAATAGGATGAATAGGTTGGATTTCAATCTCGTTCGAGCGAGAGAGGGTGAAAGTGGTTTGAACAGTGTAGAGAGACCAAAGGGCAGTGAGGACGAGGATGGAGATGCCATATTGTTCGTGGAGGATGACGAAGCGAGGTGATAGTACTGTACGAATTAGTAGATAGGAAGAAGGTTAACAGAACTTGACGAGGTAGAGGTTACTTCACGTCACTAGTCTATCTGACTGAAATTCGATCGAGCGATATGAATTACGTAAATTAGACAGACATTGAAATCTCCACTACTGCAGTATGTATCATCTTATATGCTACAGTAACATACTCGAGTACTGCATAGTCAAGAGTAACAGCACAATCGCATGATACATGATATACAGATAGTATATATACCTTAATACACAGGATACACAAAGAAACGAATAAAACTAAAAATACGGGATGTAGCTTAAAATGAACAATACGATCTATTTTATCTGAAGGAAAAAGATAAGACATGATCCATCTGTGTTTTCCTACCTAATCATCATCAACCACAATTGCATCATGTACATTGGACCCCTGTGTAGATCTCGAATTCGATCTCACCCTATTCAACTGCAACCCGCCTTGTGATTGAGATTCTCTTGAACTCGATCTTACCATCGCATGACCAAGAGGTAATCCACCCGAACCTGAACCTGATCGAGACCTTTCTCTTTCCCTGGGAGACTGAGTAGGTAACGGTTGTGGTACATCACCGTCCCCGTTTCCATCTTCATCTTCATCCCCGGACAAATCGATGATATTTTCAGCTTCAAGAAGCATCTTCCTCTTCTGTGGACTTATACTACCACTGCTGATTCTAGGTCTTTCCGTTCCAGATTCCTGTAGACGTTGATCTTTATCATTGACTGTTGGCTGAGATTGTGGTTGTGCTTCATTCCGATTGAAGATGTTGATTCGTAATGGAGGTACTTCCGGGATATTTTGAGTGCCAGGTACTTCACTTTGTTCTGTAAGAGATTGAGGAGGCGGATCATGTAATCCATCTTCTGCGGTGGCCACTGCAGGTTCTTCAGCTGCGGGCAGTACATGCGGAGGTGGCTGTCGAGGTGAAATGGACTTGTTGGAATTCACCGGTGAAGTCGATTTGACCAATGGAGCAGAGTTCGGAACGACCATCGAAGGAGGGGATCTAGTAGCTGTCTGAGGTGGATAGACTTGTGGGACAGGCGGCGATGGTACGGCGGTAGGTGGAGTAGGACTATTACCATTGCTATGAGCATTACCATTCGACCTAGATTCAAGGTATTGAGGAGTAGGCACTGGATCGGACATCCTGGCAGTTTGAGGTTGAGGTAAAGGATGAGTGACAGGTGAAGGATAAGCCGTCTGAGGTCCACTGCCATTACCGTTAAACATTCTTTGGGTGGATGAAGAAGGCGTGTGAACATGAACTTCTCCTACAGCTGTCGCCGTAGTAGGGTGAATGTCAGATGGTCTGACTTTCCTTCTCTTTCTCGAACTTCCTTCACCTCCTTCGTCGATATCATCTCTCACGAAATCCTCAGGTAAAATCGGAGCGATGAATTTCGAACATTCCAATAAGACCACATCGGTCGAATGTCTTAGATTGACCATTATTGGTTTTTCAGCATATTCATTGATGGTCGATCGATAATCGATATATTGATCAGTTCCAACTTGTTCTACATGACAGAAACGAAAAGTCAATGCTGAACCATCTCAGTCGTCCAAAGTGGAAGAGTTTATGCTTACCCTTAAATTGTACTCTTACTTCAACACCTTTCAGATAGTATTTCGCCTCTTTGACGGTACAGCAAGGACATCTCCAGAAAGTCTTATTACCTCCGGTACCGTTTTCTTCATCAGTCGTCTTATGTATTTGAGCCAATAATTCAGGAGGCGCTTTCACACAACATGAATGATACGATTGATTACACTTCGCACATTCAATCGTCGCACCAAACCTTCCATTATCGTAGGTTGACTCGGGTTGACCACATATGCAGTGAAATTCCCTCGGATAAGATTGAGTGATGATTAATTTGGGTTTTCTACCTCTTGTCCTCTTCTCTCTTCCTGCTGTACCATTCAGTCCATTCGTGCCATTACCATTACCGATGGATGTGGACGATAAACCATTATGATATTTGATACAATCCTGTAATCTTCTGAATAACCATTTAATATAAACTACCCTTTCACCTGTATGGATATTCGTAGCATCCAACAGTAAAGGTAAATTATAGATCTTTCGAATGGTATGTTGGATTTTCTCAATATCTTTAGAATAAGGTTGACAAGTTTCATCTAACGGGTCGATGATCTTGAGTATCACGGTAGAGTATCGTAAAGCCATTTCGACAATTTCTTTAGCTACCTTAAATTCAGGAGGGACAATCTTGAAATTCCATCTTTGCGATACCACAACCGATCCAAAGTCATTCAATGAAGGTGATAAACCAGGAAGGAGTCGCTGACACATCTCACATTGATACGGGTTATTAGCGTATTTAGGTGAGATCCCTACACATTTCGGATGATATTCTCCCAAACAATTTTGACAAGTGACCATGACTGCTCCGGACATCCCTCGACAGAAACACACAAATTCATCATTTGGTTCGTCATCTTCCGGCGATAAGTGCGTCTCGAATTCCCTCTTGAGATAATTCATCGTACTGGCGACTTTCGCTATTGGTACTTCCAAAACAGAGGCTATCTCCCATTGCCATTGGTTGTGGTGTTCTAATTCCGCTTGCAATTCTATGATTTCAGGTATCTCAACTCGGTTGATAGGTGCCGAAGCTATTGAGACGTTCTTGCATAGTCGCGAAGCGGCCAGTGCGGATCCATTAGACAACAAGAAGTTCTTGGCTGAGGCTTGCCAGTTCAAGACGGTCTTTCGAATACTTTCAAGTTGGCGCATCTTGTCCGTTGAAACAGGTATGAGCTCTTTGCCCTCTATGAGCTCCGATATCTCCTCGATCTTGATGCGAGGAGCATTGAATAGTCGATCTACAGCATTTAACCATTCTGCACCCCTTTGCCTGCGTTTCTTCAGCTCAGCGATCGTAGGATGATCTTCAGGTATACCGTACTCTTCAGCTTGATCTAGCAGTTTGACCGTATCATCGAATTCAAGAGTTCGATCGTCCACTTCTTCCTCGACTTTCCTGAACCACGACAATCGATTGACGATATTGGCTATAGCGGTAATCTCCGGTAGATCGAGGTTCAGGCTTTCTCCCAGGATCAGAGCGGTCTTACATTTCTCAAGATCTAAGGTGCTTTCAGGAGTCGACAGGATGACCGTAGCTTCAGATTGGAAATTCTGGATGTTTAATAGGGTTTGTCGAAGTTGAAGTGTTTCCGGAGCATCAAAAGCCAGCTTTTCGCCTTCATGAAGAAGAGCAGATAGGTTTTCCGGACTTCTGTCGATGTTCGTCTCTTCATCTTCATCTTCCTCCTTCTTCCCTTTCCTTCTTCTACCGGCACTTTTCCTAGTGACGAGAAGCGATACTCTTTCTACCCAGCTATTCGCTCGATCAACCAAAGCTCGAAGACTCTGTACTTCGGGCATGGGGTAAGCGATCTTCTCGCCATCCGCTACGAGAGCACGCATGGATTTTAATGCTGGTCGAGGTGTTTCTAGCAGGGCATATAGTCTGGCTCGCCAAGCATCCGGTTGAGCAGCTCGAGCAGCGACTATGGCTAGTATCTCTTCCAGCTGGGCCTCGGTGTATCGCTTCCTCAGCGTCTTCTTCGATTTGGGGCAGGAGCAAAGTTGATCCGCATGATCAAGACAAGCGACTAGTTTCGTACAGGTACAAGTGATCTGGGCAAGGTAACAGAATGATTTGCAGACTGAACATTGATATTGTTCTTCCGAACCGTCTTCTTCTGTTAGGGTTTCCGCCAAGGAAGGGAAAGTCAGACGAAGTTGGTCTCGACGACGAGTCTCGTCTTCAACCATTACCGACAGGTTATCCTTGAGCCTAAAATCCTAAAATGAGTTCGGTTCTGGCAAGATTTTCCATCCTACTCACCACAAGGCAGTTCTGATGGTCTCAGAGTATAGCGTAATAGTGATCAGAAGTTCGTCATGAGAGAAGACAGGTGGTTTCAGGTGCTGCTGATATCGCATCACTGCTTCTCTGCCATCAGGCAGCCAATCGGGCAACGCGAAATTGACAGCTTCGTTCATGTTGATCTGGATTCATTTCGTTTGTTTAGTACTGATGGAGGATCATTACGATAAATTAGAACTCACACCATGGTTGAAACCGCAATGGTAGGCTTTAGGGAAAGTTATAACGAATTCGTTAGGTCGTTGATCACATGCGACTACCTTGACGCCGGCCTCTTTGACGCGACCCGGATTCATCATAGTGACCAATTGGAAGAGAAGCCCAGGTTGCTGTTCGAATAGTTCGGGAGCCTCGGACTTCATGGCTTGTTCGAATTTCTCGGCATCGGATCCTGGTACTCCATACCAAGTCTTGCTTTCTCCCCAATACACTGCACATGTTCAATGAGCTACACGCGTCATCGGAGAACACACGGATAGCTCACTATAATTGACACTGTATGTATAATGATCCTCGTTATGCCAACAAAAGGTTGAGAACATCATTCCGAGATATATCCACGGTACCGTCATACCTGAGATATCCGATCGGATATAGCGTAGTAGTCTATGACAATGATCAAGTCAGTGACGCTCGATCTCGAGAGGAAATACTTACGAATCGGGCAATATGGGCATATTATTCAGATTCCAACCATCAGCAGCGTAGGGATCAAGTGGATGTGTCTCCATGGTTGGTCCAGCACTATCCAGCAAAAGCTGATCAGTCACTGGACATTGATGCTGGGCTAGCTTGCTTACCTGCCATGAGTGGTCGAATGCACGTCCGCGCCATACTCCACTTCGACCGTATCAGTCTGACTTTCCGTCAACCTCCAGAACTCTCTCTCAACATCATCTTCGGTGACTGTGACTTTACCGAAATTCCTAGCAAGGGGGTTCGCAGGCTTACTTGGCGTTTGTGGGGACACATGGCTAGCACTGTTAGTCCTAGAGGGAGACGATGAGGTAGATGATGGGACAGGGCGATGGCGATTCCACCAATGCCAAGAGAAAGAAGCATCTCTCGCTTGGAACGAAGCTACAGAATGATCTTCCCCTTCGCCAAATCCGAAATCATCGCCTTGACTGAGTAGACACGAGGTACAGAACCATTCCTCGTTGGCGGGCACGGATGATAATGGTGGATCAAGACAGTATGTGTGGAATCCTACAAACATCCATATTAGCTGTTGAACCGAGTACAGGAATCACTTGGCACGCACCTCTATCACATCCATCGCATAGTAGGATCTTTTCTGCCGTATGACCATAACGACATATCTCGCAGATCTGCACAAATTCATTGAGCATCTACTTCTCTTCCAAATGTGGGACCCACTTACGTCGCCTTTCTTGTATTCTGGTGTTCCGTCCTTTCCCTTCTTCGGTGATCCATCTGATGAAGTTTCGGCATCGCTCAACTCACTTTCACTTCCATCCCGATTCGAAAAACCAGGGACTTTGATCGTGAAGGTGGTCAGAGAGGGCGTAGCTGATGACGGCCTTTCAATCTCAGCAGCAGCTTGAAGTCCACTGACGTCGGATAAGGGTGCAGTAGTCAAGGGCAAAGATTGAGGATCCACACCCAGGCTTGCACCTGACATCCTACTGCTAGTTCGGGTTCGCGGACTAGTTTTGATCGATCCCATCCTCCCTACCGAACGAGATTGACTGGGTGATGGGGGAGCATCCGTACTGAAAGCTGGCGGTTTCACATTCCCATTTGTATTGCCGTTTAACGGGGTTAGAGGTGATACGGAAGCGGATTTCGCTCTCACCGAATAATTATCGAATGGTAGAACAATCTTCATATATGCTTCTCTGACTTGAGGGATCCAAGTCGATTTCAACCCTAACGAATCAGTGATCTTCGACCATGTTTTCGTTCTATCCAATTCCAAATAACCTCCTGATCTGTTGACTTCCTTTCTCAATTTCCATACATCCAGAGGTTGTCTTTCGATCGTCGGTATAGTAATCTCTTCCTTGTTATTTGATTGATTATGAAACATTGATAGTTGTTCTAAGAAGTTTATCTTTGCCCTTGAAGCAGCTTCCAGCTTATTCAACTTCTGTAAACGAGTCCTGAATCTAAACGTTTCCGAATCCAGTACGAAAGGCATTTTCCATCCTTCAGGCGGGACGATCTTACATATTCCGTAAGGTCTCGCATCGTCCGCTATAGATGCTATGTAACCCATACAATCTGTAAACTGCTCTTCCGTGGGATAGTAGGTTGGACATTCGTCTATCTCGAATAGACGAGGAGTAGTCCGAGGAGCAGGGTGCCTTGGAGCCTCCTGACGTACAGATGAAGGGTTGAACGGCGGATTGACCACCACCGGTCGATGTAGTGGATTACGCTGAGCGGAAGGTCCAGCGATAGGTTGAGGCTGCTGTTGAGTCTGAGCAGAGGAAGGTAAGAAGGATGTTGCAGTTGGTCCACTATTCATTTGAATGGGAGTACCAGCACGATCCAGCTTGGTCAAAGCGTTGACTTTTGATTTCCTCTGACTCCTCTGTAATTCACCTTCATTAGCGAAATACGTCGGGGCAGGAAGTACTTCTGGATAATTCAAGGAGGTGGTGAAAGTGGGTTTACGACGACTAGATTCGGACGGTGAATTTTTGATAGATGGTCTGTTTCCTTGACCTGGTTCCGAGATACTTCCATTTGAGGTTACCCTCGTGAACGATCTCGGTTTCACCGCACTTCCCATTCGACTTCTGGAAATGGATGAAGGCGTAGATACGTTTTCGCCTTGTGACATTTTGAATCGGTATGTATATGTATTGTTGGTGTTGGATGGTGAAAAAGAAACTCAATTAGGATGTCGGTCGTATGGTTTGTATGTTGGCGGATCGGACTACGCCATATATGTTGGTAATGTCGATTCGACCTAAACCTGAACCTGAAGAGGAAAAGGAAATGACGGAAAGAGTTGTTGTCAGTCGAGCACGGGCGCTGCTGTCTAGACCAAAGGACCTATGTTACAAAGAAAGAAGAGGATGAAGAATGAGAATGAAAGAGTGATTTGAAAAGGAGAGAACTGACTTGTACAGTGACTGTATCAACCTTTTTCCTCCTTGGTTGACTGACCCGGTGATCGTTGACGAGTGATTCGTTTGACTGGTCTAATCGTTTATCATTTAGCATTATCTACACTTTTATCCTTTTATCCCACTCAATCACAAGGGTAACGTACGTACACGTTTCTTTTCCTTGCCGGAGTTTATCAGGTAAACCATATACACTCCTACCATTTAGTACACCCAGCGTGGTTTTGATTCCGTCTTGACACGGCCACGCCCAGGCCCGGTCCCAATGATTGACTGTTGATATGCGATCAAACAACAACGTTGTCCTCCTACACGCGCACCATAACAGCATAACATCTGGGTCACCTTCAAACATCCGTAGCAGCACTCTCACTCCCACTCACACCCCATTTTTAAGCATACCCTCGGCACTTCGCCTTCACCATTCGACATCTCTCATAGGGATCAGCAAAGGGAAAACCATTGTAGGGGACTCATCTCGATTTGATCCACTGGATAACCGCCAAGATTGATTACGATTGAGTGATTAGTGGTTTAGTTCAGGTTCAACACTTTTGTACTTTGTTTGTGCACGGAGCCCGAAAAAGACAGCAAACAGCAACCATTCATCCATTGACAAAGCATACCTCATCAATCCATCTCTCTTATCCCCCAACAATCTATAATCATCCCAGTGGAAGGAAAGGAAAGGAATAACAAGTAGATACGATCGATGGAAACGTCTATATCAAAGCAATAATCAGTACAAACGAACATTGACGAAAAGAACAGGAAAACTTGAAACGACCACACAAACGAAACTTTACACACATCTTGTTCGATCCGCAATCACTAATCAACAATTTCCTCCTCGATGACCTACCAGCTTTAGATCCTATTCCATCGACTATACTCTTCATATCTGGTTTTATCTGGTCATGACATCCTATCAAACCTCTACAGCAGGTCCCTCTAGACCTACATATCCGGGTTTTCCTGTCCCTTCGATATCACCTTCGCCATCACCTATAGTAGAGCAAGAACAATGGCAGCATCCCAACGGACAACAGTACCCTATGCAGATGCCCCAGCCTAGAAGTGTATCTGATCCTGCCAGTGTAAACGTATCGAGATCAGCATCTGCAGCTTCAGGACATGGATCGACGCTCGACGGTTCAGAGGGGTCAAAGCGGAATCCACTCGTTGATCTCATAGATAGTGAGAGGATTTACGTGGAACAGTTGAGTCTGGTCATACGAGTGAGTCAAACAGTGATAGAATAGGTTGATTGAAGACTGATTGGTGAGAATGTGATGCGATGGTTTGCAGAAAGTAGCAGCAGCATGGTCGAGAAAGGATTTCCCACCGCCCAAATTGGATGCTATGTTCAGATGTGTCGAGGCTGTGTATAGAGCGAATCGAGCGTTTGGAACGGTGAGTGACATAGACGTCTCGTCGACCTTGTGAGCAAAGAAATGGTGGTTGATGATCAACTGGCTGTAGAAATTGAAAGAAATTGGACCTAACCCATCTAGTCCGAAAGCTTTAGGGGACCTACTGATGAGATGGGTAAGTCAACTCTCTGTCTTGTTCTCCAGGTATCGTAAACTCACTTTGTCATGACACAGATTGACGACCTGGAACCAGCCTATCACAAATACAGTACCAATTTTCTCACAGGGTTCGACTCCTATCAACCAGTCACACGTAATCAGCTCCTTGGGGGAATCTTACAAGAGATCTCTGTCAGCTGCCAGCCCACACCGCCTTTGACTCAATGGTCATTGGACGCATTATTCATCTTACCGTACACCCGATTAAGGTATTACAAGAAGCTTTATTCTAGGTTATTGAGAAGTACAAAAGAAGGTAGAAGCGATCACAAATTACTGGTAGTCGCCAATCAAAGGCTAGAGGATCTGGTCAATATTGTAGAATCGAGATTGGAAGCGGATGTCAGTGAGAATGATAATGATGAGTCTCAGGAAAACAGGTTGAGTGGGAACGTTGTCGCTGGTGGTGTTGCTGCTGGCACCGCACCAAATTCAAGAGAACCTAGTTGGTCAGAAAAAGAAAGGATCAGTAGGACAAGTTCGGCAATGGACAGTTCAATGGAGTCACATACGAAGTGAGTGAAATTTGCTTTCGATTTAGGCTATCTAACCTGATCGGGCTGTTGTCGAATAATCAATCCAATTCTGACTGATGGTTCAGCTTCTCACCATTCAGCAGTAGAATCGAAGATAGAAATTCTGGTGGTTCAGCTGTCACCAACATGACTAGTATGACTCAATCACCACAACGGAGACCGCAAATCCAGGTTTCGACAAATGCTGCCTCGTCCGCATCTGCACCAACTTCTGCTACTGCGCCTTTGTCAGATCTGGAGTTGAGGATTGATCCGGAGAGGACCATCGACCTGTTCTCGATGACAACGAAAGTGAGTACAGAACATCGTGCCATACAATAGACGACTGATCCTCATTGCGATCACAGAAATGCAAGCTGCAAATGAATCCTCCATCACTGCCCTTCACCAGATCACTTAGATCATCCCACGATGTGACCGTGTATTTCACCCCAAACTCAACAGGACAACAGGTCATTCATCGAAGAGCGCATATATTCATACTATCCGATTTATTCCTGGTAGCAGAGTGGATGGAAGCGTCGGAAAAGGCTTCCAAGGCCCAACAAGTCGCGAGGGAACAGCCTGATAGAGTCGGACATGGTGGACCAATGCCCGAGATGTGGTTGAGTTATCCTCCATTGGCTGGCAAACATCTGATGGTCGCGGAGGGTCAACAAGGTGAGTCAGCTGTTACGATGTTATCTTCCGACTAAGCTGATTTAGTAATCATAGCCAACGTCTTGACCGTCATGATCATGAAGAAGGAAACGTTCGTCATTCACGCTGAATCGGATATTGCTAGAGATCAGATCATGAAGGATCTGCTCGATTGTATAGACTTCGCTTCGGGAGGTAAGTGAGAGTTGGGTTTACCACTCACCCAGTCACTGACCCCTTTCGACAGCTACTCGACCGTCCACTGCCGCCCCGTCACCTATCAATCCTGATCCTCGATCTCCTTCTATCGCATCGACTGAAAATCGATCCAACGAATCCTCTTTCCCACCACTCCGGTATCCTAGTCCATTCTCCAACTCCTCTTCACCCGCTACCAGTCCTCGTCCAGGCGATCAACCGGAAGGTCCCCCAATGCCTTTGGGAGGTAACGCTTTGGTATCACAAATGAGCCAAATATCCCTGCAACCTGGAGAAGCTATCGCCTGGCCTCGGGGTCCAACTCCTCCACAGTCTATGCCACCCCCTCAAGGGATACCACCTTACAACAACGCTTCTTCGAGTGGTGCACCGACGATGGCAGTCCTTCCACCTAGAGGAGCGAGTCTTAGACCTAGAGTTCAATCAAATAACATGCAGTCTCCTCCCCAACAGCACGCTCCTCAGATACCGCCCATGCCAGGGATGGGATTCGACCATACCGGTATGGCTGGTGCGCCTTTACCTCGATCTCCATCTGGTCGATCGGTCCAATCTGCACCTAGGCTAAATATGAACGGTGATTTACCGCCTGTACCTTCCATTCGACCTAGTGGATCTCACATGTCGGATCAGGGACACTCTGGTTCTGGTCTCCCCGGTGGACCAGTGATCCCTCCATTTGCTCAAAACCCAAATCACCTAATTGCAAGATCCAGATCGTTGGAGCCATTACGTGCACCTGAACCCCCTTCTGCTAGATTTTCATCATTCGAAAATCACAATGTACCCAATAATATGGGTATGGGTGGTGTGGGTCGATCATCTCCTTTGACGGGTGATCAAGCTACTGGTGAGAATGATGATGGTGATTTAGAAGGTGATGAGGATGAACCGGTGGATGGAGAAGAACAAGAAATCACTTCGTTGACTGGACCAACGGTAATATCGGCTCAAATGAAATGTAAGATCTTCTTAAAACAGGAACATCAAAAATGGAAATCCTTAGGTTCGGGTAAATTGAAATTATATGTTCAAAAACAAGGTCCACCATTGAAACAACTTGTGGTAGAGAATGATTCATCAAAATCACAGATTATAATTAGTACGATTATCCTCACTGATGGTGTGGAAAGAGTAGCTAAAACTGGAGTGGCCATTGAGATTTCGGATAAAGGGAAAAGAACAGGTATTATATATATGATACAATTGAGGAATGAGAAATCGGCAATGGGGCTGTTTGAAAGTCTGTTACAGGGCAGTGATAGAGCTATCTTAAGGTAGATCAAACAAGATATAGTGAATAGTGGACAGGAATGCGTAGGAGAGTGGGAGAGGAAGAAAGTGGGGTTTGATAATATCAAGTATATTAAATTGATGTCCACTTGACTTTCCTTCTGTTTTAATTTGTTTATTTTGTTTAGATTATTGGTTTTAATGGTTTTATACGGATGTTCATTCTTATTTTCACTTCCATTTTCATGTTTATTGCACGACTAGATGTCAAGAACCAAATCTATTACAATCAATGCATTACGTTTACTCCATTGCGATCTGATTTTACACAAATGTCTCGAAACGATCACCGCACTTATCTGATCAAGTATTACCTACGACAATATCGCAAGTCCGACTAGAAAACAAACAGCAAAGCAAATACAAAATAGTAAATCCTCGACTTCACTTTCCATCTTGATTTCCTGCAGCTACCTTCGCACATGACCCACCGGGACATCGCGGTACAGAGGTGGCGGAAGATACCTTGTGATGAATGGTCTTTTCTTCTTCTTCGGATTTAGGAGCCTTGGTGCTATGCCCGGCAGCAGCTGCGATGTTCGCCCATGACTTCGTGTAACCACTACCACTAGAAACAGGGAGAGGCGAAGGACTAGTATTCGTTTTCGTAGATGGTCCAGATAGAGAAGGGAAGCTATCATCTACTTTACCGGGAAAAGAAGATACTTCTTCTTGTTCCTTATGGAAAGTCTCACGATCAACATTGCATTGGTGTTCTTGTGGAAAACTTTGTCAATGCCTGACAGGTGCATAAGAAAGTCCGACTTCCCTAGGTCCTGCGAGTCCTGCGGGAGCTTGGAAGCTGGAAGCGTGTGAGGAGAAGACTTGATCGTTATTTGGTAAATTCTTATATCCCGAAGGGGATGCATGATGGGATGAGTTTTTGGTAAATCGTTCATCACCCCCGACATCGTTGGTACAGACACCGGTCCACATCATACCTTGACGACATGTCCCACGACTCCCACCTTGGTAAGAAGGTTGATCAGAATTATAAGCCGGTGAATGACCGTATATCTCTTTCAACTGCTTCTCAGCTCTGTTTTCGTATATTGTGGTATTGATATTGTTCGTTCCTTCCCATGTATGAGGGGAAATGCCGTATTCTGAACCATCAGTATGGTGAGCTTCAGTGTGAGTATAGTACGTCGGGGATGAGGACGGCTTGAACACTGCTGTTAGGACGTTCCACTTGGGATTGGCAGGCTCCTGGTCCTCAGGAGAAGAAGGAGTGGAGACACATGTCTGATCGATGGGAGGATCGCTTGCGCCAGTGGTGGCTTCGAGCTCGACAGGCGTGCTTCGTTGGTTTAAACTGCTCGGATCTTCTGCGGCAAGAGCGTGGGTTAGCATCGGCGATCAGTTGGATCCATTGGGAACTGATGCGATAAGGATCCAACGGTGATAGGTTTCTTCAACCTACCAATCAATACCTCCTTTAAGGTCACTCCGCCTTCTGGTGCTCTAAAAGATCTTCAGAGTCAGACATAATCAATGATCAAATCTTGGGAAGGATAAGTGATTTAAATTCACGGTCGGAAAATGGAGCAATGGGGAATGGGGATATTGTATAAAGTTGAATCATGCTCACATCAGTTTTCGGCTGGTATGTTGATATAGACACATATATAAACCGAGGACTATGAGGGGAATAGATAGACTATCCCAGCTGAGTTCAAAGATGGTCGAAGCTGTTGAACTATCCTTTGATAGAATTACCACGATCCTAAACGCATCGTGCACACCTCGATGTCATTTGAGACAAGACGAAACTCTAAGAGAGAAGAAAGGATGTTGAACTCTTTTGAGAACTTCGGTGAGGTTTAAAGTGAAGTGACTGTTTACATTCAAAACGGGCGAGACTGTCCAGGACGATAAGCACGGTCAATACATCCAAGTGCGTCTGTTACTGTGCAGCCTGTACAAAGTGGCGAATACTGTAAGAAATGGTCCTTGAAGATTTAGATACAGTCCCTACATATGTGCTGTAATTATCTGTCTGCTGCCTCGGGATATCTCCTGTAGAATTGCTCTTCCACCCTGTCGAACTCTGTTTGTCCTCTTTCTCGAGTGGCATATCTCAGGTCGTAACCGGTAGCTTTTCGGTAGTCGTATCTATAGCTATTCTCCACAGCTTTCACATGTCGGGGGTCAGGTCTAAGCGCCTCGATCTTTGCCCTGTATACCGCTTCCTTCACCGCTCGACTGTCATGAGAATCCGGAGCGATGCTCTGGTATGTATCTACAGAGGGAGGCAGGTAAGGATGACGAGAGTGTCCCGAAAATGGAACTCGGTTCCAATCTTGTGGCAAACCCGTGTGGGTAGCGTATGGGTATGGGTATAGATACGATGCGTGAGACGGGACTTGTACATCTTGCCAGCTATGGGTATCATGGTGCCCTTGGGCGATGGATGTACCATCGGGCCTGCTGGAAGTAGGAAATTGATAGTCTGGTGGGTGTCCGACCTCCCTAGAGTGGTTGTCATGGTTGCCTGGAAGGCCTGTTGTACTTTGTTCGGAAGATGGTGGGTTGGTAGAAGGAGAACGGTCCACTTGACTGCCCCCCTCTGAGTTGAACTGGTGATCAGTCACTGAGAAGCGTCTGTCTGCCTTTCTGAGGAAGGTCCTTCTTAGATCGGATCCGTAATTTGAGTGGATCTCTGGTCCACCAAAGGTGTTAGCTTTTCGGCTGTCCGCTAATTTGGATCTTTGATATCCTTCATAATCGAAACCGTCTTCATCGTCGCTCTCGGCCTCTCGGTAAGGACGATGAGACTCAGCCATGCCTTATATCTTATACGAGATCTTCGATTCAAGTGGAGAAAACATCACAGAAATGGGTGATAGGGGTAAGATGCAAGTTAAGCAATGCTGGTCACGAGGTAAGGAAATGGGATATTCCAAAGGGGTATGTGGGTTCCTACGGTAAACATAATGGGTTTAATATACCCCACAAGACTCCTGAGCAGGCAACTTGGAAGTCAGGAAGTGGAAGAATCTTTTGTCAACCTCACATAAAGTCTCTTTTGTGGGAAGTCTTGGTGACTATTTGACGCAGCAGATTTTCCTCTGCATCCTGCAGGTGGAGCAAAGGATCGTAACAACGGAGTGCCACCTGTCACCTGCCACTTGGGGAGTTGAATTATGTGTGCCTCGTCGTCACCGGTTATTTATGTGGTGTGTTTTACTGTGCTGTTGCGTCAGACGACCTCATCAGTTCATGACATCACTGGAATCAAAGACATTCTCATTCGTATTCATATTCATATTCACTCCAACAAAGGTATATATATAACCTCATTCCACACCGCTCATTCCCCTCTCGAGTATCTCATCTCAACAATCAAGGTCACAACCGAATCATAAAGAATGGACCCAACTACCTCAGCTCACGTGGACCCATTCGCAGGTCCCAACTCAGACCTCACCTCGAAACAACCAGCCGTCACCGATACTTCCGGCTTGACCACTTCGACCGTCCCATCTTCAGGTGCAATCAATGCCCCTCACCTCGGAGCACCCTCATCAGGATTCAACAACCCATTCGTCTCTGGACCGCCTGTAGTGCCCACTGACCCAATCAAACAAGATTATCCCGACACTCAAGTCTACCCTGATACCAACACCAATGGTCAACAAGACTTTGCCGATATTCACGCTAGGAGTGCAGGTGCCGGTGTTGGTGGGACCACTTCCGACAGTACTTCCCAGACAGTCACCGATAAGGCTCATGTAGCTTCCAGCAAGGCTAGTGAGACTGCTACTCAAGCTCAGAACAAGGCTAGTCAAGTGTCCAGTCAAGTTCAACAAAAGGCCAACGAAGCTGCTACGGGAATCAGACAAAGAGTCAGAAAGCTTTCAGTCGACCTCAACAATGCAGCAGACCATCCTGCCGTTAAAAACGTCAAGGGTACTGCCAATAATTATATCGCTCAATTGAGAGAGCAATTAGGTAGAAGTCAAACTGTCAGAGATCTCGAGAAGAGAACGGGAGTGGACAGAGTTGTCTTGGTCGTTGGCGGTATTTTAGGGTGAGTGGAAGGAGTTCATCGTACTTTACAAAGGTATACATCAGGCTGACTTATACTCTCAAACATATAGCTACATTCTTCTCATCCCACTCAACGTCCTCAGACTCGCTCTTCCAATTACCGACCTCTTGACCATCCTCCCTGCCACCTACCTCGCCGCTGTTGTCCTCGACAAGCCTGACACTACTGCAAATGACCAAAAAGTCAAGTCACTCTTATCATTCTTTGTTGTACTTGGTGCTATTCAAACCGTTGAGAGTTTGATGGCTGGGTTCTTGGAAAGAAAAATTCGTAAGTAGAATATTCATTAATACAGTATCTGCAGAGAGGTTGTATAAGCTGATGTGAATCATCTATTTATACAGCTCAATATTACACGGTCAAATTGTTGTTCCTCGCTTACCTCCTCCACCCCCGAACTCAAGTAAGTTCAACCTTCCATACTCACGTCGGGAACCTTCTTTGCTGATATCTTTTGGTGTATAGGGAGCCACCCAAGTCCATGAGCGAGTATTCCGACCCATTCTCGCCTCAGCTCAGCAATCCGCCAAATCTGCTCCTCCACCAACATCAGGATACAGCACCAACGGTAGTACAAACACTTACGGTGCACCCAATTCATCCTCTACAGTCAGTACTCCACCAACTTCCAAGCCTTCCCTTTCAACTGTTTCTAGCCCTCAAACTTCCGGTTTCACCACTATGGCCGCGTCCATCCCTCTTCCCGGAGAGAGCGAGAATATCACAAGGGAAGATGCAAGAGGTCAAGGTTACTCAGTCGTCAGTGAGCTCCACTAGACAAATCAGCCCAAATGAATCTAGTGGAATACCTACCACGACCAACCTCGGTAAATCTTTCAAAATGTGAACATCACCTGTCCACTTGCTTTATCGAGTCTACAGGGATCACCTTCCATATCATCCTTTCAGATCATTTTCCGCCATTTGATGTAGCTATAGTTCAGCAAAGAAACATATATAATACGTAATTGAATACATGTCATCTTCCCTTTTCATATCATGTGAGACCGATTCAAGTGAAGAAGAAAAAAATTAATAGTGATATATACGAAATATGCATCTAATGAATATTATGTGAGATGGTCCTGTATGTAAATCATTTGTTGCCATAATCGGGTTTCATGTTCGTACAATGTACATTCAACAAACTCTCAAATATACAAAACATCAACTGATGTCGAATCAATAACATGCTTTACCTCCCACCTGAACTAGTCCCTCCATTACCTCCATTCCCCCTCTCCCTCTCCAAAACATCCAAGAGCCCAATCGACTGTTCCTTCACACTGACATTCAGGGAGCTTTCCACTAACTCTTTCAGACGGTACTTCAATTGGTATGGTTGGAAGATATCGATCATCTGTTGTCTCGGTTTAGATCTGTGATTGGGATTGGGGTTTTTCGAATTTGAGTTGGATTCAATCAAATGTCGGAGTGTACGAAGGGTGGGTATTTTGATAGAGTCGTTGGGAGAGTTCTACCAGGATTCACCAAACCGATTAATATAAAGTCAATCGAATCGGATGGGAAAAAACTTACAAGAGAAGTAGAAAGTATTTCCAAAATTTCTACTCTACCCACCATCGAATTCCTTATCTTCTCATTACCCAAGGCGATATTGGAAAGTACATAAAGTGCCTACAAATGCCATGTCAGGACTCTAGCTCGTGTTTCCGGTAAGTGTCCACTCACTGGTATCCTCAGATCAGCATCTTGACTTTCTCTGGAAGCTTGAATGATCGAATCAAACAGTTCAGTTTCACCGAAATTTTCTACTGCCCTGGTTATTTCTGGAATACTAGAATCGGCAAAGAGGTTTTGAGTGATTTCGAGAGCTTGTACACGAAGAGATTGGATGGTTGATGGGGAAGTCAGACTGGAAAGTGAAAGGTATATATGAGCGATGCAAACAGTCATAACGAATCTCCCGCAGAACACTTACACTCTCAGTCTATCCCAGCCTAATGTAGTAGTCACCATAATCTTGGTAGCTTCCATAGCATGGTACGTCAAATTCTTGATCGCCCACATCGCATTCAGAGCCAGGGGTTCGTATGGTGATCTAGTGAGATCACAGAGCAATTCCAGGCCGCCTTCTCTTAGCAGTACCTAAAATCAGCATCATCAGCTGCGAGCTTTGGTCGATTTGTCAGAAGTATACTTACAGTCTTCAAAGGCGAAAAATCAGTAATCAAATTACATATAGTAGCCGTCGCAGCGACTTCTACTGTCCATATTCTATCACTGATTTCTTCCTCGTTCAATTCAATCTGTTTGCTAGCTTCCACTTCTCTTCTTAATAATCTGATTATCTCTTCTCCTACACCGCTGTCCACCAGACTTGTTCTAAGGAGAGATACGGTTCGAGATAGAGCTCGAGCAAGTTGACATCCTGCTGCTCTCACACCGTACGAAGGTGATGAGAGCGCTTTGAACAAGTAAGGTAAGACTGGTGGTGAATGATCTGATATGAGGGTTCTGGTGGGATCATGTTGCATTGCCAATGAAGCGAGGGCAAGGAACGTCGCCTGGACAACAAGAGTCAGAACAAATCGAAGACCGTGAAACCTTTGAGACATAATTCTCACCTCTTTGCTCCTTGATGCAAGATCACTTCCTATCTCTCCCTTCTCTTCCTCTTGAAAAGCAGATATCAGTATACCAATAAGACGAGAGGGACAATCCTTCTCGCTTGCGGCTTTCTGTAATGCAGCATCGTCCGATACCAGTGCAGCTGAAGATGCAACGCGTCAGCAACAGAGCGTACACGGCAACCAAACCTGGACTCACCCAGAATGAAGCATAACTTGATCCTCTCCTCCATCCCTTCAGACTGAAGCAGCTTGATTATCTCATCCAGTAATTGATAATTTATAGCGGTTGATCTCAGACGATCGGTAGGTCTTATGCCTTTATCCGCTTTGATCACATTAGTTAGACTATTCGCCAAGCCAGGACATATCAGCTTGATCTATGATATATCCCAAAAATGGGGGACGTACCAGCTTGCAGCTGCTATTCTCGTATTCACTGGACCACTCGATACCAATTCCAATAATATACCTATAAATTCCGATTTTCTCGCTCCATCCTCTTCTTCAAGATTACGAGTGTTGTCATACAAATTCCATGCCCTGATAGCGATCGATAAAGCAGGTTGACCTTTGACTAGAGCAGCCAGAAGATCAAGGGAAGCTTCGATAAGCTTGGTATTGGGTTTTCGTGTCGTATAGAAACTACCCCCTGAGGAGGGTGTCAACCATATTACGGTATTGAGAAGATGCTGAATGATAAATGGTAGTTCGACCGTGGATGTTGATGGTTCAGGAGCATATGATAGTAAGGCTGAACGATGAGATGGGAGAGCTACCAGACGAGATAACAGTTGATAGAGTGGTAAGAGGATTTGTGGATCAGAGTGGGTCTCGAGAAGAGATAATAATGTTGATAGGTTGTTGGGCTGTATATCACCTGTAGTATTAGATGCAAATCCACGTAGGATGATGAAGTTGTCGGTCGACTTGGCTCACCTCAAAGCCTAATGATAATGCTTTGGAAGCTTCACTTTTCCACCCTTTCCCAACGGCTTGTTTACCCTTTGTATCTACTATCTCTTGTTCACCTACGAGTCCAGTCCCAACTACCTTCCTCTCGGCTCCTACACCCCACATGTGACCCCAAATCATATCTGCTGTCGAGACTAGGATGTTCCTCAATGCTCTGAGCAAGTGAGGTAGTATGCGATCCAGTTGTTTTGCCGGTATCTGTGTAGGGGAAGAGGTGGTAAGGGAGATTATCAATGTCAGGAGAGATGATGGTGTGGAAGAGAGAAGAAGAGGTTGGAGGGTCAGGTGTCCGACTAACATGTTCATCGTGAGCTCATAAATCCTTCTTCTGATCAGCAGCCTGTAGCTCACCATTTGCCAAAGCTCCTATGATCACTGCTGTTTCGCTCATCAATTCCAGAGCCATCGGTTCGTTCACATCCTTATTCGAAGATGGGTATTCAAGTAACGATAACAGACTATCTCGTATAATCAGCTCTGAAGCGACGTTACAGGATACTAAGCTTACAATTTGAGCAATCTCTCATCCTCTGCTACTTCGACTTTCTTCCATGTATTTCCTATCACACCATTTTTCAGATCTTTCAAGTGGTTTAATAGATCAGCCGGGGACGAGGCGTTGGTGATGAGGTCGAAAGTGATGCTATTCGTCATCCTGCCGTTCTTCGTAAGACTGTCCCGGTTTCTGCATACAGTCCTGGTGGGACGTTTTCGCTATCGATAGTAGTCCAAGGCCAAATGAGTTTAGGAGTCTTGTACGATGAAGATGTAAGCCAGATGTGCAAGGATGAAAGGTGATTTTAATGATGCGCGATTGACTGGAACGTCATAAACCCCGGTTCGGGATAAAAACGTAACTCTCACAATCTCAACCCCATCTTTCATGCTCTTTATCTTTGTCTTTTCTGCATACCAAAACATGGCCAGCAGCATCGTCTGCAACTGCTTGATCTACTTTGCCGGACGTGACTCCTGCTACAATCATACAGCAACATTTTGATGCTCTATCGTCATCTTGGACTCACAAAAGATCGGGTCAAACGCTCAATCCTTTGATCCTTCTCTAACGCGTACCAGATGTACAATAGGTCAACGATAACAGTACAACTTGAAACGCATCTCAACACGTCTGGCATGAGGTCGATGAAGTGCATGGTAAGATTAGCTCGTAGGGCCAGAGACAATTGTCCAAATCTCATTGCTAGTCACCAGAGAGTATCCTAAAAATCCTCTTCTTTCAACCTCGACCACCAGAACAGAAAACTTAAAAGCCCTCGAACAGAGAGGAGTGACGATAAATCAAGTATAATACCAAACTGATCACTAAGAAGCTTCTACATGAAGTTCCAGCGTAATATTGTGATATAATCAATCTGCCAGCCAAACAACAATAAATCACAACTTCTCAGAAAATAATTAATCTGAAGAGGATCTTTGAGCTAAGCTATATCACGGATAACACAACCTGTAGTCCCACTCGTGATAAAATGAAGACTCCTCGGACCGGTCTGCTACTTCTCGTCCTGGCCCTCCGATCAGCACGAGCGACGGACTATTCGGTCGATGTACAAGCTACCCAACTACGACGATCGACACCTGAACGCACTACCGCTTCACCCCTCACTTCAACTACAGTCCCGAGTCATGTGGCGACGGAATTATCAGGTGTAGTCGCTGTCGATCCATCAACCTCTACGCCATCCTCTCGAAGTACGAGCCACGCAGCTTCAATTCTCGGCATATATGAATCACTCCTCGACGCTGAAACAACCGGTATATCCGAAGAACGACAATCTTCCTCCGTTCCTGGAATAGTGGATGCTCAATATCCAGACTCGAATCCTAGTGGGTACAGTACCTCGTACAAGTTTGCTGGACCCACTGGCAGCTACACTCATGCTTCGGGCTCAGCTACGGCTGGAACCTTGGCGTCCACTGCAAGGATTGCAACAAATTCAACTTCAGACTTGGCAGCTGTCGATAATATGGCGACTACGACTGATCCCCTCCCGAAAACAAGCGTCGATAAGAGTGAAGCTTCCTCTAGTTCCTTGGCAGCTACATTGACATCGACAATCGGTACAGATGAGCTTCTGGAGACCAATTGCAGCCCTGCAAGTCTCGAAGATCTGACATCGAGCTTGGTCGGAGATGACGTTCCGTCTACTACGACCGCATCTACAAATATTGATTATCCAGGCTCTGGGGTTGTCGCATACGAAAGTCCATCAACAGCAACAACCATGGTCGGTGAATCGTCATTCTCGGAAACATCCAATTCCCTATTCTCGTCAGGTACTGTACCATACGGAAACCCCACTACAACATCTGCGACCACACCCTACTCCGATTCAGCTATGCTGAGTTCCATCACTGCAATGTCAGCCAGTCCATACTCGGACGAAGTTGAAGAAGAGTGCATCGACACAAGTATAATCCCTCTTGCCTCGTCACTTAACGCAACAGCTCAATCTGATGCTCCTTGTCTGTCTTCTGGAGGGGATTGCCAAGCTTTCGTTGCATCTCTTGATGGATGTCAAGATGATAACTGTGCTTGTGAACTAACATATCAAGCTCAATTGTGTGCTCAGTGCCTAAGTTCGGAAGAGGCAGTCCAGCAATATAATCTTTACTTATCAGCTTGTTCACTTCGAGGCTTAGTCCAACCTACTGAAACGATCGATGCGCAGTGTGGAGATGCTACGGGAACTTCGGACGTTCTCACCGATGTGTTAGCGAGTCAAGCTGCCTCTGCTACCTCACAACCGACGGGGAATGCAGGTAGTACAATGGGAGGGATCGCAGCCCAATTGCCAAATGTCAGTGAGCAAGCGGTAGTAGCTACTATCAGTACGACAGATACCAATGGACAACCTACTTCCATCATCACATACCTTGGATCGACTCCTACATCAACTGCTTTCGGGTCTGTTGTCAGTCAGGATAGTGCTGGGCAATCGACCGGAACGTTAAGTTCTGCTCTTGATTCGGCACATACCTTTTTCTCAACCTCTGTCGACTCGACTTGTCAGGGAGACTGTGAATTTTGGCTGGAGCTTGCACAAGTAAGTACACGATATATCTCCTGCAGCATTCCGTCCGAACTTTACAAGCTGACTAGTGTGAACAGACATGTACAAACGATGACTGCATTTGCATGCCGGAAGCCTTGGACAGTGCCAAGTCGTGTGCGAGCTGTGTGATATCTTCTAATAGTAATGATCAGATGAACGCCTATGCTGGTAGGTAACCGGTAATATACGTGCGATGTGAGGGAATTTCGCTCATGGTGGTTTTAGGCTTTACCCGAGCTTGTATCACAGCTACGACCGGGACAGCTGCTTTGGGCGATAGTACTCCTGTCGTCGGTATGGCAGCTGTAGGTACATCGACCACTCCCACTCGGGGCTCGGGAGGGTCCAATCCATTCGACACTGAAGAAGCGTCTGATACTGGCGCAGTAAAAACTCGAATGGCTGAACACCAAGGAGGGGACGGAATTGCCACTGTGTTAGCTGAGGATAGTTCTGCTTCGTCCATCGGCTACGAGTCCAGTGTGGGAGGTTTTGGCTGGGTGATCACAGGCCTAGCCGGAGGGCTGATGATTGTCCTTGCTTGGTAAATGCATGCAGTGATATCCATTGTACTACTCGCATCTTACCCCCCAACACCACTGTAGCAGCAGTTGATGTGATGTCACGTGATCTGACCATGTTGTCGGATTTGTGGACTATTTTTTCTGTTTTGGCTGGTGTACGAGTAAACGTAAAATTCATGGAGATACATCATGACCTCTTCCCTACATCTTATCTGAGTAATCACCCTCGACATCACATCCGTAGTAGATTCATTCGCACGGTAGACGGGAGCAAGCGGCGAAGTAGACCTGTGTAATCTACCTAAAGAAAATACTGCACGAAAGCCAAATTACTGACGGACCTCGGTCGATCGCACGACCTGATCGACCACCTCTTGGACCGTTGCCACCATCGTGCTTCGACATCCTTGCTCATTGACGACACATCTAGTCCAACATGATCCCCTTACGAGCTATCTCCCGAGCTCGTCTCGCAACCTCCTCCTCTTCATCCCGCGCTTTATCGCAGCGATTACCAATCGCCTTTCGGTCATTCACATCACCCACCAATCCCCGACTATCTCCTCCAGCTGCTCAACTAGCAGAGTCTGACTCACCATCGTACTACCATCATGCGCCTCAACAGTCCTCTCCTCAACCTCTCGAACCTCACATAAGAATAGAAAACTCGCCTTATCCAGGTCGGACTCATCCTTTACTTCACTTACCATCACCTCTACCAACAGATGTCACACCCAACCCTAATTCACCACATTCAAATCTATATCCATCTACAGGAGTGATCGATTCCATATCGATGATATCAATCTGTCTGAGACGACCCGAACATGTCCCAAGAGCCTACCAAATCTTCAAGCAGTTATTGGAAGATTCCGCTTCGGGTCTTAGGAGAGTACCCGATGCTGAAGTTTGGGCCAGAGTGATCGAAGGGGTCGCTAATCTAGGTAAAGAAGTTGAGGGTCTCGCATATGAAAACTGGAGAAAGAGAGCGGAAAGATTGGTATCTCAGTGGGAAGGTGCTAATGGCGCTTTTGCAGCTAAGGAACCGGCTGGTATGGAAAAAGGAGGATTGAAAGTCTATCAAGGATGGTTTAACGGTATAATATCGTGAGTGAATCAATCTGTTCCTACAAGATGTCTTCTGACGAGTTGCACTTTAGTGCCCAATCATCCCTTGACCCTCTCGTACCCTACCTTCACCACCCGTCGTTACCTGTTTCAGCGCTTTTGGAAGGATTAGAACCCTCAGCTGTACCGCTCGCTTGCGATGCTCTGATCGAAGCTGCCAGACGACACAATATGACTCAGCTGGAAGATTCGGTGAGAGAATTCCAAGGATTGGAAAAACAGAGGAGAGAAGAGATAGCCAGGGAGATCATTGATGAAGTTAAGCCGGTCATGGAGGTGAGTTGTAATGCGTAGATCGAAGATTGCTGCTAAATGGGCTTCATAGACCTCTGGAAAGAGCAAGAAGTCAGGAGACTTATCGAACCTCACACCCGAAGCTAGATTCGCAATCACCAACCTTCGTTCGACCTTATCTTCCATCTCTTCCTCCTCCCTCCCTCTCAACAGACAGCGCAAGCTCGAAGAAGCATCGTTGCAGGCCGCTCGTGCTGAGCTGGAGGAATCGTCCAAGCGATTACAAAATGCCGGTGATAATCCAATTTTACAACGGAGTCAGCTGCAAGGCTGGATGCATGGATGGCTTGGATTGTTAACTGCCGAGCTGGAACAGCGGATCTCAGCGATGCAAGCTGAACTTCCACCTATCGCCGATGACAAATACGACGTCACCACGCAGAAATATTCTGCAAGTTCGAAGATGAAGCGGGGTGTACTTTTGATGTACCTCCAATTACTACCCGTTGACAAATTAGCTCTGATCACGATTTTGGAGATCATGAGAATGAGTGGTTCCGGTGGTATAGCAGACGGTATGAAAGCTCTGAGAGGGATGTTAGCGGTTGGTAAAGCCGTAGAAACTGAGTTTAGAGCAGAGACGATCAAGAATGTTGCTGGTGTGGATTCACATCATTGGTTGAGGACGATTGATCCGCAGACGCAGAGACCTAATAGACAGCTGGTTGGATCGGTATGGAGGAGAATAGGAGAACAGATAAAAAGTCAGGGTTCAGCCGAAACGATCGAATCGTCGTCTATGATGATGCACGATGACTTGCATCAAGTTTGGACACCATCGTGGTCGCAGATGGCTCAATTAGGTGTAGGTTCGGAGCTTGTCGATGCGTTGTTGAAGGTTGCGAAGGTTCAAAGGACGGCTAAGAACCCTATAACAGGGGAGGAAGTGTGAGTGTGGGTTTGCAAAGTTAAAAGTTATCATATCGCTGACGTTCTTGTACAGCACTGAGGAACAAGCTGCTTTCACCCACGCCTACGAGTATATTCGAGGTAAGAAGCTCGGTGTAATCAAGCTCAACCCTGTTGTTGCCGCTCGATTGGCCAGAGACGATGTAGGTGTGGTAATCCATCCTAAGCATCTGCCCATGCTTGTCGAGCCAAGGCCATGGACGTCGCATACTCACGGAGGGTATCTATTACATTCAGGTGAGTGATGTTCGGCTGTCTTGCCTGTATTCCGCTGATATCTCTTTAGTCCCCATCATGCGATTCAAAGAATCCGCCGAACAACAGTCATACCTCCGACAGGCATCAAGAGAAGGCCATCTTGAACCAGTATTCCATGGTCTAGATGTCCTCTCATCCACAGCGTGGGCGATCAACCGAAAAGTGTTTGACGTGGTCCTGGCCGCTTGGAACAACGGTGACGCTATAGCAGACATCCCCGCGTCAGAGGAGAAATCGCACTATGAGATACCCGAAAAGCCCGATTCTAGAGATCAAGATCCATTGAAGAGATCAGTCTACGTGGAGAAGATGAAACAGGTTATGGGTCAGCAGAGGAAAGATCATGCGGAGAGGTGTAAATTCAACTACAATATCGAAATCGCTCGATCGTACCTCAACGATACCTTCTATCTCCCTCATAATATGGATTTCCGTGGTCGAGCGTATCCTATCCCACCCCATCTTAGTCCTGTAGGAGATGACTTGTGTAGGGGGTTGTTGACTTTCGGTACGAAGAAGCCTTTAGGAGAAGCTGGTTTGAAATGGCTATACATCCACTTGGCGAATGTTTATGGCTTCGACAAAGCCAGTTTCGAAGAGAGAAGGAGGTTCGCAGAGGAGAGGCAAGCCGAAATCTTCGATTCGGCAGATAAACCTTTAGTTGTGAGCTTATTCACTATATTGCCCCGCACAAAGCTAATTTTTTGACCCAGGGGAATCGATGGTGGCTCCAAGCTGAAGACCCCTGGCAATGTCTCGCGACATGTTTCGAGATCGCATCGGCTTTGCGTTCTCCCGATCCAACGTTGTACGAATCAGCATTACCCATCCACCAGGATGGTACATGTAACGGAATGCAGCATTATGCTGCGTTAGGTGGAGATGTGAGAGGTGCCAAAGCAGTAAATTTGGAGAATGGAGATAAGCCTGCGGATATCTATACCGGTGTGGTGGATATTGTCAACAAGGTTATCGAGGAGGATCAGAAGAAAGGTTTAGACGTGGCTTTGCTGATCAAAAAGCCTCTCGGAAGAAAAGTCGTCAAACAGACCGTTATGACCACTGTATATGGTGAGTTAGCTATCAACTGCGCCAAATGGAATCAGCTAACGTAGATATCTAGGCGTCACATTTGTCGGAGCTCGAGAACAAATCGCAAAGCAGCTGCATGCTCGAGGTGATTTCGCCCAAGAGCATATCTTCTTGGTTTCTGGCTACATCGCTAAGACTGTGAGTGGTACATTATTCCGAGTTTACTTCCGTGCTGACCCCTTATAGGTACTCAACTGTATTGGTGATCTCTTCTCTGGAGCTAAAGCGATCATGGACTGGCTCACGCAATCCGCCAAATTGATCTCAAGATCAGTCCCTCCCGATAGAGTACACGATGCTGCCAACAACCTCACGACGGTATTACGAAATGGTAAAGTGAAATCTAGAGCTACGAAGGAATTCATGACTTCGGTAGTATGGACCACACCACTAGGTTTACCTGTCGTTCAGCCGTACCGAAAAGCACAGAAGAAACAAATTATGACTGCTCTACAAACTGTATACATCTCCGATCCTAACGCTCCATCCGAAGTATCACCCCAAAAACAGGCTACGGCTTTCCCACCGAATTTCATTCATTCCCTCGATGCGACGCACATGTTGTTGACTGCGTTGAAATGCAGAGTGAGTGGTGATTTGAAGTAGATGTAGGCAATCAAAGCTGATTAGACGGTTATTAGCAAAACAACATTGCTTTTGCATCTGTGCACGATTCGTATTGGACCCACGCGTCGACTGTTGAACCTATGTCGGATCTGATTCGAGATACGTTCATTCATCTGCATTCTCAGGATCTCGTCGGAGAGCTGAGGCAGGAGGTGAGTTTTACGTCCACGTTTGAGATCTACACTATCATCCCTCGTATCTTGCCTTTCGAAGCGCAGGCCCTCGCTGACTCTCAAACCTTACCCAGTTCATCGAACGATACGGCGACCATAGAATCCCCGTCAACAGTGCCCGAAATATCTCCACTACCGCCGCGAAACGTAAAGAACAAGCTGCCATCCGTCAGAAACAGATGTCAGCTGTCCTAGGCGAATTAGGCGAAGATACCAATTCGTCTGCAGACGCCGAAGCAGAGTTTGACGAGAAGACCATCGACCTAGAGGCTGATGCGCTATCTTCATCCGCGGAGGAGGTAGAAGCGAAGGCTGCCAGTGAAATGGGAATATCAGTCGATAAGCTGGCCAACGAGTTGAGTAGTACTGGTACGAAGGAAAAGGTAGAATTGAAAACTGAAAAAATAGGTAAAACAACCTGGGTAAGATTCGGTGATGTCTTACCTCCTTGTCCACCTAGGGGTGTATTTGATGTAGATAGAGTTAGAGAATCTGCTTATTTCTTCTCATAATTCACCTACTACCTCTCCAACATCATGATCCCACACACATATACCCTAGCATTTATATCTATACCATATTCATCGATCTGAATTGCATTTATCATGATTCTTTGTACTAGGCTATTCACCTGTTTTTGTAGTTTATCATACATCCATATAAAAAGTAGTAATGCATACACCATTCTCTCCGATATCATACGATACCAAAAAAGCACCGCTTTTTAGCAAATTCACGAATGTAGCACTATATGTAAATGGACATTGATCGATATACTGGAAATACTTCTTGGCATCAGGCCTACGCCCTGCCCATCAACCCTCCCAGCCCCTGACTGGCGCTGGCCATAGCCATGCTCATCCTCCTCTGAGCATCTGCCAAGGAAATGACGTTGGTCCGGGCATTCTTGGGTAAAGCAATAAAAGGATGTTCTAGCAGTTGAGCGGCGGTCGGTCGAGCATTATGATCAATTTCGAATGTCTGCCTGAGGAAGTCTGCTGCTTCGGGTGAGATATCAGGTGGAATCTCAGGGACAGGTGTTTGGGAGCCAATCTGGTTAAGGAGTTCATCATAGAATTGGTCAGTAATGATGACTCATGAGTTGTAGAAGGAGTTTTGCTAGGACTTACTCTGAAAATAGCTTGCATCTGGGTCAAGTTCGGATATGGATGACTGCCGATTAACATCTCTACTATCAGACATCCGACACTCCATATATCCGCTTTGGAAGTATACGAGGTCTGTTTGACTATTTCAGGTGCCATCCAGAAGACTGATCCCTGCAAGGAAGGTCGATTAGTCTTGGGTCCAGTCATGAGATCTACAAAATATGAAAATCAACATCAGCATGGAAGACACACAGAGACTCATAAGTCATAGGCGGAAAGAATGAATGATGAACGATCCACTTACTACTCTCAACCTTCTTACTGATCCCGAAATCACTGATCTTGATACCGCCTTTATTATCCACCAAAATATTGGCTCCTTTGATATCCCTATGAATGATCTCTCGTTCATGTAGGTAATTCAAACCAGTAAGGATCTGTCGAACAAAATTCTTGACTAGGGCTTCTTCGAACGCTCCGTAATTACTGAGCAAAGCAGCTACCGAACCACCGGGAACGTACTCGAGGAAAATGTTCAGGTAATTACCATCTGCTGAGGAGTCTGTGGAACATTGAAAACGGAATCAGCTGTCGTCCGTTGTTCATCTTCAGGATCGCGTAAGGTTCAGATTACTTACCCAGATACTGTACAATATTTTCATGCTGCAATTCCTTCAAGAGCTCGATTTCCCTTTCTAAAGCAGATACCATACTCTGCTTTCTCTCTTCGTTTCTTGCTGATCCAGTAGGTAATTCGACTTGTTTGACTGCCATCAAAAGACCAGAATGGGCGTCCATACCCAAAAACACTGAGCCGAAAGATCCTGCTCCGATGAGCGCACCTTTGATCCACTTGATGATTCGCTTGGCTACGTACAATGTATCAGCGCAAGACTCTTGAACACACATACGAGAAATGACGGAGAAGGATAATCGAGAGAAGCGATCCACTCACATCCAGTTGAGGTGAATGCTTTGCCATGCTCGTTATCCTCTTCATCATCTTCATCCACATCACTTTCAGTCTCCGTTTCAGTCTCCGTCTCTTCCTCTGATTCATCTTCTGTTTCCGTCTCTTCACTCTCATTATCTCCGTCGCTATCCTCTTCCCTTTGATCTTGCGGTACTCCAGGTCCGGGAGCTATAAGAGGTGGCGGTGGGATGACCGGTTCTTCTTCTTCATCTGAATCTTCAAATGTTATCGTACTTGCTCTTCGATTCTCCACTTCCGCCGTAATCTCATCAACAGTCAACATCGAAGCTGTATCAGACTTATCTCGATTCTTCCTCAATTGCGACAACATTGAGAATCTTGATCTGGTAGATTCCTCTGAACCTCTTCGTTGCAATGCAATTGACTCTGGTCTGCTCTGATGCTGTTGTTGCTTAGGCGAATAGTCTACTAAAGATTCGGCAAGAGATTCACCAGTAGGTTGGAAAGGAGGTAATAAAGGCGGCTGACTCCCTACCGATGCTAACGATTCTGCATCGGATTCGCCATCGATAGTAGGTCTGGTATGTCGACCATCATCGTTCGATACCGATAATCGAGGGGGATGTTCATCACCCAGTACCTCGCTTTCTTCCTCTGGGATAGTACCTGCAGGTGGCGGAGACGAGATCATCGTACCTCGACTACCGGGTCTGGTACTTCTTCTAGGAGGTGAAGCTTTCACTTCTGCCATGGGGTCTGCAATCCTCACGCTGGATCGTTTGACCGATGGGGCGAAGTTGGAGTCGAAGCTCAGCCTTCCGGTAGATTCCGAAGGAGCGATGCTACCTCTCTTGATGCCTGGGCCACTGCTCATCCTCAACATACTATGTCTGGCCTTTTCCACATCCTTTCTCTTGGCAGAAGGGAAATACTCTGCTAAATGGTTGGAAATAAGTTCAGAAGGTGGACGATGCCCAAAGAAATTGTATACCGATTTCTTCTTAGTACTAAGGAAGCTTGCAGAAGATGGACTTCGAGTGGTACTGGGGGAAGGTGGTACTTCTGGCATTGGTACGCCTAATCCAGACATAACGCTGACTGTACTGGCCCGATTCATCTTCTTCGAAGCAGCAGATTTAATAGGTGTAAGTAAGTTGGCGTGATCACCGAATCTTGGTCCAGAGAACGGAGTAGGCGAAGTTGGTGACATAGGTTGAGGAGGTGCTTCACCGAGATAGTCTTTCATATTCTTTCGATTGGTCAATTTTCTTGGTCGTCTCAGGACTAAGCCCTTCTCTCGGACGGAAGTGCCGTCTCGGTGCGAGAGGCAGATACCAAGTAAAGCAGCTTCCGAAAGAGGTATGGCTACAATTGATTGTGAATGAGCTGATGATCGACCTGTAATGAAGAAGTGTACGCGAACTCACAGTTGTCATCCGGATCACTTTCCGCATAAACACCCCAGCCCTCAATCTCCAATCTTTCGCCATCCTCATCGCTCTCCGTGTCTGTGCTGGCATGTACACCTGTACCCCATTTTCCAAATTTCCTCAAGGCCATTTCCAGTACTTGAACACCACTGACGACATTGCTGACATCGACAGATTTTGTCGATCCATCTTCTGCATTAACGAACTTAACAATCTTACGACGTATATCATCGTACGTCGGCGTGTGCTTACTGCCACTCGATGAGATCGTATTGGTACTGGCTAGAGACTCATTACCAGTTTGGTTTCTCGTCCTATCCGAAGACGAGACGGTCCTTCCGACAACATAGCCTGGAGTAGGAGTTACACTTCTCTTCGAAGCCAAACTGCCAGTGCTTGAAGTGAGATTTTCGGAATTTTGACGTTCCAAAACCAGTTCCTCTCGTGATCGACTGGCAGCCGCAAAGGGATGTTGTGGAGTCGATCTGCCGCCAAGTCCCATGATATTAGGGAATTTTCCTTTGATCGGACTACTCTGTTTGGGTGTCGTACCTCCTATTTGGGATACGCTAGGTGATTTTCGATGCGAAGACTCGTTCGCTCGAGCAGCGGCAACTCTTGATCCACTTCCTGGTGCGGGACCTTTTGGTAGGCCATGCGCTTGTTCGCTTGAGGACCATGTGGGAGTCTGTCTTCCCTGCTGGTGCTGCTGCGTGAATGCAGAGGCATACTCGGCGGCGGAAGACTGATGTGACCCGCTCGGATCGGGTGGTAAAGGACGAGATGGGACTAGGCGATCGACGACCTGGATCTCTCGATGAGTGAGTTATTCGGAACTGAAGAGTTCGCATCGAAGAGTGACGGAGGGAACTGGATGGCGGTAGACGAGGATGCTGACCTTAGATGGCCTAGATGCTTTGAACGCCTGGAAGTGGGAAGTGATTTGTAATGCTGATGAAAGTAGAGGTTGGGCAAGTCGAGACTGCTGTTGTGATTGCGATTGATTGGGATCTGGAAGTGAAGGAGAGCTGATATGTTCTGTTGATTCACTAGGAGGTGTGGCTACACTACCTACACTTCCAGACCTCACACTCGACCTCGACAAGCTAGCTCTGGAACTTCCTGCAGCTCTTTTCCTAAGATCTTTTATACCTCCCAGCAGTTTGACCCGTTCTCCTACTTTTGCAATTCCGATTTCCTTCAACGCAGCCATATCCAGATCTAGAAGAACCTTCCCATCAATGTCGTGTCTTTGAAATGCGGAAGCATACTGCCCGCATCGGTATAAATTCAAGAACGCTGTAAGCTCCTGCTGACCCCATCCCTTGAGATAGACCATGAATGGCTGACCAGGTGGAGCGTGCAGCAACGGGGGTGAAGGAGGCCTAGGGTGGATGATGTTGACTGACGAAGAGGACGTGGCAGAGGTAGAGATGGAATTGAGTGATGACTGGTGTCTCGGCTGCGGTTCGAGGTAATGGGACGAAGCGTAGGGGTGACGGGACGAGACGGGGTTGACATGATGGCCGAAGTGGGGGGAAGTAGGTGTGGTATTGACGGATGAGATAGAGGAAGTGGGTGAATGAGAGACCTGTTGAGGGCGGAGGGAGGAAGACAGGGAGGTCATTGTGCAAGATGAATGGGTGTATAGCCAGCCTTGAGTGATGTTTGGGTGACGATAACAAGTTGAACGATGAAACCGGGTATCCGTCGGTCAAAGCCTCAATCGATGATGGACTCGATGTCGACCTAGGACTAAGATCTGAGTTCATGTGTCGGGTGGATTAGATTTAAGCTTCTGCCTCTGGGTGGTTACCGGACATTGCAGGACTATTCTGCGAGGATGCAAGAAGGATGGTAATGACGGAGGGCACGAGGATGGGGACGAGAAGGAGAACAAAAGACATTTCCAGGTCAAGGGTTAGAGGATGAAAGCAATCTGAAACACGCTAAGTAATCTTAACAACTGAGACATCCACCCCCACACTTCCGACGGGATGAACCATACAAGTAATCTTACGAACAACCACATCACAGCAATCTTGAGATCGGCATCCCGCCAAGATTATTCATTGATCTAGTCTCACCATCCATCATGCATCTGACAACAATAGATGAGGGGACCATCCTTATGGAACTACTAGTATCCTTTATAATACGATATATGCGAATGTACGAGAGAGGAATGGAAACATGCCGATAAATGCCAGAATATATAACAGTTGAAACAATATATACCAATATATGATAAGTGAAAACGAACAGCGTTTAGAACTGTATGTATTGTATCGAACATTAGCAATGATCTGTCTAGAGATCGGAAGACGATTGAAGCACTCACAGAGAATGACAAGAACCAAGGGTTCAATGCGAATGGGTATAATAGATGTGAAGCCGTTATGATACCCATCGGTACGTAAACCTCTATACTTGAAACTCTGTATCCCGCTGGCATGAGACTTGACGATGTGATGATCATCATTGGCTATTATAGCGGCATCAACCCGTCAGCCAAGATAATTACTGGTACTCGCCTGGAGATCGAAGACTTACCACACAAAGACCAAAGAAACTGAGTTGAGGCCAGAACCGTCTCCAGATGATAGGTAATTGCAAGAAGAAGTTGGATTTCTCAACGGTCTTGACGGTTGTAGACCATCTATATGATTATTAAGAACAGCCATGAGCTATCATCCTATCGAAAAAGAAGGAAAACGTGATACTCACGTCATGTTGTACCCTACCAAGTGACTGACAAGAGCAGCTGACATAGGCATTGACATTCCAGTGAAGAAGATACTGAAGTAGGCTGTAGACGAGGATTAGCTTATGAAAACATGTGACAAACCAGCGACTTACGAATCCATTTGATTTGGTCAAAAGCCAGTTGTCCACAGTTGGGAATCTTCAATCGATATCGAAGTGTGATGAATGCGACGTTACATAGACCGGTGAACAGGATGATACAGACCAAAGTCACTTTCCACGAAGGAAGGTCTTAACGTAATCAAGACATATCAGTATTATGTCGAAGCACCTTAACAGGGCTAGATAGGAAGATGTGACTTACAGTAACCGTCAACGGGCAAAGCGAAACCTTCGATAAAGTAATTCGCAACGGACAAAACCCAAGCGATCGAGATAGCATAGTATGAGAAGATGTAGCCGCAGATAGTGAATTTGGAGTGAATGGGGATGGAAGACCACATGAATTGATTGAAAAGAGGAGTGATAGGACCTTTGAATATCCATCGCTTTAGGGGATGGAATAGAAGCTCACTGAAAAACCATATAGGATTGTAAGCGAGAAGACATATCGGAGAGGGGAAGATCAACCTACGAGCATCCGAAAGCGTATTTCTGCCAACGATTGATCTCATCATCACAAGTCAAAGATACACCTTCTTCGAAAGCACCTCCAGTATAGGTTGCCCATCGGACTGTGTAGCCCTATGATCAAGATTCCATCAGCAACAGCTCCTGATGCGAGAAGGAATCTCAACTCGCCTTGATCTGTAGTGTCACGGCAATTTGGAAATCCTCAGACACGTGATCTTCTGACCAGATCTTGTTGATACCATCATCAGGATCTACGGACATACATTCCTGCAAGGCTGACCAACGAAGGAAGCTGTTTAGAGAATCAGCTTATTTCCCTTTGATCGTTTAATAAATCATCTGACACTTACGCATTATGACCAACGAAAGGAGCGACTAAAACAATAATATTGATTGTCAGCTACTATATTTGCTTGATAACAGATATCGCTTTTACTCACCTTCACCAGAAGCGGTACAATAAGAAATAGCATGTTGAATACTCCTTGTGAAATGGGCAATACCATTTTCAAAGAAGTGATTAGCAACTTGCATGACACCTGACATATGTTGGATGATAGCGACTTCTGGACTTTCTTTCATTTCCGATACGGCATCGGCAAAACAATCTTCTGGTACTCGCGTATCGGAATCGACAATCAAAATCACTTCTCCGATTCTGATATTACCAGCTGCCCAAGCTTTACCTTGTTTCTCTTCTAGCGCTTGAGCCAAGGCAGCATCGTATACGTCGTTTTCGTCAAGTTCGTTCCAGAAATGTTCAGGTTCCTTCTTCTCTTGAGCCAAAGGTCTCATGTCATCCATGATTTCTTCTACGCGTAGGGATAGATCAGCGGCAAAATTCATATTACCAGCTTTCTTAAATCGACCTTTTCGGATAAACCCATCGACGTTGTGTCCTGGTCGTGCCACATAGGCGATATTGTTATCGAAATAGAATCGTCGTCTCTTATCCGCTTCAGCCTTGGAAAGCAGTTGAAGACCGTCGTCACAGATAAGGATACCGACTGAACCACCCTGTCGCTCGTAGGTCGTAATGGCGACTTTGAGTGATTCGACAGTAGGCATGATAACTTCTTCGAGTGATTCCTATAAACGCCAAGTAATGAGTACAAATTGTTCAATCTTCTGACTGATAGATGCTCACCTTGTAAACGGGTAATTGGACAGTGACATGAGCTAAATCACCCATATGACGCTTAGGGGCGATACCAGAGAAATACTTCGACTTTTGGGTAACTTGACGAACAGGACCGAAGATTTGCCACTATCGTAGCCAAAGTGTCAGTATAAGCCTTGGGATCAGGTCTCCAGGTAGGAATAGGGGTCACTCACGATTGAACCGACGACACACATAGCAGCGAAAGAGGCAATACAACAAAGTGCAGGAGAGAAAATCATGAGGACAAACCTCATTGGTTGACCATCCAATATATACTCTTTGATTAAGATCCTCAGACCAAGGGAAATCAATGCTAGACAAAGCATGATAGCTACACCATCTGAGAAAGGTGCAATGAGCATTACAGGTCTTTCTCTCCAATATCTCTGCATCTCCCTTTTAGCTATATCTTCAGGGTCCATATCTTCTTCTTTCGTCTTGATTGATCCTTTATCGTCCGCTGTCAATTCAGGTAAAACCACTCCATCAATACCATATTTCTCATTCGAATTTTGCGAATCTCTTCGTTCTTGTTCTTTCATCTCTTCACGGTCTTTGGCATCTTGAAGCATAACCAAGTTGAATTTCACATTGACTTCTGGTCCTTGCCATACGAATTGAATGAGTGATTCCTCCAATGCTTCAGCAGCTGGAATGACATTTTCAACTGCATCTGCCCATACAACCAATACCTGTTCGGATCGGACAAAGGCAGCATATTGGTGTTTTCGAGCTCGAGCGAGAAGTTCAATCGTATCAAGAATCTGTATACGGGTGTTTTCGTCGATGACAAGTTCGGTCATTGATGGAGAGGGGTTGCTGCAAAAAAACACCTGTCAATATTGAGAGAGATATAGGGGAAGTGATGGTGACTCACATATATGTATCCATGATGGTGTTGACAATGTCCGATTTGATTTTGATGGCTACCTCTGGGTTAAGTCTAGTGACAGCTTCTTCAAAGGGTTTCAACGCCTCGTAATCCACAGGGAAAGTTCTATAAAGACCTGTTCTCGCTCTGATAGTCACACCAGTAGCTGCATCATTTCTCCTCACTCCCATCCTAGGAGCTTTAAACCATTTTTTCTTCTGTACCCCTGTTCTGAAAATATGATCCGCCATTACGTCCAAAGCGTCAAATCCATCTCCTACCAGAACCGCTCTGGGCTGTTCATCCTGAGCTCCAGTGTTCAAGGACATGGGTTGGGAAATTGATTTTACCATATACTCATCTTCCTCCAATATGGTATTTCCTATTGACATTGGTGGTGGGTTCAAGGCGGAAGCTTCATCTCTAGTCGTATTGGCAGATCTTGTAAGAGGCACTAAACCATTTTGAGCATATGCGTTGTATGCATCCAAATTTTCATCTAATCTTCTCATTACTCTCTTCGATCGATGTTTATGTTTACTCTTCTTATCTTTTCCTTTACCCTTCTTCAATCGACCTTTCAATGGTGGTGCTGCGTCCCATCCTGGTAAGGTATCTAAAGCTTTAGCTTTCCCTTTCCCTTTATTCCTCCTCGTTACTGATAATCTACTAGGAGCTAAATCTTCATCTGAAGTTAAACCATCCTCGTCCGAACTACCATCATCAATGGTAAGTTTTGATTTATAGAAGGCCTTGTTCATCCCATCCTGGTTATTGGCTGTAGTTTCTCCCAATCGCAAATGACCAGGATTGGTATCCCTCCTTGCAATTGCTAAACTCGCTTTACGGTGCCATGCTGGTACGATTGACTGAGAGAGCTTTCGTCCGTTGATACCTCGCTGCTGTTCGCCTGAGAACGTACGGCCCCTGGTGATTGGGTCGATGGGAGCATTGGGATCTGGTTCACTTAGACCGATAGATGCAAGGGAAGGGAAAAGCGATACTCGTCGTTGAGTTGCTCGGGCTGGGACTGGATCGTGTGTAGGGAGTTCGGGTGGGGAAAAGGCGGGCTTCGCTTTTCCGAAGACACCCATGGTGAATGCGAGTATCTGTTGAGGTGATGGAGAAAGAGGTTGAGTGATATAGTTATTGGGCAATCAGAAGGAGTTGTCGGATTGGTGGATCCCCTTCTAATGTTCGAGGTAAGAACACCACTGTGTTGACGTTCAGATTGATATTTGTCGGTAATTCTTTTTCTAAATCTTGATGAAGTTAAATGAGTGAGGTGGTTGTCGATATGATGGAATGATCAATTGATGTGACCTAGACTGATTACTATACTGTTGTTTGAATCAATCAACCTTTCGACACGTTCTCACGAACAATGTCAAGATGGCAGCTGATTGCGGCTTGGTATAATTGATACGCTTCACCAAGTCGATCTAAATGCAGAAAGAGCAAGAGCAAGAGCAGTAAAATTCGATTTGTTGTTTCTAGTCTGAGATAACGTACAACAACATACGTGTACGAAACGGCTACAAAGCGGATATGCATTTCCCACTCTACAGATCGGTGACTGACTTTTGCATCATGTCATGTTCCCAAGCATTTGTTCCGAATTCAATGGTTTTTGGTTTGGACGATCGTCGGAAAGATATCGTTTGATTCAGGCTCCACTCGTATTGCTCTTAGTGGCTTGTCTAAAGCATGAGAAGTTGACTACAGTCCCAAAATTGTTTGTTGATTGGACCTGAGTTAGTCTCTAAACGCACAAACAGTCAGGGTTATGTCAGGGTATCTTCAGCGCTGTTCCTGTTGGATCAGCCGGAAAAGGAAGTTTCTATCCGGTGACAAACATAAGTCACAAAGATCTTCAGGGTCAGCCCGATTAGACGGCACACGGGAACTCTGAAGCTTACTTTTTGATGAAAGGGCACATCTTTGTTGTCTCAGTAACCGAATAAATAGTCCACGTTCATGTTCAGTCTGTGCTTCCTTAGTATACTTTGAATCTAGACCAAGTGGAGCGGGAAGTCTTCTCACCTCGGTCTCGAAGCGTAGTCATCATTTTCCCTTCCTTGCTCATGCATGCAGGTTCATGGAGATGTTCTGTCTATCAGGTCCGAAACAAGGAAGAAAGTAGTGACTAATGGGTGAATATCCTTTCCCGGGTAGTCGAAATGGCATGACGAGAGAAATAACTTTGCCTGCGGGTTCTTAGTCTTATCGGATAGGGCGATCGTCAAGTTCATCATCAAAATCAGATACCAAATGCCGTTCGTGTGAACATGATTTACGTTAATATATTACGCCACGATCGACCTTTTTTTCTTCCCTCTTTATGCAAACATCCATACGTTCAGGACGGAAAACAACAAAGCAGAGCAAAGCAAGACAAGATTTGAAGCTTGTTCTGATACTTCCTCTGCACTAAAGTGCTTGGAATCTCTTTTAGATTGTATTGGATTGGGATCGGTTAGTCTTCGTAGTTCATATGGAGTTCATCAGGCAACTAATTTTTCCCTTTTCTGGTCACGTTGATCAGTTAATCACCCCATCGGTCAGAGTCATTCACATCGTGCCATCTGGCATCTTATCTCAACCAATTCTTTCGACCATCTATCTCTACATTATCATCAATTCGTCTTGTCGTCTTTCCCTTCAAGACATTACCAGATTGAATTGGACTAGACAGGATAGGTAAAGGGCTCTCCTTATTCTTTTGTTCATACGCTCATTACATCTTGAGCTGGTGAGTTATAATAAACACCTATCGTTGTATCTTATCAACTTCAGCTCATCAACCCTCATCCATTCACATAGCCTAGCTCATCATCTCAACAACACACCAAGTCAAATCAACTCAAGTCAGGTGGACGACTGATCCTATTGGCATACATTGCCTCCAACCAACATGTCCTTCCTCCGACGATTCTCTTCAGCCGCATCCTCCTTCATCCCTTCCATCCCCAACGCTCAGGGTATCCCAGCTTCCCACGTTCCTCGTCGACCCACCGAGACCTTCTCTCGAACGTCCAAAGCATTCATAGAAGAGGAAGATATCGACGAGAAAGCTTCAAGGGCATCATGGGAGTTGTCAGATAACGAATCCGTCTCTTCCAAGGGATCAGGATCAAGTAAATCCGGAGCTTCTTTCGCTACTTCTTCCGGATCTAGTGATCTAGATAAGAAAAGTTTCGATGAGAGTGATGATTCCAGTTCGGACGAGAGTGACGATTCGATACTTGATAGAGGAGGTAGACCAAGGGATAGATATGATATGATGGTTAGACATCTATGGAACGTTGCGGAGAGACAAGGGTGGTTCAGAGATGCGGATTTTGATGGTCTCGTGTCCATCCGGTAAGTTTGAATGCTAAAATTCCCTTCGAAAATTGAGGGTCGGCTTACACAATGGTCATTTATAGAGTGAAGAAGAGAGTCTTGCGAACATACCCCCAACCTAAAAACTCTAAGAGGGGTGCAAGAGAGTTGGGAAGGAGGATCAAAGAATGGGATGCTGCTATATCCACCTTGAATCCTGAAGTAGCCATGAAAATCACTAGTAAAGTCGTGCAAGCCATCATGGCTAGATGGTGAGTTAGCATTGCATCCTGATCGCGGAAATAGCTGACATAGCTTCACAGTGCTGAAGACGCTATTGAAATTACTCTCGATGTCAACACCCGTATTCAAATCCTTGACGATCTCACTCAACTAGCTGGTGCCCGTAAACATCAGTTTGCGGCATTCGTGCGAGCAGAAGCATGTTTGGTGGTTTGGGCAGATGAAGTTGAGACCTTGATTTCATCCGCCGAAGCTTTGGAACAACGTATGATCGCCTATGTATGGTCAGGAAGACACCATGAATTGAAATTGCTCGAGCCCGAGGACGAGTCTGAGGATGAGATCGACGAGAAAGGAGCTGATGAAGAAGGATGGGTAGATAGAGATGCTGAAAGAGAGAAGGAGCTTGCGGATGCAGATGGGGATGTAGATGAAGAGAAAGTAGGAGGTAAAGAAGGTGATTGGGAAATGAGAGACAGAAGACCAGTCATGCTTTACGCTCCGCTCGTTTCTGGTTTAGCTATGATCTTGACTTTCGTCTTCATTGGTTCCGGTATAAGTGAGTATCTGACCGGAAGGTTCAGGTGATCGGTGCTGATTTTGGTATGTTCAAAGGAAACTTGATCAAAGAAGTTATGCTTGACGGCTCATATGCTCGTATGGCACTTATTGCTACTTCACCTTTTGGCTATTTGCTCTCCATTGTAAGTACGCCATCGCTTCAGTGTGAGTACGACTCGTTCCTAACATGGATTTGCAGTTCTTCTCCATCTGTGTTATGGGTAACTTGTGGCAAATCTTCGGTCCCGTTGCTCAATGTCATCAAAACTCATCTTTCTATTCTGGTAAAGCTCCTACAAGGATGACTGGTAGACTACCACATATCACCATCCAGATGCCTGTCTACAAGGAAGGTCTGGAAGGCGTTATCATCCCTACGGTCGAATCGCTAAAAAAGGCTATTACTACGTGAGTTGTCGCTTCGCCCAAAAATACCTCGAAGTAGGGAACAGCTCAGCTGAATGAGTTGAAATTATAGTTACGAGCGACAAGGTGGTTCGGTGAACATCTTCGTGTTTGACGATGGTATGCAGTTGTGGGACGAAGAGGAACAAGAGATCAGAAAGGCTTACTACGATCGTAACAACATCGGTTGGACTGCTCGACCTAAACATGGTAAAGATGGTTTCATCCGAAAAGGCCGATTCAAGAAGGCTTCAAACATGAACTTCGGTAACAACCTGTCTTTACGAGTTGAGGAAATCATGGATGAACTTCGACCTGCTGCCGACGAACAATCTGACCCTAACTGGCAATGGACCGACGAGGATGAGCGAGAAATCTACGATGAAGCGCTTGCTACGGCTCTCGAGGAATCTCAAGGTATCGCTTGGGCTGCTGGTAATATCCGAATTGGAGAACTCATCTTGATCATTGATTCCGATACCAGAGTACCTGAAGATTGTTTCTTAGATGCTGCGTCGTGAGTTACTAACTTACCACCAACATCGTAGGCCATTAGCTGACTCACACTTTGCAGTGAATTCGCTCAATCGCCCAACATCGCTATCATACAACATGAATCTGCGGTCATGCAAGTTGTCGGTCACTTCTTCGAAAACGGTATCACATCATTTACAACTCGTATTAACACTGCTATCTCCTTCTGTGCCGCCAATGGTGAAGTGGCTCCTTTCGTCGGACATAATGCGTTCCTTCGATGGGCAGCTATTCAAGACGCCGCTTTCATTGATGCCGACGATGGTATCCGAAAATGTTGGTCTGAATCACATGTGTCCGAAGATTTCGATCAGGCTCTACGATGTCAGATGAAAGGATGGAGTTTGAGATGGGCTTCTTACTCTAATGGTGGTTTCCAAGAAGGTGTATCACTTACTGCTGATGACGAGGTAGGTTCGCCTCGAACGAAGGTAGGATCAATGCTAATGATGGTTATAGTTGAATCGATGGCAAAAATACGCTTATGGATGTTCCGAGCTTCTTTTCCACCCTTTGCGAAAATGGTTCACCAAAGGTCCTATCACTCCTCTTTATCGATCGTTCGTATGGGCAGATGGTATTCCCCTTCATTCCAAGATCTCCGTATTGGCTTATATCTCATCGTAAGTTGCACCCGTTGATTTGATAGGAGTATTTGGCTTATGAGAGATACCAGTTATTACGCCATTGCATGTTCGTTGTTACTCTCCCTTGTTAACTGGGTGTTGATCGGTCTATTCGACGACGTTTTGGATCTGTTCTACCTCGAATCATGGCAAGTATTCTTGACATGTATTGTCATTTTCTGTGGTCTCTCCAATGTCTCTTCCGCCTTATTCCAATATCGATTGAACACCAATTCACTCGGTAACGCCTTGGTACAAAACTTCAAATGGATCGTTTTCTTCTTTTTCTTCTTCTGCGGAATGTCATGGCATTTATCAACCGCTTTGTAAGTTGATTTCCCCAATTAACTGTGTGATAGGCGCTAATCGTGCGATTGGATAGGTGTGCGCACTTGACCGGATATAACATGCAGTGGGCCTCAACCGTGAAAGAAGTAGAATTGTCCCACTTCTTCAAAGAATGGCCAGCGATGTGGAAGAGATTCTGGGATATCTGGATTGTCTCTTGGGTTATGATCCTGGGGGTGGCTTTCATGGCTTCGCCATTAGTACCTATGGGTTACAGAATGTGAGTATGGGATTACCTGCTTGTGTGCATGGAGTGCGAGCTAATAGCGGTTTATCATCCAGTACCAACTTCACTTGTATTCTACCTCTGATGGCTCAAGCATGTTCGCACTTCTTATATCCAATCGTGTTGAATCCCTGGTGTAAGTCATTATCTTTTGGCGGTGTAAATCGATTCACTGATCAAATGTCATCTGTACAGTGCTGTTGTTCCAATTCTAAGGTCTCCCAAACTCAAAATCCCACCCTGTTTCTTTTGGGATTCAGACTTTCCGATTTGCTGGTTTGCTGGATCATCAGAGAACTCTCATTTCTCCCGCTTACTATGTTATAACATTATACAATTTCTTTTAATGGATTTTCGTTCTATCTTGGATATACTCACTCTTTCTATAACTTCGCGCGCATATATATCTGTTTGGTACAAATAAGCATCAATGCATCAGTATAATCTACACTCGTATTTATCTGACTGCTCAACTTCAGATGGTTAGTCGACTTGTGAATCACTTTCGTAACACCCCGTCAGACCATACGCATTCTGCATATACAATCTGCATACACACCTAGAAGAACCCTCTTGACGGCCCACCTCTCCTCATCATCTCAAATTCCTCCGCACCCGACGACATCCCGCCTACTCTTTCATAACCTATATCGTCCATCTCATATCCACCCATCTGCTCCATCCTTCTCCGGCGTTCTTCGTCTCTAGCTCGGATTTTGGCAGGTGTGGGTAGTGAGAAAGCTTCTTTGAGATCTGAGCTTCGAATTTTTATGCCCAAGCAAGTGGAGAGAAAGCAGTATATGATTGAAGCGAGGCTAGAAGAGCGTGATTGATGAGCTTTTCTGCTCAGGCATCGAGGCGAGCAAAAGGAAGCTCACAGGAAGAGACCACAAAAGAGGACGAAGAAGAAAAAGAGTTCGTCCATTTGGAGCAGAAGGTGGTCGTCGGGAATCTTGCTATCTTGAGTCTACTCTTCAGTATTCTGACGAAACGAGCCGAGATGTATAGGCGCTCCTGCTGTGGTCTGCCAATATCTGAATCTTGCGATGCAATGGGCACCGTGAAGAGAATGAAAGAGAAGAAACATGACAGCAGCGATGTCCAACAATTATGCTAAGAGCCTGGTTGTGTGGTGGAGGGGGTTCAGGGAAACGCCACGTGTTTCTCAGAATGCTTAAATTATAAATATTTTTGAGAAAGGTCAGATCAAGTTGCATAGGGTGTAAGATCTCATTGAATATTCGCACTTTCTCATCACTCTTCAGCATACTCTTCGACATATAACATATAATAATCGGTCAACATGGTGTCCTCCGAACATCGACATAGGCCGACTCTCAAACAGGTATGCTTTCTTACTCCTGCGCTCTTCACAACGTCGCTGATCTGCCCCTCTCATGTCAGACCAACAAAGGCTTCAAATCGAAACACTCTTCGAAAGGAGCTCTGAAGACCGCTGCGAAGGGTAAAGCTCCTCTCCTCTCCTATCGTTTAGTTCATCCGCTTATTGAATCTCATACTACCCTACAGGAAAGGTCGGCGGATCATCTCATTCTGGCAAAAACACCAAAAACCTAGCCTCAAGTTCCAAGAAGGCTAGATTAAATGCCAATGCTCAGAAGAGAGATCTGAAAAGGAAGACGGTGGTAGAGGATCAGAAGTTTTTCTCGGCGAGTAGTGGAGGAGGTGAGCTGTTTCTGCTGTCGATAAGAGCCAAGTTGATTTGGTATGATATAGGTCAAGTCCCCCGGATCGTTTCTGTCGTGCCGCTCCTACCTTCGATATCACCTCGACGTTTCCTTGCCAATTTGTTACCATCCCTTGGTCTTCCCGAATCTGAGCTCGAGGAGATATCATCGACTCTCACAGATCGAGGTACCTACCTCATCCGGGCGCCACGATTCAAGACTTCCCTTCAGATCAACCTCTTGCCCCCTCTGTCTCTTTATCCAACTCTCGATGCTGCTCTAATTAGCGATTACGTCGTATTGCTCTTGAGCAGTGTGGACGAAGTTCAACTTGAAGGTGAAGCTATACTGAGGTGTTTACAGGGTCAAGCGGGTGGTGTGGAAGTTATTGCTTGTGTGCAGGTAAGCCGCATGCTAGAATTTAAAGTGTATCGCTAAACATCTCTTTAGGCCCCTGTTGTCAACCCCATAAAACCCGATACCAAACAACTGATTCATAAATCCCTTCTCTCATTCACCAAATACTTCTTCCCCTCTGTACCCAAAATACATTCTTCCGATACACCAAACGAAGCTGCTCTTCTCGCTCGTGCTTTCTGTGAAGCCGCCCCGGGGGGCACAAAGAGTGAAGAAGGTCGAGCTTTCATCGTAGCTGAAGGCGCCAATGCTATAAGGTGGACCGGCAGTGGTGTGCAAGGTGACGATGGTGTAGAGAAGGGACGATTGGAAGTTATCGGGACGGTTAGAGGAGGTGCATTGAGTGCAGACAGATTGGTACATCTCCCTGGACGAGGAGATTTTCAAGTTGAAGCAGTAAGTCAAGCTGTTCAGCCCTTAGAAGCATGACAGCTAACCCAGTCTCGAAGATTTTCCCTGCTCCACCATCATCCCTAGCTCACCGACCTCACCAGCACTCTTCTATGTCCGTCGACGCTCCCTCGGATCCTCTTTCAACGCCCTCTGAGAACGCAGATGATCTGACTGCTGTTAACAACCCCGACTTGATGGCGAATGAACAGACATGGCCTACAGAAGAAGAAATGGTTGGATCGGAAGTACCGACCGCTGGAAGCTCCACAGGCGAGAAGAAGCGAACGAAGCGTGTACCCAAAGGAACGAGTGCTTATCAGGCTGCGTGGATATTCGATGATGAAGATGATGAAGACGAGGACGACGAAGATGAAGATGAAGATGGTGATATGGATGTATCAGGAGACGAGCTTGGTGGGGTTTCTGAAGGTTATGGAAGGGATGTGTACGACGATGATGAGGAAGAGGAGACTGAGGAGATCGAGCTCGATGAGAGGAAAGAAGAGGCTCATAGGGATTTGGATCCTGAGAGAGAAGAGGAAGAGTGAGTTTGGCACTAGTGATCTTGGACACAGCTGACTTGTCGATAGGTACGAGGCGTATCTTCGTCAACGTGAGAAAGCTCAAGCGGAAGATGCAATGTTCCCCGATGAGATTGATACACCTCGACATATACCTGCAAGGACCCGATTCCAGAGGTATAGGGGATTGAAGAGTTTCAGAACGAGTCCCTGGGATCCATATGAGAATTTACCGATAGATTACGCGAAGATCTTCCAGTTTGAGAATTATCTGGGTACGAAGAAGAGGATTGAACATGATGGTATTGAAGAGGGAGTCAAAGTGAGTTAGCCAACCGTTGATGCTTTACCTCTCAATCTGACAACAATTTCTCACAGGCTGGTACAAGAGTTATTTTGATCCTCAAGGACGTGCCTCGAACTGTCATCGATGAGAGAGACTCTTCACTACCTTTCATCGTACATGGTCTACTGCAGCACGAACACAAACAATCGGTATTGCACTTTGTGGTCCAGCGAAATACTGAATACGATGAGCCAGTCAAAGCGAAGGTGAGTTGGAGTTGACTGTGAATGTAGCTAAATCTATCTCAGGAACCCCTCATCCTCTGTGTTGGACCTCGTCGATATGTCATCCGACCATTGTACTCCCAGCATGTCCGTGGAGGCGGTAAAGGGGTGAACAACGTTCACAAATCTGAGAAATTCCTCAGGCCAGGTGCTGCAACCGTTGCTACTACATTCGGACCAATCTGTTTCGGTAAAACCGCATGTTTATTATTAAAAGACGAAGGTGCCAATCAAGGTGAGTTTCAAAACCCCATGAATCGTGCTGATCAAATCAGTACCGAGTCTCGTAGCTATGGGCTCTTTCCTCTCTCCTGATCCTACTCGAATCATCTCCAAGCGAATCATCCTCACTGGACACCCTATTAAGGTACACAAGAAGACCGCTACGATACGATACATGTTCTTCAATAGGGAAGATATCGATTACTTCAAATCTGTGGAATTACATACCAAGTTCGGTAAAATCGGTCATATCAAGGAACCACTTGGTACACACGGTTACTTCAAGGCTCACTTCGATGCGCCTATACAGCAGATGGATACCATTTGTATGAGTCTTTACAAGAGACAGTATCCTAAGGTAAGCTTACCATACTGAGTTTTCGATACATGACGTTGACCAATGTATTCGCAGTGGTCGGAACCTTTCATTCCTCCGCCTGTCGCACAAATTACTGAAAAGGTAGAAGATGAGATGGACGTAGAGTAGTGTACAGTAGATACCCTACGTTATATATACAGGAATCCATGGCATGCATAGACCGTGCGGTTTATCTCTCTGTGCTTGCGTATGGTTAAGTAGCAGGCATTCCTCTAGGAAATGTGTCAACCGAAGCAGAAAGAGAAGAAAAGAAGAATCGGGGAGGAGCAAAGAGGAAGCTCGTCGCGAAACCCACAACTTGCCCAAAAATTCCAAAAAAGGAAGCCCTCGGTGGGACTCGAACCCACAGCCTTCCGATCTGACTCTGAAAGTTAAGAGTCGGATGATCTAACCATTGAGCTACGAAGGCTTATGCTTTTGCTCCTCTTGTGTGATCTGTATGTGCCATCTGTCCTTCCTCTTCTCCAATGTGAGAGTGACAAGTAGACGACCAGAAATCCTCCTCAAGCGGTTCGTCATGGGAGCCGGCAGCTTCCCGTGTATTCTGAGCCTGGATCAAGGCATATAATGGTGCTCTTACTCAATTTAGGATCACAAGACTCACGATGTGACCGAATGTTTCCAGTTGTCAGAGAATATGTCAAGGAGAGATGAAAGGGATATATCATTTGAATCGTTACTCTAAGCTCTTACATGGCTCAGTACGGTTCATGCAGACCTGGTGGAGGAACTCACTGACTATTATCCTGGACGTGCTTCTTTATAAACTTCTAGGTTTGTTATACAAGGGTATGCATGTAACAACTTATGATATATGTTGTAAGAGATGAAGGGGAGGTGCTCAAAAGCTGCCACATGCCTTCGCCTCGTCTTTGGCAGCGCGTAAAACTGTATAACCATTGCAAAGTGGGGGGAGTGGATAGGTTAAGCCGCCGGTTGTACTGTTCTTGGTTTCAACCGATAATTCGGATCGACATTCGGATACACAAAAGTATCCATCTATTCAGTCACAGGATACTCGAGCAGCTCATCAATCACCTGTGTTTGTATCGATCAGGCAATCGTACTCGATTCACTTTCCGTCTGAAAATCTCGTCAAGATGCTTGTCCGTGCCGCGCTTCGAACCTCCCGACTCTCCTCTCTCGCTCCTGTCCAAAGGCGATCAGCATCCTCCTTGGTTTTTCTAGAGCACAAGAATGGGAAATTGAATGATTCCAGTTTGAATGCTGTGACTGCTGCTCAATCACTTGGATCAGACGTGAGTGACATGTCCTGATCGCATAGATCGAGGAAAGTTCTTGCTGACACGAGTCTCATATTTCTTAGACCGCCGGTATAGTAGTAGGATCGAAGAGCGATGTCGATGGTGTCCTCGAGGAGGTCAAGAAGTGAGTGCAATCACTTCAGCTTTCGTCGAGGGTGGCTTGCTGATACATAGATACAGGATTGATGGTCTTACCAAAATCTACACCGCTGCTTCCGACTCTTACGCCCATTCTTTAGCTGAGAGTGAGCTATGACCATCCTTTGCCCGAAGTATACGATATATCCACAGACACTGATATCATGCCCTTTCATATAGATGTTGCCCCCCTTCTCGCCTCAGTCTTACCAGCCAAGAACATCTCCCATATATTCGCTGCCCACACTGCTGTAGGGAAGAATGTATTCCCTAGATTGGCTGGTTTACTTGACTCCTCTATGGTGAGTGCTTCCTGCCAATCGATCTCTGCAGAATTAGGTCAAAAGCTACGAAGTGCCTAGGTACCAGTGGCAGAAAGACAAGATTAGCGAGTGAAGGGTCAGTGGAGTCAATGTAAGGAGAGTTGAGTGGAAGAAACCTGGAAAGGCAATCGGTTGCTCGACAGTACAGTGATTGAGACGATCGGCCGAAGAGGCGACCTGCGGCAAAACATCCTCGATCAGCCGTATAATCTGGTCGGATAAGGGCTAAACATGCTGAATTTTGTACATATAATACAGATCGCCGATATCGTAGCTCTCGAATCTTCAGGAGACGTCTTCATTCGACCCATATATGCTGGTAATGCCATTCTCAAAATCAAGTCTTCGCCCAAGGATAAATTCAAGATCGTCACAGTCAGAACTACTGCGTTCGACAAAGCCAAGACTGAAGGTGGTAGTGCTGCCGTAGAGGAAGTTGAAGCTACTTCAGGTGATGGTGAGTTTTCGTGTTCACTTCAGAGGTGGCAAAAGTGAAATAACCATAAGAAAGCAACGATAGCTGATAAAGTGATATCATGTTTAGCGTCAACCAAATACGTGTCTGAAGAATTGACCATCTCCTCTCGACCTGATCTCTCTTCTGCATCTCGAGTCGTATCAGGTGGTAGAGCTTTGAAGTCCCAGGAGAACTTCAATAAGATCCTTGATCCTCTTGCTGATGCTCTTGGTGCTGGTAAGTGGCTTCGTCGCAGTGATTACGGCAGAACCGCCGCTGATACGTGAAATCAATAATAGCCGTCGGTGCTTCCAGAGCTGCTGTAGATGCTGGTTACGCAGACAACTCATTGCAAGTCGGACAAACTGGAAAAGTGAGTCAAATAATCTGAGTACAATGGAATATTGCTGACTTAAAGGTGCATAGGTGGTCGCACCTGAACTTTACGTCGCCGCTGGTATCTCGGGTGCCATCCAGCACTTGGCAGGTATGAAGGAATCCAAGATGATCGTCGCTATCAACAAGGACCCAGATGCTCCAATCTTCCAAGTTGCTGATGTGGGACTTGTGGCTGATTTGTTCGAAGCTGTACCAGAGTTGACTAAGAAGGTCGAAGGTGCTAAGGCATAATTTTTCGTTCTGATGATATGTTCATGCATTTATCTCGGGTTCTTCGTATGATCATTTCTAAGGTCGCTATTTTGCAGAATCCGAATTGATTGATCGATAATAAATGCCTGTCGCAAAGATGGACTATCTGACGCAGACATGGTGGCTGTTCTGATGAAGCCCCACCGGATGGGGTTCCTTCAAAATACTCTGATATTCTACAGTACTGTATCATCAAGCATTCATGCGACGTTTCTGCACACCTTTGACTCCTACCAAGACTGAATCGACACCATATCAGCTTGTCCCAAGAGCATACGGTATGTTAATTGGAGTGAGTCGAATTGGCATCGTCTCTAGCCACTCTAATATCTAATATTCCTCATCATAAGCTCAACCCCAAAGTCTCCTGTGGACGATACAAGCTGTTCATCTTCTAAGAGACTGTTCTCCAAGGATACCATCTTGCTACGCCGGGGCTGACCAGGAGCGTTGGCGATACCAGTTTCGTTTCTTCTTTTTCCTGACGTCCTATCTGACCACATAAATATTATTGACCAGTTGTCATGAATTTAGTGTTCGATTCTATTCACCCCGTGGCAGTCAGAGATACATCGAGGAACACACCTGAAATCGAGGGATCACACTTCAGGCGTGTTCCGCTTCGACCTGTCTTGGTCGTGCAGTGTCAGCTCCAGAATCGGTACAAACATGTACAAGAACGAGATTCAGATAGCAGATCGAGTTAGAGAGCCAATTCTGGTTTGCTTTTGTTGTCCGGTTAACCAGCGAAGCTGTTTCCCGCCGGCATCCTATCGTATCTTCGTCACTCTCAGCAGCATCATGGAGAATTGTAACATCAATAGAAATACCTATTGGAGGGAAGATGGGCACAAAGCGGGCGTAAAAGAAAGGACGATCTGCACAAAATTCGGGTACAGCAGCTATGCTTTCAGTCAGCGTCTAGTGCATACACAGCACACACATATATAACCTATCAAAGCATATAGACACTGGAGGGTAAGGTGTGATGTGCCACACGATGCCACTTGAGGCGGGAATATTACATAACTCCGATGAGGCGAGCTTGTCTTTTTTGTTCGCGAAATCAAAGATGAGGATGAGAATGAAGATGATGCGTGAAGATCAAAATTAGATATCCATATGGTACATCCCATAACTATCATCATATCATAGCCAAAATGTCAGAGATAGAGAAGATAGACGGATTCACCGAAGAAGAACAGCTCGACTTTGAGGCTGAGCTCCAAGAGGGTTACGCCGAGATTGAAGACAAGTCAGTACATCCCTCATCAGAAACCACCTTGCGAATGCCTTGACTGACGTCTTGATTGTATTCAGATATGCTGTCGACACACAACAAGGTTTCGAAAATGTACTTGTCATGGATAACATCCCTATCGTGGATGATAGCAAGAAACAAAAGCTGGTTGATAGATTGAGGCAACTATTTGCTAAAGCTGGTGCACCTATCGAAGAAGAGAACATTAGCATGCCATGGGATGATAAAGCTGCTACCAACAAGGGGTGAGTTCAGCATACCTTGGAGTCCATATTGCGATCATACTGATGACATTGTATACCAGGTTCATCTTCCTCACCTACCCTGATGCCCAACAAGCCGAGAACGCTCTCCGAGCTCTTGATGGCGCTTCCTTCGGTAAAAGCACTCTTTACGTCAACCGATTTGGAGATATCGAGAGGTACGCCAACCTCCCTGTAGGAGAGGGTGAACTTCCTACTGGATGGAGAGAGAAGCCTTACGTGGAAAAGGTGAGCTAGGTCTTTCTTCTGAACCTCAAAGATATAGCTGACGTTCTGCCTATTTGCAGGACCACCTTCGAAGCTGGTTAGGAGATAGTGCTGGTCGAGATCAATACCTCACTTTCAGAGATCAAGATGTCAGCATCTGGTGGAACGGTAGAAATGGTAACGCCGAGCCAGTCAAGGTTGACGGCAAACCTCTCAAGAACAACGTAAGTACCATTCTTGTCGCGCATCATATAATCTGGCTAATCTCGTTCCTATAGAAATGGGGAGAGCTTTACCTACAATGGTCCCCTCTCGGTACCTACCTCTCCTCCCTTCACCGAGTCGGTGTTGCTCTCTGGTCTGGGCCCAAGCTCGATGGACCCATCGGAGTCAACGTCCTCCGATTCACCCACCCTGGTGTCCGACTTATCCAATTCTCTCCATGTGAGAATTACCTCGTCACCTGGTCTGAAGAACCTTTGGACAACTTTGAGAACCACCCCAATGCCGCTTTGAGAGAGACTTTCGGTCCTGAAGACGAAGGAAACCAATTCGTCATTTGGGATATCAAATCTCAACGAGTTCTTCGAACTTTTCCTGCCGATAAACCTATCCAAGGTGAAGATGGTCCTCAACAAGTTGCTTGGCCATCATTCAAATGGTCTCCCGATGATGCCTACATCGCCAAGTGTAACGTCGGTACCGGTATCGCCGTGTACGAACTCCCTGGTATGGGGTTGTTAGATAAGAAATCCATCAAGATTGAGGGTGTTCAGAACTTCGAATGGTGTCCAATGAGCGAGAAAGATTTCGCCGCTAGAAAGGCCGGTAAAGGCAAAGAATGCAGCTTCGTCTATTGGACTCCTGAAGCTCAGAACCAACCTGCAAGAGTCAGCATCATGTCTATTCCCAGCAGAAACATCCTCAGAGCCAAGAACCTTTTCAACGTGACCGACGTGAGTATACTTTTACGATTCTACAGTGAAATGGTTGCATGGCTAATGTTCCCGTCTAGTGTAAATTCTACTGGCAAAACCAAGGTGATTACCTCTGTGTCAAGGTTGACCGACATGCCCGAAAAGCCAAATCGAAGAAAGCCACTTTCTGCAATTTGGAACTGTTCAGAGTTCGAGAGAAGGACCACCCCGTTGAGGTAATCGAGTTCAAAGGTTAGTTTTCTGATCTCATATCCACTGCTTTTACTAACGATTTTCTGCCACACCAGACTACGTACCTCAATTCGCTTGGGAACCTCAAGGAAGTCGATTTGCCATCGTCTCATCCAATGATCCCAACTACGGACAGGGTATACCCGGAGTAGTGGTCAAATACAATATCGATTTCTATCAACTCGATCAAAAGAAGGGCGATTTCATCCCTATCAAGCACCTTGATTCTAAGATTGCCAATACACTCGTATGGTCCCCTCGAGGTAGACATATCGTGTTGGCTACTATTGGTTCTTCTCAGAAATTCGATGTTGAGTTTTGGGACTTGGACTTTGTCGTTGATGAGCGACGGGAGACTTCTGAACCTGGTGCGAACGTTACGATGCTTGCCTCTGGTGAACATTACGGTATAACCGATATTGCCTGGGATCCAAGTGGAAGGTATCTCACGACTCATGCGTCAGCTTGGAGATCTAGTGTGAGTAATCTGGATTTATCTTGTTTCCTCAGTAACGAGTAATTTTCTGATATTGCTCTGTGTTGTTAGCCCGAACCTGGATTCTGTATTTGGGATTTCAAAGGACAACAATTAGTTCATCAACCAATGGATAAATTCAAGCAATTCCTCTGGAGACCTCGACCACCTACTTTACTCTCCAAAGACCAAATCAAGAAAGTCCGAAAGGAGCTCAAGGAGTACTCTAGGACGTTCGACGAGGAGGATGCCGCCGAGGAGAACAGAGGATCCGCCGAGAAATTGGCTCAAAGACAAAGAGATATCTCAGAATGGAATGCCTGGAGAGCTAGGAACAACAAGAAGTTGGATGAGAGAAGAGCTCAATTGGGTAAAGAGAAGAAAGTGGTTGTCAACCAAGATCATAAAGATGATGAGAAAGTGGAAGAGATTGTAGAGGAATTGATTGATGAGACCGAGGAAGTTGTTGTCGGTTGATTATGGTAGCAGAGAAGTATTCAGTGCGGTATGGTACAGGCTGGATGCAATGCATTATTATTACAAAATTATGTATAAAGATCTATATCAAAGGAGATTGAATGAGATTAAATGAGATCCTACTGATACCTGAAGGAACATAAATGACAAACTTTCTTTCTATCTTCTACTCGTACTCTCTTCCCATTCCCGTTAGGAACAACCTGTTCTTCACCATCAATATCCATCCTCTCATTCTTGACTGAACCAGGGGCAGAACCAACCACGTCGTGCCATAAAGGTGAAACGTCGATTTGACAATCTGCGCAAATGATATTTTGGTTCTGTTGAATCTCGACAAGTGGTAGAAAATGTTCCAATCTCCTGGCTTTACGGAGTAGAGGGAATGAATCGTGCGGTGGGATAGCTTTATACGATGAAATATATGTTTGAAGGGCGGTCTAGTAGAAGCACGATAGATACAGATAAGCAAAAGGGCGAACAATGTTTACACCTTAAGCCGAGGATCAAACGATTACCCACCTCATTCTGCTCAGGATCCATTTCCCATAAATCATATATAACCCTTTCGCTCAAATCATGAGATTTGCACCATACGCCTGGTCCCATAACACCTTCGGAATCTTTGAATTTTGTTACCGTCACTGTACCATGCCGACCAGGTTTTGCCTATAACATACCACACCAATACGATCAAGTCAGAACCTACGTCGCGCTCGTAAGCTTGGATGAGGTGTACTCACCAAACTGAATTCAAAACCCATCTTCAAACCCGATAACCAAGCGCAGGCAGGGTGGAAGAGCACCTCACAATCCGTACATCCAATGACAGCCCCGTCAGTCTGATTACACAAAGTACATTGCTATTCCAATGGAATTATATTAGCATAAAACCGACTCTGTAATTTCAGGAAAACGAAAGTTCACTTGCATTTTCCCACTTATACCTAGATACCTCCATAACACCTTCAACAGTCTTGATCCTCGATGGATCAGCGAACCCCACTTCGGGAACATATGTCGAACAGAGTATATGCGCCCATCTTCTACCTTCTGTAGGTTTCAACGCAGACAACAAATCGAAATCTGCCTGTTGACCGGGTTTCTTCTTGATTTTGGATGTTATCGGTGTCAAGTCGTTTGGACAAAGCACACAGTGGGGTTCCTTAACAGTCACCAAGTTTATGTCAGACTAACCCGATTACTGTTTGAGGATCTTGATTGACTTACCAAATGATTCTCTTCTGATTTAGAATTGATGCACAAATCGCATTCCCAATTCGGACCCATGTCCTGAGAAGGTATACCATAACATCCTGAACAATCACATCAAGTCAGCTCGCGTCGACGTTTTCAACTGAGCTGGATATGCGATCGCATACTCACCAGCATGTACCGAGTATGTACAGTTCTTACACCTGGCCATCATCGCCTTAGGTTCCATTTTCTTACAATTCGCACATGGTGGTAATTTAGGTGGCGGAGGGGGCACAGGAGTAGCTGTACCGCTTGCATCTCCCTACGATCGGACCTATCAGCTGACATCCCCTACGAGTAATTGTTTAGCTGACTCGCCTTGCTCTTCTTCAATGTAGCCTCCTTCTGTTTCTCTTTCTTACTATCTTCAGATTTAACAAAAGATATGACACCATACTTTCGATAATTCGATCTGCGATCCTCACTATCAGCATATTCCCCTCCCCCTGGGCATAGCGTTGTACTCACCCGCAATCCTCACACATTGCATCCCCCTGGACAGTTCTAGGACATCTCCACCAGACTTGACTTAACCTCGTCGAGCACGCCGCGCATTTCACATCTTTATCCTTCTTCTTCGTGAAATCACTCCCGTACAGAGAAACCTCATCATCCGAATGATCCGTATTTGCCGCTCTGATCTTTCCTAGAGATGGCGCACCAAGAGTTTTATTCTGCCTTGCATGTGATGTAGATACCTTATGATGTAATCTCAGTTCTTCGTTCTCCTTGAATAACTGTTTGTTCTTCCATATGTACGAGAATCTGAGTACCTCGGCTGGAGTACGGTTGAGAATCTTCGCTGTTTCGTGTGTTTCCAGACCTCCGTTACGCTCAAGTTCGGCTTCGAATATGGTCGTTTCCTTATCGGAGAACTAGTAGACAAAGCACAATTCATCAGCTCAGTTGAAAATCCGATCGTCGAGGAAGCTGAAGACCCACATGTATAGGCTTGAAATCAGCTAATTTCGTACGACGCATAAACTGCGTTGCCTTTTCTCTCCCCATCGTAGTATACGAGTCGATGGCTAGGTTCAGCCTTTCGACGTCATAGGATGGCACAGGCAATTTGAACGACCGAACTTCGTCCATATACGAATTTACTATCACACCAAATGAGCAAGATCTCTAGTCTCGGGGAATGAGTTGTATGAACCCACAATCATCACTCGGTCTGGATCTAAGTGTCAAAGAAGACTCATATTTCCTTTCACCCGGATCATACCCTCGTTCTATCAAGCCATGCCTCGAGGGACCAGCTTCTACTTCCACTACTCCCGGTACATGAGGTCTCTCCTGCTCTTCCCATGATGGCACGTTGGCTTGGTATTTGGACCCTACCCTTGTAGCGGCTCGGGGGAAAATAGCGTCATCGGGGTCTGTACATGTACACCAATATCAGCAAAATACATCTTTCTGGTAATATCGCCGCACTCACCCAAAACATCTTCAGGAGTAGTGAATACTCTGTTAAACGTTAAACAATATTAGCTACATGTCTCTACGGATGAAGTGGTGACTCGAGCTCACCCAAAATATCTCCACGGCCACCCTCTAAATGTCACATCAGGTCTAGCATCCGTCGCTATGATCTTCTCTTTCGCTTTCTGCTTATTCTTTCCAGTGGTGGTTGTCGATCCATTCATCGTAAATCTGTATTTCTCAGATTCAACATCTTTATGACGTTGGATTGAACATGAGAGGCAAAACCAAGAATATCCTTTTGCTGGTTTACCTGCTAGAGGTGGGTTGAGACATTTCATGTGATAATGTTTCTTGCATGCCCTGGAGAAGCAAAGACACTGTGAGTCAGTATCCCATCATATCGCACAGAAACTTTGGGATAAGTCTGACATCAGGAAAGGATTACGCAACACTCACTCGCATCTTACTGATTCTTGATATGAAGCCCATTGCTCACACACACAACAACTTCGGAAAGCCTCTGTCAAGTCAGACACCATCTCTCGTTCAGTCACGAGGTATTCGTATCGTGAAAGAAGTGTTTCTTTGACATTTAGCGGGACTGGGTTTGGAGAGATAAAAAGCGTCAGCAACTCTCGCTGAGATGTGATTTAGCCTGTCATAGTCTTCCCTATCCTCGACCCCAGCTTGACAAAGCCAACAGCAAATTCACGATGCTCGATATACCAGTGATGGTAGATTTGATATACTTGTCTCCAAATGTATCGTCTCGTTCTACGTATGAATCTCGCTTTTATCAAGATCTCAGAAGAGAAGAAAGCACCCTTCATACTCACTGTTAGTAACAGCCTCTGTCCTTATCACCTCGAAATCTCTCTTTATATACGGATCATAAAACTTGACGAAGTAAAAATGATCCGGTAATTTCTTCCATTTCAACAAATCTTCAATCCGATCTTTATGTCTCACGTAACATCTTCCTCTGACGTTGGAGAGAGGTTGAATGTCCGTGTGAATGGCAGCGAAGAGGAGTCGGAAGTCATTGATTGGACGGAGAGATACCTGTGAAGTAGCAGTCACACTGATTAGCATGACGATCCCGGGTGTATGATGATATACAGGTCTTATGGGAGAAATTCCTCGTATGTGGTGCCATATAGTTCTAAATTATGCTATGGTATGCTCCATTGCTTCGATATGGTATATTATGGCCGGCAAAGATGTATGAAGAAAGGAAGTAATACCCACATCAGGTGGTCGATAATACAGACTCAACCTGACCATCAATTCCGAACCTGAACCTACGGCCCTCGAACCTTTCTTGGGCGAAGTGTTGGGAGGTAAAAACTCGATTATCCTCGCTATGTTATATGGTGTTCCTGCATTTTATGTATTACATCAGTATTCGTATTTGACCCACAGGGTTGGCTTTGTGATTTGGATTGCAATATGATCGACGGCGATTGATGGATGAATGATTCTGCCCTTCCGGCTTTCCTCGTTTCGGTGTGAAGGAAAAGAAATAAGGAAATAGGTATGATGTATGATGTATGATGTATACTGACCATCTCTCTCGGACCACGGTAAAGATACATATACATGATCTATACACGTTCACAACCAAACTGAATCAGTATATGTAGCAGACTACCAAAAGAATGATCATTGGTGTTAGGTTATGACCTTGACTTACCATTCTGAGCTACCACTTCACCATTCGCAAGTTTCGCCTGAGTCGTTTGATATCCCTGTGACACCATGCTTCTTCTTCCTGCTTGGATTGGATCGGGTCTTGGTTACCGAAGACAAACTGTCCGTATTGATGTGATGGATAGTTTAGGGTATTGATGGTTGTATATATATCTAAGAGATCATCTAAATGTGATCCATGTAGTAACGTCAAATCCGATATTTCCAGTGAGATTTGACGGTTCTGCCTATCTGGGATATCAGATGGGTCCAGCGGGTTCTCTTGCAGCGAAAAGCACCGCTTGATACTTGAGGAACTTGAAACCAGCTTCAAAATCGATTTATGTGATATGTTACCAAGGTACAACAAGAAGAAGAGAAAGAGGAACAATGAAATCAATCAACGAATCTCAACTAAACTCGTTCGTAACGTGTTAAGAGATACTGGGAGATTTTCGATTACGCTTCTGACATATTTTCCGAATTTATCTCTCTTCCTTTTCCTTCAACCCTAACAATCTGCACCAGCCAACATATGCATGAAGTCCTCAGTCTTATATCTACTTGTGCCTGCAGCCTTGATGAAGCACATTTGAGAGATAGATCATGGCAAGCATGACCTATCGACGAGAAGACATACCTCTAACCTGTAACCTATAATTGTATGTACTACTGCGAAATATTCCGCGCCTGACTGCACTGCACTACCTTGCAGTAGAACGACACAGAACCAAAACCCAAATGCATAAGATAATTCACTTCAAAGCCTGTACATACGTTCTCCCTTTTCCTTGTTCATTTGAAATAATCCACAAAGCACAACTAAGCATTCCCATTCTCAAGATAACAATCGCCGATAACCAATTCTACTTCCAATTGTCTATTGTTTGATTCTCGATCCGATAGCAACCAGCTTGGTAATCATATACTCTTCGGTACCCTGGTGACCACCTTCTTTACCGTAACCTGATTCCTTGATACCTCCAAATGGACTATAATCGAACAAATACAAGTCAGTTTCCCATCCTGCTTCTTGTCATTGTACACATAATAACCTGGAAGTATTGTTTTCTCTTGATTAGTGCCGAGATGGACATGGAGCACACTCACATAACAGCCTGACTGATCATACCGGTATTAGCTCCAACCATACCAGTTTCCAAAGCTTCGGAAACTCTGAATACCCTATCGACATCTTCAGAGAAGAAGTATCCTGCTAGACCAACTTCAGAGTTGTTCGCTCGGGCGATGACCTCTTCTTCAGTCTTGAATCGAAACAGGGCGGCGACGGGACCGAAAGTCTCTTCAGTTGCGATGAGCTATATAGGATAAAGGATTCAGCTTAGCCCATGGTATCCCTACAAGATACAAAAAAGAGCTTATTATGATATTTGTGTTGAAAGCACTCACACAGCTGTCTGGTACATCCGCCAAAACTGTAGGTATATATTCCGTTCCTTTACCCCTCTTTCCACCAACTAAGATCTTGGCTCCTTTCGAGACGGCATCTTGGACGTGCTATAAACGCAACGAGAGGTTTAGCGTCGGTCCGTTATGAGAAGGAATGATAACGAGTTTACACACCTCATCAACTTTATCAGCCTGTCTCTTATGGATCAACGGACCATGTGTAACACCTTCATCGAACCCTGGTCCAACTTTGAATTCACCGACTTTCTCCGCGAGGGCTTGAGCGAACTTATCGTATATACCATCCTGGACGTAAATCCTATTGGCGCAGACGCAAGTTTGTCCCGATCCTCTGAATTTGGATGCGATCGTTCCAGCCACGGCGGTAGGTAAATCGGCATCATCAAATACGATTAATGGTGCGTTCCCACCAAGCTCCAATGACATCTTCTTTAATGTTCCTGAACATTGTTCTGCCAATAGTTTACCGACTCTGGTTGATCCGGTGAAAGATACCTTGTGGACTAGGGGGTTGGTACATAGTTCTTTACCTACGTCTTGGAGGTGTTTGTCGGTGGTTATGACGTTGATTACTCCGTCTGGAACACCGGCTCGTCTAGCGAGCTAAAGGAAGTAATAAGAAATGAGCATTATGAAAATGTCAAATAAAACATTATGATCGATCGGATTTCACAACGAGAATATGCTCGGAATATGATGCCGAATTTTTAGTAACTCACCTCAACAATAGCCAAAGTAGTGAATGGAGTTTCGCTGGGCACCTTGACCACACTGGTACAACCAACAGCCAAAGCGGGACCCAATTTCCTAGCAATCATAGCAGCTGGGAAATTCCACGGTACGAGTAAAGCGACAACTCCAATGGGCTGTTTGATGGTTATGTTTCTAGTTCCGGGTACAGAGCAAGGGATAGTTTCACCGTTGGTTCGAAGAGCTTCAGCAGCGAACCAAGAGAAGAACGATCCGGCATAGTTGGCCTCTGCCAATGCGTCGTTCCATGATTTACCGTTTTCCCAAACGATCAATCGAGTGATATCGTTTATATTGGCCATGTACAATCGGTGCAATTCTGCCAAGTAGGCTTGTCGCTGAGCAGGGGAGGTGGTCTTGTAAGTGGAGAATGCCTTGTGGGCTGCGTCGATGGCGTTTTTGGTGTCGGAGACGGTTTGGTCAGGACATGTTCCGATCACTTTGCCTGAGGCTGGGTCTATATGGTTAGAAAGGTTGTCAGTAGTGGGTCATAGGTTGTATAGACTAAAGGGAAGTAGGAAGATATGGTAAAGATATGAGATGACATGTTATATGAGATTGTTGACTCACCATTAACCTCAAAGGTCTCTCCTGATTCGGTACCGACCCATTTCCCATCAATAAGTCCTTTTTGGATCAGCAAAGAAGGGTCATCGAGACCGAGCTAACATCTTGTTTGTGAGCTAGGCCACCGCTGAGTATATATGCTGAACATCACTCACTGGGTTCTCGGCAGTGACTTTGGGCCAATTAGACATGTTTCTGATACTCGCTATGTTCTGACTAAGCCTGACAGAGGGCGTGATCGTGGGTCTACTTGAGTGTGAAAAAGTTCGTTGAGAAGTAAGAGCGATGGCAGAAGGGGTAGGTCTGCCGAGGGTTTGTCTGCTTATATGTGATCTTGATAATCTAGTGAATGGTGCTGATGTGATCTTTGAAGGCATTATATCCTTTCACTTGAACCGAAGGGAGGATGGGGTTGGGATGGGATGGGGTGATACTGTGCTATGTAATTTCCTTTATGACAGTGATGTACTCGTATCGTGTTAAACGCCCTTCGCTTCCTGTGATCTTCCCGTTCACCTATGAGTAACTTATTGGTTTACTAATTTAAGCGACGGGTGCTATCTTCCACTTCGCTCTAAACGAGGTCTTGAGCAGATGGGGCTCCATTGAGTGACAGCGACACACACCATGTTCGGAGAGGACCGATCAGCGAGTGCATGTGTGGACGGACGTGGCATTTTTCAGCTCTGGTTACATCATATAGGAGATGACCGACGGACTAGACAGAACTGTATAGGCGAATGAATAAGCTGACCGACTGTATCAGATCAACACAAGAGATGGGACTTTAGATAGTATACAGTACCAGCATCAATTTGTGTATATACCAGCTGGGGAGTATTCTGGGCTCAAACAGCTTTCGGCGATACGAGTATGTCTTCTTCTTCCTCAGCGCCTTTTAGGCGATCCGAAGAAATCGGAGAGACTAATCCTCTGCTCAACAATCAAGGATTACCGTCTTCAGGAGAAGAAGGAGAAGAGGAGAATGATAGACCAGGGATAAGTAGGAAGACCTCACCAGTATGGCAATTCTGGAATCATCCACCGTTCAAGAGACATGTTCGTTTTGCTAGCGAACCCGATTATAGATCTGCAACGACAGCGACAACGGAATACGATGAACGCGAACACGATGAAGAAGAGGGGCTTTTGCCCGTGTCGATGAATGGTTCTGGCAATGTACCCTTGAAACCCCATCATCACCACCACCATCATCCATTATATCAGAAATACGGACAATGGGCCATGTACCTCGTCCTGCTGTTAGTAGGAGCTATAATAGGAGCGGTGTTTTCTAGAGAATTGATGAAGAGGAATACAGGGTTAGATGATGGACCGATGGTACCGCCCGTATGGTCATTACCACCTGTGAGTGTCACACCTGACGGGGAGTTTCACCTCGCATTAGATTATCATCATTGAATTGTGAATGGGGACAACGCTAATTTGTCTTGATCCCTAACTAGCCAACCGGTCTACCTCGTAATGATCCCTACCTCATAACAGCCTCTCACGGAGCCGTCGCCTCGGAAGATAAAACATGTTCAGAACTTGGTTTATCGATCTTACGAGATAAGAATGGTTCAGCAGTCGATTCAGCAATTACCACTACGCTATGTATCGGCTTACTCAATGCATTTTCGAGCGGGATAGGTGGAGGAGGATTTATGGTGATTCGTATACCCCACGAATACAATCATACGTCTTCGGAGGTCGATGAGATGATCAAAGAGGGTGGAGAACGAGTCATCGCGATTGATTTCAGGGAAACTAGTCCGGCTAAGAGTGAGAAAGGGATGTATGGAGCTGAGAAAGCTGGGAGGGTAGCAGCTCAGGTGGGAGGGTTGGCTGTCGGCGTGCCGGGGGAATTGAGGGGGTTGGAAATGGGTAAGTGAGGTTTGGATCTCCATTAACCGTCATGGAAGATCGTAATGATGGTGATGGTCCTTTCTCATGAGAAACTTCTCAACTTATCACGTTCCCTCTGCACATATCGAAGCTTGATATGCATGGCTGACCATGTTCATCCTCAGCTCACAAGATGTACGGTAAATTACCTTGGAAAGATGTCGTATTGCCGGTAGCAGAACTAGCCAAGGGATGGAAAGTCAGTAGAGAATTAGCAAGGAGGCTAAGAGTGAGTAGTTGTCTAATTCCTGCGTATCGTACAGAGAATTCAACTGATGTGGATGATGAGTCATTTGTAGCTTTTCGGGTATGTCGAAATTTGCAATCTCAACCTACTCTGATCTTATTCAGCGGTGTATGTTTCTGTCGCTGATATATAGCTGGAAATAGCGAATTCATGTTACATTCACCTACCTGGTCTGCAGTCTACGCGCCTCGAGGTCAACTCCTTGTAGAGGGCGATTTCGTCCAGAGGACAAATTACGGTAAAACCCTTGAAGTAATCGCTCAACATGGTGTAAATGCTTTCTATGAGGGTGAAATCGCCGAAAGTAGTGTAAAGACTATTGGTAAAGCTGGAGGGATCATGACTCTGGATGATGTGAGTTGTATATACTGTCTGTTGCTCCTTAAAGAGGGAAGAGAACGTCATGAACGAATCTCAAGACATTACATTCCATCCGATCGCTCAGAACGATCGCTGCTAGAATCAGAGATCTGTGTCATCGCTGACACGATACTTCATGGTTGTCTTATAGCTCAAGAATTACAAAGCTAGAGCCTATCCTGCTATACACTCGTCATTCATGGGTAAAGAGATATACACTACGGATGTACCTTCATCGTGAGTCATCGTCTATCTCTACCATCATATTCTCGATCCTAAATATCGAGATCGTACAACTCAGAAGCCATCTCTATTTGTCTCTAATGACCATTCGATCAATAACCTCCATAAAACACATATATCCCCATCATGTGATAGCACTGACATGCCTCTCTCTTGTCAGCGGCGGCATCCTCCTAGCCTTTTTGAAGCTTCTCGAACCATACAATATCCCCCTCACAGGCGGACTTACGAACCCCCTGAACGTCCATCGATTAATCGAAGGTATGAAGTTCGCTTTTGGAGCACGAAGCGAAATCACAGATCCGGCACCTCAATTCGGGGGTAATCTGACGAGGTTCAGAGAGTTTTACGGGGGTGATTGGGCGGACGAGAAAAGGGGGATGATATCCGATGTGAGTGATGTTTCTATTGAATGAGGAGTAAGGAGAAGAGAATTCTTGGGTATCCTGCTCCGGTGGATAGATCGCTTTCATGAGCATCACATAATTCAAGATCGTCCACACCATAAAATAGATGAAATGGAAATCCCCCTAGATTTGCTCGTGTTCATTGCATTATCGAAGATATATCTGATCATGAAAATTAAACTAATGAGCTTTTCGTATACAGAATCAAACTCACGAAATCGACTATTACGGCCTCCAACATGATACACCTATAGATCACGGCACGACCCATCTGAGCGTATTGGACAAATGGGGTGGGGCGGCTAGTGTGACTTCTACTGTGAGTGAGATTATCAACGTGTATCAAAGAGAAGACTCTTTCTTTTTGTAACAAGACATGTCATCCGATCACTGAGATATGAACTGACTATGTCCGATTCTAGGTGAACCTCATTTGGGGAAGTCACGTCATGGATCCTAAAACAGGTATAATATTCAATGATGAGCAGGGTGAGTCATGCCCTTTCAGCTGAGAAGTGTACGTCGATCCAGCTGATCATATGTATTATACACGAACAGACGACTTTGCCGTACCCGGTGCAGCAGATGCGTTCGGTCTCTGGCCCAGTCCATGGAACTATCCTCAACCTGGCAAAAGGTAAAATACAACAATCTGCCACAACCACAAAATCAAGTAATTCGCTGACTCATCTTTCATCTTAATTTGCTTTTCAGACCCCTCTCTTCAACATCCGCCTCAATCCTCTTGACTCCCTCCACGCCCTCAAAGCCATCCTCGATATACGCTATAATAGGAGGATCAGGTGGATCCCGAATTTTCCCCTCGGTAGCTCAAGTCCTCCTCAATTTGTTTTCAGGTATGGATATATCGAGATCGATCGAGGCGTACAGGGTACATAACCAGATTGTTCCTCCGTTGACTACTGTCGAAGTTGGACCTGAAGGATCACCTAGGGAGTTGATAGATGATTTGAAGAATAGGGGTCAGGAGATTGGTGAATTTGATGTTAATATTGGTATTTCAGAAGGTGAGTCGACTTTCTCCAATTTTTACGTTCTTCATGTCCTTCGATTGGTATTTGGAACTATGCGATTCGATGAAAATGGAAGAGAGCAAGATGGAAGAAAAGAAAGATGGATCATTATCGAATGGATGTCTAGATAAGCTGATACTGATTTCTATGTATGTGATTAGTCCAAGCGATAGTAGTAGAAAATGGTACGATTTACGCATCGAGTGATTCAAGGAAAAACGGAGTGGCAGCTGGGTATTAGGTTTGCTCTTGGGGGTCGTGTACCGGTTTCTCATGTCGGAGGGACTATACAAACATTGATAACATCATTTATCAAAATACATATCATCCATAGATTCATCTAAATACAAGGGGTATTTCATCTTATCTTCAATATTAGACAGTACTGTATCTTTTCATCTCTCGGTCTTCCTCGTCGGTGTATTCTCATATATACACATATCATAGGATAGAATAGACCAATTTACACTTTCACATAGACGGTGTCAGTCGGGAACTTAGAGTATCTTCAATCAAATATCTCCTGAATGTATCTGCTGTACCAAATTCAACTTATGCACGACGACAGGTAGCTCAATCAGAGAAATCACATTATATACATTTTATACCTGACTAACTAACTAACTGAGAACGAATTGTATAAAAAAGGTATCTACATACTTGTCCACCTATATACATATATAAATGATACCAATCCAAAGATAAACCAATTTATACGTGATATTCTCTCTGCGAAGAGAAAAGAATAGATCGAATTTGTGGAAAAGAGCACGACACCTTTTCTAATTTAGAATTTATAGATTATTAAATATAGATCAATATGGGCTAGGTATGACAAACGATGGTATATGTTATAGTGAACTAAGATTAATTCTTTTTCTCGTACGATCATACGGTTACCGCAATTCTCAATTCCCTTCTTACTACTTCTGCACCTCAGCACACGGTACCCCTATTTGTACAACCTAATACAACTTCTCAGCTAAGAGCAAAGCAGCTGTCAAACCAGCCGCCAAAGCTCTACCCTGTAAGTTACCAGAGATCTCGAGCGCGTCGACGAATGCCGTTGGGGCAGCAGAAGTGAGAGGGAGGATGAGGAGCGCAAGTCTGATCAAGGCGAATGCGAGCGGGTCGGAAGTTGGTGTAGGTGGGTGAGAAGCTATATCGGTATCAATATCAAACAAAATTAACAATTAGCTTGTGATCCATCGACTCATAATGGTTACGTCAGACTCACATTGATATCTTGTGTGAGCACCCGTATGTCTAGCAGTACCTTTCTGAGGAACGAAGGAAACTACGGTGGACAACGCCAAAGGAGGCAAAACGGTCGAGAAGAACCTATCGAGGTAGGATAGGTGGCATCAGTAACCTGTCTTAAACACTTGTAGTTGGAGTGGACGGGTTGATCATTGGGTATGATATTCGCATAAACACTAACCACCAAGCGACAGCTGACCACACATCAGCCAAGCCAAATGATCTAATTTCAGGTAATCTGATATTGAGCGTGGCGCTAGGCAACCAGAAGAAGAATACGTTGAACAACGAAGAAAGGGTTCCGCTCTCTCCTACGGTAGTTCGGAAGTAGTACGTGTGGTCGTAGAATTGGATCACGTGAGTGAGGAGGAAGACCAGTTCGACCGATAGAGAGGTTAAGACGAGATGTTGGGGGGTGGAGAGGAGCTATAAGTATAATGAGATCAGCACCGAGTTTCAGATTGGGAGAGGATGTGAGTATACGTAGACAGGGCGATGAAGAAAAGTAAGAAGTATTTTCATTTATGACACTTACATCTCTAAGATGTCTAACAGCATGATCAACCCTCAACTGACCATTCTTAGTATACTTGATCAACGAGTTTGACACCGTATGCAATTGAGTAGTTAAACCTCTTTGCACCTCTACAGAAGGTACGAGAGCTTGCGAAACTTCAATAGCTTTATCCTGTATTTTCGACCTGATCATTCATAAGACTCGATCAGCTTTGACCTTATCGAGCGTTACATCATCCAGGCTGACACCCACAGAGCGACTGGACTTTCTGGTAGAGGGACATTAGCGGCATCGATGGTAGCTTGTACTTTATCGATTGCTTTGTTTATTGATTTCCTACTTGATTTGGCGGTAGAGACGATTTGGGATTTGACATCGGCTGCTGTAGCTGTCATTGTAGGTGATTCAGAGTCGGAATCAAGTGGGTGGGTTCCGGATCTACAAACCGAAAGCATCAATACATTAATTCAATCCAAATGTCAGACAGCCCAAGTTGGGTCAAGGGGATGCGAGCAACTTACGCTCTCTTCTTGTAGTACAACCCCTTGTATCTAGCATCTTTAGACAAAGAACTTTCGTTTCTATCCAAGTGAGCTTGGATGGTCTTCACCAAATCGGCTACTCGCGCTTCGGGATCAGAGATACCCAAAGATTCGGCAATCTCGACTAAGTCGGATTTACGTTTGGAGCCTAATGCGCCGGTGAAAGTGCTGTCAAAGTATGAAGTATCAGTACGGATGCATGATCACACAGTCGCAATGAGCAGGTATGCATTGAGCTGGGAGAGGTTTGGAGGATATGAATGTATGAGGAATGTGGAGTGGTGTAATGTTTTCATTTCAACTGGACTCACGACATGATGACTTGATGTGGAGTATGAAGTGATGTTGATGTTGATGGGAATGAATAGAATGGGATGGATGGAAGTAAAACAAGGGGAAAGGGGAATGATAGGGTATTTAGGGTATGTCAAGTAACTGATGAGATGGGTGGATGGGATGGGATGGGATGATTATGTGGGGAAGAGTGAATGGTTCTTTGTTGTTGTTGTTGTTGATGTTGTCATTTTATTTTCAGCCAGCCACCCAAACGATTAAAGTTACGTTTGAAAGATCTTCCTTCTTCTTTCGGCTCTCGCCACCCACCGTGCTAGTATCCAAGTTGATCAACGCGTGACGTCACAAGTTGTGTCTTATCCCTTGCGATTTAAAAACCCCTCCCTCTTTGTCAATCCCTTCATGGAGATACAGTCGATCTCCACTCTTTGTTGCCGGGTACACGTCGAAGAGAGCGAGCGATGACATGAACACCTCAAAGTTGAATTGACAAAGACAAAGGTAGATTGCCTTCGGCATCGATAGCTTATACCAAACGACATAGAACACTGTAACCAATCATGGCTCACCCTCAACCCCACCCACATCCACATCCACCAGCAGGTATGCCCGGTCCAGGTATGGGGCCCGGTGGACCACCAGGAGGTATACCCGTCAATCCAGCATTGTTAACTCTCCTAGATTCCCTACCTCACAAAGACATCCCATTCGCACTTCAGACTATCCAACTGCCCACACCTCCAAACGTACCTCCTCAACAGGGGATAGTGGTCACTTGTCCAGAACATAAACAATCATCTTGCGAAGAATGTAATGTTGATTTCAACGCTTTGAATTATATGCATCAGTTCCTCAGATCCGCTCCTCCAGAGGCTATACCCCCTCCACCTAATGTTCAACCACCACCTCAGAGGGCGGAGATGATTAAGAATTTGAAAGAGCAAGGTAATGTGAGTAAAAGTATTACTTGTCTTAACCTACTCCATCCATCCTGCATTACACCATCTACCCATCCGCTCAATCTCTGGACTATGAATTATGACATCGAATCCTATTGATTGACTAACCATATCATATCATCTATATAACCTTACCTTACCAGACCGCATTCAAATCCCAGCAATTTCCAGCTGCTATACAAGCGTACTCGAAATCAGCCGATATGGCTTTATCGAGACCACCATGGGAACTTGCCGCTCTGTCGAGGGATGAAACTGCTATAGCGTTGTGTAACAGATCGGCCGCTTTTGCATTTGTCAATGCGTGGTGAGTCGATGTCTAGCCTATCTGACCCGAAAGACAATATGTGAGAAAGAATTGACAATTCACTCACTCCTTCCTTGTCACTTTCCTTAGGGCAAACGCACTGGCAGATGCGGAAGCTGTGGTGATACTGAAGAGACCATGGACCAAGGGGCATTTCAGGTTAGCCATAGTCATGTCCCATATCGAGCTTCCGAATATGACATAGCTGACACCAGTCTTCTGTCTGTGATAATAGGAAAGCTCGTGCATTGGTAGGATTAGAAAGGTTCGAAGATGCCAAACAAGCTTTGATTGATGGATTGCAGTATGAGCCTAACGATAAGGTGAGTTTGATTTTGGGCCTCAACAACGATACTCTCATCTTTCTTACTCCCAACTGTTCGATAATCAATTATCGCTTTCGAAAAAAGATATTGCAGGAGCTGACCTATCTGCTATACATCTATATAGGAACTGAACAACTTCCTAAATGAGATAGAAGAGAAATTACGTCAAGCCGAATCGGAAGATTAGGTAGTAGACACACCTAGCATCATCACAGAGATCTTCATACATACCCATCCCACTGTTCTTTTATGCCCTTTCATACAGTAAGTTATGATATATCCAAGAGAGAAACGCATTATATGTATTGTATATATAACCAGTGTCCCAGCGTGACTAACTCCACTAAACGAACTGCAAGTGCTCTAATAGAGGAAAACAAGAAAGGAAAGGGGAGGGGGAAGGATGTCAAGTCAGAATTGACCTCTGTGGTGTCAACACTGATCTATCAATTATCCTAACCCTTCGATTGATTTTCGATATCTGTATCTCCTACTGATCCTCTCAACATCAGTTTTCTCATTCTAGCGCGGATCCGACCCTATTCCCTCGAGATAGTGATTCTCTTCTTTGTATAAGGGACAAAAGGCGAACCATAACTCAAAGTACCAGCGTAATACTTGTCCAAAAAAAAAAGCTTCGGTACGTAAAGAGAGGATCACGATGAATATCAATATAAGGAAAGCGATAGCCCCAAGGCGGAATTTAGGTGAGTGGAATGGAGATGTGTTGATACCAGAGAGGGAGGAGAACATTTCGAAAGTATGTTGGACAAGAACGAGGATGTGGGTGTCTGGGTTGTTGTTGTTTTTTTTTTGAGTTGGATTTTGACTGTCGTGAGTAAGACTTTTGCGCGGTTCTAACGCTGTAGATAAGTTAAGCCAAATCAAGTTGCCTATTGCCCATAGCTTTTCTCGAGATGATCGCAATTATTCTAAAGACAATCACCATTCTCTGATGACGACAAGAAGAACATATGACGATATGCTCGTCGATAAAGAGAGTTATGGGTGAAACGATGTTACATCGCTGTCCTTTGTACAGCAAGATCAAGAAAGGAAGGGAATGGTTTGCCATCTGTACTAAATTATTGATTGGGTAGAGATATATACCCATCTGAAGTTGTAGATGAACCTTTACAGAGACAAACTGCGTAGTATCATTCTGTACTTTTTGTGTCCCTATATTTTATGGTCTATACAACATGTAATTTATATACAACCTTTCTATGACTTCCACGTTTTCTATATACTAAATACCCATCGAAATTGAATGATCCTGATCTTGAATCTTGGTATCACGTTATAATAACCAATAACAAGAGGATCATAAGTATAACAATTAGTATACCTATACACCAGCCTGACTTAGTTTCTACAAAATTATCGAGATCACTTTCAGTTTACTGTTTCATAGTAGCTCGACTAGTACTCACCTTCATTACGCCTTATGAAATCCGACATTGTTTTCTGTACTTTACGAAGTTTGGTATCTGTTGAATCTACGCGATTACCCAGCTCGTCCAGCATCCTATTTATTGGACAAGGAGGTGGGTCAGCTTATATCGGTCGTTTAATCGTTGACCGATGAGTTCACAGCAAGTCGAAAGGCCGAGGATACCAAATCTGTGGCTATTCCTTGGAACTTTTCAAGGAAGTAGTACTTGTCGCTTTGTCGGAATTTAATATGAACAAGGATCGAGACACACTCACTCGCTCTGCTCCGCGACTTCATTACCTATCAGACCCGCTTGACTAGCCAATGTATGGAGTGTACCAGATATAACACCGAGGGTATCGTCCTGCCTTTTCACTAGGAGCTAGAATTCCCACAGAACAGAAGAAGATATCAGCTGCGATCGTTTAAGACCACCTAATTCAAGATATCTTCCGTATGATAGATTGGGAATTACACCGGATTCACACCGGACTCACCTGCTGCTGCTCCGCTTCCCATCTTTTGGCTTCTTCCAAATCATCCCCATCATCATCATTATATCCCCTTTCCAGATCTATATCTGGATTATCCTTGTAACGCCCATTCTTATCCGATATCGCTTTCGCTTTTCCTTTTCCTTTAGTAGGTGTCACTTTCGATTCCAATCCCTTCTCAATACAAAATCCATTAGCTTGACCCACAGAGATCTACAGGATACACAAGCACAAGCCAAGCACGACTGACTGCAGAGGGGACAAAGATGTGTTGAGTCCTAAGTGCAGACTCACTCTTATCTCCTTCTTTACCCTCTCGACAAATTTCCTTCTATTCCCCACTTCATCAGGTGATATCCCCCATCTGTCACCCATACCCTCTACGACCCTCACGCTCTCCTCCAAATCCTCCAAATCACCCTCGAGGATCTGAAGGGTATTTTTCAACTCTTCTTGAGTCTCATAGTATGTTGAAGAAGATGGGTCGGATGAGCCGTGGGTGGATAAAAGGTCTGGTAAGGTAGAGAGGGTCGATTCGATCTCTCTATGGCACGGCAAAGAAGACAATCAGATATTGACAGGATAAAGTAAGGAGAGGAACTCGGAGACTCACCGCTTGACGTCTATATATGGATCTCTGGACATCCTGTGCAGTCTATCTTCTATGGCGATTCGGTTCTCAATGAATCTTGAGATTGTTATTTGCTGTATGTGGGAGATATCGACCACTTTTGCTGCTGTTCAGTTGTTCAGTCAGTGCTAGCATCGAGAAGTGTCAACACAACGTAACACGTGTCCACTCTCCCACGGTCGCGGCATACCCGACACCATAGATATTACCCCTCTTATGCCATGATTCTCTTCGTTCGCTGTGTGTCAAACTACATATAGAGTTACATGTTCGATACCTGCTGGGGAGGATATACAATTCAGAATCAAAGACATACAGAATATCAAAAGCACACAACATAAGATTATAAATTGATTAACGAAAGGAAAATGAAATTATATTGTCCGTTGTTATTATCGACCAAAATCAATATGACATCTTTTTTCTTTCCTCTTCTACTATAAGATTGATCTGCCCTGATGATTGAAATGAACTTGGCCGATCTACATGAAAGATATGTCCATAAACTTGAGTCCCTCTCTTGAAAGATCACAATGAGAATCAAATATATCACTTACTCGATTCAATGAATCGATGTATCAATCAATCGATCACTCCACAAATCCAGTAGTCACCATCTCATCCAACCTTTCGAATCCCACTCCACCTCTCTTCTCATACCCATTCCCATGGATTTCCCAATCGACACCCGGCTCTCGTCTGAGAGTGAGGTAACTAAAGGTCAAAATGATCAACAAGATCGTCAAGAGCGGCATAACCCTTCTTAACGTCAATAGATCTTTGGCCCTTTTCATCCGATATTTAGGTGCGGTTGTCACTCGAGGTTCATCATCTTGCCTTCGTAGGAGAGCAAGGACGGTAGATCGGGCGTTGCAGATTGATAAGCTGATTGATAAAGAGGTAGGTGTATAGGATTCTGGTATTTCAGAGATAGGCTCGAATGAAGAGGCAGAGGAAGAGAGGGGAAGTTCGTATATTGGTGAGAGGGGCCAATCGTAATGTGACATTGTATGTGTGTGTGGTGTAAAGGAGTGTATATTAGTAAGTGAATTAGGTGATCAGATGGAACTGCAATGGAGGCAGTATAACGGGTATGGACAATAAGACGTTAAAGTGATAGGAGCTCAGTCAAGTGGAATTGGTGTCAGATGATATATATATACATTTATGGCTTGCACATGAGCACATCCTGTAGCTATTATACCATATTTTACTTTTCTTAGGCTTCGCACCTTGCTCCTCTGCCTCATCTCTGACCACACTGGGTTCAGAAAAGACGCTGATGAACTCTATATGTAAGCTTTAGGTCTGTGCGTCCCAACAGACAATAACGATCATACAAACAAACAGATCCTCAAACAGCTCCTTGGACCTTCTTTCACCACCAAGAGAAGTCATCTAGCCTACGATGGGAATATACAGGAAATTCGACAGCAGAATGCTCTCGCTGGTATTGTCTTGAGTTTCACCCTGTTACTCTGAACAATGGGAAATCTTTTTCAGCTTCGTTTCAGCTTTGAGCAGAGGTAATTTTCCTTTAGGAACCGGATTACTTCCATTGCCGGTTGCCGGAGAGGACAGGTGAGACATGCGTGCGTGAAACGTGAACAATAGGAAGTCGGATCACGGACATGAAAATCAGAGGGATTGCTTACTTGCAGATTGATAGATGAAGGGCAAGGCCTATGATTGAGGGTAGGAAAAAATAGGATGATAATCTTATGGTGGGTGAATATCGCTGTATGGTTCCTCATCACCTCCGAACACAAAGAGCTAGTGGTATAGACTCGTTTGAACCTGTCTCATATCCTCCGACACCACCATATTCATACAATTTACAACCAAAATACAATTACACTTCTTCTCTCGCAACTATCCATGACCTTTCCAATGCAGTAACCCTCCATCACCCCATCTAGCTCTCGCTAACAATCCCTCATTCTTCTGTCCATCTTTCCCCAGTCCTTGTCCAGCGGTATCGTCACCTTCAGGCCTTAAGCCTAATGCGCCTCCTAGTCCAATGCCCGTGTTCGACGCTGACCGATCCATACTCAGAGTCGCATTGCTATTGGTGTTCGTATTTGTATGAGTATTGGTTATACCCAGACCTTCTCTTATACTTCCCAATTTGGCTAGACTAGCATACGTCACTCTCCCTCTTCCTCCTTCGGAAGTATTGAGGGAAGGAGGTGAAACAGGTGTGATTATATTGCCTCTAGCGAATCCTCTGGTGATGGACGGTGAAGGTTTGGTATTTATGGATATCGAATAATAAGGTGTGGATATACCTCTATGAGCAAGGCATGAACAAGAACATGAAGGACATGTCATGGGTGTTGTTATGGGTGAGAGGAAGTAGAGTTTAAAGCATTTGGAATGTAGTTTGTGTGCGCAGATGGAACATCCCATTGATAGGCCTGGTAAACAAGACAATTGACGACAGTCAACGATTGCACTGTTCATTCTAAGAACAGAAATCTAAAAGAAGAAGCAAGTAGTGTCCTTGTCGTACTCACCTTTTATAGGTAATCTACAGTAGGAACACAATGCCTTCTTGGGTTGTTTGTTACAACTTGGACAATTCCCTTCTATATGACCCGAACACGATATACAAACTATCAACAAGGTCATAGTCGGAGTCAGCCAATCTGTCTGATAACGTGAAAGAGGATACAATAGACCCACCTTGAGCATGGGAATGTAATCCGTTATCATCCAAACTGATAGAACCGGTTTTCCGTTTCTCTTCTAACACCTTAACTCCACTTGCAGCTTTACTAACACTCCACAAATCGGTGGGTTCCGTGAATTGGTAATTCATCAATTCGGTTCGGACTTCAAGCAAGTTCATACGTAGTAAGAAATCAGCATAGGAGAGTTTCCAAAGTTCGCATTGGGGTCTGATATCTTCCGAGAGGAGGGAAAGTGGTGGACTAAATTCGTATATTCACATATCAGCCGAGTTCACAAGCTACACCTGATGGGGGTCATACTCGAAAAACTCATAGGACATGCTGAACAGGATCGTCGATATATCCAGATCTAACTCACCTATCATCCCCTGGGAAATCCAACCTTATCGCACATCCTGTAATCATCCTCTTCCCTGGAGCTCCTCCCGTCGATCCATTCGGGGTCTGTACATCATATCCAGCAGGCGTATTATAGCCACTCGTATGATGTCCTGTTGAAGGTGGCGGAGCAGTCCCCGCTCTCGTCATCGACCCTTTAGCTAGCGGCGAAGCAGACCCAAAAGATACCTTGTGTTTGTTCGTGTTCGCTTCACTAGTATACGATCTTTCTGTACCAGAGCTTTTGAGAGGTGTGATGATAGGTGGAGAAGCAGATGCCGAGATAGACTGTGCCATTTTGGGTCTAACAATTCCACTGGCATTATCCTTGTCTTTATCTTTTAGTCGAGGACTCTCCACTTTCTTCGTACCTCCTACAGCTACTATACTCGACCCAGATGCAGGTGTAGGTATGAACACACCTCCAGTAGGTGAAGAAACATCTTCGTAACTGTAACTACCCGGAGTTTGGATTTGGCTGTGGTTTTTTGAGAAAGGCAAATCCGAAAATGAATTTCTATCTTTAGGAGTTAAAGCTCCCCTTAGAGATATCGCAGAAGGATTTAGCATCTGAGACCAACCTGAATTTCTAAAACTCGAATTGGTAGTTGGGCTGTGTGGTAGTGAGCCACCTCCACCGGCCGTGCGTTGTCGAGTGGGGGTTATATGAGAATGGGTGAATCGAGGTAAGGTGAAATAATCTTGTTCTGGACTACGACTGATTACAGTCTCTGCTGGTGGAGGGATATATGTCGTCCTTTCGTGATCTAGCAGTATGCAAGATACCAAGGCGAGAAGTTGGAAATTCCTTTCGGCGAGTAGTATCGTGAACCTGTGTGTTATATTCATTCAGCTTTATTCGTTTTTAGAATCTTAGGAAACATCCCTTATTGAAGCTGAAGGCAGAGATGGTCGACTTACATCTGATCAACTACTTTCTTTTTTCTCACCATCGATCTCTCCCAGTCATATCTTTCTCTCCTTATATCATTCACCTTAGCCATGGGAGGTGGTAGAGCCGAGTAAGCCGGTGGAGGAGGATCAGATAACACCCCTCTGAGAGTCGACCACACTTCAGCATGATCAAGTTTCTTAGCATCAAGAGCATGTCGGAGATTGTTCTCGACAGAGGTGGTACTGTAAACTTTAGCCAGTCCAGCATGGAGTTGAGAATAGTACGAAACGTCATGTATCGTCATCGTCGATCCGGCTTGGACCTGTGTTGGAGCGATATTCTCGAACTTCTTCAAGCGCGGTTTATACCTTACTGCATTCCTTTTGTGGGGGTTTTGTAATCTCGCCAAGGCAGTGATAGCTTTGATCATCGGTGAAGGATTGATATCTCGAGTGATGGAAGGTGATCTGGAGGTTATTCGTGTCCGCGGTAAAATAACCTGTTTAGGGAAGAAACAGACTAATTGGCCTATTGGATTAGATCAGACAAACACCATTTAGCGTTTGATGTACCGTGTTGCATGGGCAGAGATAAGACTTACCATTAGGACCGAAAGTAGCACCACAAGTTCGTATCAACATCGGGACATTACCCAATCTCTGATTCTCCACGCCCTTTTCACTCTCGGAATCACTTTCCTCGTCAATCAACCTTCTTCCAATTCTTTCGTGGGAACCAAGTAAGAAGCCAGTCGTAGATATCAGACATTGCCTATTATGCGCTCGTCTTTCCTGGATGGTAGTGACGATGATCTGTCTCGTGATAGGTGATACAGTGGGATTTCGTTCCAATTCGAAAGTAGGTATTTCAGGTCCAAAAGGGTAGTTTGGCGGGAAAGACCAATGGATCCTGATGAATGCCATTCTATCGCCATTCGCCCATGGGCCTTGCATAGACATTGTCAATCTACGTTGAGCCAGGTCGATCTGAGAAGTCGATCTCTAGATCAGCCAACTGACACGAGTTTTATAAGTCAAGGTGGATGATATATCATCTTACCTTTTCAAAATTGATTTTAGGTCTAGGGAACAGTTTATTCAACAAGACCAGTTCATCTTTCAACGTTATCCATTCGTTCCTCGTACCTTCTACACTCTGACCTCTACTTCTACTTGGATTCCTACTGACCGATCCAATTCTACTTGGCACAGTTGACGCTTCAGGTGATGGAGCAGTCTTGACCACTTTCGTCAACCATTCCAATTGATCCATTCCTCTTACTTTGTTTCCACCTCTCGTCATACCAGCTTCATTCACTTTATTTTGATTCTGAGTCAACTTCTGTCTGGTTATATTACTTGGATTGACGACTGGTGGTGGTAACTTTACATTATCTTCCACATCTTCAGAAGCTGAAGGGTCAACAGTATAAGTTATATCTGCTGCTCCCCTTCTTGAAACCAACATATCGATTGTACTACCATATCGATATCCTACTTTCTCCATTATACCACGTTCGACCGGCCAAATACGCAAAGTACGATCTTTGCCCCATGTGATAAGTTGGAAATCCCTATCGTCGAACGAAGCGTTGTCCCCTCCTCGTACACGCCATACAAAATCTTTCACGACGTTCTCATGCCCCTCGAAGCGCTCTACTGGCGTATCGTCATCAGGCGCAAATAGCTCAAGGGCCTGTTCTCCTCTTTGTGGCAAGGACAGGACACCTCGACCGAAGGGTAGATTACGTGCCCGCCACACGGGATAGGAAGTGGTGATGATCGAAGTGGGTTTATCGGGTGGGTTGACATTTGTAAATGGATCAGAGTCGATGATGCTTGATGAAGATGATCCTAGTTCGGGTACGGTCCAGAATTTGATTGTTTTGTCTAATGATTTGTGACGGACAGAGATGTCAGCGTACTATGAGCTCATTGTGGTGAGTTGAAACCTACCAAGTGAACAAGTAACCAATTTCTCCCTATCCCTTCTATCCCAGTCAATACCATATATCTTAGACCCATGCGCATTGATAGTAGTGAGCGGTACCGAACCTTTCTACTCGACAATCCACCGTTATCAGTGATCCTTCATGACCTGTGGTGGACAGTGCACTCACTCTATTATCCCAAATCTGCACCAAGTTGTTATGAGCCGTAGCCAATATAAACTCGTTCCTTCTGTTCCACTTGACCTGAGTACCTGCCGCTCCCCACGCACAAAGACGCATGAACGGTCTATCCCAACACCTTAAATCCCATCCTCGTATCCCCGCATCCATCGACACGGTCGCCATGAGGTTCGGATTGAGAGCATGCCAATTGATATCGGTAATTGCTCGAGCATGCGCATCGATACTTTTCTTTAGGGATTTCTGGGCACCTAAATCCCACACAAGCAGTTTCTGTGATGAGGTGGAGAGAATTAGGTTGGATGTTGAGGGATGAGGGGACCATTGGACGCTGTGTCGCAAGATCAGTTAGCAAGTCCCCACAGAGATCCAAAGAGAATTCTCAACAGAAGATCCGCATCAGGCCACAGGTATAAAGTGCAGTTCGAGAAGTTACTCACTCTGCGATCTGCCAAGTCCCACCCTGCGGTATAAATCTCGGTGCATTATTTAGATTTACCAAATCCAAGATATATAGACCTTTTCTCGAAGCTAGACAGACATCTCGACTATTCGGACTGATCGATATCGACCCTACAGGCTGATTGACACTGATAATTGATCCTTCTTTAAAGGGATCAATTACCTCCTGACGGATGGTTAGAGAAGTGGGATTACGATCCAGTCGAGGTCGGAAGGCTGTATACGGTGAAGAGAGGGGTGAAGGATGAAAGGGGGCCGAGGAGGATGATCGTCGAGATGCGGTTGTGGATGATGGTGACGATGGGAGGGGTACTTGAGCGGGTGATAGCATCGTCTATCAGATCATGTTGGATGGGGTATGAGGGTTTATGGGAGGAATGAACATGAGAATGTGAAGATGAACATGGATTGACGACTATCGTAATTCGGGGTTGGGCTCAACGTGAATTGAAATTGACCGAAATCAACGTACAGACATCTCAGTTTGTTATTCAGCCTCATTCAACATAATCATATCATCAACCCTTTGTATAGTATCCTTGATCCTGTAATCCATTTAGACGTGAAGAGAAGCAATATAACTCGATAGCCTCAGTCTGGGTGATTTGGCTGGGATATACACTTCACCCCGAAGACGAATACACCTCACGAGATGTTACCTCTCCCCTCCTCAACATCCAAGCGCAATCGAACGTATTTCCCGTCCCTTCCAGCAAATCACAACCATAACCTATCCTCTTCTCAGCAGATACTACAAACACTACGATCACGTACTCGTCTGACCAACTTGGCGGTATTCTTACTGCTATTTTGCTTATCAGGATCATTAATACTCAATTTGAATTACCTTCTTATACCCTCGTCAAACACATTCAGCTCAACGAGCTCCTCTAGGTTCAGGAATGGTAAAGTGCATAGTAAAGGATGGGACGATCTGGCTACTCTCTCGCAGTTGAGATCCGGTATACCCCTCTCGATAGAGACTACCATAGAACGTGACTCACGGTATAACGACTTAGACCATCTGATCATGGTTCCTGGACATGCTATTTGGTTAGGACACGATGCGAGTAAAGTGAATGAGAATGATGATTGGATACTAGAACCTATGCAGAAAGGTGGGAGTGTCAGGACGTATGTCAAACATATACAGAGGGGTGTGGAGGAGCTGAAGAAGGATAATAAAGCTCTACTGGTGTTTTCTGGGTGAGTGGTTGATTCTCTTTCTGTTCTGAATTATCATCCCATCAAGTTTTGAACGAAGACCACAAAAGACCGATCATATGAATGCCTACTATATTCATATCCACTTCAACACAGGTAGCTGACTGTGCCCATTTTGACTGTTTGAACATGATCATGGCGATAACACAGCGGAGCAACTCGTGTCCCACCTTCCCCACCACTTCCAGAAGCTCTATCGTACCACAACCTCGCCCATGCTCTCGACCTCTTACCGTCTACACTAATTCCAGCCGAACAGGGAGAATCCAAAGCTCCTTTATCGTTGAACCTTCGTGCAGCGACCGAAGAGCACGCTCTGGACAGTTATGAGAATTTGTTGTTTTCCATAGCGAGGTTCAAGGAGGTTACCGACAGGTATCCTAGGAGGATCACCGTCGTGGGATATGGAATGAAAGAACGTCGGTGGGTTATCGTCAACACCACTACATATATGACGCACAAACCAAGAGATGCTGATGATGCCTTTGTTGGTGATACTTGATGACAGATTTACAAATCTCCATCGTTCAGCACTTTCATTCCCCCTCTCCAACTTCACCTACATAGGGATCAACGATGACCTACCCGATTTATCTAAACATTACGCAGGAGAGTTGAAATTCGGTTTCAAACCATTTATGAATTCTCCAACAGGTTGTCATCCACCTTTATCAACAAAGAAACTCTTACGAAATCCATATATAAAATATCATCCTTATCATATATCCAATCCCCAATTAACTGAATTATTCGAATGGTGTCCCCCTTTACAGGATCATAAAGAATTTGATTCGTTGGATGATTATAGGGATGTATACGGTACGAGCTTTAGTGGGAGGTTGCCTTGGAATAGTGATGGATCAGTGGCTGATGATGAACAGGTCATGTGGGATAGAGAGAGGGATTGAACTGGATCGATGTTTGTATACCCTTAGAAAGACAATATAGCGATAGATTAGGTGGACTGATGGGATAGTGGATTGACAAGCATTGTTACAATACATTCTGTTGACATAAGCATGCATTTGGGCATCTCGATAAAGATAGAGGGAATAAAGATAATACATCGCCTCGTATCAAGTTAGAGTCGAGATATCTCCGTAGGAAGCAACTGATCATGTCACATAATTTGCATGTACATCATTCGCGTGTTATCATCATTTGAATCATTTCATTCACAAACCCCTATGAATATGGATAGATAGATGTAAAATGTAATAGAGATGAACCAATAGTCAAAGCAAGAAACCCTACAATATATAACATAAAAGCGCGACATAATTATAACACACATATGAAGTAAGAGGCATCTCTTTGACCGGCAAAGAACAGAAAAGACAGTTAGAAGCAAGAACCTTTGTCTTTTACCCTTTTCCATTCTCTCAATGTACAAGAACCAACTGAAACTAACCACTTCCCTAAGCGGTTACGCCGACAGTCTCTACACCTTCACCTTCAGGCCAGAGTTTATCTTTACCTCGGACTCTGATATCTTGGTACGGAGTTTGTTGTTCCAATTTGACACAATCTCGAGTACCCAAAACCAAAAGTTCAAAGAAGAATGAAGAAGCTGCTCGTTTGGTGGACTAAATCACCAAAATACGGAAAGTCAGCATATTGCAATGTAAGATCTTCATTGAGATGAAAACTCACCTTATCGGCCAACTGTTCGAACGAGACCACTTTATCTTCCTCCTCAATGGCATCCAACTCCTTCCTCAATAATCCCATAGCCATACTGGTATTCTTCGAGAACCCACTCGCGGTCGTCTTCTCACTTGATTTGGTAGGAGTCGATAATTGACTTTGACTCAATTGTGAGAATTCTTCTCTTGCTGCAGCAGAAGTTCGAGAATCAAACATCGATAAAGTGAACTCTCCAGCTTCTCCGCCATACTGTATTTCCCTAGCTATCGATTCTGCTCTAGAGTATGCGATGGAAGGTTCTCTTTCTCTCGGTAAGACACGTCCTGCACGAGGTGTAGTAAGGAGCGGTTCTTCATATGGTAAGTTTTCAGGTTGAAATGCGAATGAATCGTCACCTCCCATACCTTCCATTCCGTACCCTGAAGGCATCTCAAATGGAACTTCACTCCCCCTCTCAACCCTTCTTACATTTTCGATATCTTCCTCCTCTTCTCCTTCTATTCTAGGTCTCTTGGTTGCTCGCTCACCTTCTTCCTCTGTACCTCTACTTCGTCGAAGAACGTTGGAAGGGAAGGTAAATAATTCAGCTAATTCAGGTGCTAATCCCTGAGGTCCAGCAAAGATCATATTTTCCCCGCCAATTTTGATGATAGGTAAGAAGTGGGATGAAGGATCGGCCATGATCTCTTGGAGTCTGACAGCTTCGGGGTCAGAAGGGATATATCGTTCTTCGCCTAGTATAGCTGATAGGTCTCGTTGTTCATCGGGAAGTTCAAGTTCGGCATCGGCTTGCATGAGTCTCTGCTTCTTAACTTTTGGGGCTGCCTGAGGGACAGCAGCAATTCGAGCCGCAATATCGGCTGGAATGGATGGTGGAGAAAGAGGAGGTGGAGTCGATAGAGCAGATGCTACAATAGAAAAAATTCCACCCCGGTTAATATTTGTGCGGAAGTTCACCGTTCAGAAACAGCAGACTTACTCTCTCTCCTTGTTCTATCACCCTCTGGAACTTCCAATTCAGGTAACGGCAATGGTTGATCCAAATTCTCAAAATCTAAACCAAGATCGACCGGTTCAATCCCACCGATCTCACCACCTTGTATACTACCTAATCCGACCGACTCTCTACTCGCTCCTCGTTGCTTTGCGCCCAAACTTCGTTCCCTACTATACCTAGACATGGGAGTCATCACATCTCTTCCAGCTTCCATCGTTATATCTCCTTCTCCTTCCAAGTTCAACCCTAGGTCTATCCCTGAGAAATCATTCGAGTCGAGAGCACTTTCACCGAGATCTTGAGAAGCTCTAGAAGCCGTAGTGGAACCACCGTAAATGGAAGGTGCAGCTGGTCGACCGAAGTTGTATGCACCGAATTCACGAGAACGAGGTAAGTTGATTGGCGCTTCTGCTGCTGAGGTGGTTTCGGGAAGGGTGAATGATGGACCTGTCCAAGTCCAATCTAAGAAATCGAATTCGTTTCGCACATCTGGGAAAGTAATGGCATTTTTGGATGCTCTGACTTGATCTTCGGGTAGATCCACTATACCAGGTCGGAAGGCCTGTAACAGCAGTACGGGAGTCAACATCGCAATGGATGATGAGGTTGTGGTGAGACGTAGTATACGCACAAGTGATATACGTTCTCTGGCTTCTTTGCAATCATCAAACAGGTATCCAACTTTACGCGAATAGATCCTCACTACACCCAACATCAATGGCCCGGACGATCGAAGTGGTTGAGCGGCATCTTGAGTCAAGATAGCATCTACAGTCGAGAATTCGAAATGTCAGCTCGACTACGAGTTGTGAACAGGCAGAGATCAACTATTACTCACCGACACTTTCCCCTACGTCCACACCTAACGCTTGAGCTTTACTCAACTTCTTCTCTTGATGGGCAGACAACCAGATCTTGGCCAATGGACCTGATTTGACGAGCTCGTTCAACAACATCCTTCCTTCTGTCTTCTCTTGTATGTATATGCTATGAAGATGACAAGAAGACGGTATGGCAAGGATATATGTACGATCTACGAGGGAGTCAAAAGATGAAGATGACCTTTGAAGGAAGATGAAGCATGAATGGATGATCGAGACATGAAATGTTCAGGGTAAACAGTTGAAGTGAGACGCGTTCTGTTCAGCCACCCCTGAATGACTCAACCATGCTACACTGTCAGTGGCGTGTGACAGGACGCGTGTGGCATGAGATCATCATCACTTAGATGCAATGGTCACTATATATGTAGCTTAACAGCTGATACATACTGTACAATGCATGTATGTCCAAGGCAAGAAGAAGAAGGAAGAGAGAGAGGACTTGATGATGATTGATTGTATGAGAAACATGTATTGAAAAATGCAAAAACTACAGCACTCGGGATTCCCAACTGGTCCCCCACGTTGGTACTAACCGAGCGACACCTAGGTTAATTGCGCGGAGCTGACGGGACGCGATGTTTTCTAGGTTCTATGGCCGTAGATGGAAGATCGATGAGTGTTGTGAGACAACATATACTGTAGAACAGAGTGCTGGAAAGGTCGAGAAATGCATATATAATCAATTTGTAGAGGAAGTGTGCACGATAGAATATCATAATATATCAATCACTTCCATACCGTACAGTCCTCTTGCCCATTCCGATACTTGGTCTATTGGGAGTGAAGACTATCATTCCTGTAACCGTTGGTACCACTGTTATCATCAGCATTCGAGGTGGTATCTGAATGACTAGTGCCACGGAGAGTTGAGAATGATCTCTCAGCGAATCCAAGATCGTCATCTCCATTGGCTACCACTCGCTCAAGTGGAGTTCGTCTTTTTCTCCTCGCCGTGAGAGGTGATGGCGTAGAGCATTCTTCCGCTGCATCACCGTTAGTGAGATTAGACGCATGGTGTGAATTACCTATACATAGGTCAGTCCTTTTCGACCATATCGCCTGTTCTACATTTCAACGCGGTTTACTCACTGTTGGAAGTTATGGACATTTCAGATGTCTGGTTTTTTTTTCTTGATATTTTGACGTTTACCTGTAGTCACTATAACGTACGCCTAGTGATTATCAGGTTTCATCCCGAAGAGATAAGTCTTTATTTATATTTCAGAAACCCGGTTAGGAAATGAGACGATTCGCCAGCCCGTTTTAGGGAGAATGGAAAGACAGATTACATCTCCATATCCGATCACTTCGGGAGCCTCTTCCTTCTTGCTGTCCTTGAGCCTGATCCTTTAAAGTCATCGGATGTTGGGTGTAGAGCGCAAATGAAGCATTGTTCGATGTGAATTCCACAGTGGCTATGGTGAAGCTTTCGCTTCTCCCAAAGGATCTGACGGTAGACTGAAGATTCTCCACCGGGTTGAGCGGAATCCAATCCTTCTACAAGAGCAGAAACCTATTTGGAAAGAGCTTCAGTGAGCTACTTCAAGATATTGCCCTGGTAAGACAGAGCGTGCATTCTTTTTTCCAACATCATACGTATGCACAATGACAGAAACATAGACGTGTATGATATTACCAATCTTTCCTTCAAGATTCACAACTTTTTTTGGGATTTTACCTATAACCTTCTACGGTTGATCATGGAGCCTTACTTTTACGCTTCATCAGGCGACTCTTCCAGAGCAGTATCAAATCCCGTGATACCCAGTCCATCTGTTCGGGAAGTAACACCAAGAGATATGAAAGAATCTCTTCGTGCTCTAGGACTGGGTGGTGAAGATCCTGCACTGGCAGAGAATGAGAATCTAGGACTGGAAGGAGTTGAAGGACTTTCACTACCCACAGAAGAAGATCGTCTTGCATCACTTGCCTTTGTCGAAGATGCATAATGAGGAGCGATTTCTGAACCACTGTTAGACTCAATGTCCGATACTCTTCTCCTAACCATACCAGTTCGAGGTAACTCAGTATCTTTAGAACTGGCTCCTATACCGACTGTGTCAAGACCAGGTTTGGTATCTGGCTCAGGAGGACCTAATCCGTATTTAACTTCTAATCTCCCGTACACTTCTGCGGCTGTCGAACCACCGGAATCCACGTAATTACGATTCTTAAATGTCTGGAGTAAATCCCTATCTGCGTTCCTTTCTCTTTTGGACACGGTGGTATTTTTGGAGATACTAGTATACAGCTGAGCCCCAAGCATAGCATCTAAATTACATGAAGTGTCAGGTCAGTCAATGTCTATTCACAAGAAGATGAATTGTATAAATGCAGCTAATATTTTTCTCTCCTCCTAATCAGTCACCTTACAGTGTGAAGTAGCAGTAGGTAAAGAATAAACACCACTCACGATGTATATCCTTATCACTCAACGAAGGTGGTTGACCCCTCGAAGTACTCCAATCGCAAATTCCATCCTCATGATAGAATCCATCATCGTTTTTGCTTTGACTGGTACTCATCTTGAGAATACTATATACTATTTATATCTGAGAGTATTGCAGTATTGAAAATTGCTGAAAGGCTTGTTTCCACAGCAACTATATATATTTACATATATGGGAGACGAGGTGTACATAAAAGAGAGACTTCTTGAGCACTGAAGGTAAGGTTGTTTTCGCTTGAATCCAAGATTGAGGCTCAGCGATGCGACGCATCCTTTATCCTTGATGTTGGCCGATTAACATCGAAAGCAAGAGAAGGAGCCCAAGTTAAGCTTCTCTCAGACATCTGCAAGTCAAAGGTACTGCAAGTCAAAGGTACTGGATATATCCTTTCTAATACCTGCTGTACAATTTCAAATCTCAAAAGGCCAAAAATCGGACGGCGAGTCCAGCGCGATTTCAAAAGGCTGTGAAAAAACACACTGTGTCGCTGATACAGACATCGGGACTTCGTTGCCTATCCTCGAATCATGATACGGATTCGATGCCTCGGATCGGATCATATGATTTTCGAAATTCGTTTCTATATACAAAAGTCAGAATATGATCCCCAGAAAAGAGAGAAGCTCGCATCACAAGCTGTTCCAGTCAGTACTTCAGTTGATGAAAATCGATGAAAGGATCCTACCATACTGCAAAAGATCTAGTGTATACTGTGTACTATGTTGCGGTTTCTATCAATGCATTATATGTATCGTATCTATCGCAAAGCTCAATAGCCGATCAAGTCGGATCATACCATATATTTTATGTTTTCTATGCCAACGCAGTCAGATGAATATCATTCCGTAAAAACCACACTATCCCCCTTTCCAATCTTTTCTAACACATCCAAGACAATCTTCAAATCCCTCACTTCCTTAGTTAAGTAATTGCTAATTGCCATCCTGACCGCACCTTGACCGCTCCAGGAGGTAGACGAGACGTATAATTTCCTCGTATCATTTATAGCCTTTGTCAACTTCACTGAAAACGAGGGATCGGATGGTGAGAAAGGTGATTCTGCTGTAGGGCAGAATAACACGATGTTTGATGGTATGATGGGAGTTTCACCATCCTCCGAAGAGAGGTAAGAGGGAGATGGGTTGAGAAGTTTGTAGTATTTTGATTGATCGATATATTGCGCGATGGAGCGGGCGAATCGGATGTTTCTTATAATTATATCTACACGTGATGATTATTGTCAACTAAGCATTTCCCCTTGTGTTATGAGGATAGTTGAGATCTGATTCGTCTTACTCACCTTTATAACCTTCTTTACCCAAACTCAGTAAACTAGCCAGCAATGGCAAGGCCCTGAACCTCCTCGAGTTTTCGATATTCACAAATAATGGACTGGGAACATCGGCCGGGGAGACTGTACCTTCAGGTATATCTTGATCGTTGGAAGCTGGAGTAGAGGCGAGAGTAGAATTGGAAGCCAGGTAGGCTGGTGCGGAAGCCGAGGGTGGTTGAAAGACATTGGTAAGTGAGGACACGTGGCGGGTATAGAACAAGCCACAATCGTATGGGACCTATTATCATGGAAGTGTCAGTACGCATCGTTGGCACTCATGAGAGATAAGTTCAAAGAATCGCTCACGTTTAGCCATTTGTGACCTGTATCATACACAGCGAATTCAAATCAGCAAATATCCCAATGACGAATGGACGATTTAGCCAAGATCATAGGTAATTCAATTAGATGCTTACCATCAAGTGTAAGGCTATCGGCTTTATCTATGTGTTTTGTATATTCTGATAATTCAGGCATCATTCCTGCGAATCCACCGAAGGCTGATATCGGAAAAAGATCAGCTTGATCGCTTCGATGACGATCTTGATCAAACAACATTACTCACCCCCATCGACATGAAGCCAAGCTCCATACGCCTTCGAAAGCTCCGAAACTCTATCCAAACCTTTACCGAAACCACCCGTATTCACTTCGCCCAAGCCATAACAAATGATTACTCCTCTACCAACCTCTTTCTCAATTTTCAGCCTTTCCTCAAGTTTCTCCAGGTCGAAAGATAGTTCATCCTCTAGATCCGAAGGCATAGTCTGGATGACTCTGGGTCCGCCTCCCAGCCCCACTAGGGACGCAGCTTTTGATATGGAGAAATGAGGATGTATCGATAAGATCACAATCGGCGGTGAAGGGAGCGTAGGTGAGGAAGGAGGTCCGTCCCTCGCCCATGAGTATCCGGGGGGTAGGTGAGGGGATTGTGAGAGGAGATGATCCCTTGCACAGGCTGGGAAGAGTGTGAGATATCAGCGCGTCTGTATTTCATGTTAAACGAGTATAAGTGATTATGAGGGAAAGGAGAGACCGGTGTCTATCCCGTAAATGTCTGAGTTGGACTTACCCAATCCCAATATATTACTAGCCGTAGCTCCCGTCGTAATCGTCCTACCCAGAAAAGTACTTCTTTTAACATCCAACAGATCCAAAACCAGCTCCAACGCTCTCTGCTCAATGGCCGTAGAAGCAGTCTGCTGATGCAGATTCACCTGGACATTCTCATCGTAGCTTGTAGATAGTATATCAGCCAGCTGAGCAGCGGGAGTTACCCCTCCTACTACAAATCCATAGTATCGAGGTCCATTTTGAGCTTGGAGTATACCTGGCAGTACTTTTTCTATCAAGTATGAAGTAGTATCTGAAGTACCGAGACCCTTTTCCGGTAGTGAGGTAGGCAAACTAGAGAAAGTCGATTGGATGGAAGTTGGAGATGGGAGAGCGGGGAGCGTGTCTAGTGATTGTTGACGGTGCAAAATGTGGGATATCACCTGGTCTAGGGACGATTGGAAGTTGCCTGGTGAAGCTGAAGATGTCATGGTGGGTTAGAGTGACAGATAACGGAGTTGATATGCGACAGTTTGATCATGTCGAGGAGATGGACATGATATCTACTCGGTCTAGTCGAGTGTGATAGCCGAGGTATACAAAGGTCCGAGATAAACAAGAGCACTCACTCATCGATCACCAAGTGAGTGACGTGGCATTTATCTCTATACCGGAGAACAACAAGACTCCGTTCTCCCTCTTTCCCAGCTTTTTTTGCTTTGGTTGCCACGCGTCCGTCCGTCTAGTCCAGTCGCGTCTTTTTGTCTAGTGTAGTTTCAGCTGTGTTTGGTACACACTCTCTCTTCACTACCCATAGTACATCTCTATACATCGCATTTGACATCCCTTTCATCGGCTCATGGGCTTAGTGGTAGTCATCTCCCCCTCATCACCATCGCTATCGCTACTCACACTCACTCTCTCGAAGGAATCAGCGCACATAGTCGCTACTCGATAGCAACACCCGAGTTGTCGATCAACTCACACCTCATACAACTTAACGCACGGACACGATTTCTGTTACCTATTCATCACCTTGACCTTATTCCCTTTTCTCGGCCAATCAACACACTCCACCGACTCCATAATCATCGTCGGGTCATCATATAACGCTCTCTTTCCATTTATAACATACCTAGCATATATACCCAAGCAAGATGTCATCATCGATATATACAAAAGGGACGAGAGTATGGTTACCTGATCCTCATACAGGATGGGTAGCAGGGACGGTATCTTCCTTGACGCTACCGTCTGACGAGGCATCCTCGTCGGAATGTACTATGGTGATAGCATACGAGGCAGACGCCAATACGACAAAAACACTCAAATTCCCATATTCTGTCATTCAAGCTGCCAGCGCGGATGCTGTGTCAGGTAATATACAACCTTCAACACCACCTCCAGGACAAGATCAATTACCACCATTGAGGAATCCACCGTTATTGGAAAGTTCAGAAGATCTGGCTAGTTTGAGTAATTTGAACGAACCTTCAGGTGAGCCCATATTACTCCTACTAGCGATGGATTCCGTAAGGCTGACTGTAATGAACCAGTCCTTCATGCTATCGCAACGAGATATAGTAGACATCTACCATACACCTACTCTGGTATCGTACTGGTGAGCTACTCCGCCAGCCCAGAACGATTGGTTATCAGCTGACAGGAATCAAATATCTAGGTCGCTTTGAACCCTTTCAGTCCTCTAGCGATCTGTAAGCTGCGCTTTTAGGCCCGAACCGTCATAAGAATGCCAGCTGATCTCTCTCTCGCTCTAGATGGCCCTGAGATCATCCAAGCTTATTCTGGTAGGAAGAAGGGAGAGCTCGAACCGCACTTATTCGCTATCGCCGAAGAAGCTTTGGATTGTATGAGACGTGGTTCTGGGAAAGGTGGAACGGATCCTACAGGTGCAGGAGATCAGACCATTGTGGTCAGTGGAGAAAGGTGGGTGAGACTCGATGCCTAAACGACTTCTCTCACATCGTCATTCGACTGGTCACGTCATGAAATGGGGCTGTTCGCTGATAAAAGATACCTTATACCCACAGTGGAGCAGGTAAAACCGTGTCAGCCAAATTCATTTTGCGATATTTCGCCTCGGTGGATGATCCAACCAAATCAGAAAATTCAGGTGGAAGACGTAGAGAGATCGGTGGAGATGAGGATGGCATGAGTGAAGTTGAGAAACAGATCTTGGCTTCGAATCCTATTATGGAAGCGTTTGGTAATGCGAAGACTACAAGGAATGATAACTCTTCGAGGTTCGGCAAATACATTGAGGTGAGTACCAGATTTACTTTGTTGTCGAGGAAACGAGCCCAGACACAGGAGTGAGAGATAGAGACAATTCTAAATGTGAAGGGGTAATCTCAACGTGTCCTATTTGACTGGAACATTACTGACAACTTTGGCGACGTTTACAGATCCTATTCGACCAAAGTCATGATATCGTTGGAGCAAGAATACGTACCTACCTTCTTGAAAGATCACGATTAGTGTATCAACCAGAATCGGAGAGGAATTATCACATATTCTATCAGCTTCTAGCTGGAGCTCCATCAAAAGAGAGAAAAGATCTTTCTTTGTCGACCAATCCATCCGATTTCGCATATATGGCAGGCGGAGGACCCACTTCTACACCTATACCTGGAGTGGATGATTCCAAAGAATTTAGGGAGACTCAAAATGCTTTATCTACCGTTGGAATCTCTGTAGAGAAACAATGGCATATCTTCAGATTGTTAGCTGCTTTACTGCATATTGGTAATATCAAGATCACCCAGGCTAGAACGGACGCTGTTCTGTCCGATGACGATACTGCTCTATCCCTCGCTACTAATTTACTTGGATTGCCAATAGCGGATTTCAAGAAATGGACCGTGAAGAAACAGCTTATTACCAGGTCGGAGAAGATCGTTACGAATCTTGGATCAGCTCAGGCTATGGTGGTGAGGGATTCGGTAGCAAAGTTCATTTACTCTTGTCTCTTCGATGTGAGTTCAAACTGCCCTGCAATACACCATGTTCTATAGCTGATGGATTTGCTTGTATAGTGGTTGGTCGGGGTCGTCAACGAGAGTTTGTTAGGCGAAGGGGGTGAAGGTGCTAAGAAGGCTACCAAATTCATCGGTGTTCTTGATATCGTGAGTTGGCTGATTAGTGAAACCTCGACGATCTAACAACTAACACTGCTTTGACAGTACGGTTTCGAGCACTTCAAGAAGGTAAGCTTGTTTTGTATACTTTCCTCTGCTGGAAATTGGCTGATGAAATCCTTAGAACTCCTTCGAGCAATTCTGTATCAATTGGGCAAACGAGAAATTGCAACAAGAATTCAACGCTCATGTATTCAAGGTGAGTGAAGCTGTGAATTTGGCTTCGAACAGCTACTAATTTGATGCTGTCTTTAGCTTGAACAAGAAGAATACGTGCGAGAAGAGATTAACTGGACTTTCATTGAGTTTGCCGATAACCAAGCTTGTATCGATGTCATCGAAGGCAAGATGGGTATTCTTACCTTACTCGATGAAGAATCTAGATTACCTGCCGGAGCCGATGCGTCATTCGCCAATAAGCTTCATCAACAACTCACCAAACCTGAACAGAAAGAAGTGTTCAAGAAACCCCGATTCAACCAGAATGCTTTCACCATCACTCATTATGCTCATGATGTCACATATGACGTTGATGGATTCATCGATAAGAACAGGGATACCGTACCAGATGAACATCTGGCATTACTGCAAAACTCCTCAAATGAATTCCTCCGAGAGGTGTTGGACGCAGCGTTGACAGCGGCAAACACAGCGAAACCTAATGGCGATCAAACGAAGACTGCTGCTTCGGCTGGACCAGGTCCAGCCAGGAGAGTCGGAGCAGCCACCAGGAAACCTACACTTGGATCCATCTTCAAACATTCCTTGATCAGCTTGATGGATACCATCAATAACACCAACGTTCATTACATCAGATGTATCAAGCCCAATGAAATGAAGAAAGCATGGGAATTGGAACCCCAACAAGTTCTGGCTCAATTGAGAGCTTGTGGTGTTTTGGAAACCATCAGGATCAGTTGTGCCGGTTATCCATCAAGATGGACATTTGAGGAATTTGCTGAGAGGTGAGCGAGGAGATCCACTTCATATCATCTTCCCTGCTCATTAGAGCAGCAGCAAGCTGACTGAAAAATTTAAATGTGATTTACAGATACTACATGCTCGTCTCATCGAAAGAATGGTCTTCCAACACAGATTACAAAGGACTCTGTTCGCTCATCCTTCAAAAGACCCTCAAAGACGAAGACAAGTATCAAATGGGTCTAACCAAAATCTTCTTCCGAGCGGGAATGTTGGCATTCCTTGAATCTGTCAGAACTCAGCGATTGAACGAATTGGTTACACTAGTCCAGAAGAATGTCAGGCGGAGAATTGCCTATAAACATTATCAAACCCTTCGAATCTCGACGATCAAGATCCAATCTTGGTATAGAGGTATACTAGCTAGAAGATTCGTAGAACAGAAGAAGAAAGAATCTGCTGCGATAAAGATACAGAAAGTTGCGAGAGGGTATTTGGCGAGGAAGAATTACACGGAGATCAGGAATGCTGTTATCAAAATTCAGGCCGGTATGTTGATTTTGCCCTCTTACACTTCACACGTCTTTTCCTATATTCAGGGAATCAAGCATCTTATCAATAGAAAGTGGTCTCGATGCTGACTTTCTCTGCTAGTCGTCCGAGGTCATCAAGCTAGAAAGAGAGCACTCGAGGAAAGGACGTCATCGGCTGTCCTCAAACTCCAATCGCTCTTCCGGGGTCTGTAAGTTGATATCGCATGCTGAATTATAGCCATTTGACTCACGTATCCTCATTCGCACAGCGTCGTTCGTCGACATTATCTCGCTCAGATACGCCAAGTCGTCGTTCTGCAGTCCCAATGGCGACGAAAACTTGCTGTACGAGAACTTCGAGGTCTTAAAGCGGAAGCTAAATCAGCTAGCAAATTCAAGGAAATCTCCTATCAACTTGAAAACAAGGTTGTCGAACTCACCCAAAACCTCCAAAAGCGAACTGCCGATAACAAAGAATTGTCCAGCAAGATCAAAACGCTTGAACGACAGATCGAGTCATGGCAAAATAAGCATGATGAGATTGCCACCAAAGCTAAAGGTCATGAAGCTGAATTAGCTAAACCTACCGTACCCCTCAGTCAATTCGAAGAAGCGTTAGCTGCTAAAGCTGAGACCGATGCTCAACTGAAAGAAACCGCCGAGAGAGTCGCCGAACAGGAGAAGGAGATTATCCGACTTACAGCTGAGTTATCTGCTCAAGCTGCTGAGATGGAGGAGAAACAATTCACTATCGATACTGCGGCAGCTAAGAACATTGAAGATCAGAATACTATTGCTGGTCTTAGAGCTGAATTAGCTTCGACGAAAGAACAGATTTCCCGACATAACACTCTGAATGCTTTGACGAAGAATGAAAGGCAGAGAGAACCACCTACATCACCTACTCAACCTCATGGCTTGAGGGCACTCCAGGAATTAGGAGTGAATTCTGAACGGCAACCATCTTCGTCCAGACGAAGGAACAGAAGACATTCGACGACCGGTACTGGACCTTCCAACCATGCTCGAAACTTATCTGACGAGATCACTTCGTTCAAGAAGAACAATGCTAATAACCCTCGAGCTGTATCTGTCATGTTCCCGCCTAATGGACCAGTAAGACCAAGAGATTCATCCGGATTACCATTACCCACAGTGCTAGACAACGCTTCGGACGAAATGATCAGGTTGTTGGAAGACGAAGCACCATTGGATGAAGATGTGTTACAAGGTCTGATATACCAATTAAAAATCCCTCAACCATCTCTGCATAATACTCCTTCAGCCAAGGAGGTGATTTTCCCAGCTCACTTGATCAGTCTGGTAAGCAACGAAATGTGGAAACAGGGTATGATAACGGAGAGTGAAAGGTTCTTGGCGAATGTGATGCAAGCTATCCAGCAGCATGTAATCGTGAGTGTTCAATCCTCAATTCACCGTGTCAATGCTAAGGGAGATGTGCCGCTGACATTGTTCCTTGTATGTTTGTAGTCATTCAAAGGTGAAGACATTATCATGCCCGGTGTATTCTGGTTATCCAACGTCCAAGAGATCCTATCGTTCATCTGTGTCGCCGAACAAGATGCCGCCCAAGGATATGGACCAGGATTCGATTCTGCCGATAATTCCAATATCGATTTTGAGACCTATGAACGTCTGATTGGAATAGTCAAACATGATTTGGACTCTTTAGAATATAACATCTATTTCTCGACAATGTTGGAAATTAAAAAGAAATTGACCAAGATGGTCATACCGGCTTTGATCGAATCTCAATCTTTACCAGGTTTCATCACTGCTGATGGAACTGGTAAGATGTTCTCTAGGATGTTATCTGGTATGGGATCCAACGCCCAACCTACAGCCACAATGGATGATATCTTGAATCTGTTGAACAAGGTTTGGAAATGCCTCAAGAGCTATTACATGGAGGAGAGTGTAATGCAACAGGTCGTAACGGAGTTGTTGAAGTTGATAGGTCAAATTGCGTTTAATGATTTGATAATGAGAAGGAATTTCTGTTCGTGGAAGAGAGGTGAGTGGAATTTCTCTGACGCGAGGTGATATGGCGATACGATACTGATTTTTGAGTGGGAAATCAGCAATGCAAATCCAATATAACATCACTAGGATTGAAGGTGAGTTAAGTGTCGCGGGTACAGGAAATCGGACCAACTGACGGTATTTTCACAGAATGGTGTAAATCCCATGAAATGCCTGAAGGGTTACTACAACTTGAACATCTCATGCAAGCTACCAAATTGTTACAATTGAAGAAGGTGAGTTGGAGTGTCGCCATACATGCCCAAGAATCTAACTTTAGAGGATCTGATTGGATCACGTCTTTTTCTGATCGAACGATGCTAATTTCCTTCTGTCATTGATATAGGCGACAATGGGCGATATTGAAATCCTCTTTGACGTCTGCTGGATCCTCTCACCTTCTCAAATCCAAAAACTCATCTCTCAATACCATAATGCAGATTATGAAGCTCCCATCTCCAACGAGATCCTCAAAGCTGTCGCGGCGAGGGTGAAACCTGATGATAAATCGGATCATCTACTGTTGACTCCTGAGACGGATGAAGTGGGACCATATCAATTACCTCCTCCTAGAGAGATAGCTGGGTTGGAAACTTGTAAGCGCATTTCCGACTAAACAATAGTGGGGTCATGCTGATGATTTTGGGGTTGTGCCGGATTTCGATAGACGTTCCTGCTTGGTTGAACGTACCGGTCATTAGGAGATTAGCTATGCGCGTGTCGTAATGAGGAAGGACAGTCGGTGTGATCTACTCATCATACACTATACATATTCATAAATAGATACGGACAGGATATGAGGAAGGTCGGTTTTGGTTTTTTTCTTGGTTTATCGGTGCTGTATATGTCAGGATTTAGAATAATAGTTCAGTCATATGCTAAGGAAAGTGAATCACATTGTATGTGATTA